>NC_141159.1:34573745-35206039 GCF_053477565.2 Lygodium microphyllum
TGATTGTTATTTACAAGTACTTGTGTGTTGATGTGCATGTGAAGGAGGGAAATAGGAGAATTAAAAAAACCTAGTGATATGTGGGCACTTGCAAGGTCTGATACACAAAAATCCTTCGTCCACTCAATGCCAAGAAACAGAAAGATCCACGAGTGACGACCAGTAATGCGACTAGGGAATAGTCAACCTCCTGTCCAATACAAAAGAAACCAATACTAACACCACAGGAGGAAGTAAAAATTAAAAAGAAAAGAAAAGAAGGAAAAACGAAAAAAGAAAATGTAGCCTTGGGGATAAATCGTGTGTGTTTTTTTAAATTAAATTAAATTTATTTTTTATGTAGGAGTTGTTTATTGGGTTTTTTTTTGTTTTTTTAAAAAATATGTTGGTGAGAAATTGTTTTGTAGAGTTTGTGGATGTATTTAAATACTTATGGTCGAATTTTGATGTTGTTTTGGTTTTGGTTTTTGATTTGTTTGGTTTTTTGGTATTTGTGTTTTCTTTTTAGGTCAAATTGGGATTCAAATGGCTTCCAAAATAGAAAATATAAAAAAGAAGCTTGCATAAATTTTTTTGGAATTTACCAACCATTTTTTAAAAAAATTTAACAAAGTTTCAAGCACTTTAGCATTTGAAAATAATTTCCAATAAACAAAAAAAAATCATTAAGTGATGAATCAAGAAATTGAATATCCATTTATCATTCATCAGCATGAGAAAAGGGGTCAAACTTTTTCCAATAAATTTTCAGAATTAAATTCCATTTTTTATGATTTTCTATGAATTTTGTTCATTTTTCAATATATTCAAAAGGAAATTTTGAGTTTTTGAATTTTCAAAAATTAATTACTAGCATTTTATTTTGGAAAAAAAATTCAAAAAATGCCCAATTTGATAGATAATTGTGTTTCTATTTTTACATGCATCCAAACCCAAAAACATGAACGGCACATGCGAAAGAGGAGAAAAAAACACGAGGCACGCAAAACGCACAAAAATTAATACAAAAAAATTGGTCCGCCAAAATAAAGTGTAGGAAAAAGGAAAAGTTGGCAGGACAATGTGTCAAACCGGCCTAACACTTCAAAACGTGGTTCCGATTAGGATAGGACCCGTTCACGTGGAAAAACCCACAAAAATACACCCGAAACAGGACATAAAATTGAATATAGAGGGATACGTAAGTCCAAGCTCGACGAGATGAAAAGGAAAAAGGTCCACATTGAGGTGTTTGATGCGATGGATACAGGAAAACACAATTCTAGGGGAGGAAAAGTGTGCTTGCATGGGAAAAACAATAAAAGTGCATCTCCTACTGGATGCGAAAATTAATTGTGGAAGATCCTTGCATCGAAACAAACGACAATAAAAAGGAAAATTGTCAAGACAAGTGTGGATGACAAGGGGTTTAGGTCAGAATGCATTTTTGAGGGCATGAGGAGGAGTTTACATGTAGAAATGATAAAACGGGGCCTGAAAACACATATACAAATTAATAATGAAAAATCCAAAAGTCGAAACGGGGCAGAGTCAAAAGGAAGAATGGGCAAGAAGGTGAGTCAGACAAGGCTATCAAACTAGTAGAAAGTTCTGAGGAGAATAAGACAGGTTCACATGGAAAAAGGACGAAAAGACACATGAAAAAGACATGAAGACCCGCAAAAATTAATAATGAACAAACCATACCTTGGAATGACTAGCTGTAAAAATGAAAAATGTCAAATGGAAGGTTTAGGTCATGAATGTCACATCCATTGATGGGTCTAAAGCAAAAAGGACGTGTTCACATGGAAAAACATCAAAGTAATGTAAAATTCTTCAAAAATTAATAACTTTTGAACTGTCGATTGGAACAAGGGGCTATAAAAAGAAAAAGTGTACCATTCAAAAGGACAAATATGGCTATAAGATTGGATATGGGTTCTAGTGAATATAGGGTACATTCATATGAAAACTCGTTAAATTAAGGGATAAGGGAAAGTAATATCCGCAGGAATGGGGTGAGAAAGGACGAGTGGGCAGGGAAGGGACCCCAACAAGGTAAAATCGGGTCATGGCATAACAACATTATCATAATTGGGATGTGCATGAGTATATACCTTGTAGATATGCAGGGACGCGTCCCCACACTTAAGACTTTAACGGGAAGGGTGAACCGAGCCACAGTGATCTAGGACCCAACAATAGACCAACCGTTGACATCCCCAAACTTAAAACATGTACGTCACAAATAAACAAGAAGTGTAGGGTTAATAAAAACTTGGCCCATATTGCCAAAAAGTGAAGGCGATTGTCAATGGCGCGTTGTGTGTCATTGTCAACTACAAGAGATACCAAAGTGTCGTCATAGCACACATCCAATGTGGGAGGGACCACACAGAAGCACCCAGGGAGGTAGCTCTATCGGGAGAGTCTGTCGGTGATGATGAAGGATTTAACATTCAGCTCACTATTGCTCATGGAGGAGAATGAAAGAACAGTCGCTCGCCCCAACTCCCACATTGCTCAATGAATAATCATGGGAACCCATAACTCACACCCAATTTAGAATGAAATAAGGGGGAAATGATTCAGAGGGAGTATGCCATTGTGCACAGTTGATGGTGCAAGAGTATGTTCTGAATCCGTCTGGGGCATAGGTGCAAGAAGGCACTATCAGGTCAGGTAGCCTGATAGTGCAGTGCACAGAACAGAGTGACGTGTCATGTGGTGATGGCAGAAACCCATCACGTGTATGTATAGGAAAATGGGAATGTACTTGACTCCAAGTGTCGTAACGTCCCTCAATCCTCACCTCTCCATAATTGATTGAGAAAATACCAATCACGCTCAGCCCCCCCTCTATCTCACGCTTTGTTAATAACTATAGGAGGGCAGCCCATTTCTGAAACCCATTGATGTAATCCTCACAGTCATGTGTGTAGAGGGTGTATGCCTTGTGCGCAATTGATGGTGCAGCTGTGCATCCCGCCATGTGCCGACATACGGCGCAAGAAGGTAGGCCAGGGAGCCTTATAGTGCCGTGCACAGGAACAAATTTATGCTTTGTGCATTGAGAGGCCCATCTCCCATGCATGCGATGATCCATTCACACATCTCACCTCTCTATTGAATATCAAGGGCAAGGACTGGTTACTCACCCCCCCTCTATCTCACACTCTGTTGATAAATACAGAGGGTAGACTGTACTCACATCCCCATCCGGTTAGGATGAAAGCTCACGATACTTTAAGTTTGTCGATGAAGATCAACTTCATCTGTTTCATAGTATCAACGTGGATTGGTTGATGAAGAAGCCTACCCAGGGAGATAGCCAACAAGTTCAGCACTGGTATTACATGTTGAAAACGACATTTGTTGGAGGAATCAGAAGCACTTGAGAGGTTATAGAATTTAGTGCACCAAGGGAGGTGGCTTGAAAACCTCTTCTGAAAGAGCTTGGCTAGAGATTCAGCGATCCTGGACTACGGGGTGTTACCACCTTTTCCACATCCAACTTCCCATCCAAGGGTGTGTGCCATCTTGTCTTGGAACGAGGCCTGTTATGGCAAGGAATTGCTTCCTCTTCTCCCATAATAGTTTGATTTTAGTTTATTGTTTTTTTTCTTTTTTTTTCTTAAAAAAAAATTCCCTACTCCCAAGGGTGTTTCCACCTTTTCTCAAAGATTAGGTTAGCTTGACAGGGACCAAAGTCATTTTCTCCCATGACCAATATATTTTTATTTTTTATTTTTTTCTTATTTCTTATTATCTTTGAAGTGTCGAATGGCAGGGACGTCATATATCAGAACCATCTTTGCCATCTCTATTGCATTAGTTGAAAAGGAAGCCAAAGGGAGGGGGAAGGTGCTTGCGAGGGGCTATCACGACGAAATCATATCATCAAAATTAGCAAGAGGGTTATCAGGAGCATTAGGTAAAGCCGTCTTGACCATTGTGTAAAGAATGAGGAAGTTATTGACAGTGACTGTCAAGATCCTGAGAGGGGTAATAATTCTTGAGGCAATAGCCATTAATAAGGAAGGGATCATCTGAAGCATCGAATGTGAGCCATTCAGATTGACGGAAAGTACCTTATAGGACTCAACCAGCATTGTTGAAGCTTGCCTGGAAACTTGCCAAAGTGGGAATCATAAGTGAGGAATAAGTCGCCTTCCTTGAACTCTTTTGATTGATGAAGCTATCATGATAGACCTTTATGCGAGCTTGTGTGGCTTCCATGCATTGTGGGGCTATCTTGCGGATCTCATCAAGACACTCCAAGTACAAGAGATGGAATTATAGGGACTCGTCATCTCCCAAGCGTTCATTGATGGCAACACACAGAGAGGGTAGCTTGAGTTTAATAGGAAAGATGGCTTCTATTCCATACACTAACTAGAAAGGAGTTTGTCTTGTAGCTGCCGTATGGGAGGTTCTGTATGCCCAGAGGGCCTCTATAAGTCGATCATCCCAATCACGACAATGTGCGGTTATCGTTCTTGTTAGAATCAAGCAGAGGATATGATTAGTAACTTCAACCTGGCCATTGGCTCTAGGGGGTAATAGGGTGTGGACTTACGATGATAGATCTTGTACACTTTTGTCAACTCTTCCATGATCTTATTAAGAAAGTGGGTACCTTGGTCACTGATGAGCTCTAGGGGACTGCCAAAATGGGTGATGATGTTCTTGTACAAGAACAAGGCTATTCTATTACCATCGTCCCGCTTCAAGGCCTTAGCTTCAAACCACTTTGTTACGTAGTCTGTACAGACCAAGATGTGTCTATTCTATTTCATTCAAGTTGGCGAATCAATGGGGCTCACAAAATCAATTCCCCACTTCTCAAATGGCTTCAGGGGAAGAATGGGTTGCAGGGGCATGGCACTGGATTTGGTAGGCTTTCCCATTCGCTGACAAGCATCACACTGTTTTCACTAGTCATAGGCATCCTTATGGCGGGTTGGCCACCAATATCCTACAAGTAAGGCTTTTCTGGCTGTCGCTTCTCTTGCGAAGTGTCCACCATAGGACTTGTCATGGCATGCTTTCAATACTATGCCGATTTCTTCTCCTGCAACACATCTTTGCAAGACTTCATCCTTGCCTTTCTTCTATACAACACCTCCTAACAGGGTGTAGGGGACTGATTCCAACAAAACCTTCTTCCTCTCATTGCTCAAGATGCTAGAAGGGTACTGTTGGGTTGCCAGAAGGTTGGCTATGTCTGCATACCATGGGGTAACTATTTTGACTAAGGAAGGTTTGGATCATCTTGCTCTTCTTCATTATCACTTTGAGGGATTCGTGAAAGGTGATCAACCAGGACATGAGAGTGACCGAGTTTGGTAACCACTTCAAAGTCAAACTCTTGAGACAAAAGAAGCCATCCATCATTCTTCCCTTCACATCAGCCTTGTTCATCAGGAAGGACAGGGCTTCATGGTCCACATAGAATTTGAAATGCATCGACAATAGATAATGTCGAAACTTCTCCAAAGCAAACACCATCACTAGACACTCAAGCTCTGTCACTATGTAATTTCGCTCTCCATTGGTTACTTTTTGGCTTGCATAATAGATTGGTTGATCTAACTTAGAGGGGCCCTTTTGGCATAAGATTGCACCTAGGCCTTCAATTGACGCACCAGTATGCACATGGAATTCCTTCGTCCAATCAAGAGGTTGCATGATAGGTGCTTCAATCAAACACTAGTTCAGTGTGTTGAATGCCTTGTGACAGATGATTTTTGATGCCGAGAAGTGCTTAAAAATAGCTAAAATTTCCAAATTTCAGGGGAAAAATAAACTTTGTCGAAGGCGGCGGTTGCAATCAATACGATTTTAAGCGGCAATGCTTGAAAGTACTTAAAAGACCCATTGGATGACAGTTGGTGAATTTTCATAATTTTTTAGCATGTTAGACGAGACCCTGGGATATGCTCAGCAGTGGAGGACTTCAAGACAGACGCCTAGGATTTTTCGAACTTCAAAACGGACACTGGACGATGAAATGGGGGTGCCCGACAGGCCAAGGCCAAAAGGCCAAGTGGGAAAGGACTTAAGAGAGTCCAAAGGGCATGCCTTTTGGGGGGCTCCCTTTAGGGAGCCCAACTAAAAAATAAAAATCGTAATGAAGGGGGCGGCCATTTTTTTCGTTATCAGGATGAAGAGGGCACCATTTTCTCCACGATTCAAGGAGGGGGCTATGGGGGCTGTAAACAACCCCCCAACCGACTGGATGCCTGAGATGCACTTAATCTTCGCTCTCCATCATCGCCTTCGGCTTCAAAAATGGCTGCCTGGTTGTGGAGATCAAAGACCAGTCTTTCTCTCTCCTACATAGAGGCATTTCATGTGGCAAGAATCAAGAAGAGAATCGGGTGATGGATGCTTGTCCGGTAGGCACCAGATTGTTCCAAGAGACTGAGGAGGCTGAAGGCTGAAGATCTATGTTGAAATCCATGGCTGATTGGTCGATACACAGTCCCAATTAATTATTCAAAAAACTTGAAACACGCAAAGAGACGGTATGCTCTATTTTATGAAAGAATTTTGCTTGTTTTTTATCGTTCATGGTCTAAATGGTGTGCGCATGGGTTGAAATTTTATTTGAATGTTCATTGCATTATGTTTGAGGGCTGCAATCACTGTTACGCAAAACCCGTATTGATTTACAACAATTATGAATTTTCAAAACTCAAAAAAACACTAATTTTGATGGAAATTGATAGTTTCTTTGATTTTGAGTGGGGAAAAATGAATGGACATGAGATAAAATAAGGAAAAATGGCAAGTTTCAGTTCCAATGATCAGTTATCAGAAAAAAACTAAAAAATACATATTTTTATTAAAAATAAATAGGAAAAATAGGGAAAATAAAAAAAATGGGTTTCTTGTGTTCGAAAAAAATAGACAAATGAGATCTATGTATGTGAATGTCTGATGGGGCTAAAGCATGCAGTTAGGCCTTAGTTTGGCCCTTTTCCTTTGTGTTAAAGTGCGTGTTTATTGCTTTTACATATAAAAAGTGACATAAACGAACCTCTACACCTATGCACCGCAGCAAAATTTAAATGATGAGGGGGAGGATAATGTTATACCATAGTTTAAATGTTGAAATAATACAAAGACTGATTATTCTCTTTATGCATAACATTTAGGATGCGGTTTATTTTTGAAAATAATGGATCTAGCAGCACGAGGCTAGCCTTGGTGCTAGGTTCCTACAACAAAGCATTGCGTATTAGTGAAAATTCATTAAAAGGGTTATTTTTGCATGACATATAGGTTGATTTTAAACCATAATTGGTTGTGCTCAATAAGTCATTCACTTTTTTATGAATCATATACAGATGGTATCTATTCCTGGCATGCACAACAATTGGTTGTATTATAAATGACCCATGCTGGAGAGTGAGGCACCCAAGCTATATGTCTAGACGGTGGGTCCAAGGGGACAAGTAAGTGAGGACTGGCACACTCCTGAAATGATATAATATTGGTACCAAGAGCGGAGTCTATTTCGTATGTGCTATATATGTTAGCGACGCATCGAGGGGCCAATCCCTAAGGTGTAGGAGGGTTGCAGTGGGGCCATGGCAATCAGCCGAGGGGTGCCTCCTATGTTGTTCTACGTGGTGAATTATACCAAAATGTGTAGGGTCTCCCTCTGAGGAGTCTGAGAAGGTTAAGGGTTGGACTACAAAGCACGATACAAATGCAAAATGTACGTACGATGGCAAGGCAATGTATCCTATAGACGCTCCTGGCCGAAAGGCCGTGGGGTTGTCTTGTGTATGTCAGAGGTTTGGCTAGTGCTATAGCCAGTGCCGGCCCATTTTAGGTCTATTACCTTGTCACAATCATTGGTCCATGTAAACTTGGCATATTTTCTTAGGAATTTATGCAAAGGGGCTACCTTCGTCGCAAAGTGTGCAGTGAATTTTCTGTAATAGCCCACATGGCCAAGGAATCCCCTCAATTGCTCAAGGTTGGTTGGGGCTATCAAGGTGAGAAACTTCTCAATCTTAGCAGGATCTGTTGGTATCCCTTGTGTAGAGACAATGTGGCCTAGAAGAACTCCTAATGAGACACCAAAGACATATTGGTCGGGGTTGAGAGAAATCCCATACTCTGGACATTGGTCAAAACACTGCTAGGTATCCCCAATGCTCACGAATTAGGCTATGGACACACAAGTCATCGAGATACATCTCAATGATATCATGTAAATGGTTCTGGAAGGTAGCCAGTATCACTTGTTGAAAGTAGCAAGAGTGATACAGAGCCCAAATGGCATCAAGCTGTAAGCATAGGTTCCCCATTCTATTGTGAAGGTTGTTTTGGATTGGTCCTCTTTTGTGATTTGGACTTGGTTGTATCCGCTGAATCCATCCAAGAGGGAATAGAGCTCATGGCTTGCCACTGTGTCCAACATTTGGTCTGTGAAGGGGATAGGGAAATGATCCTTCTTCGTCTTGGAATTTAGCTTTCGGAAGTCCACGCATATTTGAAGTTTTCCATTCTTCTTGGGTATTGAAACTACTGTTGTCTTTTAATGAAGACTTAGAGGTTGAAAAGGTATCATTGAGGTTTTGGGTTTGGGTTGGGGATAAATTATTTCTTGGCTCAAGGATTCGTCTTTTGAAGATGCATCTAAGAATGTCACATGATAGGAACTTTCTACGTTCTGTTTAACCTGCAAGGCTGGGGATTGTTGATAAGGTGCATTGTCATCATTTTCTTTAAGGAAGGGTAACTTTGGATGACAAGAGCCACTACTGAAGGAAGGCCTATTCTTCTTAATCTATTTCTTATAAAGGCTTTGCTCATGATGTGACTCATTAATCAATCCAAAAGGCACCATAATCATTGTGTCGATTAGAGAGGGATCTTCTACTTTTGAGGCTTCAGGAACTTCTTGTTCATGTCCGCCTTTTGTGAGTAGGATAGATCCTTCTAGCTCGCTTTCATAATCTTCTTCTGCATTATCAGCTTCATCCGCCTAAGGTTTTGTTTCTACATTGGTGAGTGCTCTGTAGTAAGAGAAGAATAAACTCTCTATTATGCCCTCTTTTTCTGTCTCTATCTATAGCCCTGTCTCTGTCTCTGGCTCTGTTTGTGGCTCTATCTCTGCGACTGCCATATAATAGGGAGAACAGTACATCCATGCTTCTATTTTGCTATTAGAGGTGATTTTGGAAGTCAATTCAGGTTCAGGCAGGAGGTATTCTCCCATGGACAAGGACTTTGCTTCTTTTGATAGTTGGCTTATAGTGCCCACTTTTAGGGACTATGCCTCTGTTTTCTTGGAAGATCTGTTTGATGGCCTCTTCGTCTCCTAATGTACCATCTATTACTTCATTAGAGGAATTGGTTACAACTTTGATGGGCATGGATCCATTACCTTTTTGTGATCCATACAACTTCAACATCACTTTGTTGGGTCCTTTGCTGAGGGTTAGGGTTCCTTTGAACTAGTCCGTCCTTACTCTTGCTTCAAAAAGCCAAGGTCTTCCCAACAATAGAGGGTATGAGGTCACGTAAGAATTTGGTTTGACCACCAAATATGTCAACCGATAGTCTCTTTCTGCGAGGGTTGTCTTTACGTACGGGAGAATGGCCAGGGGTTTGATTCTGCTTTGGTTTGCCAATCTAATAAGCCACTATGTAGATTGCATTCCTTGCAAGCCTAGATCCTTCATTGTCATGTTTGTCATTATGTTTACTGATGAGCCTCCATCAATCAATGCATTTGCAATAAAGCACCCCTCAATCCATATGCCAATCTTTGGGGGTTCTAGGATCCAGGAAGGCATTAGCCACATCTACTTCCTTCATGGGTTCTGAGGCTCTGTTGGACTTGGTCACCACGGAGGGAACAATTCTTAAGTCTCTTCTTCTAGTCAGTATGCTTTTGAAATACTTTTAATAGTGAGACAACATCAACAACTGTCAAAATTTTAAGTTTGGTTTAAAAGTGCCTAGGTCTTTGACCAAAGCATACTCTTTGATATGATCCACGAGCTTTTCCAATCGACTGGGAAATGAGGCCACACCCACTTTTATCTTCCCTTTGTCTTCTAGGAGTGGCAACATCTGTGCTTCTTCTTCATGAGGAGGTACTTCCGCATCCTCTATTTCCTGGACTTCTGCTCTTGTCTCTCCAACTGTCTCTGTGGCTCTCTGTGGCTCTGTAGTGCTCTGTACTTCATTGTTCTGGACTGCATTGTTATGCTTTTCCTTAGGAAGGTTGAACTGCACAGTCTTGATAGAGGGAACATTCTCTTTTGGAACTACGAGTTCTCCTTTCTTTGCACACGTTATTGTGGCCACTTCCAATTCCACCAAATTGGAAGCAGGTTCTTCGGTCTTCTATTGGATATCAGAAGTAGACTTCACAGGGCTGGACTTGGACAATCTTTTGTAGTTTAGCCTTCTCCTTTGCATCAACTGCATAAAGGCTTCTAATCCACAGACCTTCTAGGGTTTGGATGATTCGGTGAGATATGACCATTTTCTCCACATCTGTAACACTCCATCTCTGATCTCTATTGTGCTTTGTGACATAAACCTTCTTGGACCAAAACTAGGACCAAACTCTCTAGGCTTTGGTCTAATGTCCTGTGTTGTCATTTTGGATTCTAACAAGTATAAAAACAATGTATCTATCTATGAGAGATTGACTTGAGAGAAAACTATGAAAACAATGAAAATGGATACTATGTGATTATTTCCATTCAAAAATGGTGTATTCTTTTGTGTTTCTTGTTCTATTGATGGATTCCATGAAGATGTTGAAGATTATGGTTGTTTCTATCAAATCCATGGGAGATGTCTACTATAATGTTGCGTGAAGATTTGTTCTTTTCCTTGTTGTGGTTCTCTAAAGAATGAAACAAAAGCTTGTTGATGTTACAAGATAGATTTTCTTGCAGTAGAAACCCCTTTTCCTTGGTGTTCCTCTTGGGGCTCCCAATCTCTAAGCCACTCATAAGGAGCTCACATAGCACATCCTTAGGCAACATGGTAGCTCTTCTTGGTTAGAGTCTAAGAGTATCGTCAAAGGCTCTAGCATATTCTTTAGCAGAAGGATAGGACTCTTGTCTAACATTCATTAGCTATCCTAAAACGTGGGTCATAGGCACCTTCTTTTCTTATTCATCTAAAAATCTATCACATAGCTCATTGAAGGATTTAATCAACCCTCTTGGGAGGCTCCAGTACCATTTCCTAGCTTCTCCCTTCAAGGTGCTAGAGAACGCAAGCATCCGATGTGTGTAATCAAACCCACTTGCAAGGCACGTTAGGCCGTATTCCTTTAAGTGCAACATCGAGTCCTCATTTACCAGCCCATGAAACACTGGGAGATCCCTATAAGGAGGAGGGCATTTAGCCCTCTCCTTTGGGATTAGCATTGGGTCATTTAAATATTCATAAGCATGACCTAACTCCAGTGTCTTAGGGTCCCTAACCTCTTCCGTTTCCACCTTTATTGGTGTAGGAAGGTTAATATCATCCTTTCCATCCCTTTTTGCTAACTCAGAGAGTTGTCTAGGGAGTCCTATGCTACATAATAGGGAGTTTACCCCATCGCCTGGTGATGGTGTTTTAATAATTCTATCCTTATTTGCTACCGTTTCCCTACAATCAGAGGTAGGTTCTAATAGAACCTTCCTCTTTGATAAGGGTTTCCCACATATGTAGATTTCGTTCAATGCTTTATGGATCTGCAAAATTTTGCTTTGGAACCCAATTGCATTAGGCCCTAGCATCGGATGAATATCTCGCTCATAGGCATGTATTACTCCAACCAATGGCATCACAGTATTTTCCTTTAAAAACTTATCGCTTTTGAGGATCACAAATGATTGTGCCATCCCAACATCACATTTTCTCCCTAATCTTTCCTTTAGCTCCCATGGACTACTACTGAAAGTTACTCCATGGGTGTTTCTCCACAATGACCCAAACTCAAGCATGGCGTCACTTTTAGGGCAAAGGGTAAAGTAATTGGCCACATTTCTAGCCAAATATCCCATTAAACCATTTAGAAAGGATAATGTATCTTTAGGGTTACGAGGATTCCTTGGTTTCATCGTCATACTCATGGCCAAGATCAGTCTAGTTTAACATCCACCACTTCAAGGCAGCTCTCGACTATAGAATAAGCTAAAAGGTTCCTTATATGACCAAGATTCGGAAACCGCCACTTCTTATAGGCAGCTCCCGAAAAATGCACCACCTATTAGGACCTGAAATGGGCTCGACACTAGCTTGCTAGCACTAGACGGACCTCTAAGACACACAAGACACCCCACATGGCCTCGCGACTAGGAGCGTCCAGGGCTCACACTACACTAAACTCTAATATCAATTTTGTGTTTATAATAGGACATAGTCCAATGTTCACCTTCCCCTACTCCTCTGAGAGAGATCCCATAATATATAGGTATAATACCTCATATCACATACACAAGAGGCAACCTCTTGGGCTGAAACACCGTGGCCTCATTGCAACTCTCCTACATCTCGAGTATCGGCCCCAAGTTGCACTGCTTCAACATAAAGAACAAACGTACAAACTCCACTCTTTGATTTATCGAATGATCCATGACTTGATATTTCCTCGCTGAACTTATCCCAAGGAACCACTCATCTAGCCTACAACAAGGACTTCCTCACACTCTCAGCATTGGTCAATGTTCGACATACATGTGCTATGCATCTAGGAGATTATACTATCTGGCATGAAAAATGCAAATGTGTATGTTTATTGTGCCCAAAATTTATATTTTAAAACAAATAAGTAAAGTGGAGTGTAAAAATTAGCCCTTCAATGATTTTTAATCTACTCGTTGTTGTTGTGTTGCTAGAGACTAGCACCGAGTTACCTTGTGCTATTAGCCTCTTTAGACTTACATTATTATCGCCCTATATGACATGCACAATGAAAAGATCAAACTTTACTTCATTTTCAACACAAACGCTTCCACAACCCTTCTTTCCCCCTACCGCTTATGTGTTGCATCATTGCATAGGTGTAGGGTTTTATTTTTTGTCATTTTCAATGTATAAAGCAATAAAAAATGCAATAAAACATACAAATAAGGGTGATTTGAGGCTATACCTCATGCCTCAACCTTGCTAAACATTCACAAACATTAATCATATTTTTCCTTATTTTTCAAAGCACAAAAACCTATTTTTTTCCATTTTGGCTAATTTTTACTATTTATTTATCAAGAAAATAGAGCATATACTAGTTTTTCTGATTATGAAAATTGAGAATCACTCATTTTCCACATTCCATCCCTCATGCATCATTTTTATCAAACCCAAAATGACAAAAAACCCATTTTCTTTGTAAAATGCGTGCTTTTCGGGTTTTAAGTAACTAGTTATGACCATAAATTATTAGGGGTTATGCATTTTCCCATGTGTAGCCCTCAAAAATGATGCAAGCAAAGCTCAAACAAATTTTAGTTCCATATGAATTTCATTTTAACCATCAAATATAAAAAAGAAACAAATTTCCATTGTAAAAAGGAGGCATACCGCTTATGCGCATGTTGCGGGTTTTTTAATAATTGATACGGACTACCAAAGGACTACTCGGTAATCATTCTTCAATGATGAACACCTTCCCTCAGCCTCCTCTTGCTCTTGGAGCAATCCGGTCGTTGTCGGACAGTCATCCTTTAGCCCCTCTTCTTCTTCATTTCTCCCACATGAACTGCTGCTTATAAGAGAGAGGAAGGAGAGAGAAAGACTAAGTTTTGATCAAGCTATCTGGGTAGCCATTTTTGAAGCCAAGAGTGGATATGGAGAGTAAAAATATCATGCATCTCGCTGGTAATATCATTTCTCAAGGGTATATTGAGGTGGCATAACCCCCTCTCCCTCTCCCTCCATCAATCGTCGTTGCAGCATGGCGCCTCCATTTTTTCCTCACACCATCATAAAAAATGCCCCCCTCCTCGGTCGTGTGAATTTTTGGGGGGTGGGAGAGCCCAAGGGTCATCCCCCTTGGCTCTCAAGTCCTTTTCACACTTATTTTGCCCATTTGCATGTCCGGTGTCCCCGATTTGAACTCTGGAAAATCTTGAGTGTCCATCTCGAAGTCCCCCACTACCGGGCATTTCTTGAAGTCTCATCTAACATCCAGAGAAATTATGAAAATTCCACAACCATCACTTAGTGGGTCTTTAGAGCACTTTTGGAACCCGTCAGCTGCTTGCTTCTTAAAATCGACCCAATTGCCTATGCCACCTTCGATGGAGTTTATTTTTCCCTTGAAATTCAAAAATTTTGGCAAATTTTAAGCACCTTCCTGAGGCAAAAATCAGCTCTCAAGGGGAGAGATGTGCAATGGAGAGGGGAGGGCATGGGATATAGAGGCTCAACCATTTTTCATGTTCATCTTCTTCTTTCTCTTCATTCTTCTCAAAGTCTACTACAAGTGGTATCCTGAAAGTTATAGATACCCTCAACTTAAAAACACTTTACATATGCTTCTACTTTAGATACATACAACCATAGGATATGACTTAGGATATGTCATATTTATCAACACTCCCCCTCAAGCTCAGAGTGAGCTTGCACAGATAAGACTCCAAGTGCACTCCTAAAGTACTCAATCTTATCTTTACCTAAAGCTTTGGTAAAGATATCAGAACTTGGTCATTTGTTTTCACATGGACCAAGTCAATCTCTCCATCAATGACTTTTTCTCTAATGAAGTGATAGTGCACTTCTATGTGTTTTGTCCTTGCATGGTAGATTGGGTTCTTTGCCAACATAATGCTGCTAACATTGTCACAATACATAATGACTCCACCATCAATCTCTATCCCTATGTCATATAAGATCAATCTCAGCCATGTCTGCTCACATGCTGCCAATGCAATGCCTCTATACTTTGCTTCAATGCTTGATAGAGAAACTATAGGTTGTTTCTTATTGTAACATGTTTCTTAGCGGTCCATCGAGAAATGAATCTAAGTGTCACTGCCAAGCACTCCCATGGAATGTTTCGAGGTTTGTCACCTAGGGTTTCCCGAGTCCGCCTCGCAATGAAACGTTCGCGGCCCCGAACCCACTAGGATCAACCTGAAATATGGGTTCCTAGTGGCCAAGGTCTCCTAACAGCATTCTAGCATCAGATCCTGGACATCCTACTTTATGCAGAGATACCTAAGCTGAAGCAGATCCATGCCATACTTGGTTCAAAGTGAATGGGAAATGAGAGGGATGTGCCTCTCAACCTCTTTTCCCGTAGGGCATAGTCCCATTCCAGTCCCCTAAAATAGCATGAATTGGGTTCTAACCCAATATTACCTAAAGATCGTATGATTATCGAACTTTGTGAGAAGCCACCCAGTCTTCTAGGACCACCCTTCCATAGGACGGATCCGTCAGGGGTTCCACCCACCCGCTTCCCTTGATAGGCATTCTTTAGTTATCTAATTAGGCCCCTATCACATTTACGTGTGACATTTAAAATCAGCTCCCTTAATTAAGCATTTTAGGAAATAAGGTTCATTCATGTAACTTATGGCACTGACATGAAAACAGCTCAAACAAGTTCCTTGGAAGCAACTTTATATTAGCATTTTAACTGAGATACAAATCTTATCCAAAAAGGAAGTTTCCCGCAATCCATGAGGATGCGTCTTATTTCTTCCGCCCTTGCACTAGTAAAATAGGGCCTCAAAGAATCCATCTCAAGTCATGTAGATTGTTTGAGTAGGACCCGGAGGCAGGGAATTTACAGCTAAAGCCGCCTTGGCATCCAAGCGTCGTTCTACGTTCAAACTAACCCACGGAGAGACCTCTCATGGCAGGTTCAGTCCACGTTCCCGTCATGGCTATTTAGAACCCCTTGGGATAGGTTTGGCGGCCGATTGGGGGTGGCTTGGCGTGCCCTCCATGAATTTAACCTGATTCATTATTCAAATTTATTTTGTGAGCTTGGATCATACATTTCTTCCAGAGAACAATGTTTCTAGATTTACAAGCACAAACAACAATGAAGGCGAGTGCTCATGACATCTGCTAAGGTGGAGTTCCCATCTTTGAATGCTTAGTGTTGCCCTCCTTGGGTCTTTCTTGCCTTGGCATCATTTTCAGTTATCTTCTGAGGGATAGAGAATACCCTCTTTCCGACCTCACTCCTATGTAATAGAAGTGAGCAATTACGCTATAGTTTCAGATGGTAGCTTCCCTAAGTTACTAACCTTTGGTTCTTATCTTAAGTTCCCGGTCTAGGATTTCAATTGGTCACTTAGTAACAATTTTCCCACTTTAGAATTTTTTAGGGTCCTAAGTTTACCCTAGCGTTTCCTTCCATCAAGATAGTAGGAACTTTTGTTCATTCCTCTTGCAAGTCAAGCGTAAACTAAGCCCATTTACAATCCTTAAATAGTTGCGAGCATCGAATGTAACATGGCGAATGGTCATTCTTCCTGTGGATATGACATTTGAGTTTTCTTGTATTAGCTTCGAGATGTATCATATTTTGAAAATGATATACCCAAGAGTGTTTTGGACTCATGGGTATATCATTTTCAAAACACTCTTGGGTATATCATTTTCAAAATATGATACATCTCGAAGCTAACACCCTTAGGTTATTGGGATAGAGGCCAAAGAGCATGTTGACTCTTAAGTCAAAATATGGTCATAATGACAATTTGACCTATTTATGATTAAATCCTAGCTAATTCGAATTAAATCCTAGCCTCACTTATCATGTAGGATTTTATTTACCAAACTAGCCCTTACAATTTAGCTTAGCAATTCACATGCGCATCTTAAGTCTACATTTTAAGATGCATCCCTATTATGTGGTGCAACTGAAAATGTCCATGATGCCATGCAAATCTAGATGCAACTCCTTCCTGAGTTGATGACACGATGTGGGATTCCCATTCATGAACATTCCTTCTAGTGCATTTATGCAAATCATAAAGCATGACCTAAGTATTTGAGTGCGAGTGTACATGAGTTCATCGTAAATGCAAGTTAATTCACTCTAATGGTCTACAGGATACAATTGACCTTTACGAAATATTTAAGTACATTGGAAACCTATGATGCATTTGCAAAAGTGCAAACCTAATACTTGGCTTAATACCGTAACAACCTGTAGATGCTCAATCTATTTGTGACAAATCATGATTATTAAGCCTTTACAACTACCTTTCGAGTTATGAAAATTACGCGATGCAAAGTATGACTTCTTCCTAATGATGTCCATGCTTAAATGTTTGGCTCAAAGTACTAGACACGGTAGCGGTACCTGGTTTTGGAGTGTTGAATTAGTATTTACACCCAATAACCCATTCATGTTGATGGTGGCATCTTTGCTCGATCCTCCTTTTGTAGCACGGCTTTTTCAGTTACTTGAGAGAGTTTACACTTTGGGACCATTTCGGAGCTTGGAATGTAACCTTCACTCCTCTCGGAGGACTCCTTGGTGATGGAGTTCCCTATGCTTTGTCTTGACTTTTGCAATCTCCTTGTCAACTAGAGGCAATCGATGGAGAGATCTCGAGAAGTGTTGATGGGGAGAGAGGGTGCTCAAGGCTTCGTCCAAGTAAGGAATTGTCCTTGGGCCTCTTCTCTCTCTCTCTCTCTCTCTCTCTCTCTCTCTCTCTCTAGGTTCCCCTTCCCTTTCCTCTCTCTCTCTAACACAAAGACAGTAAGCCGGAATAGGGAGATGTAAAAAGGAAAAGTGTATCATGGGAAGGGAATAACAGGGCTATAAGGTTAGATTGGGAGTTTGGTGAACGTAGGGTATGTTCACATAGGAAACGGAAAAATTACGTAATAAAAGGGACTACAAGGGAAACGACCGCAACAACAGGAGGTACGAGGTTGGGTTGGTGTGGAAGGGATCCCATCAGGGCAGAACTAGTACGTGATAGACACACATGATTGGGTAATGACATATGCAGGTGGTATGCACAACAGACACACAGAGATGCGTCCCCACACTTAAGACCTTACTGGTTAGGGTAGACTAATCAACAGGGACCTAGGACCTGACAACAGAGTGGACTTGGACATCCCCACACTGAAGACATGACCGACACTGGTAAAGAGAAGGAGGTAGGGTTAGAAACACTCGGCCCATTTCGTAGATAGTTGAGAGTAATTGTGGATGGTGCATGCTGGGTCACATTCGTCTACATGAGGTACCAGAGCTTGCTGCAACAGACGTGTCCAGCATGGCAGGGACCATGCAGCAACACCTAGGGATGTCGTACTGCTGATGAAGGTGAGGGAAGCCGTCGATGGCGAAGGATAGAGCACGCAGGTCACAATCACTCATGTCGGAAATGAGAGAACAGTCACTCCCCCAAGCACTCACAGCACTCGATGAATACTGATTGAAACCCAAATCTCACACCCAGTATAGAAATCAGCCAAGGGGAATGGTGTAGGGGGAAGTACGCTAGTGTTCACAATTGCTGGTGCAGTCGTGAATCCCACCTGTTTGGCATAGTTGCAAGGAGGAAGGCTAGGGAGCCTTGTAATGCAGTGCACAAAATAGGGTGACATGTCTTGTGATGATGGCAGAGACCTGGTCCCATGTGTGCATAGGGAAACGGAAACGTACCTAACTCCAATTGTCATAATGTCCCTCAACCTCACCTCTCACAATTGAAACACCAGTCACACTCAGCCCATCCTCTGTCTCATGCTCTGTTGAAAGATACATAGGGCAGCCCATTCCTAAAACCCATTGATGTAATCCTCACAGTCACTTGTGCAAAGGGTGTATGCCTTGTGCACATTTGATAGTGCAATTGTGCATCTCGCCCTGTGCCAGCATACGGTGCAAGAAGGAAGGCTAGGGAGCCTTATAGTGCAGTGCACAGGAATAGATCATGCTTTGTGCATGGAGTGGCCCAACCCGTGCATGCAACACTCCATTCACACATCGGATCTCTCATTGGAATTGAAGGAAAAGGACTGGTCACTCCTGGATCAGATGAGAGGAAAACAGAGTAAGGATGGGAGGTGTCTGGGGGAGGGGCTAGCAGAATGAGACTTCCTTACGAGGAAGATCATAAGGGCTATCAGGAGCACAAAGAGAAGGTCACTGCGACGCCCAAGAGGGAAAGGGTGGATCAACTGTGATTCTCAAGATCCCCATGGAGGGAAGTACTTCTTCAGGTGATAGCCATTAATCAAAAAGGGATCCTCAGAAGAGCATCGATGGCTTGCACTTGGACAAAACCATTAGGATTGGCAGTAAGGACCTTATAGGAACCCATCCAACATTGTTGTAGCTTGCTAGGAAACTTGCCAAATCGGGAATCATAGACTAGGAAAAGATCACCTTCTTTGAACTCCTTGTGCTTGATGAAGCTGTCATGATAGGCCTTGTGTCACACTTGAGTGGTTTCCATGCACTGCAGGGCCATCCACTGAATCTCATCCAAACATTCCAAATGTAGTAGGCGGCGCTGGAGGGACTCATCATCTTCGAGGCATTCTTTAACTACCACTTACAAAGAGGGAAACTCCAGCTCAACAGGGAAGACGGCTTCTGTGGCCATACACCAACTGGAAAGGAGTTTGTCCTATAACTGCCTTATAAGAGGTTCTGTATGCCCAGAGGGCCTCTGTAAGTCAATCATCCTAATCGCAACGATGTGTAATAATCGTCCTTATTAGGATCGAGTAGAGGATGTGATTGGTGACTTCAACTTGACCGTTGGCTCTAGGGTAATAGGGGGTGGATTTGCGATTGCAGATCTTATACAGTTTTGTCAACTCTTCCATGATCTTGTTAAGGAAATGAGTATCTTGGTCACTTACAAGCTCTAGGGGACTACCAAAATAGGTGATGATATTCTCATACATGAATAGGGCTACGCTATATCCATCATCCCGCTTTAGAGCTTTAACTTCACACCACTTTGTGGCATAATCCGTACATACCAGGATGTATCTGTTCTACTTCCGTCTGGTGAATGGATCAATGGGACCCACGAAATCAATCCCCCACTTCTCAAACAGTTTTAGGGGAAGGATAGGTTACAATGGCATGGCACTGGTTTTGGAGGGTTTCCCCATTTGCTCACAAGCATTGTATCTCTTGCAGTAGTCATAGGCATCCTTGTGGAGGGTCGGCCACCAGTATCCTGTGAGAGCAGTGCCTTTCAGGATGTCGCTTCTCTTGCAAAGTGTCCATCACATGGCTCTTCATGGCATGCTTTCAATACTATGCCGATTTCATCTCCTACAACACATCTTCACAACACTTCATCTTTGCCTCTTTTGTATAGTGCACCACCTAGCAAGGTGTAGGGGGCCGATTCCAATAGAAGCTTCTTCTTCTCATAGCTCGCAATACCAGGGGGATACTGTTGAGTTTCCAGGAGGTTGGCTATGTCTGTGTACCATGGAGTAACTATATCGACTAGAAACAAGAAAGCATTAGGAAGGTCTAGATCATCCTGTTCCTCTTTTGCAGTTTGAGGGATCCGTGATAGATGATTGGCTAGGACATGGGAATGGTCAGAGGCTTAGTGTGCACTTCAAAATTGAACTCCTGGTACAAGAGCAATCATCTCATCATTCATCCTTTGATATTTTTTTTGTTCATCAGGAAGGACAGGGCTTCATTGTCCACATAGAACTTGAAATGCATTGACAATAGATAGTATAGAAACTTCTCCAATGCAAACACCATTACTAAGAACTCAAGCTCTATCATTGTGTAGTTCCGCTCTCGATCGGTTACTTTCTGACTTGCATAATAGATTGATTGATCTAATTTAGAGGGGCCCTTTTGACATAAGATAGCACCTAGCCCTTCAACTGATGCATCTGTGTGCACATGGAACTCCTTCGTCGAGTCAGGAGGCTGCAAGATAGGTGCTTTGATGAGGCACTATTTCAGGGTATTGAAAGCTTCTTCACAATCATAAGTCCAAAGGAAATCCGGATCTTTCCTTAGGAGCTTGTGTAGAGGGGCTACCTTGGTTGCAAAATGTGCAATAAATATTATGTAGTAGTCCACATGGCCAAGAAATTCTCTCAATTGCTTGAGGTTTATTGGTGCTGTTAAGGTGGAAATCTTCTCAATCTTCGCCGGATCTGTTGGAATCCCTTGTGCAAAGACAATATGGCCCAGAAGAACTCCTGATGAGACACCAAAGACACATTTATCGGGGTTGAGAGAGCTGCCACACTCTCGGAATCTGTCAAAACATTGCTCTAGGTATCCCCAATGTTCACGGATTAGGCTATAGACACAGAAGTCATCGAGACACACCTCAATGAAATAATGTAGATGGTTCTAGAAGGCAGCCATCATTACTCGTTGGAAGGTAGCAGGAGCATTACAGAGCCCAAATGGCATCACTTTGTAAGCATAGGTTCCCCATCTGTTGTGAAGGTTTTTTTGGATTGATCCTCTTCTGCGATTTGGACTTGGTTGTACCCACTGAGTCCATCCAAGAGGAAATAAAACTCATGACCTGCCACTGTGTCCAACAGTTGGTCTGTGAAGGGGATAGGTAATTGATATTTCTTCATCTTTGAGTTCAGCTTTCAAATGTCCACACATATTTGAAGTTTCCCATTATTCTTAGATACGACCACAATAGCCAAAACCCATTCATTGTTAGCCACAGGATAAATGAACTCAGCTTCTAGAAGCTTCAATAATTCCACCTTCACCAGAGCAGAATAATTGGGATTCATACACCTGTGTCTCTGCCTCACAGGCTCTAGATCGATGTGGTGTTGGCATATTGTGGGATCAATCCCCTTTAGATCTTTATACGACCAAGCAAACACGTCTAAGTTCTCCTTTAGTAAGTCTCGCAAGCCCACTAGTTCTTCTTCTAGAACATTTAGGCCCACTTTCAGGTGATGTTCTGTATTGTCAGCCTCCAGGAACGTCAATTGCCTTTCACCTTCCACTTCGCAAATAGAAGTCCCACTGATTGTTTCTGGATAGATGTCTGACTCCTTCAAGGGAGTGGTCTCATCTTTTGATGATGTACTAGAACTAATGTTGTCTTTTAAGGGAGGCTTAGCTCACTCTTTGGGAGGCTGAAAGGGTATCATTAAGGTTTCGAGTTTAGGTTGGGGATGAGTTACTTCTTGGCTCAAGAATTCTTCTTCTGAAGATGCATCCAAGAATGTCACATAACATGAACTTCATGCATTTTGTTTGAGCTGCAGGGTCGGGGGTTGTTGGCACGGTGCATCATCATCATCTTCTTTACAGAAGGCTAACTTTGGATGATAAGAACCACTGCTGAAGGAGGGCCTATTCTTCTTAATCCATTTCTTATAAAGGCTTTGTGTATGACATGATTCATGGATCAGTCCAAAGGGGACTACGATCATTCTATCAAACAGAAAGGGATCTTCTGCTTTTGAGGCTTTAGCAACGTTAGGAATGTCTTCCTTATCTCTGACATCCGTGAGTAGGATAGATTCTTCTAGCTTTCTTTCATAATCTTTGTCTGCTTTATCACTTTCATCCTCTTTGGGTTCTATTTCTACATCTGTGGATGTTCTATGAGAGAAGAACAAGCTCTTGGTTATGTCCTATGCTTCCGCTTTTGCTTTTGCTTCTGCTTCTGACTCTGCCTCTGCGAATGTCATGTAACAAGGAGAACAATATATCCATAAAAAAGCCAAGGTCTTCCCAATAATAGAGGGTATGAGGTCTCATAAGAATTTGGTTTGACCACCAAATATGTCAGCCAATAGTTTCTTCCTGCAAGGGTTGTTTTTACGTAAGGGAGGATGCCCAACGGTTTAATTCTGCTTTGGTCTGCCAATCTGATAAGCCATTGTGTAGGTTGAATTCCTTGCAACCCTAAGTCCTTCATTGTCACATCCATCATTATGTTTACTGATGAGCTTCCATCAATCAATGCATCTGAAATAAAACATCCTTCAATCCATACACTAATCTCTGGGGTTCCAGGATCTAGGAAGACATTAGCCACATCTACTTCCTTTACAGGCTCTGGGGTCTTATTGGTCTTGGTCACTGTTGAAGGAGCGATCCTTAGTCCACGTCTTCTTGTCAAGATGCTTTTGAATTTCTTTCCGCAGCTAGAAGACAACATCACTGTCGGAATGTTAGGTTTGGTTTAAAAGTGTCTAGGTCTTTTACCAAGTCATAATCTTTGATAGGATCCACAGGCTTCTCCAGCCTGCTGGGGAATGGGGCTACATCCATTTTCATCTTTCCTTTTTCTTCTAGTAATGATAGCATTGGCACTTCCTCTGTTTCTGGAAGTGCTTCTGTATCATCTATCTCCTGGATCTCTGGTCCTGTCTCTGGAACTGTCTCTGTGACTCTCTGTGGCACTACAGTGCTCTGTACTGCACTGTTCTGTCTTGTACTGCTCTGTCCCTCTGTTGGCAGGTTGAACTTCACAGTCTTGGTAGGAGAGTTATTTTTGTTTTGAACAACTAGTTCCTTCTTCTTGGTGCACATGACAGTGGCAACTTCCAACTCTACCAAATTGGAGGCAGGCTCTTGTACCTTTTGTTGGCTATCAGTGGCATTGGCCTTTACAGGGGGTTGGACTTGGACAGTCCTTTGCAGTGTGGCCTTCACCTTTGCATCAACTGCATAAGGGCTTATAATCTACAAATCGTCTAGGGTTTGGAAGATTCGGGGAGATATGTCCCTTTTCTCCACACCTGTAACATTCTACCTCTGATCTCTGACCACCGCCGCTGTTGTCCTCTGTAACTTTGAGAGGGAAACCTTCTTGGACCGAAATTAGGACCAAATTCCCTAGGCTTTGGTCCAATATCCTGTGTTGTCATTTTGGATTCTAGCAAGTTGAATCTTGCATTTTCATCCTTCTATCTTCGTTCATGCATCTCTTTCAGAGAGCAAATATCCTCTATATGGTTCTTTTGCAAATAGTAGGAATAGAAGGCTCCGGGAATGGTTGGTTTTTGGGTACATTCAGTGGCTAAATGTCCCGCTTGATGATACTTTCTGCACCATGTATTAGAGCGCATCACATCTCTTCCAGCTCCCACAGGAGTGGATATATTGGCGGTATTCACCTTTAGCGTCTGTAGCTGCTCTGTAATCACATCCAGAAGCTCTTTCTTGATACTTGCAACTGAGTTGGATAAGTAGTCCTTCAGATTTTCACCTCCTGAAGTACTTGTAGTAGGGTTTTGGGAAGCTTCTGTAATTACTGCATACACTGATTGGGTTGATCCAGAGGTTCCTCTATTCTGGTTCTGATTCAGAGCTCCTGTTGAGACTTGGGGTTATTGATTCCAGTTGTTAGGGTTCCATTGTTGTTGAGTCACCATTGGAGGAATTGTTTGAGGCCACTGTTGTTATGGTTGAACCATCATTTGAGGTACTGTCGTATGTGGTGACCATAGTGGATTAGGTCCATTATATTGGGGCACTGTTTGTGTCTAGGGATAGGGGTAGGGAACTGTCCCTGGGACTGCATTTGGTAGGTATACCATTCCTGGCATGGGAGGAGGTAAGACTCCTCTTCTTGAAGTCATTGATAGCCTTGCTTCAACTTCGTCATACCATCTTGCACCTTCCACTGCAGCTTGTAGATTGACTGGTCTTCTCAATTCCAGGAACTTGCGAACTTTTGGTTGTAGGCCTCTGAGAAACACTCCTTTTTGGATACCTTCATCCAAATGATGGTTAGTCCATCTCTTCAGGATGGATTCCATTTGCGAGACATAAGCTTCTACTCTTTCTCCGGAGGATTGACTTAGGTTCATGAACTCCTCTCGCATCCGCTCTTCAAAAGTTTCATGCCTGAATTTAGTGAGGAAGGCCAACTTCAGGTTGTCCCATGTGCCAAAAGTTCATGCTGCTTGTCTCTCATACCACTGAAATGCCGCACCTTTGAAAGTGGTGGGGAATATTTTTAACCAATGCTCAGGGGTTCTGGCATTGTTAGCCACACATGCTACCATAAATTCTGCTACATGAAGATCAGGGTCTTCATTGTACTCTCCCTTAAAAACTGGCAATGGGACTACATTTGCTGGCCTATCATCAATATTTCCAGGACGAATCTGACTAGGAAGGGGACCTTGAGTTGCCATGGAGACTTCTGTAAAGAGTGCTTTTAGGGTGTCAAAGGAGGCTTCTGCTGCGAGCTCATTCTCAGCTTTGATTTTTTCCTTCTCTCTTCTCACCTACCTTTGGACTCGTTCTAACGCTTACCTCTTGATTGCGTCATTCATCAGGGGGTTGGCTCCAACCAGTCGTTTAGTACTCAATAGGATGGTATCAGAGAGGGCTTCAGTCTATGGGGGATTCTTTGGCCAACATCTCTTCTACTTCCCTCTTTTCAACATCTCTGAATTCGGCTTTCAAACCACTACAGAGGGGGAGATATTTTGTTCTAAAAGTATCAAAGCTCATTCTTCTTAGGATCATTGTTGTGCTGTTATAATAATGCTAGCTTCTGAGGGTTTCAACAGTGTATGTTGTGAAAAACACTCTGTCTACCAACTTCCAGTGGGTTGCTAATTGGACAAACCGAAGATTGTCAGTGCACCAAGCATCCCATGTATCTTGCTATTGAGCATCCATAAACAAATTCCAACTCTTTTCCTTCTTGTTTTTGTGAGCCTCCACATACCACAACTCCTGAAGCTTCTTCACAATCTCCCACTTGATGATGTCTGGAAACTTCTCAATGAATGCCAAATCTTCCATGGGTGGTCATTCTCTTTGTTTCTG
This sequence comes from Lygodium microphyllum, assembly GCF_053477565.2. Lineage (NCBI taxonomy): Eukaryota > Viridiplantae > Streptophyta > Polypodiopsida > Schizaeales > Lygodiaceae > Lygodium > Lygodium microphyllum. Next base: position 34,599,475 of record NC_141159.1, read on the forward strand.
CTCTTCAGTTTGTTCCCAAACAGTTTGCCACCAAGATGCAAGTTTCTGCTGCTTCAATAGGAAGAGGAAGCAATCCACCACATAGAACATGCATCATGATGGTGATAGGTTTCCGCCATTGTGGGATGAGCTTCTTGTGGAAAGTGGATTTGATAATGAGAATCTCCAACTCTTCAATGGAAGAAGGAACTTTGCAAACATCATCTATGGTCATGTCACTTATACAATGTGATTAGTGATGTTTTAGATGTTGTTTGAGAAATGTTTGAGCATTGTTTATTGTGTTTCTTAAGCGATGATGGGTATTGCTTAACAATGCATGGATATTTCTTTAATAGTCACCATATAAGCGAAACCTAAAATAGTATGCTCTAGTTTTCAAAAGAAAAAAGGGCATATATATATATATATAGATAGTGTGTGTGTGTGTGTGTGTGTGTATGTACACATAGTGACACACATACAAGCACATAGACTAGAATTCCACACTATACATTGTCACCTCCATATACAACATATACTTGGGGAGGTTATATATACACTACAACAAAAGGTGGTCAATGACCAAAGTAGCAACAATCAAACAAAATTAGAAGTATGGATCATCATTGTTTCAAAATTAAACTTTAATAAAATAAACTAGCTAAAGTAGAGAAAATATGTGAATAAAAACCATATGTATACAATGTCAACATGTACAAAGAAATATATGCATTATCGAAAGGCCAGCATGCATATAGAATGCCAAGAAAAGCTACTGAGGGATAGCTACTCTCATCGTTGTTGTCGCCATGTCTTGTGTGATCATGACGATGTGACTGTTGAGAGGATGCAACACGAGCTTGCTCTTTGTTTAGTTGTCGTTTAACTACCTACCTTGCTCCTCTCTGCTGGTAACCACCTCGAGATCTCTCTTGTCATGAATTTCCTACATTAATAATATTTAATCATTTTATCTTGAAAATATATCAAAACATTACAAACAATAGTGACACAAGGGCATGCTGGTGAAAGTGTCCTTTGGAGGGCTTTGTATCCCTAATATGTGGCCAATTTGATCTTTGCTTCAATAGGGAGATGATCTAGTCTTTGGTCTCTATAAGGACATATCCAAATTTATATATTTTGAATGTTACGGGTTTTGTGATCTAGTTCTTCCCGCGTCTGCCACGTAGCGGAAGTATCCTGGCCGTTCCCACTTAGGATCGACCGGAATTAGGGTTTTCCTAATGGGTCATTAGCTAACAGCAAGTAGCGTCAGACCCGAGCGAACTACTTTACGCAGAAACGCCAGGTCCGAAGCGGATTCATGCTGCACTTGGTTCAAGGAGAATGGGAAATGAGAGGGATGCAAAGCTCAACCTCTCTGCCATAAGGCATAGTCCCATTCCGTTCCCCTAAAACAGCGTAAATCGGGTAAGACGTAACTCTAGGTCATCGTTCTTGTTATTCTTTTTGATGATGATGATCATTCCGCTGTTCTTCGAGATTTTTGAGAAAAGTTCCCAGCTAACCGGGACCACCCAACCGTAGGACGGACCCATGGCCCATCCTCCGCACTTTCCTCAATTTGTTTTAGTTATGTAATTATCTAACACATTAATTTGACATATAACAATCAGCTTCTTTAATTAACCTTGTTAACCACTGGTTCCTTCACGTAATCTTATCACGTGACATAGAAAAACAACATCAAGCAAGTTCTTTTAACATTTCATCATTTTATCTTTGAAATACAAGGAGTTTCGCCCGTAGGCTTGTCCATAATCTGCCCGAAGGCTAACCAGTAATCTCCAGGGATCACTATTCCAAGCTTCCGCCCGTCAACTAGTATGCGGGCCTCGAGATCCAATCCCGAGTCATGTTAGCCTCTTGTGTAGGACCCGGAAGGCGAGGGATTTACGGCCAGAGCCCCCCTGGCACCCAAGCGTCCTCCTACTCCAAGTAGAGCTTAACAGAAAGACCTCTCACGGCAGGTTCGGTCCACGTTCCCGGCGCGGTCAACCCCCCCCTTGGTTAGGGTCAGGCAAGCAGTCGGGGGTAACTAAAGCTGCCTCTCCCTTCAGGCCTTTAACCTAAAGTATAGGTACTTATTTAATTTGTAATTCATAATTCAAACAGAGCCCTAAAATCTCTAGCAAGCACAAACATTTCCATTAATCAACCCAGTTGTATGGCAAACTGCTAAGGAAGTGTTCTTTCCTTTTTTGAGTGTATCAGCACTCGTTCCCAAGGTGTCTTGTAACTTGGCAAGATCTCTTATATTCCGGTGTAGGGCATACCCAACTTGGTTAACCCTAAGGTATCTTAGATATGCTAGTTTCTGGTTTACAACTTTCCTTATTTAGAAGGATATCCAAAAATACGTCTTTTTGCAAGATAACTTGCGTAAGGATCTGCCGTCCTTGATGAGGGTTTTTCCCTTTTCTCCTTGTGAATCAATCACAAAATGATTTCATACATGTTGCGCAAGTCCTGCGATGGAATAATCTGTTTAGATTCTTTAAGCTGACGTATGTCAGGCCTAGGGTTTCTTCATTTAAGAAGCTTAGGGACAAATATGAATTTATTGTCCCTACGGTAAGGAAAGTAGTCAAGTGTTTAGGGTATGAATGTTTCTATGTTTAGATTGGTTCAGTTATCTTTTGGAAGGTAATATTAATCGTCTTGTCACGGTTTTACTATCCTTGTGACAATTTACTTTCCCAATCAATACAGTTTAATTTGGCATATAGCATAATGCCAAGGTGATACAAAGAGCGACAATACTCCTTGGGACAAAAAGGCCTAGCTGTGAAATTGGTGTATACACACTTATTAGTCCCAAGTCCTCAAATAGCAAGGGAAAAGTGTTAGTAGAGTGTCATCCAGCAATCCCCCATTACATTTTCTTTCCAAATGAGTTCGTATATCTAATTTTTATACTTGTTAATTCCTAACATTTAACTTCCGTTTTCTTTAAAGATGAACTCATGCCTAATAACAACAATTTCCTGGCTAAGATGTGCAACTAGCAAAGATAACTCCCTAGTAATTTGAGCATCGAAAGAAACCTTTCTTGAATTTAGCTATTTACCATGAATCGTTGCGAAAGGAATAAGACTAATGGTGCAAGATATAATTTCTACACTTTAGGAATATATTACTATAGTAAATGGTTAATCTTGCTTGTAATTTTATAATGCTTGATGCAATTTGAAGAAAGCTAAGTTGTATACATTGTCATTCATAAGCTAACTCCTTCGTTTAAAAATAACTCGAACAAATATATCCTATCCTTAACAATTTTTATTTGCATGATCGACTTAAAACCGAATTAACACCAAGAAGAAAAAACCTGGCTTTGAGGTGAGATATCCACATGGATACCGGGAGATGACCCTCCCGCAACTACACCTTGGACTTTCTTCGGCGGCATCGTAGTTCGAATGTGAGATAGCCTTTTCCTTTTTCTTCTTGGAATTCCACCGTCTTCTCCTTCCTTTTCTTTTACCTTTTTCCCACTCTTCCTCCTTCGCTCCCTCTTTTCACTCCCTCTACTTCCCTCCCTATCTTTTATCTCACGGCTATTTCTTCCTTATGGGATACCATACGAGGCCATGATGATGAATTGGATTTTTAGGACATGGGAGTGTGTGGACACCGGCTTGTTTGATAAAACTAAGAACACAAAGCTCAACTAAGAGAGCACTTGCACAAAAAGATCTAAAAAGTGAGTGAAGGAATTAATGCAAGAGAATGGAAGTCTGCAAGGTAGCATAAGGACAAAGTAGGCCTATGGGTGTGACTTAAATAATCTAAAGAGCTAAGAGGGAGGGAAAAAGAACAAGGGCTTAGGGGGGAATTAAAACCCGGGAGGGGGGGGGAAACAAGGGCTTGGGGGGAAATTAAAACCCGGGGGGGGGGGGGGGAACAAGGGCTTGGGGGAAAATTAAAACCCGGGAGGGGGGGAAACAAGGGCTTGGGGGGAAATTAAAACCCGGGAGGGGGGGGGGGGAAACAAAGGTGTGAAAAGGGGGCTTAGGAAGCCCCCTTGGAAGCTTCCAAGCCTTCTGGAAGCCTCACAAAGGCACGTGGGAGTTGGAGGCTGTCGACAGATGGCGGCTAAGATCCTGCTGCTGGGCCGGCAGACGAATGACGGCAGCCTCTGCAGCGCCTCCTCTCCACTCCTCCTCAGGACGCACTCAGAGACTCTCTCTCCTTCTCGGCAGTATGACAGTGTACAGCTTCATGGAAGTGCTCTCCTTGTCTCCTTCGACCTTCTCTCTGACGGCTCCGCCTCCGTTTTTCTACAGCGGTCCCCCCTGCCTCGTTTAAATAGTGGAAGGGAGGGGGATCTTCCCTCCTTGCGTGTTGACATGCATGTCCTCCCTCCCTCCAAAGGCTCCACCAAGGAGCTTAGTAGCTCCTTCTATTCCCCTTCCCCCCTCCAGCTCGTCAGTCGGCTGGAGGGATAAGGGGAATTTTTTTTTTCCATTAAACTAATTCATTTTTTTTTTTGTAATGCGGAATATTACATTCTCTCCCCCTTGGAGGAATCGAGATGTCCTCATCTCGAGATAAACTGGGGATATTGATGGTTGAGAGAGCTTTCATCTATCCAAGTGGCATCCTCTTCGGGATAATCTTTCCACTGGACAAGGCATTCTTTCAAGGTTCTAGATCTTAACTGTTTTTCCCTAACATCTAAGATCCTTTCCGGCCTTAGTTCAAGGACTCCTTGACTAGGCATTACAATTTGTTGGTCATCAAGTACATGATTAGGATTGGGTACATATTTTTTCAATAGGCTGATATGGAATACATTGTGAACCTTTAGGTTCTCAGGGAGTTGCAATCTATAAACATTGGGTCCTAGGCATTTGAGGATTTTATACGGCCCACAATACCTTGGACTTAGCTTCTTGCATTCTCCTAGGGATAGAGAACTCTTTTTAGGGCGTACCCGAATGAAGACCATGTCTCCTTCTTCGAAGACTCTTTCTTGACGTTTCAAATCTGCATATGCCTTTTGTCTATCCTTGGCTGCTTGTATGTCTTGTCTTATTGACCTTATTTGATCATCCACATCCTCCAACATTTCTCTTGAAGCTTCAACTCTTAGGGTTGGATCAGAAAAGTTTAGGGGACTTCGACAATCATGACCATACAATGCCTGGAAAGGAGTCATTTGAATGCTCTGCTGGTAAGAAGCATTGTAGGCAAATTCAACTAATGGCAAGTATTGAATCCACCTCTTCGGCTCTCGACAGCAGTATGCCCTAAGCATATCCTCAATGATTTGATTTACTCGCTCTGTTTGGCCATCTGTTTGGGGATGGTAGGCGGTGCTAAAACATAGTTGAGTCCCAATAGCCTCAAAGATAGCTCTCCAGAAGTGTGATGTGAAGAGAGAATCTCGATCACTAATGATTCTTTTAGGTAACCCATGTAGCTTGAATATCTCCTTGATAAACAATCTTGCAATGTCGGAGGCTTTATAGTTTGTCTTTACTGGAATCAGGTGTGCAACCTTGGTAAGCATGTCAACCACAACCAAAATGGAATTGTATCCTCCTTGGACTTGGGGTAAGCCCACAACAAAATCCATACTGATGAATTCCCATTTCATTTGGGGAATGTCAAGCGGTTGTAGTTTCCCTGGCATCATGACATGTTCGGCCTTGATACGTTGGCAAGACAAACATTCAGTGACATACTTGAGAACGTCACCTTTAAGCCTCTCCCAATGGTAGCTCTTCCTAACTGCATTAAGAGTTTTTGCATAGCCAGGATGTCCTGCGAAAGGAGAATCATGAGCTTCCCATAATATCTTCTGCTTAAGTGACTGGCTTGTTGGTATACACAGCCTTGTTATGTAGTAGACAAGCCCATTATTAATGGAAAATTCCTGATACTTAGCTTGCAACTTCTGATTCTGCTCCTTGGTAGATATTTCCTTTATCATTGTTTGGTAGGTCAAATCATGGCATGCTTCCTCTCTAGCTAGTTCAAGTATAGGGTTGTTTGGCATAGATATCTTTGTAGCCAGAGATCTGACCGTTGATGGATTCTGCAAGATTAGGGAATTTAGGAATGCCTTGCGACTGAGTGCATCGGAAACTACATTCTCCTTCCCTGGTCGGTACTTGATTTCAAAATCATATTCCTCCAATACTTCAATCCACTGACGTTGCCTCATGTTGAGCTCATTCTGGGTAAAAATCCATTTGAGACTCTTATGATCGGTTACTAGAGTAAACTTGTTACCCAACAGGTAGTGTCTCCAAAGCTTTAGAGCATGGATGACAGCTAATAATTCCAGATCATGCGTGGCATAATTCTTTTCATGACTCTTCAATTTCCTTGAAGAGTATGCTACTGGATGACCTTCCTGCATAAGTACACACCCCAAGGCAAGAATGCTGGCATCAGTTACTACCTCGAACTCCTTATTGAGGTTAGGAAGTTTTAGAATAGGTGCTGATACCAAACTTTGCTTCAATTTGTCGAAGCTATTTTGTTCGGGAGTTGACCATGTAATAGAAGTCTACTTCTTTAGTAAGTCTGTAAGAGGTGCTGCAATCAAAGCATAGTTTTTGATAAAGACCATATACCATCCTGTCAAGCCAAGAAAGCTACGTATTTCTTTGACGGATACTGGTATTGGCCATTCAAGCACATCTCTGACTTTGGCTGGGTCTACTGATATTCCTTCTGATGATACTATGAATCCCAGATATTCAATCTGACGCTTGAAGAATGCACACTTCTTCATTTTTGCATACAGCTTATGGGACCTCATTGTCTCAAGGACAATCCGAAGTTGAGGTTCATGATCTTCTTCTTGTTTAGAATAGACTAAAGTGTCATCGAAGAAGACAAGCACGAAATCATCAAGATATGGTCTAAAAATATCCTGCATTAATCTATTGAAGGTGGCAGGTGCATTTGTAAGCCCGAATGACATAACCAAGAACTCAAAGTGCCCATATCTTGTATTGAAGGCCGTTTTTGGAATATCTTCTTTCTTGATCCTTATTTGATAGTAACCTGACCTGAGATCAATCTTGGAGAAGATCTTTGCACCTTGAAGACGATCAAGAAGCTCATCTATTCTAGGAATAGGATACTTGTTCTTGACTATTGATTGATTCAACCCTCGGTAATCAATACATAGTCGAAGTGTCCCATCTTTCTTTTTCTGGAATAGTACTGGAGCTCCCCACGGTGAGTTGCTAGGCCAGATGTAACCCTGATCCAACAGTTGCTTGAGTTGTTCCTTCAACTCAATTGCTTCAGGTATGGACATTCTATAAGGTCTCTTTGCAATTGGTGCAGCTCCAGGCACTAGCCTAATTTCATGATCTACTTCTCTTGGAGGCGGAAGTTCAATCAATTCCTCAGGGAATACGTCAGCGTATTCCTTTAGCCAAGAAGGTCCTTCATGAGACTCTTGCTTTTGATCTAACTTGTTGAGTTTGATCAGGTAAACGGGTAATCCTTTTCTGAATCCTTTTATGATCCGAGATACTTTGGCTAATTGGAATTGGATTCTTGGCACTCCTGCCTCACCTTGAGTTGTGACAAATTCCCTTTCAGAGTTTCGAAAGGAAACTTGACCTTTTCCATAGTGGATGTGGGCGTCATTAGGCTTAAGCCAATCCATCTCGAGTAGACACTCATGGATACCTAAATTCATGACTCTGATTTTGACTGAGGTTTCCTTTCCTCCCAGAAAGAATTCCACCTTAGCAGTTTGCCTGGTACAAGTTACCTCACGACCGTTTGCCAATTCCACAAGCAGGGTAGGTGCTTCTACTGTGGCTATTCCTAATCTTTTTGCACATGCTGGTGACATAAAGGAATGTGTACTGCCACAATCAATCAAGGTTTTGAAACCTTTACCTTGATATTCCGACGGTGTCTGAATCACCGAGAATTGGCGATTCGGCCCTTTCTTGTGTAAAGCGGCGTGGACGGTCGCTCTTTCAAATTCTGCTTCCATAGTCGGATCTTCCTCATCTTCTTCTTCGCATCTTTGCCTATTGGCAATGCAGGCAGTTCTTCCTCTTCCACGGGTGGCGGCTCCTTGACCGCGGCCTGCACCTTGGAAAGGCATTTGACGATGTCCCCCGCTGAGCTTGGGACATTGCCTCTTGAAGTGACCAGGTTCGTTGCAGTGGAAACAACGAAGGTTTCGGCCATTACTTTGAGTAGGAACAAAGTTGTTGACGTTATTTGTCCTTGCTTTCTTCCTTTGTCCCTGATTGTGACCTTGAACTCTCTTCACTTGAGGTCTGAATGCTCCTCTGTTTGGGTCACTATAGGACCAAGTTTTATTACCCCTTGGTCTAGCTTGCACCTCCTGAATTATAGGTGCCGCTCGAATGAGTGCATCCTGAAGATCTGATGGACGCATAGATTCGAGACGGGTATTTACGGGTGGATTTAAGCCCGCACAAAATTTGGACACCTGCTGTGTCGTGTCCATCTGTGGCACATACTTTAAGAGTGAGACAAATTTAGAGTAGTATGCGTCAAGGTGAGTCCTAGCTGTTTTAGCTCGTAGAACTCATTCATTTTCTGGGTACGATATGCAGGTGGCAAATATCTCCCCTGCACGGCTTTCTTTAACTTCTCCCAGGTAATGGACCCCTCTGAAGTCCCTTGATCCCTGCACCATTGTTTCCACCAAAGTCTGGCTTCGCTGGTGAGTTTTAACTTGGCGAGCATGGCCTGATTGGTAGGTGCAGTACCAGCTGCTTCAAAGTAATCCTCCATAGATTCAATCCAAATTTCAGCATCAGACTGGACGAATCTGCCTCTCCCGTCAAACTCGGGTGGCTTTATCTGCTTGAGGAGGAACTTCTTCTCTTGGGTCACAGCAGTACTTGATGTAGGGGGCGAATTTGAAACCTGTACCTGGGGTTGTGCCTGGATAAAAGTTTTCTTAACGTTATTATATGATAATTGACGTTAGCTTATCTTTAGTTTAGCTATCTCATAAATAATGAAGCTACTTAACTTTTTAACAACTCTGATGCACAGCCAGATATTGATAAAAGAAGTCTTTATTTATATTTACATGGGCGTAGCCTTATACAACGCCTCGTGTGATGATAATCCAATCATTACATTCAGTTTGGGGAGAACAACATTGTATTGCATTTGTCTACAGGAACTGTGTAATAGTAGGGTTTTGGGTCATGGATCTTTAGGAATCGATAATTCATTGGAAGTTCGGGATACCCTTTTCGTTGGAATCCATACTTCTCATGGCGGCCCAACACTTTAATCCTGTCGGCTGGGATTACACGGGTTACTTTCTCATATACATATGAGTTCGTTTCAACCCTCCGTCCTTGAATATGTAAAGTCGAATTTACGTGAGCTTCCACAAAAATGAACAGCTTCACAACTTTCAAGTCTTCCAACCACTTGATCCTCTTTAGGTTGGTCTGTAGATAAGCGAACTGGTGGGCAGCTATGTAGTAGATTCCTGAAGACCCCGTCCATCTTCGTTCTATGTATAAAGGTGATGGATTATAAATCTGCTCCAGGATGTTCATCATCCCAATTCTTTGTCTATAAAGCGGAGAATGCATTGCAGATATAAACATGACCCGAAACACCAAAAACTTGTTCCACGCTTCATAGTTCTGCAAGACAGCATTGAAGATGAGAAAATGTTTGGACAGCAACAATTTCTTTATTTCATTTTATTGAGATCTCATAAAAACAATTCCGTTGTTGGTCGGCTCTGATACCAACTTGTAACATGTCCCCTAGTATCATCCAGGACACGTCTTAGCAGTCCATCAGAAAGGATGTCTAGAAAGCTCCGCCCGGCACTCCCATGGAATGTTACAGGTTTTGCGATCTAGTTCTTCCCGCGTCTGCCATGTAGCGGAAGTATCCTGGCCGTTCCCACTTAGGATCGACCGGAATTAGGGTTTTCCTAATGGGTCATTAGCTAACAGCAACTAGCGTCAGACCCGAGCGAACTACTTTACGCAGAAACGCTAGGTCCGAAGCGGATTCACGCTGCACTTGGTTCAAGGAGAATGGGAAACGAGAGGGATGCAAAGCTCAACCTCTCTGCCATAAGGCATAGTCCCATTTCGTTCCCCTAAAACAACGTAAATCGGGTAAGACGTAACTCTAGGTCATCGTTCTCGTTATTCTTTTTGATGATGATGATCATTCCGCTGTTCTTCGAGATTTTTGAGAAAAGTTCCCGGCTAACCGGGACCACCCAACCGTAGGACGGACCCATGGCCCATCCTCCGCACTTTCCTCAATTTGTTTTAGTTATGTAATTATCTAACACATTAATTTGACATATAACAATCAGCTTCTTTAATTAAACTTGTTAAGCACTGGTTCGTTCACGTAATATTATCACGTGACATAGAAAAACAACATCAAGCAAGTTCTTTTAACATTTCATCATTTTATCTTTGAAATACAAGGAGTTTCGCCCATAGGCTTGTCCATAATCTATCCGAAGGCTAACCAGTAATCTCCAGGGATCACTATTCCAAGCTTCCGCCCGTCAACTAGTATGCGGGCCTTGAGATCCAATCCCGAGTCATGTTAGCCTCTTGTGTAGGACCCGGAAGGCGAGGGATTTACGGCCAGAGCCCCCCTGGCACCCAAGCATCCTCCTACTCCAAGTAGAGCTTAACGGAAAGACCTCTCGCGGCGGGTTCGGTCCACGTTCTCGGTGCAGTCAACAACCCCCTTGGTTAGGGTCAGGCAGGCAGTCGGGGGTCACTCGTTCCCAAGGTGTCTTGTAACTTGGCAAGATCTCTTATATTCCGGTGTAGGGCATACCCAACTTGGTTAACCCTAAGGTATCTTAGATATGCTAGTTTCTGGTTTACAACTTTCCTTATTTAGAAGGATATCCAAAAATACGTCTTTTTGCAAGATAACTTGCGTAAGGATCTGCCGTCCTTGATGAGGGTTTTTCCCTTTTCTCCTTGTGAATCAATCACAAAATGATTTCATACATGTTGCGCAAGTCCTGCGATGGAATAATCTGTTTAGATTCTTTAAGCTGACGTATGTCAGGCCTAGGGTTTCTTCATTTAAGAAGCTTAGGGACAAACCCTAGTTTCTATCTTTATGAATTTATTGTCCCTACGGTAAGGAAAGTAGTCAAGTGTTTAGGGTATGAATGTTTCTATGTTTAGATTGGTTCAGTTATCTTTTGGAAGGTAATATTAATCGTCTTGTCACGGTTTTACTATCCTTGTGACAATTTACTTTCCCAATCAATACAGTTTAATTTGGCATATAGCATAATGCCAAGGTGATACAAAGAGCGACAATACTCCTTGGGACAAAAAGGCCTAGCTGTGAAATTGGTGTATACACACTTTATTAGTCCCAAGTCCTCAAATAGCAAGGGAAAAGTGTTAGTAGAGTGTCATCCAGCAATCCCCCATTACATTTTCTTTCCAAATGAGTTCGTATATCTAATTTTTATACTTGTTAATTCCTAACATTTAACTTCCGTTTTCTTTAAAGATGAACTCATGCCTAATAACAACAATTTCCTGGCTAAGATGTGCAACTAGCAAAGATAACTCCCTAGTAATTTGAGCATCTAAAGAAACCTTTCTTGAATTTAGCTATTTACCATGAATCGTTGCGAAAGGAATAAGACTAATGGTGCAAGATATAATTTCTACACTTTAGGAATATATTACTATAGTAAATGGTTAATCTTGCTTGTAATTTTATAATGCTTGATGCAATTTGAAGAAAGCTAAGTTGTATACATTGTCATTCATAAGCTAACTCCTTCGTTTAAAAATAACTCGAACAAATATATCCTATCCTTAACAATTTTTATTTGCATGATCGACTTAAAACCGAATTAACACCAAGAAGAAAAAACCTGGCATTGAGGTGAGATATCCACATGGATACCGGGAGATGACCCTCCCGCAGCTACACCTTGGACTTTCTTCGGCGGCATCGTAGTTCGAATGTGAGATAGCCTTTTCCTTTTTCTTCTTGGAATTCCACCGTCTTCTCCTTCCTTTTCTTTTACCTTTTTCCCACTCTTCCTCCTTCACTCCCTCTTTTCACTCCCTCTACTTCCCTCCCTATCTTTTATCTCACGGCTATTTCTTCCTTATGGGATACCATACGAGGCCATGATGATGAATTGGATTTTTAGGACATGGGAGTGTGTGGACACCGGCTTGTTTGATGAAACTAAGAACACAAAGCTCAACTAAGAGAGCACTTGCACAAAAAGATCTAAAAAGTGAGTGAAGGAATTAATGCAAGAGAATGGAAGTCCGCAAGGTAGCCTAAGGACAAAGTAGGCCTATGGATGTGACTTAAATAATCTAAAGAGCTAAGAGGGGGGAAAAAGAACAAGGGCTTAGGGGGGAATTAAAACCTGGGGGGGGGGGGTGGGAAACAAGGGCTTGGGGGGAAATTAAAACCCGGGAGGGGGGGGGAAACAAGGGCTTGGGGGAAAATTAAAACCCGGGAGGGGGGGGGGGGGGAAACAAGGGCTTGGGGGGAAATTAAAACCCGGGAGGGGGGGGAAACAAAGGTGTGAAAAGGGGGCTTAGGAAGCCCCCTTGGAACCTTCCAAGCCTTCTGGAAGCCTCACAAAGGCACGTGGGAGTTGGAGGCTGTCGACAGATGGTGACTAAGATCAGGCTGCTGGGCCGGCAGACGAATGACGGCAGCTTCTACAGCGCCTCCTCTCCACTCCTCCTCACGACGCACTCAGAGACTCACTCTCTCCTTCTCGGCAGTATGACGGCGTACGGCTTCATGGCAGTGCTCTCCTTGTCTCCTTCGGCCTTCTCTCTGACGGCTCCGCTTCCATTTTTCTACAGCGGCCCCCCCTGCCTCGTTTAAATAGTGGAAGGGAGGGGGATCTTCCCTCCTTGCGTGTCGACACTCATGTCCTCCCTCCCTCCAAAGGCTCCACCAAGGAGCTTAGTAGCTCCTTCTATTCCCCTTCCCCCCTCCAGCTCGTCAGTTGGCTGGAGGGATAAGGGGGAAAAAAAAAATTTCCATTAAACTAATTCATTTTTTTTTTGTAACGCGGAATATTCTCATTGAATCCCACATGTATCTTATTTTGAGGGACCATGGTATACTTGCTATTTGTATTCATACAAAAAGAAACAATGTAGTCTGTTAGTTTTTTTATTAATGATACTTCTACATTTTATTAGTGCTAGTGCTAGAAGACACAATGCGATGAGAGTGTTAAAAGTGTTTTAAAAGTAATATTAAGAAAAGTATATTGAAGTTTAATCTCTTTGTTTTTATAGATTGAGATTCCTCTAGTACACCATTTTCTCCATATTACAACTATGCAGGTCACATTGCTATGATGGGACATGGAGAAGAGCAATTTGCAACTCCAGAGTGTATAGATGTTGAGGTTCCATGTTGGCGTGATAGATGCTAAGGTTTACATCAAAGGTCCCAATGTCAATCTCAATCACATGAGTCTTCTTGGGTCTTTATGCTCATGCACCAATGTCCACACATCAAAAACATCATATGGTTAGTATTGTTTATTCTTAACTTTATTGTTTTGGATTCTTATAGTTGGATATGTCAATAATACAAATAACATTTGACATGTAGGGATATCCATCTCTAGTTGATGATGAGGATGTCATTGATGATCATGGTGCTCATCTTTCTCACACACAATATGGTCGAGGCAATCGAATAACTGCTAATAGATGTCTTATAAGAGCCTTTGCCTCTTGGCCTTGAAAGCGATACTCATGGTGATTATGTATTGCTTGATTGTCTATGATCTCTAGTATGACAGACATAGAATCATAAAGACTATGAAGAATGGGAAGGATGATCACTTCCTAAAGATGGAGAGGGTTTTAGATTTTGGGGAGCTTGAGACATGATAGCTTCTTCTATGGACATAGGACGTGGCCTATTCATTGCAAGGGATCTCTACATTCCACCACATTCAAAGATGACTCTTATGTGCTTTTGTGGACCCATATATAGATGGGGTCTCTTGCATCAACTAACACACTACATCCCTAGCATGATAACTTTTTTTTTTTGCCTCAATGCACTCTCTCTTCTAGAGAGAGACATTACTCATGTGGAGAACCAAAGACATTATGTAGATGGCAAGCCATATACATAGCATGTCTAATTAATACTAGTCTAGGAAGGAGTGCAAGAACCAATTGTACATATGTGGAATGTGAAAATGGCGATGAACTAGGATACATGAGAAGAGATGTTCCAAGATATATTCTTGTAAGTGCTATTAGATCATTATATGTTAGTGATGACCTATTAGTAAGCTATGGGTTTCGTAGGCCTAAAAGAGCACCTCCACCTTTGGATGAAAATTTAGATGGGTTTTCTCTCGCATGGTGGTCTTATTTTCCAAGTTTTTTCATCTCTGTAAATATTTTTTTAATTTTTATAAATAGTTTTTCAATTTTCTTGCACCACATAACAAAGTTTACAAACAAGAAAGAAAGATTGTTCTATGATGTCTTCATACTATGATTGCACTTTCATGCATGCTTATGTCACATTGATCAAATTAACACAACGTTAGAATTTTCTACCAATGGCATACATGGATAATAGTAGTTTATTGATTACAATTGTATCAGCTTGAAGCAAAAGAATGGGGATGATGCTTCATCGGATGAATACATTACAACTGATTTAGATTGCCAAAATTTTTCTTTTCACTGTAAAATAAGAAATGTCAAGTATTTTAAAAAAAATAATTTCAAGTATAAAAAAATATTTAATAATCCTACTTTCATACATTTTTCGTACATCTGATTGGCCTATCATATACATCTAATAAAAATTTATGATACCATGGAGGTTATCTTTCACTTATGTGTGTGCATTTTTGTCTAAATGAGAGGTTGTATGAGGCCGATGTGGCCATGTTTTTCTACTTATTTACTAATTAGAAAATTTCATAAAATATCAAATTTCTTTCTTGCATGTTAAATGCTCATAATCATGACAATGTGATAAGTTCTAGATTATGATGATATTGAGAACGATATATGTTTACCCTCTCATGGCATCTCTTGTATGTCAATTGAGTGCATGCGACTCCTTTACATGAGTGATCCAAGAAGTTATGCCAAATTGAAGAAACTATATGACTTGCAACTTGACGACAAAGATGATGTCATCAATGATGATGATGATGGCATGGATGATTTTATTAATGATTGGTACAGAGAAAGTGATATACATGACAAAGAAAGTTTTCTTAAGGCTAAAGTGCTTGATTAAATCTACAAAGGCTCAAAATTGTCACAGGGTATAAGTGTGAGCTTGCTTATTCTTAACCTCCAAAATCATTATGCTTAGAGTAATGTACTTATTTTAGCACCATTAAAGTAAGTGACTTCTTGATTGTCAATGTGAATTGAATTATTTTCAAATGTCTTAATACTTAAATCTAATGTGGTGTTTGTTTGAAATGTTGCAAGTTACTATCTCAACAGTTTTTACTTGCAAAAAATGTGAGTCCTACATCAAGAGATCAAGTGAAGAAGATGTGGACTTGACTACAACACAATACACACATTTCCCAAGGATTGTAATTTGTATAGAGGTGAATATGAGAGAGAGGAGAGACTCCTTGCAAAGTATTTTGGCATTTTCTATTGGCTTCCTATATATAACATATATTTTAGACCCTGGACTTAGCAAGAATAATGGATTAGTGAGCAAACAATGCAAGCACATATGGGATTATGTGAATTCCCTCAGATTGTCTTGCCTTCAAGCATATCAATTAAAATGGCTAGAATTTGAACAAGATCCACAACACATTAAGATGGATGTTGGCTTGGATAGTGTAAATCCATTCTTTATGTGATCAAGTAGAGGGTCTACTTGGCCAGTAGTTCTTGTTAACTACAACTTGCCTCCTTTTATTTGCGTTAAGAAAGAGCACCTATTATTCTCTCTCATAATTCCAAGAAAGCACCAAATTAAAGATATTAACTCATATTTGACACCTCTTATTGACAATTTCTAAGAGTTGTGAAGAGGCATAGATATGTTTAACATGTCCAAACAAGGAGATGAAATAATATTTAAAGTTTGTGGAATTCTAGCATGGACTATACATGACCTCCCTAGCTATAGATTTTGTGTAGGTACTAAGTTCTCATTAAGTAATACAGATGTAATTTATTTTTAAATTTTTCTTACAATCATGCTAGACATTTTACTATGGATGCAAGGTGCTCAATGAAAGGTTATAAAGCTTGTCCCGTCAATGAAATCTATGCATAGTAAGCAACCTAAAATGTATATGTATATTTAGCATACATAATTCTTGCCCAAAGATAATTTATATATGTCAATGGAAAGGTTGAGAATGGGAAATATGGAATATGGATGACTCATATAGATTGGTATACAAAGTGGACCAAAGGTCCAATCATCGATTCATAGTTAGAGCTTGCAAGCGGCGATGGTGATAATGAGCACAATCAAGGACATCCCACTCTAGCTCCCTCTATCTCTATATGATTTTGTTTAGAGTATTGGAAGGATTTGAAAATCTCTTATCTTTTTGATCCTATGCATATACTCAAGAACATAGTTCACCCTTTTTGGAAATACCTCATTGGCTTGAAGGACATAGAGGCAGCTAGAAATGACTTAAAAGAACAAAATTACAAGACCCACTTATGGCCCCAAGTTGATGAATATATAGGTTGAAAAGTGTATGCCCCTCCACTATGGAGGCTAACATTGAGAGAAATTAATACGATTACTTGTAGAATACAATCTATTCGCACACCCATAGAATACAAGGCATCATTGCAGAACATATTCACTATGGATGACATGAGTCTTTCAAACACATGATTGGCATAATTTCATCAAGGTAACCCAAAATTTTACTATCACAACACTACGTTGTTCTAAGATGAGAACTAATTTGATTGTAAATTGGTAAATGTAGCATGTTCTTTGTCTTGTTATTGATCGCTACCTACTGAGTGGTGTTTGAGTCATTTTCTATAATTGTCTACAAAAGATAGCAAGGTATGTATATCACTCGCACATGTTTACATATGTGCTTTTAATAAAGATTTCACACTATTCACTTTAAAAAAAAAATAGATTTGTCACTCCAAGTCAATACCACAAAAGAAAAAGGAGTGCATTAAGCTCCTTTACTTGTTAGAGAAGTGTAGAAATTACATAGCACAATAGATAGAATCTAAGCAAGGGGTGGAGAACACACAACAAATATGGGAAGAACATAGACTACTTTAATTTCAAACAAGATGATACAAAGACGGCTCTATCCACCCATCCACTTCCATTGTAAATCTCAGATGGTGACCCAAATAGATGATAGGAAAATATCTTAGGATAGCAGAAGAACTCTGATTGAGTGAAGATGGATTTAGAGGGGTCTTCCTTTTATAGCTCGAGAAGGTAGTCCGTTTAGCATGTCCGACCATATTATGAACCTTCTCTAGTTAGACCTAGGGAATATTTCATTTATCATATCGGGGATTGAGGGCGTTGTCCTCGGACCCCCGTTTAGGGGGGCCGCTAGCCCCCTTAACACCCCCTAGCTAGCAGCCACTTCTACAGCCTCCAAACCCCAAAATAGGGATCCTTTCATTCTCAACAAGCTTTAGCCATTTTTTAAACTTACCAAAAACTTAAGCCTTATCATGAAGGAAGTACACCCACATCTTCCTACTGTAGTCATTCATTATCAATATAAAATAAAAAGATCCTCCCAAGGCATTTGAAGGTGTTTTACCACACAAGTCAGCATACAGCAAATCTAGAGGAGCCTTTGCTCTATTATTTCTTTCTTGTGGAAATTCCTTTGTCTATTTCTTGCCCATCATACAAGCTTCACATGATTCCTTTATTTCAATTACTGTAGGTAAGTGTTTATCTCCTTTAACACTACAAAAGCAATGTGACAAAATCTTTCATGCCAAAGTTTACTTGTGTCCATACCAGCATTGGTTGTAAGAGAACTTAGCTCATATGGGTTGTTCCTCCTTTCTCCTTTACCAATAACTTTTCCAGCACTGTCGATAAATTTTGTACCTGTCTTAGTGAACCTCACTTCATGGCCAAGATCAGTAGCAAGTGACAATATATTTCTCAATATCTAGAACATACAACATGTTTGAAAGATTCTTGAGTTCACCATTTGCATTAATAAAGAAAATAGTACATGTGCCCTCAACTGGACATTTAGTAGCATTCTCAACTATCACAATGATGGATTCTTTCATAGGCTTCATGGAACTATATAGACCTTTCTTGTAGGTCATGTGATGGGAGGCACCATTATCCAATACCCATGAATCAGTGTTAGATATTTCTTTTGCCAAGGAACACACTTCCTCAATGAATAAATCTAACTTTTCTTCAATCATATTGGATGTCTCCTTCCCTTTAGTCTTCACAATACCATTCTTATCATTTGCCTTCTTGACATGACAATCTACAATTACATGTCCTTTCTTCTTATAGTAGAAGCACTCTCCTTGAAAATTTTTACTATCACCCTTCTTCTTTTTGTCACCATTGGTAGAAGAACCACCTTTACCTTTTGCATTGGCACAAAATGCAACATCTCCACTACTGCTACCTTCTTAGGCTTTAAGCCTCAACTCATCCTCCATTAATAGTGCACAAAATTCCTCAAATGTCAAAGCTTGGGATCTCACCCGAGTGTTTAGGACAATTAGCAATCTATTAATCTTTGGTGGACAAATCCAAAGACACCTCTGAGCTAGCTCCTCCCTAGTCTTTTGTATCCCAACACCAATTGTCCGATCATGCAAATTATTGATCCGAGTGATGAATGATTCAGCTCTCTCTCCTTTAGCAAACTTCTTTGCTGCTAGTTGATTCTCCAAGTTCTAAATCTTTGTTTGATTCCGCATTTCATACTAACTCCTTAGTACATTCCAAGCCTCTAATGCCTTGGTTGTATGTTGAATCAAGGTCAAAACATTGTTAGAATAACTTGTAACTAAGGCATACAATGTATCTATGTTCCTTCATTTCCAAGCTCATAGAAGATCTCCATTTGGAGGGATCATAACACTCAAGTTTGATGGGTTGGGGTGGATTATGGTTCAGGGTCATTCCCCAACACTGTCTACAAAAGCTCATAAGAATCAAGAATAGTTGTGATTTTAAACCTTCACAAAGTATAGTTTGTGCAATCTAGCTTGCCTCCTTCACTGAATCTTGGTGTCAATACATGAGCATCACCACCTGATGCACTAGCACCATTACTTGATGTAGCAGATGACATTTCTTCTCTTCATTGTTGAAGCCCTTGCCTCTCATGTACTCTTCACTCCTCAAAGCTCCCTAGATTTTGATACCATGTAGAAATTACGTGGCACAGTGGATAGAATTTGAGCAAAGAGTAGATAACACACAACAAATATAAGAAGAATTGAGACTACTTTAATTTCAAAAGAACTAATACGAAGATGGCTTTGTCCACCCGTGCACTTCCACTGTGAAGCTTAGATAGCAATCCATAGATGATAGGTGAAGAGCTTAGGGTAGTTGGAAGAACTCTAACTAGGTGAAAGATAGATTGAAGATGGCTTTACAGGAGTCTTCCTTTTATAGCCTAGGAGGTTAGTCTGATTAGCATGTCCGATCATATTATTAACCTTTCCTAGTGAGCTAGGGAATATTCCCTTTACTGTCATGAACTCAATGCATTGTGCCTCAAGTTGCTATTAGCATAGCTACTCTATATCTGACCCAAAAGCTAGATCCACAAAGTCACCTTTTTTCCATCAAGTTACATAGACCTTATTTGACATACAAGTTAGGACCCACCCAATTCCAGTGCTCACACATGGCGTTTCCTCATAATGGGGGCCTCACAACTTAGAGCACCATGGATCATTAGTAGCACCTTACGAGGGTGAGGCATTGAACATATCTAACAAGAAGGAGCTACCAACATAGAGCACCATGGATGATTGGTGGAACCTTACAAGGGTGAGCCATTGATCATATCTAACAAGAAGGAGCTTCCAATTTCTTTTTTTGGTATTTAAGTTTATGCACTCATCCATTAATTGGATGAGATAGAGATTGCATGCATTGTTAGCACTCACTAGATGTTTGGGTTGAGAGATTCATTGAATTTTTGAAGGGCCTTATTCACCAAAGAGTGCGACAAGAGGTTTTGATGTTTGAGGGATGGGTACTTGGAGAGTGCATGTACTACTTTGTAGAGTACCTTGAGCATGTTGATGAGGATTCTCCCCATAGATCGATGGTAGAAGAGTTTCTTACACTTTTAAATGAGGTCTTGCATGACAAGGGCATTCCTCACAAAGTCTTGGCCATAGAACAGAAGAATTTGTCGACAATTGATACTTACAACTCATAGTGTATGAAAAGATTTGTTGAAGAAGGTTTGCAATCCACAATGAAGACAAAGAGGTGGAAAATCTACCTTCTCATATTCATGCGTACTTTTTAAGTTGTATGAAATTCTAGTATTATTGCTTAAAGTTTATATACTCAAATTTTGCATTTTTAGGTATGCATGTATAGTAATATGTGGGCCTATGCACAACATCTTTGATTCAACAAGATTGATAAATGACATTAGACTCAAGCTTCTTGCATTGTTTTTTCTTTTTGATAGCAATCACGTGCAAATGTAAGAGACATACAACCAATTGATGATGAGCTCGCTATGTGGGAACCATAGTCAGTGTTTATGAACTGTACTACCATGCTTGCAAGGGGGTTATATGAATTTTTAGATATACAAATTTTTTCGATACTTATGTCTTAAACATCTTCAAAGATATTGTGAATCTTTTATGTAATAGGCTATGTTAAAGGTTGATTGGTTTGGTGTTGAATCCAAAGGGACTAGGGCCAGAATGAGATAAGAGCCATTTGGTCTTTTGGTTTTTTGGTTCGTTGATTCTCACATCCATTACAAAAAACATGGGAACCATATATTCTCTCGGCACATTATGAGTAGACTCTCTTCTACACTCTCATAGATTCTCTCAATCCATGGAGACAAGTTGTGACAACAAATGTATGACACAATCAACCAATTTTGGATCTTAAAAGTGTCAATCCAAGATAATTGCCTTGAGGAAGACTCGAATTCTACACAATCCCATCCTCTCACATCATTAGCACATGATGACTACTCTAACTAGAAATAGAGTGACAACAATGCAATGGATGATGAGATGGAGGATCTTGCATTAGAGTTGGACATTGAGCTTCTAGCAGCACCTCGACCATGAATTAGTTTGCCATACACTCTCAATATTGACATAGAGTTGACAAATGAGAAGTTTCAAGAATAAGTGAAGGTCAACAAAGAGATTGATTGATCTCTTTTCAAGCTCGACTGAACCCTAAAGTCCAAGGTATTATATCAACTATGTGTTTGCAAAGCCAATTTCATGTTTCCTTTCAGCATTGATACTTTTTGTTTCTTTACAATTTTTACATAGAGATCGTGAAGATATATGATACATGTGAATTAGGATACACACAAGGGGAGCATGTTGCAAACTCAAGCTATACTTTAAGATAGGATATGTAAACTCTATGACAAAGAGTCTGAGATGAAGAGCACTACATATGCATATATATAGTGTACTATGACATATGAAAAAGAAGGTATTACTTCCTTTTTTGTGAGGGCTTTGGACCTCTTCATCATGTCATGAAGTAAAAGGACCAGAGATGTCTAGGGATTTTTCTTCTTGGAGCTCCAAAGGTGCTACATAGCACTACTATGAGATAAGAGACTAGCTCACCTAGAGGGACCTAGTCAAAGATCAATGATAGATTATCTCATAGATCAAATCCCATATGCACTACTAGCTAAGAAAACATAGATCCATCCAACGAGACTACCCTACTCAATGCCTTAGAGTCACACTAGATAGGGCAATTACACCTTTTTTAGCACATTGACCTCGACCACATAGTCAATTGAGGGGCCCATACTATAGTTGGATTAGAGCCATCATTGTGAGACATAGGAGACTCACCTCTCAATACATTAGCAAGGTGGCCGTTGATCACATCATGTTTGGTCTTATGCACTAATCTTGACATTTAGAGAGGAGCTACTATGGCTAGAAAATTTATACATTCAACTTTTGGACATATAGATGTTTAGATGTTATCCCTATACTACAATACATTTTTATTTCACTTTCATGATGAGATGACATTAGACAAAGATGTACTTTGGTCTTGTCTCATAGGCCACATTGGCCTTTTGTAGATGCTAATATTTATTTATTTTCTTCTTGTCACTCTCATTCTTCTCTCTCTCTCTCGCTCTCTCTCTCTCTCTCCTCACATGCAAATGACACTAACCATGGATTGTCCCTTTGATGTAGTAGAAGCGTATCCATCACATTCATCACTATCATCTAGCACCATCCCACTCCAAAATCTTGCTTCAACTAGGCAATCACAAAATTTTTATCAAGTTCTATAACTGATCTTTGCATTGCAAAAAGATAAATTGGAACAAGGTGATATTATTTAAAATAATTAAAAGAAGTAATTGTACAGAGGACTAGAGTATGTGGAGTTGAGGCATGTAAATCTTCAATAAATGTCTCACATTTTGATGAAATATCAGTCCGCCTCTAATGAATGGGTACAATCCACCCATTCACTCAATGTTGCATGTTAGATCCATAAGTCGCAATTTGCATGTGGATCTCATGACACGACACGATCCATAAGTCATGTTTTAATCGATGAGCATACATTTTTTAATATCAGTCATGTTAGATCCATAAGTCACAATTTAGAAAATGGTATAATTTTATATACATGCATACAAACAATATATTCTTTACATAAACTGAGATTAAAACATGTATGCTCATTGATTTGCATGTGGATCTCATGAAGAGCCCTCATCTAGGCATACTAGACTCAAAGTGTCCTATAGTGTACAAATAGTTGCCTCCAATAGTTACTCCTCATCAGGGAGCTAATCATACTCCACAATATCCTCTACTATCTGCTCCCTTAGAATGTTGGCTCGCAATAGGCCCCTCAAGGCCGATAGTAACCCCACTTAGCTTAAGGACCCATGCATTGAAATCATCTATTTGAATAGAGAAAAATGCGAGGCTTTAGTTATGCATCAGAGGTCATCCTTTTAGTTAACTTGCTAAAAGTATACTCATGCTTTGGATCTTGTAATTGTCTCATAAAAGCAGTATAGGGCACTTGGTTGTTGCATGTGTGAGAGTGCAGAATGGAAGAGGAATGTGAACACAGAGATGTAGAAAGATAGATAGATATATATATACATATATATATATATATATATATATATATATATATACATATATATATATATATATATATATATATATATATATATATATAGCAGAAAAGAAGATAATGAAATAGTAAGCTACATTGAATCTGAAATACAAAAAAGGGAAGAGAGTGGACTGATCAGTCCCTGCACATAGACCACAACATCAATGAGGGCACCAAATTGGGCTAAAAATGATGATGGTGACACTGGAGTTGAAGGAGTCTACCAAGTGAGAAGAGGTAGCTATAAATATTTGAGAATCCCTTAAATTGGTTGACCTGCCATAAATGGCCCTAAATTTGACCAACTTGCCTAAAATGGCATTTGGCTACAATAAATGCAATCTCACTACACATAAAAATCAAGAAAATGATGATTGAGCATACTAGGCAATCTAGAGATAGAGGCTAGCACTAGTAGAAGGTGAACATCAATTGATAAACATAGCAAATGCACAAGAAATGTGCCTCAAATAGAAGAAATGAATACTAAAATGATGATTGAGTATCCTAGGTAGTCTAGAGATAGGCAAGTACTAGCAGAGGGTGAATACCAACAAACATAGGAAATGCACAAGAAATGTGCCTAAAATAGAAGAAATACCCACTAAAATGCTAGAACTCCCATGTCTCTATTAGATAACAGTTCATGACCAAAAGATGACAGATTGATAAACCCTAAAATAGGCAAGCTAATAGCATGTTGCTTGAATATGATATCTAGAACTTGTACATTATCTTGAATGGATAACGAAATGATGGAGTTGAGGATGCTCTATGATTTCTAGGTCCATCAATTGTATAGTGGTTCATATTGAAAGACCTTAAGGCCACTCTTCTTGGTTCAAAGGTGATTTTACATTGATAGTGTGCAATGGAAAAGGAATAGGAATACATAGATAGAGAAATAGAGTAGCACTACAAGAAAAGAATAAAAGAAATTTGCATTGAATAAGGAAAGAGTTTTGAATACAAGAAGAGGAATGATCAATCCTTGCACACAATCCCTACACATCACATGGCATTTGGTTTTAGTGCAATGTGATAGTATGGTTTGGATATGTTGTCTAAGGCTTATTTCATTATCATTGAATCAAAATGGCATGTTGGATGTGAATATAGGTGACATCTTGTAGGACCCTGCTATGTACATGCATATTATGGTAGTGTGATCCACATGACTATCATAAGGTCAAATTTGAGCTATGTTGTGGGATTAGTAAGTTAGTGCATATAAGTTCCTTGGAAGCTAGATTTGGATGCAATGAGATGAAAACTAAGGTATGTGAAGTCTACTCTACATTTGTACTCTCTTATGAGGATGCGACAGATATATATGTACATTTTGGAATCTCTTATGAGGCTAGAACATAGATATATGTACATGGGTATATGGTAGTATCTTAGATAGGAGCAATGAGTTGGAGTAGAAAGAATCAACCAATGGTTTCTTTATCTGCACATTATGGTTGATATGGCACTAGTGGTGCCACATTGACAAATATTATGGTACAATTGAGTTATTGTATAGTTATCTAGCTAGCTCATGTATTTGATCTCACACTATGGATTGACTTGTTAAAGCAAGCACACACACACACACACACACACACACACACACACACACACACACACACACACACACACACACACACACACACACACACACACACACACACACACACACACACACACACACACACACACACACACACACACACACACACACACACACACACACACACACACACACACACACACACACACACACACACACACACACACACACACACACACACACACACACACACACACACACACACACACACACACACACACACACACACACACACACACACACACACACACACACACACACACACACACACACACACACACACACATGCACATGCAATAAGTAGAGGAGAGAAGCACAAATCAATGTGGGTTAGGAAGAATGAGTGAAGTACAAGTGAAGTTAACATGGTAATGTCACTCATACTCATAAGAGCTTGTGCATATGCTTGGGGAGAGGGGGACCTCGTAAAGAGGGAAAACGTTCTGTGGCTAGTCCTTCTAAGTTCACACCATATACTACCTCATATATATGTGGTGATGATGCCGACATGTATAGGGATATAGCTAATTAATTATCAAAAGTCAAAAAGCCCAAAGCTTTGCAAAAAGCTACAAACTTTTCACGAGGAAGTTGATCTCTCCTACACAGAGTCTCTCCCAAACATAATGATATGTACCTCAATGTTCTTTTTATGAGCATGAAACATTCAATTCCTTGCATTTACCCAATGTGCTATAATTGTTAATGAAAATGGTATTAGAGGACTCTTGTCCCACACCAAAGTTACTAAGGTGTCTTAGCCAAACACACTTAATGGTGGCTATAAAAGGTGCCCTATACTCATCTTCATAGCTCCAATGGCCATTGTTGGCTGCTTCTTGTGGAGCCATGACACACATGAATTACCAAAATGGAAGCAAAATCCACTAGTGGACACTCTAGTGTCATAAGATCTAGGCCAATTTGAATCTGTAAAGGTATGCAATTGTGGATCACCCCTTTGGAAAAAGAAATCCAGAGGTACTAAGTGCCTTGCAAATACTAGAATATCCGCTTGACAATCTTCTAATGCCTAGTGCCTAGGCTATGAATGAATGTGGTGAACTCTGGGACCCCAAACCAAAATTATGGCCTTGTATTGCATAGATAAATCAAGCATCCCACAAATCTTGTGTGTCACCAAAATGCTCTCCTAGATTCTTAACACTAATCCTAGCACCTATCTCAACTAGTCTAGCAACATGCTTACAATCTCCACGCTAAAAAATTTTCACAATAGGCTTTTTATATACTTTGGCTACAACATGTCGATGTCATCATCACGTTGTAAAAACTAGATGCCAAAATATAAATGCAATGCACCTAAATCTATAATCTCAAATGATCTATGAATTTCAACCCTTGAAAGTTGAAATATATCCTCATGGCCTATGGAAGCATCATGTCATCAATGTACAAGATTATGACCAAAATAGAATCCTTAGTCCTCTTCACATAGAGGGTACTCTCAGTTGGTCTCATCAGAGTCAATGCCCTTCTGTTGGGCATAACCCTTAGCAACAATCCTTGCCTTGTAGTGAGAAATGCTACCATCCACCATTCTCTTCAACTTGTAAACCCATTTCATTCTAAAGGCTTTCTTTCCATGAGACAAATTTGCCAAATACCAATTGTCATATTTGAGTTCGGAATCATACTCATTTTACATGGCACACATCCATTGATCATCTTCCTATGTTTTCTCAAAGGAAAGATGTTTCTCTTTATTGCAAGAACTCGCAATGAAGGCATGATCAATATGAGGAGTAGATGCATGATGAGAGCTTCCATATGTCCTAGTAGGTAATGGAGTATCCAATTTGCTATCTCGCAATGTTTGCACCAACCAATTTTGCATATTCTTGGATGCTTGTTTGGCTACGCTTTTCTCATTCTTCATTTATCCATACTTGCCTCATTAATAGGTTGATATGTGGGCTGATTTTCAGCCGATGGAGACTATATTGCAACACCTTGTTGAGCACTACTTTGCTCCACATATGATTGTACCAAATTGAGCAATGACAAGAGAATATCAAAGATATCCTATGAGCATACATCATGTTGTTTTTTGCATGATAGCATGGGCCCAATTGAGTTCTTCTAAGCATCATACTTGTAGGACTCATTGGTTCATGGTTCTTAGAAGTAACCACATCACCTAATTGGCTTCATCACGTTGACTAGCCTGTTCTTGTGCCATCAACATGGCTTATGTTTTGCCCATTATCCCTTCAAATTACCCAACTTAGCAAAGCAGTGTGATAATGACTTCTCCCCCCTATAGCCATATGTGTCAAGGCTTATAGCTATTCATCAACATCTTTTAAAAAACTAAACATACGAATCCTAACATGTAGCTTCTTGAGTTTAGCATCTTAATCCCAAAGTATAGTTTCTTAATCCCAAACTCAAAAAGAGAGCATAAAAAGGCAAAAGCAATGCAAATAATGAAGAATTACAAAATGTGCATGTGTGCATTTGTGCATGTGTGTGAGAGAAGGAGCCAACTTGCATGGCCCTCTAGATAGTTCCTTCATGATTGCACTCAGTCAATGTCCTTTAAGGGAATAAATGAGCTCCCCACATGAAATTTCAAATATTTTTTGCATTTGTAAGTGTCGCATAAGTGACATCTCGCATATGCAACAATTCACAGTTTATAAAGGTCACTACAAATGTTGCTTATGTAACGTGTTTTGTGACACAAAAAATCATCACATAAGCGATGCAAAAAATATAGCAATGTAAAAAATGCATTGCTTATGTGATGCCAAAATAATATGTTTACAATATGTTGCATAAGTAAGGCACGGGAGTCACTTATGTGACGCCCTCTATTTTTCCCCACATCCCTAAGCCCCCCTCTTTCTTATAGTACTTCCTATGAATGGGTGCAAAACAAGATCCCCAAGTGCCATTCTACACAATTGTATACCACTACAAGGGAAGGGGCAAATAGTGACACTTGTTTTCAATGCAAAATATTGGTGTCGCTAAATGAATCACTTTTTTTGTTTAGCGGCACACATTATGACATAAATAGCAATAACATACTGAGAAAAAAAATGTGGAAAACCCAACTGCAGCATTTTAATAGACCAGTTATGAAAAAGAACAAATGAGAGAGTGAGAGAGCTCAAAGCTTTGAGAGAGAGAGAGAGAGAGAGAGAGAGAGAGAGAGAGAGAGAGAGAGAGAGAGAGAGAGAGAGAGAGAGAGAGAGAGAGAGAGAGAGAGAGAGAGAGAGAGAGAGAGAGAGAGAGAGAGGGAGAGGAAGAGAGAGAGGGAGGGAGAGAGAGCTCGTCACCGCCTCCACCACTACCACTGCCATAGGTGAGGAAGGAGAGGGGTGCAAAGGAGAAAAAGGAGGGAAGCCATGAAGGTGTAGAAGGAGGGAGGCATGAAGGGTTTCATCTTTGAGCCTTTGAGGTAAGTACATTGCCTCTCCTTTCTTTGTTTTTTCTATATTATTCTTTTTTCTCTTTATTTTTATTTGTGGAGAGATGCATTGATAGAGAGGGAGAGAAGAAGGGAGGGAGAGAAAGAGAGAAAGAGGAAGAGAAAGGAAAAGGGAGAGAGAGGACTTCATGTGAAAAATAGAGAAAGGGAATGAGAGAAAGAGAAAGAGGAGGGAAACCAAGAGGGAAATAGAGGGGAGGGGAGAGAGATGGAGGGAAGGAGAGAGAAACAAAGAGAGAGAGAGAGAGAGAGAGAGAGAGAGAGAGGAGAAGAAGAGAGAGGGGTGGGGAGAGAAAGAGGATGAGAGATAAAAATAGAGAGGGAAAGAGAGATGGAAGGGAGAGAGAGAGAGAGAGAGCGAGGAGAGAGAAATAGAGAGGGAGGAGAGTGAAAACAAGAAAGAGAGAGGGAGAGACAAATAGAGAGATAGAGGAAAAGAGAAAAATAGGGAGAGGGAGAGGGAGAGGGAGAGGGAGAGGGAGAGGGAGAGAGAAATAGACAAGAAAAGAGAGAATGAGAGAGGGGGAAAGAGAGAGATAAAGAGAGGGAGGGAGGGAAGAAAGAAATAGAGAGAGAGTAGAGAGATATAGAGAGGAAGGAGAGTGAAAAATAGAGAGAGGGAGAGAGAAATAGGGAGATGGAGAAGAGAGAAATAAAGAGAGAGGGAGGGAGAGAGAAATAGATAGAGAGAGGAGAGATAAGAATAGGAGGAAGAAATAAAAAGGGAGGAGAGAGAAAAAAAGAGAGGAAGGGGAAAATAGAGGAGGGAGGGAGAGATGTATTGAGAGAGAAGGAGAGAGGGAGACATTGCCTCCCTTTCTTTGTTTTTGTATTCTCTTCTTTTCTCTCTTTATTTTTATTTGTGTAGAGATGCATTGAGGGAGAGGGATGGAGAGAGAGAACTACTTTCTTCTTTTCTCTTTTTATTTTTGTCTCTGGATAGATGCATCAAGGGAGAGGGAGAGAGGGAGGGAGGGAGGGAGAGAAATATAGAGAAGAGAGGAGGGAGAGAGAGAGAAAGAGGGAGAGAAAGAAAAATGAAGAGAGGGGGCTTCATGAAAAATAGAGAGAGGGAAGAAGGGAAAGAGAAATAGAAAGAGAGAAACAATGAGGGAGAGGGAGGGGGAGAGAAATAGAAAGATGGAGGGAGGGAGAGAGGAGGGTGACAAAGAGAAACAAAGAGAGAGAGAGAGGGAGAGAGGAGAGATGAGAGAGAAAATAAGAGAGGGATGGGGAGAGAAATAGAGAAAGAGGAGAGATAAAAAGAGAGAGAGAGAGAGAGAGAGAAGGGAGAGAGAGAGAGAGAGGAAGGAGAGAGAAAAAAGAGTGAGGGCGAGAGAATGGGGACAAAAATAGAGAGGGAGGAGAGTGAAAAGAAGAGGGAGAGAGGAAGAGACAAATAGAGAGAGGAAAAGAGAAAAATAGAGAGAGAGAGAGAGAGAGAGAGAGAGAAACAAAGAGAGAATGAGAGAGGGGGAAAGAGAGAAAAGTAGAGAGAGGAAAAAATAGAGATAAAGAGAGGGAGGGAAGGGAGAGAGAAATATAGACAGAGAAGAGAGAGATATAGAGAGAAAGAAGAGTAAAAAATAGACAGAGGGAGAGAGAGAAATAGGGAGATAAAAGACGTGAAAAATAGAGGAGGGATAGAGAGAAATAGGGAGATAAAAGACGTGAAAAATAGAGACAGGGAGGGATAGAGAGGGGGGAAAACAAAGAGAGAGAGAGAGAGAGAGAGAGAGAGAGAGAGAGAGAGAGAGAGAGAGAGAGAGAGAGAGAGAAATAAAGAGATGGAGAAATAGAGAGAAGGATGGAGAGAGAGAGAGAGAATCAAAAAAGGGAGAGGGAGAGAGAGAGAGAGAGAATAAAAAAAGAGAGAGGGAGAGAGAGAGAGACAAATAGAGAGATGGACAGAAAGAGAGAAAAGTAGAGAGAGTGGGAAGAGAGAGATAAAAAGGAGGGAGGGAGAAAGAAATATGAAGATGGAAGGAGAGAGAAAAAAGAGAGAGGGAGGGCGAGAGAGAAATAGGAAGATGGAAGGAGAGAGAGAGAAAAAAAAGAGAGAGGGAGGGAGAGAGATATAAAGAGAAGAGGGGAGGGAGAGGAAGAAAGAAAGAGGGAGAGAGAAAAAAGGAGAGAAAGGGGGGCTTCATTAAAAATAGAGACAGAGAAGGAGAGAAAGAGAAAGAGGAGGAAAACAATTAGGGAGAGAAAGAGGAAAAAAGAAACAAAGAGGGAGAGGGAGGGAGGGAGAGAGAAATAAAGAGAGGGAGAAATAGAGAGAGGAAGAAATAGAGATATAGAGAATCAAAGAGAGAGAGGGGAAGAAAGGAAAATAGAGAGGGAGTCTCAGAGAGAAAAAGAGGAGAAGAAAAGAGAGAGAGAGAGGAAGAGAAAAATAGAGAAACAAAGAGAGAGGGAGGGAGAGAGAGATAGATGAAGGAGGTGAGAGATCAAGCAAGGGAGCAATGAATTGAGAGAGAGAAGTATATTGTTTGCTGTAACATAGATGAAATGGATAGCAATAATAGCCACGACGTTTAAGATAGAGAGGCATATCTTAATCAGCGTGTCTTGTGTCCTTATACTCGGTGCAAGCTAGCAATTCGATTAAAACATCGCTTGTCTATAGACCATGTGCGATGCTTCAACGAGTTTCAATTGAAAACCATTGACAAAAAAATATTGGACATTGAGCTAATGGTAAGAAAAGTGTGTATCAATCATGCTTTACATTCAAACTGTAATTGAATATCACATATAGTAATATTAAATGTGCCTTGGAAATGTCTACAGAGAGGTGTTGTTCAATCCCAAGAAATGCACCTATTATGGCCTATAAGAAGAGTTCGTGAGTGTACAACGGATGAAGTATTTGAGCCAATAAACCCATTGGAGGGCATGCCGCTAAAACTATGCCTCAGCAATAGAAGACATTAGGAGCCTTTTGGACATTTCTCCAATCTTGGAGCCCAAGATAGAGACAATGATGGATGCATTACCACCCATGGATGCCGGGTCATTTGATCCATTGAGAGAGGAGGCATCCATACCATTATATAAGGGGTATCTGGTATCTTGCTTAAAGATGCTACTTGTGCTCCTAAGTGTACAAGGAAAATACAAATGGAGCGATGAGAGTGTGACTACGTTTTAGATGGCAAGCTTGAGATAATTAAGAAAATTTCTTTGTATATCATAAGTGACTGTAGAATTTGAACACCTAAGAAGTGTAAAAAAGGAGCAGAATGATGCAAATTTTATGCAGGAATTCAAAGTCGATGGAAGCAGAAGATGCGGATTTGACGATTTTAAGAGATCGTGGATGATAGGAATGTCAATTTTGACTATTGCAATGGTTGCAGATTTTTCATAAATTTTCTAATGGCCAACTCGATCAGTTGGACGGAGGAACTGAGGAAGGCCGGACATCTCAAGGATCAAAATTGTCCAAAAGGAAAAATATTAGGCATTGGCCTTTGAGGGGGCCCAAAGGCCCCTAATTTCTTACATGGGGGGGGGGGGGGGTTCAAAACGGTGTGATTAGACATATCACCCCCTTACAACGATTTGGTGGGAGGAGGCATGTAGGGGTTGAAAGCAACCCACTAAACAGATGGCATCAATGAATTCCCCAAATTTTTTGCTCCAAATCACCTATTCAATCACACAAGATGGCTACCTAAATGAAATTCTAAACTTCTAGTCATGGGATAATGCTGGAGCATGAAGAAGCATAGATCGAGGTTTGAAGAAGTGTTAGCGGGGCTGTTGGAAAGCATCACGGGCCTCCAATCACAATATGCATATGATATAAAGTGTGGTTTTATAAGTAAGTCATAAATTTAATCATTTTATGATAAACTCAATTTGTAAATGGTTGAATACAATTGTATTTGGTTGTCAATGTTGTGATCTATCAGAAATGTTTAGGAAATTAGAAAAAATTAGTCATCTAATAATTTCTTTTTAAACACACAAAATCCGCAACATTACAGTTTTAAGAAAAATCATGATTTTTGGGGTTTTATTGTGTATATAGTGTTCATATGGAATGGAATGTGATATAAAAATAGTTCTTAGCAAGCCTAATCATTTCAAATTAGTAGAAAAAAAGATATTCATTAATAAAAAATAGAAAAAAATAGAAAAAACATAAGATTTTTGCGTCTAAAAAATAGGAAGAATTTACATTTTTGTTTTGAATGTATAATAAGGCTAACACATGAGGTTTAGCCTCAGTTTAGCCCTATCTTTATGTTAGAGTGGGTATTTATTGCTTTTATGAATGAAAAATACATTAAAAATGCTCTTTAAACCTACCACTGAATGCACAATCTTAAGCGATAGGGAGAAGGGGGATGTTAAGGACTGGTAATACACTGAATTTTGATTTTATTCTAATGCATAGCATATAGGATACATGGTTTTTAAAGTTAAGAGGGCCCAATAGTACGAGCATGCTCGATGCTGGCTATGTAATACATCAATTATGTTTAGAGTAAATGCATGAAAAGAAATGCTTCTCACCTTCACAATGATGGTTGTTGATGATGAACAAAATTATTTGAGCACCATGAATCATACACAATTGTATTGCATGCAACACATGGTATCATCTTGGATGCACAGCAATTGTCTTTGTGAACAATGACCCATGTTGAGGAGGTGAGGTACCCTAAGCTATAGGGCTAGTGATCGATCTCCTTGGGGAGTATTCAGTGATGAATATATTACATCTCCAAGAACAATTCATTAAAAGAGTGGAGCATGTATCGTATGTGCTCTATGTATGAGTGGCGCATCTTGGGGCTAATTCTCGAGGTGTAGGAGAGCCGTAGTGGGACCATGACAATTAGCCAAGGAGTGCTCCCTTTGTTTGTGTTTATGTGGTGTATTACATCGATATGTGTAGAAACTCCCTCTAAGGAGTGTGGGAAGGGTTATCCACTGGATTACAATCCATACAAATGTAAAGTTTTACATTAGAGGTTAGGGTAGTATACCCCTTAGATGCTCCTAGCCACGAGGTTGAGCTGTGATTTCATTGTCTAGAAGCCAAGAACAAAGACCTAGTTGAGAGAATTTGGGTGCCTACTCCCTTGACAATGGTCACCCGTGTGTCCAAGAGCACCCAATAGTTCTCTTCAATGTGTTGAAAGACAAACCTTTGTGCCATATTTCCACCAATTCAATGTATTTAGAATCCTTGAGCTTCCACATTTGGGACACAATTGGCCTCAAATTATTGAAAGTTTAACTCTAGTTCACCTTGCAAAGTCTTTCTTGATCATAGCAAAGTGTGCTAATCACACAATTTCAATAGCAAAATCTTAGGTTTTGCAAACATAGTATGCAACATTAGTACCAATGAAAATCCAAGTAACATATCCATAAGTAGTTTAATACCTCAAGTTCCTTTTCTTGGGAGGAAAAATGAGTCGTCAACACATGCCTAAGATTTTGGATAGAGAAAAGAGTTTTCAATGTAGGCTTGAGCTAGAAAAGTTTACCAATGATGTAGTGTGTAAATGCATTTGAGCATAGCCAAAAATTTGTGTGTACCAATTTATGTCTAAAACTCAACTTAATCATATCTTAAGATATGAAATCCACTACATCATATCATTACTATTGCATAATCAACAAATATTTTTGTATATATTTTCATATTTTGCACCACAACCAATAGTATTCCCTTGGATGCAGCTCTCAAAGAAAAATACCATTGATTCTATGAACCAAAAAGTTGTCTATCACCTTAAATACACAATAAATTCTATTGATTATATGAAGCAAAGAGTTGGCAATCACCTCATATATACACATTTTCAAACTATAAAAAATAAGCATTTATAGCTTCAAGATGTTTTCTAGGAAAATGTAACATGCTTGCCAATCGATTGTCCAAGCAGTTTTAGTGGTCCATCAAGAAGCGAATATAAGCATCACTGCTCGACACTCCCATGGAATGTTCCGGTGTTGACTAGGATTTCCCGAGTCCACCTCACAACGGAACGTTCGTGGCCGAACCCACTAGGATTGACCTGAAATTTGGATTCCTAGGGGTCAAGGTCTCCTGACAACATTTTAGCGTTGGGTCCTGGACATCCTACTTTACGCAGAGATACCCAATCCGAAGCACATCCATATTGCACTTGGTTCAAAGAGAATTGGAAATGAGAGGGATGCGCCACTCAACTTCTTTGCCCGTAGGGCATAGTCCCATTCCAGTCCCCTAAAACAACATGAATCGGGTTCTAGCCTAACAATTTCTAAAGGTCAGATGTTGGTAAAACCTTGTGAGAAGCCTCCTAGTTCTCTAGGACCACCCTGCCATAGGACAGGACCCGTCAGGGTTCTGCCCACCCACTTCCCTTGATAGCTCTAGTTTTTTAATTAGGCCCTATCACATTTATGTATGACACTCAAAATTAGCTTCCTTATTTAGGCGTTTTAGGGAACAATTAACTTCTAAATACAATTAACTTCTCTTGATTCATTTATTTGGGGAATTCAATCCTTTGAATACTTGCGATGGAGTTTATCTTTTTCAATGTCCTGTTCTTGTGCAGCATAATACGGGTCTAATGCATCTCATGGAGGAATGAAAGAAAGCATTCATTAATTTGGAAATACGTTACTTACAACCGGTACCATAGTTGGGTGGGCAATGATGTCCTTTCTTGAGGCTTTCGTTGAGTGATTGCCATTCACGTGTGAGATTTTCCACTTGGGAGCCATTCTTGATCTTCGTTCCCCTTAGACACGAATTGCACAAGACTTCTGCGCCTTGTACTCGATTAGTGGGGGGGCCAATTGGGGAGAGAAATAAACTACTGATAATTCAAGCGAAACAAGGGGGAGAAGAACAGCACGTGGAATCACCCTCTAAGGAGGGAAGATAAAGAGAACCTTCTTGGAAGGTTCTCTCTCTTGCTCTTTGTCACTTCCTCTCTCGCTCTCTCTCACCCTCTCTCTTCCTCTTTCTCTCTCTCTCTCTCACTCTCTCACTCTCACTCTCCCTCTTCTTCTTTGTCTCTCTCTCTTCTCACCTCTCTCTCTCTCAGGCCAGCAGCAAGGGGGGAAGAAGTGATACCTCCCTCGCTCCTTTAAGATGGGGGGGTGCTATATAGGGAAACAATGGAGTATTATTAGGGGAGGTGATGGGGGCTCTTCCCTCCATCTGGGAAGCCAATGCAGCAATCATTTTTTGCATGGCGGCAAGGACGAGGGAGCCACGCGGTCTTCCCCTTCATCGGCATTGTCATCACCATCTCCTTTGCTATTATGTTTGTCATCAATGCCTTCCCTCAACTCTGTCATCGTTGACTGCTCCTTCCTTCCCGTCATCTTCCCCTCGTCCACATCATCTACCATCTTCTTCCTTTCTTTCCCCCTTGCCACTTGTCGATGATGACAAGGAGAAAGGGATTTAAAAAATTTGGAGTATTTTTTTTTGGGGGTGGATCCCATGCGGGAGTGGAACGGATGTTACATCTTCTCCCCCTTAGAGAACTTGAGATGTTCCCATCTCAGAAGAATTAGGGATTTCATTCTGGAACCTGTGGGGTAGGACGCATCACACTTTCATTGCTCATTCATAAGCATATGGTATTTTAAAACAACCACTTATTGTATTCGATATATCCAAGTCTGGATTACAAGAGAAAAGTTTATTGTAGTTACATTTCATGAATATCTTCTAGGATTTCTAATCATCTTGAAGAGATGTAGTGGGTTTTAAATCTTCATCTTCATTTGATTCCTCTATATATCCGAAGACTACACTTGTGTAACTTTGTTTTCTTGGAGGTTCAATATCTTCTAGAGCTTTGTTTTCTTAGAGGTTCAATATCTTCAAGGCAATTTGCTTGGACGTGTCCTAGCTCATTGCAATGGAAGCATTGATGGTTGGGACATCTCCTACGAATGTGCCCTATCTCTTCGTAAGGGTGGCATCTCTTGTCTTGATCTCGGGAATCCTTTTTGTCATAATTTCCTGGTTTAAGCTGTTGGACAAATGGCTTTGCTCAAAGTAATGCATCTTGCAAGTCTATTGGATGCATTGCTTCTATAGACGATGGTTCAAAGGAGTGTTTAGGCCATGACAAAACTTAGATACTTGCTGCACAATATCCATAGGTGGTGTGTATTTTACTAGGGTTACAGACTTTGAGTAGTAAGCTTTCAAGGTTAATTCCAGCAACTTGAGCTTAAAGAATTCATTCATCCTCAAAATTTGGTAGGTTGGTGGAAGGTATCATCCACGTACAACATCTTTCAGTTGAGCCCAAGTGACAACGGCTTCGAAAACACCTCAGTCTTTGCACCATTGCTTCTACCATATCTGAGCTTGGCAAACTAACTTAAGTTTGGCTATCATTGCTTGATTGGTAGAGGCAGTTCTCGAAGCAGAGAAATAATTATCCATTGACTCAATCTATATCTCTGCCTTAGTTGCAACGTCTATTCCTTTTATACCAAACTTGGGTGCCTTAATTTTCTTGAGAATAAATTTCTTCTCTTGCATGTCAGCATTCGTGGGTGCAAAAGGTGCCTGACAATCAAGCCATACCACTTAGGTTATTTTGTTTAGGATATGCCTATGAACCATACATTAATCAATTACATATCATTACAAAGTTTTTCTCTGATACCAACTGTAATGTGCCCGGTTGTCCAAGTACAATTTAGCGATATATCGAGAAATGAATCTAAGTGTCGGTGCCCACCAGCACTCCCATGGAATGTTTCGGGGTTTGTTGCCTAGGGTTTCCCAAGTCCACCTCGCAATGGAATGTTTACGGCTGAACCCACTAGGATTGACCTGAAATTTCAATTCGTAGGGGGTCAAGGTCTCCTAACAACATTCTAGCATCGGGTCCTGGACATTCTACTTTATGCAAAAATACCCAATCTAAAGTAGATCCATGCTGCACTTGGTTCAAAGAGAATGGGAAATGAGAGGGATGTGCCGCTCAACCTCTCTGCCCGTAGGGCATAATCCCCTTCTGGTCCTCTAAAATGGCATGAATCAGGTTCTAACCTAACAATTTCTAAAGATCAGATGTTGGTAAAACCTTGTGAGAAGCCTCCGAGTTCTCTGGGACCACTCTGCCATAGGACGACCCGTCGGGGTTCCGCCCCACCTACTTCTCTAGGACCACCTTGGGACCCATTGGGATTCCACCCACCCGCTTCCCTTGATAGCTTTAGTTTTCAAATTAGACCCTATCACATTTATGTGTGACATTCAAAATTAGCTTCATTAATTAAGCCTTTTAGGGAACATGGTTCATTCGCGTAACTTATAGCACCGACATAAAAACAAAGCAAGCAGTTCTTTGGACAAATAAGTTACTTAACTTATCTTCAAGTTACTCTTTGTCTCTTGCCCATACAGGAGAAATTATATATTCCTTTTTCCCTACAGAAGTAATTAGTCCAAATCACACGGCACTATAATTTCCATCTTTTTTCTAGAATAGGATCTTCCAATGCCACATACGTTGGGCTCACGGCCGGTAGTCTTCAACTCCATTTTGGACTAGGCAAGGGGTGTCTAGAGCTCCACCTAACCCCAAGAGGCCTAGGAGTGCGACACAATTTGCGTGGTTGGACTTTTCACCAGCTGACCTTCGGCCCATGAATTAAGTAGTGCCCTCTCGGGTTGAAACGCGGTGTGACATTGGAGATTATCGACCCGCAAAAAATATCCTTTCCTTTATTAATCCAATTAAGAATCAAACACAATTAAGGCGATCAGCCCTGATGTCATTTTCTAGGAAAATATTCCTTTATCCCCATGGCAACTTGTCATCACAGACCCTTGCCATGAATTTCCCAACAATCACAAGCACTTGGAATAATCATCCAAACCACAATCCAACAATTAGTTGAATGTAAAAGCATTTAGGGTGTTATTCAATCAACCAACAAAACAATGGTACTCTTTTCCAAACATTGCAAGAATAGTCGTGATAACCCTTCTATTGCATATTCGCTCTCCCCCTTGGGATCTAAGTGATTCTATGCAAAATTTACTCAATACTTCAGCTAAGATACATACCAAGGTCTCATAAAACTATGCAAGAATGTAAATTCTATTGAGTACTTACATTGATCGACAACCCGACCTTTTTCCCAACAGGTTTAGAAGTATTGGTTTGTACTTGATCCTAGGGTTTCC
Organism: Lygodium microphyllum; assembly: GCF_053477565.2. NCBI lineage: Eukaryota > Viridiplantae > Streptophyta > Polypodiopsida > Schizaeales > Lygodiaceae > Lygodium > Lygodium microphyllum. The sequence continues at coordinate 34,638,121 of NC_141159.1, forward strand.
TAATCCCTTCAGTTCTTCCCTTTCCTTTTGAGGCCCAGAGTTAATGTTGTTCGTATGTAGCCCAATCCCTAAATTTGGATTGATAAATGTAGTGGTTATTAGATAGATCCCAAGGCATCTTAGTCTTTAATCCTTATGATCATTGTTTGTACTAGCTAAGCACAACATCAAGATTCCCAATCTATCAAACATGAGCTATTAATGAGAGCTTGGGTAATGGTCTAGAGCTTCGAAAATAATCCCCTTCTAGACTAAATTGCTTGCCATGCAATCCATTAGGCATGCAAGTTGCAACATATACCTTCGAAGTGATGAAAATGCACCTACTATTGTGAGGACAGGAAGTTGACAATGTTTGAAGCCTTATATGTTGTTTATAAATTCATTGCATAGCATCTAAATACAATTAACTTCTCTTGATAGTTATATTTGGGGGATTCAATCCTTTGAATACTTGTGATGCAATTTATCCTTTTCAATGTCCTATTCTCATGTAGCATAATACGGGTCTAATGCGTCTCATGCGGGAATCAAAGCAAGCATTCATCAATTTGAAAATATGTTACTTACAACTGGTATTGCAGTTGGGTGGGCAGTGATGTCCTCGCTCAAGGCTTTCATTGCGCGATTGCCATCCACGTGTGAGATTTTCCACTTGGGGGACATTCTCGACCTTTGTCTCCCTTAAATGTGAATCACACAAGACTTTTGCGCCTTGTACTCGATTAGTGGGGGGGCCAATTGGGGAGAGAAATTACACTGTGGATAATCCAAGCGGAACAAGGGGGAGAAGAACAACACATGTCATCACCCTCTAAGGAGGGGAAAAAAATTCTTTCTCTCTCTCTCTCTCTCATGCTCTCTCTCTCTCTCCCCCCTCTCTTCCTCTTTCTTTCTCTCTCTCTCTTATGCTCTCTCTCTCTCCCTCTTCTTCTTCCTCTTCCTCTTCTTCTTTGTCTCTCTCTTCTCACCTCTTCCTCTCTCTCTCTCTCTCTCTCTCTCTCTCTCTATGGTTGGCAGCAAGGGGGGGAAAGAAGTGATACCACACTCTCTCCTTGACAATGGGGGGGTTTTATATAGGGAAAGGGTTGAGTATTATTAGGGGAGGTGATGGGGGCTCTTCCCTCCACCTGGGCGGCCAATGTGGCTGCCATTTTTTGCATGGCGGCGGGGACTCACAGACTGGCCAAGGGAGCCACATGGCCTCCCCCTTCATTGGCATTGTCATCACCATCTCCTTCGCTATCGTCTTCATCATGAATGCCTTCCCTCAGCTCCGCTATCGTCGACTGCTCCTTCCTTCCTGTCATCTTTTCTCGTCCATGTCATCTGTCATCTTCTTCCTTTCTTTCCCCCTCACCACTTGTTGGTGACAACGGGGGGGAAGGGGTTAAATTTTTTTGAAGTAATTTAATTTGTTTTTTTCAGGGTGGGGTGTTTCCCATGTGGGAGCGGAATGGGAGGAAAGCTTCTATCTTAAGAATTTCATATTGAATTTGGTTCTTTTTTAGGATCCTTCAAAAAGATTTCAAGTGGTAGCATGCAAATGTTTCTCCTTAGCCATCATGCTTATATGTTAGATTTTCTTTATTGTAATAAAGGGCTTGCAATATGTGGAGATGGCGCTTAACATTGCCAAAGAACTTTGCATTTGTCAGATAGAGGCCATATCATCTAGTACGCAAGAGTAGATATGAGTCATCAATAACAATGATGTTGCATTGGTCAACTTCTGTAATCGAGCATGTACAGCTATGTATACCATGCTGCAATAGCAAGGGCTGTCACACTTAGTTGTTGCTGATACACTCTAGGACCTTGAAAAACACCTGCATCTTTGTCACACACTACTTGGAAATGATCCTAAGATTCTTGACGATCTTAGGGAGCTAGCACCAATGTCTACATCAAAAGAGAAGTTGGTCTTAAGAAATATGAAGTGGAGAGAGGAGACGGCACACTCAAAGTGGGCGAATGATTTATTTGGTGCAACCTCTTTGCCAAAGCATCTCTGATAGACTACCATTAGTATAGGTCATGGTTTAGGTACTACAAGGCAAAAAGATGATTTGTTAGGAGTAGGAACTATGTGGCGTACATTCAGGAATCACCAATGTGCACCATCCCTTTGATGTCGTCAAGCCAAGCAAAGTTATCGGTGAAGGTTCCTTAGGCAATGCATTGAAGATACCATAAACAACATTAGTTATTTTCCCCTAGATTTAAAATATTGTGCCAAAATGTACAAGGGATCTAACAATGTTAAGTTACAAAAAATTCAAACGAAGTAGGGAATGCAAAAAGTCAATGCATCATTTGTGCAATGCATTGCTTTTACCCTTGAACCGCCCTGGGTTACAGTCTTCGCCTTCTTCAATGGTGGTACATTGAGTGATATATTGATGTTGGGCCCTTTTCGAGAATAAAAGTATAGAAGAAAAATTGAGCATCTATCCAAGCCATCAATGGGATTCTCAGACGTGATTCTGCCAAGCATACAGGAGAGGGCTAGGATTGTGGGTGTCATCAATAACATGTCAAACATTATTCATGCATTGGTGATGGGATGAAAGTTGTGCATAGTGCTAGCATCATCCATTTGGATCTGCATTCCAAGAACATGGTATTAGACTTCACTAGAGATAACACCCCTAGGGTGGGCATCATAGACTGGGGTCTAATGCTTATTTTTGGCATGTCAAGACCAGTCCTCAATTGGCAATGTGGGGCATCAGATGAGCCTATGCTTGTCATAGATGAGCATCGATAGTAGAAAAGAGAGCTAGAAAGGAGAAGAAGGCCATGGATTACACCTAAGATCTATGACCTATTGTGCCAATCTACCTACAACAAGGATTCAGATGTGTATGCAATTGGATGGCTCATCGTTTACCTTGTGGAGTTTTGTTGCTTAGCGCAATGCTTATGGTTGCGTAGGGAACTAAAGGATGTCCTAGATGAATTAATCATGCACTTGATTGAGTTCAAGATAAGGGATCGCATGTTGGTGGATGATAGGGCCATGCAAATGTCATTTGGGGATCTCTCTAACTTTTTGAGGTCAAAGTGTGGGATTGATCCTACAAAGGCACAAAGATCCCTTGTAGAGCTTGGCCCTATCTTAGCTAATCCTTTTTGAACATTCCATGTCTTGCAATATTTCATCGTTTTTAGTTTATTTATTAAAAAAACCAATTTTTGGAGTCTCTGAAACTCCTGAATCCAAAGATGTCTCGATAAGAGACACACTTGTTTGTAAAATTCTGCAATCCATGGAATATAATTTGTAATTTGTGCCTTATGATCAAGTTGGCTATGTGGTTATAATTTTAGGAGTAATTAACTCAATATTCAATGCCTATGCCTGTCTCATTTCATAGTTTGCATGATTGATAGTTTTCTTAAGATTTGAAACTTACAGTTTGCACTATCTCATGTATTTTATATCATGGTGTAAGAGTAAATATCTGTAAATTTTTGTAACTTTCTAGTTAGTAGACGTGAAACATTGGTGAGTAGCTAATGCACATACGAAATTTATGAGTTTTATAATAAACTACTACTTTGTGATTAGCCTCTATTGACTTCTAAAAATGTTTAGGGTTGGTCTCTTGGAGCTAGAAGAAAATCTTGCTTATTTTTCTTTACATTTAAAGATAGATATTGTGACTTATGTGTAGTTTGTATACTTTGGAGGCTATAAATTTTTATCTTGAACTAGTTAAAAACACAATCTTGAATATTATTATTTTTTCTATAGGAATGGGTAGATTGAAGAAACACAAAATTTGTGAGGTTTCAAGGAGAGAGATCACAACATTCTTTGGCAATGTAACAAATATCTCTCTAACTAGAAATGCTATCATGCACTCATAAGCATCTACAAATCAACCAAATATATCAATTCAAGAAAATGAAGCAAGTAATGAGGTTGAAGCACAATGCCAAATAGTAGAAGACCAAAAAATCCCTATTTTTGCTAGCATTACAGCAATTAAAGCATGTCTTACATCTCCACAAAATGATGAGTGTCAGCTTGTAGAAACAAATGAAGATGGAATGTCACGTTCTTCAAAAAGTGTACGATCTAGTGAGAAAAATAACAAAAAGATTTGGAACCTTGTAAACCGTGCATTTCAACTAGATTGGGTGAGCAAGTATCCACTTATTGAGCCATTTATATCACCGAATGATGCCACTCCCAAAGAAGCTCGATGTATCATTTGCTCATCAAAGAAAGGAACTGATTGTAAACTTCAGCTCAAACTTGATACTATAGAAAAGCACGTAGGCAAAGTTTATGAAAAAGTAAATGTTGATGGAAAAGAAGTAAGTCAAGTGAGGTGGAAATCTAGTAAAGAATGTTTGCATCTAAGGAATGTAGAACTATATGAGAAGCATTTACTTCATGAAGCACAAAGTGAAAAGTTGTCAATCAGTACTATGCTAGAAAAAATGCAAGATATGAGCTTGAAAAGTGAAATCTTACAGTTGAAGGTATTTTTTGTATTACTGATAATCATTAACATGTTTGTAGTATGTTCTATGTGTTATAATACTAACTTGCAATGGATTCTTTATTCGATAGCTTTCTATATCTTAAGGCAAGGATGACCAATGGTGGACTATCTTGAGTATAAAAAGCTTTTGTTGCAACTTGGTATTGATGATTTTCCACATTCACATTGGTCATGGAATAGTGGATGGGATTGGGCAAAAGAATTGGACGAGGTTGCTAAGGAAGATTTGAGAGAAAAACTCAAATCTTGTGAGCTATTTTCTCTTTCATTGGATGAGGCCACAACTAAAGATAATAGTAGTTGGGTTTGCATGACTATTTATTGTGTAGAAAATTATATTCGACATGCATATTTTCTCACAGTTAGATGAATGCAAAATGATGCCATAGATGAAAATATATTTTTACTAACCCAATAAAACTTAATGAGTATTTTGCAACTATCAAAAGTTAAGATTGTAAAAAAACTAGTTTTTTGTGGGGATTGATGGAGCAATAGTTATGCAAGGACATCGATTAGGGATTTATGTTCGACTACAAACCTCTATAGAACCTTTCATGTTAGGGATTCATTGCATGGCACATCGAATGAAATTTTCTTGTAAAGTGGTTGATGAGTTTGATAGTGTTGAAAAAGTGGAGCACTTGGTTAGCACCTCCAATGGTTTCTTTTGTAGAAGTTTCAAATGATATTTTAAGTTTCAAGAGATGGTAAAAGGTTTAATAGAGGGTAGAAACCTGTTGAATCATGTGAGCACAAGATGGATCAGCTTGTACTTGCCAACTAAGAGGTTGTTAGATGAGTATCCATATTTAGTAGTAGGACTCATGGACAAATTGGTTGCTCAAAAGATGAAGGATGCTGACAAGGCATTAGAGTTGTTAACATCTTTGATAGATTTGGTGACATTACTTACATTGTTAGGTATTTCAATATTCTTTTACATATTACATATACTATTTCTTTTTACTTTGGTATCTACTTTTTTTTCTTTGTAGAAATTCTTTCTCTCGTTGCAAAGCTTAACATCCTTGTAAAGTTTACTCAAAAGTAAACAATATATATGGCTAAATAAAGTAATATGTGAAAGATGATATGCTTATCATTTGATTCTTTTTATGCAAATATGAATTCTCCTCTATATGAGGAGAAATTCAAAAAGTGGCATGAGATCTTAAATTTTGAATTAGAAATTAGCAAAATCTTTTTAACAACAAACAAAAATGGCACAATATGCATCAAAGCACATTCAATCTTTATGTTTCTAGGAAGTGAGTTAGAGGAAGACTTGTTAAAAAACAATCGGTAAAGATGGAAAATTTCAACGACATGGTGAGGAGTATTAAAGCCACCCTGGCAAAAGTGGCAAAGTTTGTGGCAAATGAAATAAGACAATGGTTCCCAAGAAGTAAACTATTAGAGCCAATGTCAATAGTACATCCACAATTTTGGAACCACGAACAAGATATTCAAGTTCTTTAAGCAGATTTTAAGAAAAGATGCCATGTTCTTAAAGATTACTTTGGAAAAGTTGTACAAGTATAGGAGTCCGAAGAAACTATCTCAATACTAGATGGGGATGCACTTTTGCAATAGTCACAATGCTTTGGAGATACTATGGTGGCACCAGTTTGGTGAGCTTATAGAGCCTACAAAATCAGGTGCCATCACTCGATTATGGAGCAAGTTGAGCATGAGCAAATTTCTCCAAGAACACATGCCTAAATATTTTCGACTTGCTAACTTGGCTCAAAAAATGATTTTAGGATCAGTGGAGGTTGAAATAATTTTTAGCATTATGGGGTTTTTAAAGAATAAGATGTGCAATAAGCTAAGTATAAACTTGGATATTTGCATGAGATTATATGTTTCTCAATACTAAGTAGAGAAGTTTCCATATGATCGAGCTTTAACATATTGAATATCAACTAGTGCTTGATGAAATCATGTGGATAGCAATACAAGGTCAACAATACCAACAATATCTTCCACAAACCTAAATGAAAATACTAAAGTGCCTAGTCATACTACTCTCCTTTTTCTTTGAATCCATTATAAGAACAATTTTTACTTTCTTCAAAGGTGTTTGGGCTTTTTTTCAGGTTGCTAAAATATCACATACTGCCACCTCAAAACATGATGCTCGAGTCTCATGATAATGCAAGACTAGTATTACAAAAGCTTGATATGGACTACAACAACATTAATGCATGTGTCAATGATTATGTGCTATTTTGAGGAGACAATGAGACCATGGAGACATACCCAAAGTGTGGTGCTCACAAGTATCAATAGGACCTGCAAGAAAAAATAATCTCTCAAAAGATTCTCAAATGCTTTTCACTTATACCATGTATCTGTCACATATTTCACACGTCAACCATGGCGAGCTTGACAATGTGGCATGCACAAAATGGATCCATAGATGGAATCTAGTGAATACTGATAGACTTGTGAGCATGGAGTCACGTTGACTCCACCTTTCCAGGCTTTGCACAAGAGCCAAGGAATCTTCGGCTCGGTCTTGCTATGGATAGTGTGAATCCATTTAGTCTTCACTGAAATTTTTGTAGTGTGTGGCCAGTAGTCCTTGTAAACTACAACATCTTGCCATAGCTCTCTATGAAGAAAGGATACCTAATCCTTATCTAGCTCATCTGGGTGTGCTATAAATTTAAGAACATGAATGTTTATCTCCATCCATTAGTTAATAAGCTCAAGATTTTGTGGAGGAGGGAATTGCTATGAAAGACATGAGCAAGCATGTTGTAGGTAGTTCGTTAATATATGAACCATTCTTATGTGGACCATACATGACATTTCGGGGTTCAAGGAATACTCAAGTAAACAAGCATCCATTCTCATTCACTGATATATAACATGGATCTTTTATGTTTGTGTTGACTAGATAAGTATTTGTGACAAGTCTAGTTACCTCAGGTTATCATGCATGTCCATTGTTGAAGACCATGAAAAAGATGGTATATGAGGGGCACACCACATTCTAACCAAAAGGCCATGATTTGAGGATAGGATTTCTTGGATGATCTCTAGCACAAATGAATGTCCAAAGTTGGTATGAGTGGAAGATAGTCTACAAGGAGTCATTTCCAAGTGTAATGTGACAACTCTTAGTTTTCTATGAGTTGCCATTTGGACCCACTCATAGATCAACCATTTGTTGGATCCCATGTACATTTTCAAGAAGATGGGCAGCATATTGTGGGACCATATCATAGGAAAGAGAGACATTGTAGTGGCATGGATGGATTTAAGGGAAGTAGGCAAGATGGATGCACTTTGGAGATCTGATAGTTGTATACACCTCGTACTCCTTTGATCTTATCCACTAGAGAGGAGTGCATGGTGAAGCAAATTACTAGTTCTATTCGCACATTGGCAAGTATGATGCATTCTCTTAGGTCCACTCTTTCTAAAGATGACCAATTAACATGACTAAAATCCCTTGATTGGCACAAGATATGCCAGGTTTGTCTTGGTATTGATAGTAAGTACAATCAATATTTCACTATTTGTACTATTATCAAAACGACTAGGTTAGTCATCACATATAAAATCTAGATATAAGAACAAAGAAAGCATGCAGTTGTAATGAAGGAGACAGGAGGGAGAGAAGGATAGGAGAGAGAGAGTGTAGAAGAGAGATAAAGACTGCAGGAAGAGAGAGAAGAACTGTAGAGAGAAGAGAAAGAGAGAGAAAGAAAGTGGCGAGGAGAGAGAAAGACTAGGAGTAGAGAGAGAAAGACAAGAAGAGGAGAGAGAAATGGCTGGCAGTCATGGAAGGATAGGGAAGAAGGTGAAAGGACAGATGTATATTTTTCAAATGGTACCATGCCAGTGTCCTTCACACCTTTTATGCCTGGGTCAGTGTGACACTAGGTATTTCCCTCCATTACAATCCATCCCTGCTTGGATGTTTTTGTCCCAAAAACAAAGAAAGAAGGGACTTATTACATGGGTAAGAAAATTGTAGTGGAGAGGATATGGGACTCTATGCAGGTGTACAAAGATATTACAATCTCCAAATGTTCATATGGTAGGTTATGTCTATGGCTGCAAGCATACTATCAGATGCATACATCAATTGTGGAACCATAGGATGATGACTTGATGCATTCTTCTGCAATCATGAATTGCAACCTAATAGAATAACCATGCTGTCCTGCAGACCTTGCTGTAGAAAAACTACCATAAGTTTGGGTAGGCTAAACCAAACCAAGCGTTTAATAGCTCTCTAGAAAGCTCTTTTAGTGTACTATCAACTAATGTAAGTGGTACATATCTTAAGCAATTCAAAATTTTAAAGATCTCAAAACAAAGAGCTGGCATGAAGCAGACTGCAGTGAGACAGGGCAGTTAACTTGCATCCTTTGCATCCAAAGATCATCATGAAGATATGAGGATTAGCCAAGATGCTTACTGACCTACATAGAGTTTTTAACACCCTTTTGTCCACCTGGATCAAAAGGAAAAGTGATATCGCTGCCATGCATTGGATCAGCTTCCATAAGGTCAAAGTCAAGTACAGCTAGAAGCATGATCAGCATGGTTGTATTCGCTAGTTCTTCCATAAGCCTCTCAGGCATCACCATGCTCTGTATGACTGAAGCATAAAAGGCTGAAATCACCATTGGATGGAGTGCATCAACCCCCCCAAGTGCTGCATATTCATGGACCTTGCATTCTTAATGATGTCCAAGCATTTAAATTGCAGGTCTATGGACTGAAGGGGCTACCGCATGGGGTCATGATCATCCAAATCCACATGCTGCCATAATCTTCTTTCTTGAACTGAAGGTCTTGTTTTTTACCCGCCCCAAAATGGTCCTCATCAAGATCTTCTCCATCCTTTGGATCATAATATTCTAATACCAAGAGTATTTTTGTTGTCTTTTCCCTGCATGTGGCTTGATGATCACAAGTTATCGGCTTTAGCACATCGATAGCATAAGCCCACAACATGCAATTCCCGTATCGTATCACTAGTAAGGTGTCTAATGCGTTTAGCCTTAGATAGCAATTTACACACATGCTCATCACCATCGGTCAGCTCAGTAATAGTTCTGACATGCTGCTCATAGTCATCTTGCTGTTCATGTAGAATAGATGGCTGTCCATGCTCATGACCATAATGCTCATGCTGTCCATATGGATGGTCATACCAATGTGGCTGCTGCTCATAATGATATTCATATTGTCCATACTGCATATGGTGATAATAGCCTTGCTACTCATATACATCTATTTGCTACTGAATATTACCAAAACTTTGGCCATATTGTTTTCCATCAACATGCTGCCCAAGATTGCATGATGATTGTCCAACATGACTACAATGGTGTCCTTGCATCCTAGGCTGACCATAAGTATGATAAGTGGAAAGTCCATGAGCATTGGTAATAGCATGATGCTGGTCATAATCACTGGCTTGCTGCTCCTGCATTGCATAAAAATCTCCATATGCATGCTGTTGACCAAGGCTGTATGAGCTACCATTTACATGTCCATGATCATGACTTACATAAGAACTATGTTGCTGCATAAAGAAATGCTTGTAAGCATAATCATGCTGTCCATGATAGCCATACTGTTGATCAAATCTATTGGAGTATGACCCACCCTCATGACAAGGTACGTAGCCTAGGTGTTGCTTAAAGTCAAATACAATACTTTGGTTATCAAAATTGCCCATATGTGATTTAGCTTAGCACCGGCACAACTGACCTCACAGCACATCTCTAAGTAACTGCAATTCCATCCAAGTATTCAATTTAGTAAACCTGCCAATGGGGTTACAGACTCCAGAATGGACCTCCCTATGGCATTAATTCTACTGCATTAATTCTGTTGCAGATGACTGCAAGAGTTGCACCACCAGTTGATCAACAAGGAAGTCAAGATGGTCACTGTCTGACACACAGCAGAGCTGCTTCTTTATCGAGCTCTCAAAGATCTCAGTAGCAGTGTCTACCAGCTGTTTTTACACACATCAATAAGCAGCCTCAATTCTGAAATGCAACAGGCATTACACTATCTTGTCATGACATCCCAAACTCCATTGCATATGCCAATACAATAAATTCATCAGCTATAGTCAAATCCACTCCATTGCATGTGCCAATGTCATCTGCTCTTTCCTGCAACTAGTTTGGTTCAGCCAGTTACTCAACCTTCCTTTGACAGAATTTCTGCTCCTGTATTCTCATCCATCTCATAAGCAACATTTGGAGCACATGCGATATTTGGTCACTTGCTCAAACAAGAAGAGCAGCTTGCAAAAGTGCCATAGCTAGCACTCTTGCCCGCATACATTATCTTTTGATGGAAGTCAGGCATCCATATCCCCATATCAGAATTGAGCCAATTCTCTGTTTTTGAGTTCTCAACTATGCAATTGCCATGGAGCAAGATGTAGCACACTTGTAAATCATAAAAAGGATATGAATGCACAGCGCAAAGAGCTGCATTCTGCATTAACGTGTGCATTAGATCCTGTTGCCATGGCTCTCATGGTTGTGGAGGAGTATCAGCCTTCAAAGCAAGGCCTAGGAGGCAAGAAAAAAGAAGAGTTTGGTGGTACCTCTGCTAGTCACAAGGCATGCCTTCACATTCTTGAGGGTCTGGGTTCTTTGTTATAGGAGGGTCATGTTACTCTCCCTCCCAAAACCAAGGAAAGTATGAGAGATCTTACAAATGCATGAAAGTTGAAGCTCAAGCCAGAGAGCATAGATGTGTTCTTGGTTTCGAGCATGTGTCGTCTACCTGCTTCTCTTCTAGTAGGCCGCTTCTGTGAGCCTTTTGTATCTTCTATCCTTTCATTCAAGAACGGCACATGCAGGTCCTTTCCCAATCTGTGCACAAATAGAAAGAATGCCCTCTATCCGCAACATGGCCTAACCTCATCTCAGTAGGGGAGCTTTACGGGGGCAACCCTGGGCTTGCCTTTCAGACTGTGTCTGGGGAATTACTTTCGCTTCCCAAGTTACCGCTAGACACACTAGTAGCTTTGCCAGGAGGCACAAATGAATGTTCTAGCTTGAGCCAATCCAATGCAAATGTAACAAGGCCAATAAGCCATTGCCAAGACAATGGTGATGATTTGAGGTCATCAAATCATCAGCTATCGAGCATGCCAGATGAAACTGTGGGTAGCCAGATACAAGGACTTGCCAATGAGGGCTTTAGGGAGGATGCAAGTGTTCCGGACACAGACTTCAAACGTATCAGAACCACATAGCAATTTTACTGAGTTGTTATCTTCAGATGATCAGACCATTGAATCTTCTCCCTCTGCATCTTTGGGACCTCAGTTTGAAGATACTGACGAAGTTGGTCATCCATTGGGACTGTTAGAGTCTTCAAGATTATCATCACAGCCTTCTTCACACGCAACAACCTTGGTGAACCATTTTAGTAGTGCTACTATGTATGCAGGACAGTGCTATGTTGAGATTCCACATGATGTGGAGAAACAAGATGATGGCTCTGGTGTTGAATCTAATGAAATACCTCTAGACAATGTGACTTCTTCAGCATATACGGATTCTGTCTCAGCAGCTTCTCTAAAGCTACAAGACTTGAGTCTCCGTGATGAACCGGTTATAATCTTAGACCATTCGAGAGTTTCAGATGCAGATTGTACTGAACTGAGCTTTGGAAGTGATGGGACCTAAAATGGGCTGGCACTGGCTATGGCACTAGCCGGACCTCATGCTCATAATAGACAAACCCACCCTCACGGCCTCGCGGACCAGGAGCATCTATCTGCTACTAAAGGACAAACTGCCCTAAAGCCTAATCTATGCGTTTATAGTTTTGTAGTTTTGTAGTCCAATGTTTCCCTTTCTATAAACTCCACAGAGGGAGAACCCATACACATTGGCACTGAATGCCACGATAATCACATACATGGGAAGCAGCCTACGGCTGATTGCTGTTGCCCCACTGCGACTCTCCTACATCGCAAGGATTAGCCCTTCGATGCGTCGCTAAAATATATAGAACATTTGAACACAAACTCCTCTCTTTTATATTTCTCATACTTCCAGGAGATACCATGTGTCCTTACTTAGCAGTCCCTTAGGAAACCGACCCTCTATCCTACGGCAAGGGATAACTTTACACTCTCAATCATGGGGTCAAATTCCTAAGAAAACAAGTGCTACGCAGTCCAGGAGCTTTTTCGTTGATTCTACGAACTATACATAGTGCATAATGTCAACGGTTTAGTGCACAAACAGAAGAAAATCAGCATTGTGCATCGTGCAAAACCATTCTTTTCATGATTTCCATGCTAGCGTTTATGCTCTGCAATGGGAAAAGACACCGAGCCTTATGCTCATGCTGCCTTTCCCTTTATTTTAAAACAACGTCCTATAGGCATGATGCAACACATAAACCAGATTTTAGTTTATGTTTTGACACTCAACCTCCCCTCTCACCCTGCCGTTTAATGTTTTGCATTCGTTGATAGGTGAAAGGGTCGTTTTATGTGTGTTTCCTTACAAAGAAAGCGATAAACATGAACGGAAACATAGAAACGAGGGTAAACCGAGGCCAATCTCGTGCTTTACCTTCATTATACGCTGCACAAACACACATGTAATTTTTTGGATTTTTCCTTTTATCGTTTCCAAATTTTCTCCCATTTAAAACCCATTTTCACCATTTTTTGGGTATTTTTTTCTCTATTTTCTTAAATAAAAATGACTAAAAATTAAGATTGATTGTGGGCTGTGGCCCTTAGGTTCCTTGACAGCAAAATTTCAGGTTTTGTAGGCGTTATGTCTCATGTTTCCCATTTATGTTGCAAAAATCCCATTTTTACCCCCTTAAACGCATGTTTTTTGGGTTTTATAACATTAATTTCAGCCATATCGCTTATGATTTTCTCATTTTCAGGTTATAAACTATTGAAACTCATAGAAAACAACATCATAATGAATAATCAGCCCATGGGAACAATGTTTCATCAATCAAATGGCATTAAAACTCATTTTTCTTCATAAAAAATTGAATACCGCTTAGGTTTCGTGTTTCGGGATTTCAGTTTTTTTGCGGGACTGTGGGTTAGCCCACATTCAATGTCCAGCATCTTCACAATCAGCAATCTTCATGTCTACATCGACCTGAAAGCAATCCGGTCCCAACCGGACAATCTTTCCTTTACCGTTCTTCATTTTCTCTTGCACGCAGGAACAACCCTTTAAAGGAGAGAGAGGGAGGAGAGAGAAAGACTAGATCTGGTTCTCTTCATTCAGTCCATCATTTCACGAGCGAAGGGCGGTGATAAGACGAGCAAAGAGAGAGAAGTTCAGCCCCATGATCAGTTTGCAGGGGTTGTTTGCAGCCTGCATACTCCATCTCCATCCATGGAGCACTTTTTTTGGCGCCTACAGGCCATGCTTCCTCACGTTTTTTTTCCCATCTTCTCTCTCCACGATTTGCATGAAATTTTTCATGTGGCGTAAAATTTGGGGGGGTCCAAACTCCAAAAGGCACTACCCCTTTTGGCCTCTCAAATGTCCACCTCTTCGAATCTTAACCATTTGTTGGCTCCTTCCTCATCCGGCATCCGATTCGAGCTTTGAAAATTCCTGGGCGTCCGGCTTGACATCCCGCATTGACTGGCAAATCCTGACATCCCACACGGCAGTCAGAAAAATTATCAAAAATCCACAAGTGTCGCTCGGGCGCCTTTTAAAAGCCGTATTTCACTTGGTGCTTAAAATCGTCCTAGCTGGAGCCACTGCCTTCGATGTTAAATATTTTTCCCCTAAATTTCAATTTTTTGGGCAAATTTTAGGCATATCCCGGGATCAAAAATCCACTCTCATTGGCGACCACGGGATAGGGTGACTCAGCCCGTCGAATCCCACAATAGATATGCACAAAACAACCAAAGGAAGCATCAAGCTGATACAAAATAGATACATACCAAAACACAGCGCAGTGCTCACCCTACCCCCTGACAAAACCAAGGCATGACATCCACAAGGAGTAGGCCTAGCATAATCTGATAGAGGGTCCGAAGCTAGTCACTAACTGATTGCTCCAACACGGGCAAACTAAAAAGAACTATCCAAGAGGTCGCCCTAAGTGGTGGTCTGAACTACCTACCTAACTAAGGACAACACAATCAGGAGCTCCTACTAGATAAGGACTCCTATAGCCTGATCAAGAAGTATCTTCTTTCAGCACATTTCTTTTTTTTTAGGTTTTTATTTTTCCATACTCGGGCATGTAAAAAGGAGGGAGTTGAGCGTAGTGACCCAAGGAGAACATGGCATCGGCCCTAGGTCCTGTCTCGGTACCCAAGAACCTACCAAGCCCTCGCAAGGCAACACTTAATCCTTTTCTAATGCTCACTTTTATTTTTGCTCCAACCTTCCTTACGTTCTTCTTTTCCAGCAAGACGCCACCCCTAGGAAGACAAGGCATCGGCCCCAGGTCTGACTCGTCCCCAGGAACCTACCAGGCCATCGCAAGGCGATGATCAACTGCCTATAAATTTTCATTTCTTTTTCTTTTTCTATTTTTATAAGGGTTAGAACCCCTTTTTACACACCTTTGTATATATTTATTGTCTTTAAGATATTCAGGGTTTTTATCATCATCATTATTTCTTAGCAGGCTTTTCTAACTGCCTCACAACTAACAAGAACTCCTAGAATGGCTGCCTAGCAGGCTAGCAGAACAGGGTCACTAGAACTACCTTCTAAAATAGGTCTTTTGATGCCTGGCAATGTCTTTACAGGAGGCAACGACTACGTAGACCTCCCTCAGACATACCTAGCCTAAACCTGGGACTTCATGCCTTGGACGCCGGTCCCCAACAAGAAAAGAAAATCCCCTACAAGTATACAGACACATATAGCATAAAAACACAGTACTCGTAAAGGAGAGATATCACCTAGATAGGGCCACGAGAAGCTTCCGCGAAACAAAGGCTCCTTCCAAGCTCTTCTTTAAACCTGTCTAGCATAGAACTAAAACAAGAAACCATTAACCGCACCTGTAGTACTAAACAGACAACTGGCCCTCTTGGCCTAATGAAATAAAGCATTCCATTAAAAACGAACTGGCCCTCTTGGCCTAATGAAATAAAACAAAATAGCACCTACACATCCCTCCCCAAAATAGTACAGATATACAATAATATGCTCCTTCCAAGGAGGAAAAATAGGGCTCGCAGCCCTAAGCTAAATGCATAAGGTTATGATCCATCCCTCCTGCATATATAGCAAGAGGTGTAATCAGCCTATGGGTCCAAGATAACAACGGTAGATTGGTCTCGGCTACTCTTTGCATCACCCATATCAACCATCGCCTGCCATATATTGCATGCTCTGTTAACATTCCCCACAAGCGACCGGTTCCTGTCTCATTATTGATAGCAATGTCCAAACTAGGACCACAATTGAAGAAAAGGTCTTCTTCATAAGCAAGATTTGCCAGTGAATCCGCAAACTGATTCCAGTAACGTGGAATCAGCTGAAGAGACACTCTCTCAAACTCCTCAAGTAGGGTCATGGTAGTTCGATGATACATACAAAGAATGGGATTCCGCACTGTGTAGGTCCCATCTAGCTGATTCAGGATCAACTGGGAATCCCCTTTTACTAACAACCACTAAATACCACCTTGCTTGGCAATATGCAGTCCCATAATCAAGGCTTTATACTCCGCCATATTGTTAGTGAATCCTACCCTGAGATAAACAGCTAACTTCATCATAACTCTACGTCGGGGATCTCAGATTACTACTCCAACACTCCCTTTTCTATTAGGGCCCCTGGACGCTCCGTCAAAATATAATGTGTACGTCCACAATGGGTTTACATAGCCTGCCATCACGAACTCCTCTATTTGTAAATATGATAGTCAACATTTAACATGTTTAGATGATGAACTGACGGCTCCATCCCACCTTCTTCATTGAACTCAACAGGGATACTTGTCAACATTCGTAAGCAGTGATGGTAGAAGACTTTGATCTCCCACACAAAGGTTCCGTCTTCTTGCTCAATCACCTTGTATCCTTTGCTCCACTAGATAAGTTTCCCCTGATGGTATCTCTGCTCCAGATATGGGTGCTCCAAATAAGGAATTATCTGCCCCATCAACCAACTTTAAGCTCTTTTGTAGGTCTCAACCAACTTTAAGCATCCAGATATGGGTGCTCCAAATAAGGAATTAATCGCCCCATCAACCAACTTTAAGCTCTTTTGTAGGTCTCAAATCAGCCCCAGCATGGACCTGCAATGCATTTTTCCATGTTAGCATACTTAGAAATAATACAGTTTAATATTATTAAGATTAAACTTATTTTTAAATTCTACTCCCTGTAGATCAGCTAGTAGAGCTGTAGACCTATTTTTTCCTATCCTGACAATCTTGTAGGGGCCATCCCATCTAGGTTCCAGCTTCCCTGGAAACAGCTCCCTACACGCATCATAATACAGAACTAATTGCCCTTTTTTAAAGGTATACTTATTTGCTTTAAGGTCGTGCAACTGCTTCATCTGACGTTTAGCTATCTCCTGGTGTAATAAGCTCTGCAATTTCAGTTCATCTAGATGGGCTAGGGTCGTAAAACGTTCAAAGAGTGAATCCTCATCTCCCAAAGAGTGGTTAAGTGCAAACCGTATGGTTAGCAACTCGATTTTGAGGGGTAATATGCACTCTTTCCCATAAACTAATTTAAATGGAGTATGCCCGGTAGCTCGCTTGAATGTTGTATTGTATGCCCATACCGCCACATACAACTTCCTGTCCCAGTCTCGTTTCTTCTCCAATACTATTTTAAACAAGATACCCACAAGCTGCTTATTAGTAATTTCGACTTGCCCATTTGCTTGCGGATTATAGGGGGTCGTTTTATTGTGCTTGATTTGCCAAGCTTCAGTCAAGCTTTTAATCACTTTATTCAAAAAGTGGGTTCTACAGTTTGATACTAGTTCCTTCGGTGGACCGAAACGGTAGATAATCTGCTCTAAAAGAAAACTTGCAGTCTCCTCTGCATTGTCCTGCCTCATCGCCCGCGCTTCTGACCATTTTGTAAAATAATCAGTTGTTGCTACTATAATGTATCTCTTCTGGGTAGTAGACGACGGGGTAATAGGACCCACAAAGTAAATGCCCCACTTCTCAAATGGAAGGATAGCCATGATAGGCGTAAGTGGGCATTTCCTATTCTCTCTACTGTCATGTCTTTGACAGGTATCACATCTCTTAACGTACTCAAAGGAATCTTGGAAGATGGACAGCCACCAATATCCAGCTCTTAAAGCTTTCTGCACCTCAACCGTCCTGCGAAGTGCCCTCCACATGCAAAGTCATGGCACTCTTCCAAGATGAAAGGAACCTTGTCAGGCATCACACATCGGCAGTAGATATCATCAACACCCTACCAATATAGTGTTCTTGCGACGATCAAGGAAAACTTTGAAGCCTGCTGTCTGATTTTCCTCTTTTCTAATTTTGATAAACCAGCTCCAGTCTCTCCTGTTGATGATAGATAATGCGTGATAGCAGCATATCTAGATGGGATAGAAGCTGTATCAATTTTAAATATTTTTTTAATATCACTTCCTTCAGCCAAAGTCTCTTTCGTCGCCCAGAAATCCACAAGGCATTCCACAATACCCTGCAACCTCGGTGGCTTACTCTTAATCTCATAATCAAACTCCTGCAAAGTGATTAACCACTTTGCCAGATAATCAGGCGGTTGCAACTTGTTTATAAGCATGTCAAGATTGTGGGAGAGAAGGAAGGAGTCTCACTTGTAGCTTTCTTGCTTGCACAATGGGGGAATACACACAAGGCTGGAGGCTGAAAACAGTTTTCCTCTTCTTAGTTTGTGTAAGCCAAAAGAACTCGCATACAAAGAAATAGAAGAACCCTATATATGGGTCTCAAACCAAACTCAAATAACTAAGGTGGCATACTAACTGAGCCACGAACTAGAGTAGATAAGGATAGCTGTCATCTAGCTATTATTCATGGGTGGTGTACCAACCGCATCTGCAACTGACAAGTCGGTGACATAAATGCACAACGGTCACCCTGGCATATCACGAGTGGAGCTCGATCTCTCAACACTCCCCCTCGAGCTCAATCCCAATTCCTGCACACCAAACAGGTCTCTGAACTTGTGCAGCTTCTCTGCGCCCAATGCCTTCATGAATATGTCAGCTACCTGATCCTCTGTGCTGATATAAACTAGATCAATAAGACCTAGTAAAACCCTCTCCCGCACATAGTGATAATGCACCTCAATGTGCTTTGTTCTAGCATGATAGACTGGGTTATTTGCCAAGTGTATACTACTCATGTTGTCACAATAAATGACAACTGGCCCATCTGTAGGTTGATGCATATCATAAAGTAGCTTATGCAACCAAGCTACCTCACATGCAGCCATTGCTGCGCCCCTGTACTCAGCCTCTGTGCTCGACAAGGCAACTGTAGGCTGTTTCTTGCTGCTCCAAGTGACTGCAGCACTCCCAAAAGAGAACACATACCCACTGGTAGATCGTCTATCAGAAATACTACCAGCCCAATCAGCATCAATGTATCCATGCAACTGTATCTAAACCCCAGTCTCTTAAAATAGTCCATACTGCAATGTGGACTTCACATACCTGAGTATGTGTCTAGCCGCATCCAAATGCGATTTCCTTGGAGCCTGCATAAACTGACTTACCAATCCGACAGCATAGCTCAAATCTGGCCTGGTAATAGTCATATAAATCAAACTTCCTACTATGCGTCTGTACATAGTAGGGTCTTCCAGAAGCTCACCTGCATCTGCGCTCAGCTTCACATTCTGCTCCAAAGGAACTGAAATAGGCTTACAGCTTGTCATCCCATATTTGGACAGCATGTCCAGTCCATACTGCCTCTGCAAGAGCTGTATCCCACTTGGTGATCTAATCACCTCAATGCCCAAGAAATAACTCAACTCTCCCAAATCCTTCATCTCAAACTTTTGCTTCAATAGCATTTTCACATGAAGGATATCTTCATCACTGTCACCTGTCATAATCAAATCATCAACATAAATGACAAGCAGCATAATACCTTTCTCTGTTTTTCTCACATAAAGTGAGAAATCTACCTTGGAAATCTGAAAGCCAATAGTGACAAGATACTGCCCTATCTTGTCAGACCATGCTCTAGGTGCTTGCTTTAAGCCATACAAGGCTTTCTTCAACCTGCAAACAAACTCAGGATGAACAGCATGCACATAACCTGGTGGCTGGTCCATATAGACCTCTTCTTGCAAATCACCATGCAAGAAGGCATTCTTTACATCCATCTGATGTAAAGACCATCCCTTTGATGCAGCCATAGCAATGACTGCTCTTACGATTGCCATCCTTGCAACCGGACTGAATGTTTCTTCATAATCAATGCCATATGTTTGTGCATATCCCTTGACTACTAATCTTGCCTTGTATCTGTTCACAGAACCATCTGCATTGTGCTTCACCTTATAAACCCACTTACAGCCAATTGCATTCTTACCTTTAGGCAAAGGTACCAACTCCCATGTAGCATTTGCTTCCAAGGCATCCATTTTTTCATCCATGGCTTTCTCCCATTTTTCTTTTCCCATGGCTTGCTCAAAAAAAATGGGTTCTGGTTCTTGTATCACTTTGACCATATATGCATAGTGGATGGCTGTAAATCCATCATATTTCAACCTATCCACAGGATACCTAGCTCTGGTAGACCTACGCAAAGTAGGCTCACTTCCAGGTGCTCTCAAAACATCCCTGGTCTTCCTTACTCCAGGTGTAACAATAGAGGGGATACCCAACTCATCATCAATGCTCTGTTCTGAGCCACTGGATTCACCATCCACATAAGAGTGACCTGCATTCACATCAAACATGGGCTGATCTACCTTCTCTTTTCCTTTTCGTGAAACCTGCATACCACTATCTGCATTGCTTTGAGAAGATTCTCCTAATCTCAATCTGCTTGTCCATGGCGAAGAATGTGAACCACTGCTAGAGGACACTCCAGGTCCACTAATATTTTGTGACTGCTACTGTGAATTCTGTGTAGCATTACCATTTTGTGCATCTACATCATCAATCACATTTACTGGTTTATACCAGCTACTCAACTCATCAAAAACAACATCTCTGCTCACTGTAAACTTACGAGTAGAAGGGTTATAGCATCTATACCCTTTGCAGAGAGTAACCAATAAATATGCACTTCTCAGCTTTTGGATCCAACTTGGATCTCAACTCATCTGGCACATGAACATAGGCAATGCAACCAAAGATTTTCAAATGAGAAATATCTGGTTTCCTACCAGTATACCTCTCCTCTGGAGTCATTCCATGTATTGCTGCAGGAGTCCTGTTCATTATGTAGACTGCTGTAGCAACTGCTTCAGCCCAATAAAAATCTGGCAGGTCTTTTTCATTGAGCATGGCACGAGATACCTCTCCAATATGCCTGTTTTTTCTTTATGCAATTCCATTTTGCTGTGGGGTATGACTGCATGAATATTGCTGCTTTATGCCATGCTCCTGCAAGAACCTTGCAAACTCATTTGAGAGGTACTCTCCCCCTCCATCTGACCTTAGGCATGTTTCTTTTTCAACCATAGCTTTAAGAGTTTTGAAATGCCCAAAAACTTCACTTTTCTTTTTCATAAAATACACCCAAACTTTTCTGCTATAGTCATCAATAAAAGTGACAAAATAATGACAGCCTCCAAGAGATGCAGCTTTAGTAGTCCACACATCAGAGTGGATTAATTCCAATGGCTTCTTACTCTCTTGAACATGTCTAGGAAATGGTTTCCTTGCCTGTTTTCCAAACTGACAGGCTTCACATACCTTATGCATTTTTGCAACCTTGAATTTTGGCAATCCTGCAACAATATTTTGGGCCTGCATTGATTTAAGTCACTGTACATTAACATGACCAATGCGTTTATACCAGATATCAATATCTGCAACTACACCGGTCCCATGTGCAAACATTGCTGCACTCAATTCAGACATATCTGCATCCAACGTAAACATTCTGCCCTTCTTCTTTCCTTTTGCTATCAAGCGACCTTTATTTTTCATATCCTCAACAAAGCATCCATGAGGATTAAATCTGACCTGCAAGCCCTGCTCAACCATTTGACCAACAGAAACCAGATTCTTGGTGATATTCGGGACATGAAATACATCGGATAGGTATTTCCTTTTCCCATCCTGCATAGACAAAGGAATTTTTCCAATCTGCACAATAGGATGTGCAGTATCATTACCAGTCTCCACAAATCCTGGTTTTTCCATTTTCCTTGCATCCTCCATCCATTCTGCATGATCTGTCATGTGGTTTGATGCACCTGAGTCAACATACCATACATCGTTGCTTTCTTCTGCACTTGTCACAGAATTATTCATGTGCTGCACCATAAACAAATGCTCATTTCTGTCATCACCCTGTCTACTAGAAGATGCATAATTCCCTTGTTGCAGTTTTCCATTCATGATGTCATTCTGCTTTTTATAGCAGTCTTTAGCCATATGACCCATTTTACCACAGTAGTAGCATTCAAAATTATTGTTTGTATTTTGGCCTCTTTTCCATCCACCACGACCTCTTTGGCTCCCCCTGCCTCTAGAGTTACCACGTCCTCCTCCATAGGACTGGTTTTCTTGAGTTTGCTGCATATTCTGATTTCTACCACGGCCTCCAAATCAGCCTCCTCTACCTCTGCCTCTACCTCTTCCAACATTTGAGTAGAAGACAGCTTCTTTTGAAGTTCCTCCTGAAGAAGATGTACCACCATTTCTCTGCTCCTCAAAAATTAGAAGAGAAATCAACTCCTCAAAATCAGGAAATCTTTCACGGACGGAAATGGATGTTCGAAACTGTGCATAATCCTTTCCTAGACCATTCAAGGTCACAGAAACTAAATCATCATCTTCCACTGGCGACCCAATGGAAGCAAGTGCATCTGCAATCTTCTTCACCTTCATGTGGTAGTCATTGATGCTCATATATTTTCTCTTTGTACATTATGCAACTCTTGCTTGAGCTGCATTTTCCTGGCTTGAGTATTTGTGCTATACATTTTTGACAAAGTATCACATGCCTCCTTTGGCATACTTGCATCCTGAATATGCACAATCATAGAGTCTGAAATACTGATAGACAGCCAGTACATAACTTTCCTGGCTCTCTCATGCCATGCTTTAAATGCCTGCATTTGCTGTTGATTGGGAACATCAGGAAGAACTGGTTCTTCTTCATTTCCTGCAACAAATTCCCAATATCCTTTTCCCATAAGGAAATTCGCCATTCTAAACTTCCATGCTTGGAAGTTGTTCTTGCAAGCTTTTCAGTGACAATTTGTGAGAGAGAATCAGACGCCATTACAGAACACTGCAAAAAATTCTGTCACTGCAAAGAACACAGCTTCAGCCTCACAAGGGCTAATCTGCAAAACTGACGAAAGTGGTATTTGACCACACAGTCACTTCCTAGTGACGATTTTGCATCAACAGGCAACAAGGATGATTCTGTAACTCCCAATGTCTCTGCGCACAGGCATACGATGCAATTTCTACAGTAACTTTTCACCGACCTGTAGAACAGTGGTCGCACAGCATAAAGCTGGGTCTTTTCCTGAGTGCATGCAGAAAACTTCCGCCTCCAAAACAGGCCCCGAAATGGCCTCAAATAAAAAAAACAGGGTCGCCGAGGGCTAAATCCCTCGCCCGCAGCATATACTGCCCTCTTGCTTCACCGCGAAGGGCGTCTCAACCTGAGACAATGCACTCTTGCAATTTTCGACTGTGCTACCTGCAGAGATCTGCTCCCAAAACAGAAAATGAAAGCAACACTGCTCCTCTTACCAGAACACCGCGAGCTTGGCTTGCTTTCTTGAGCTCCTTACCACGAACAAGGCTCTGATACCATGTCAAGATTGTGGGAGAGAAGGAAGGAGTCTCACTTGTAGCTTTCTTGCTTGCACAATAGGGGAATACACACAAGGGTGGAGGCTGAAAACAGTTTTCCTCTTCTTAGTTTGTGTAAGCCAAAAGAACTCGCATACAAAGAAATAGAAGAACCCTATATATGGGTCTCAAACCAAACTCAAATAACTAAGGTGGCATACTAATTGAGCCACGAACTAGAGTAGATAAGGATAGCTGTCATCTAGCTATTATTCATGGGCGGTGTACCAACCGCATCTGCAACTGACAAGTCGGTGACATAAATGCACAACGGTCACCCTGGCATATCACGAGTGGAGCTCAATCTCTCAACAAAGCAATCTAAGCCCTTCCGCCTTTGTATAAAAAACTACATTCTCATAGAGGATGTAGTGCCTGAATTTTTTAGTCGCAAAGACCATCGCAAGACACAACTTCTCCATATAGGTGTAGTTAATTTCTGATATGCCCAATTTTCAACTAGCAAAAGCTATCGGATGATACCACTTTTCCTCCCAAATTTGGGCTAAATAGCAGGTGATACTATGCATGGTGGCTGTTGAAAATATATAAAATACATCACCTCTTTTAGGTGCTTTTAAAACTGGTGCTTTTACTAGCTCCTATTTTACATCCTCGAAAGCTACCTTACAAGGGTCGCTCCATACAAATAGACAGCTAAAGGATAATAAGTTCATTAATGGCAACGTCCTTTATGCCAAGGCATTTATAAACCTCTGATACTACCCTATCGATGACAGAAAGCTATGTACCTCTTTCAGAGTGCGTGGTGGACTCATAATGACTATAACCTTGATCTTTTCAGGGTCAGTTGCGATTCCGATTGAATTGACCACATGGCCTAGCAATAGCCCATAAAGCACTCCAAAGACACACTTCCGTGGGTTAAGAGCGATACAAAATTGTCTACAACGCTCAAAGCACTTTCTTAAAATAATCAACATCCTTTCCCTTACAGTGGCTGCCCCCAGGTCATCAATAAATACTTTCAACTCATATGGGGAGATGTCACCAAAGCTCTTGTCTGCAGGCGCATTGCAAAAAACAAAGGCCATCACATGGTACGCAAAAGTACCAAAGACAGTAATAAAAGTTGTTTTCAACTTGTTCTCTTCTACAATTGCCATCTGGTTGTATCCTGCAACGCAATCTATGAACGAATATATTTCCCTACCCGCTAATTGATCCAAAATCTGGTCAATGAATGGCAACAGGTAGTAATCACTTTACCGTCTGCTTATTCAGCTCTCTAAAATCTACACATAGTCGGATCTGGTTGTTTTTCTTCTTCCTGATAACAACTGGTGAAAACCATTCTGTATGCTGCACAGGGAAGATTAAACCAGATTTACGTAACTTCTGTAACTCCTCAAACAGCCTGTCCCTCAATTCAAAAGGCATGCGCCTTACCTTCTGACACACAGGATGACTACCTTCTTTTACAGGAATAGTATGAACAGCCAGGCTGGGAGGAATGCCTCTCAGCTCATTATAACTCCAAGCAAAGATATCACAGAATTCTTCAATCGAGGACACATAGTCCTCCCTTTCTGCTGAACTGAGCATGGAACCTAATTTAATTGGCCATGGATCATTCGACGTGCCAAGGTCCAACTCAATCACATCCGCATCTATTATCCTATCTTGCGGCTCTATCGGCTCATTTAGAGTTATCTGATAAATATCCTCTGTAGTGGAGCCCTCTCTAGATTCATCACTGGATGATGTCTCACTACCAGATGGATCGTCTGTTGTTTCTAATTCAGTAGAGGATAAAGGAGCTCTGTCACTCTGAGGAGACTCAGGGTAAGAATCCACTATTACTCGATTAGCACCTCCAACTAGAACCACTCGACCGGTGGGTATATCGACTTGACAGTCTGTTCGTAAGATCCAAGGCCTACCTAGCAAGACTCAATAGCTAGGATGTCCTACAAATCTTATCACCCTAAAGTCCAAGAAGCATTCTACACTTGCAACTGTAACTTGGACTCTAGTAACACAACCTTCTAGTTGCCTTAGACTATCATCAGCCATTCTAAGAAGGGTGGAGCTATCCTTTTGGATGCCTAGACCCAACCTCTCCATCAACTCTGAACTCATGATATTGACGGAGGACCCAGTGTCTACAATAGCATGCTCCACTAATATTCCATCCACGTATGCTTGAACCCTAGGGCAATTCTTTTCAGCATGGTCAAACAAATCTTCCCCTACTCGTGCTATGCCCAAAGGTTCTACAATATACCCAATACGCAGGATCTTGAATTCCTTGCATACTCCTGGAGATAATTTAATCAACTGTAAGAGGTTTACATGTGGTTTGACTTCGCAAAGAGAACTTTTGGTGGAGCCAACTGACTTGCCATAGGCATAGTCACACTGGGAGGAGCTGGCAACAAAGGTACATTTTGAACCATGCTTCCTCTCCCACTAGGGTTATTCATAGGCATCCCTTGACTTCCATTTTTCAATGGTAAGTCGCCTTCAGGTACTAAACCCTCATTAAGATTTATTTGAGAGGAGTAGGCCATTTGTAATCGTGCTTCTACTCCTTCTGCCTGCGCGATGGCGGTGTCTATATCAGACAAAACCACACTGCTCAATTGTACCTGAATATTGAAATCCAATCCATGCAAAAAGTATTGCAATTGGGTAGCCATCGGAATAGGAATGTAAGGTTGTAACTTACGAAACACTTCCTTAAGCTTCTTGGCATAGGCTTTCACATTCTCATGGGGATCTTGGCGTGTTACATTCAAAACACACAACCAATATTGGCCACCTCTTTCAGGGGCATATTCTCCTCGAGAAGTTGCATAAAATTAGTCAATTGTAGTGATGGTTCCAGTCTCTATGCTATGATACCATACTGTAGCCCTTCCTTTTAATGTCATGTTAAAGAATATCATGAGATGTCCCACATCTTGGATGCGGTAATTAAACATTAGTCTTTGGAATTCACAAATGTGAAAATCTGCATCTTCTTCAGCTAACCCATTAAAAATGGGCAAAGGCACTCCTAAAGCTGACAAATCTAGCGTCCCTGCAGGAATTGCAATGGGTTGTGCCATGACGACAATCGGATTGACTATAGGAGTTTGAACTAATGGAATTACACTCCCACTTGAAGTGGGTTGACTTGGTGGAAGAGAGAAAGAACTTGTGCTTCCTCCTGCACCTAAAGGACTATTAGCAGTAGTTGGGTTACTAAGACCACTGCCTCTTATGCGTATCGGGCTACTCCTTTGAGGAGAATGGCGACTTACAATCTCCAACTGCCGTCTAGCCCTCTCAACACGTTCTGTTTTTTATATTTCGGCTTCACGGTCCTTGTCAGAGGACATAAACTAACTTTTTGGTCCCTAAAAACCCTAGATTCGAGAACCACCACTTGTTGGCAGCTCCCGGCAGATGCACCACTGATGGTGCCTGGAATGGGTCGGCACTGGCTATGGCACTAGCCAGACCTCATGCTCATAACATACAAACACACCCTCACGGGCTCGCGGACTAGGAGTATCTATCTGCTACTAAAGGACAAACTGCCCTAAAGCCTAATCTATGCGTTTATACTTTTGTAGTTTTGTAGTCCAACGTTTCCCTTTCTATAAACTCCACAGAGGGAGAACCCATACACATTGGCACTGAATGCCATGATAATCACATACATGGGAAGCAGCCTACGGCTGATTGCCGTTGCCCCACTGCGACTCTCCTACATCGCAAGGATTGGCCCTTCGATGCGTCGCTAAAACATATAGAACATTCGAAGACAAACTCCTCTCTTTTATATTTCTCGTATTTCCAGGAGATACCATGTGTCCTTACTTAACAGTCCCTTGGGAAACCGACCCTCTATCCTACGGCAAGGGATAATATTACGCTCTCAAGCGTGGGTCAAATTCCTAAGAAAACAAGTGCTATGCAGTCCAGGAGCTTTTCCGTTGATGCCATGAACTATGCATAGTGTATAATGTGAACGGTTTAGTGCACAAAGAGAAGAAAATCAGCATTGTGCATCGTGCGAAACCATTCTTTTCATGATTTCCATGCTAGCGTTTATGCTCTGCAAATGGGAAAAGATACTGAGCCTTACGCTCATGCTGCCTTTCCCTTTATTTTAAAACAACGTCCTATAGGCATGATGTAACACATAAACCAAATTTTAGTTTATTTTTTGATGCTCAACCTCCCCTCTCACCCTGCCATTTAATGTTTTGCATTCGTTGATAGGTGAAAGGGTCGTTTTATGTGTGTTTCCTTACAAAGAAAGCGATAAACATGAACGGAAACATAGAAACAAGGGTAAACCGAGGCCAACCTCGTGCTTTACCTTCATTATACGCTGCACAAACACACCTGTAATTTTTTGGAATTTTCCTTTTACCGTTTCCTAATTTTCTCCCATTTAAAACCCATTTTTACCATTTTTTGGTATTTTTCCTCTATTTTCTTCAATAAAAAATGACTAAAAATTAAGATTGATTGTGGGTTGTGGCCCTTAGGTTCCTTGACAGCAAAATTTCAGGTTTTGTAGGCGTTATGTCTCATGTTTCCCATTTATTTTGCAAAAATCCCATTTTTACCCCTTAAACGCGTATTTTTCGGGTTTTATAACATTAATTTCAGCTATATCGCTTATGATTTTCTGATTTTCAGGTTATAAACTATTGAAACTCATAGAAAACAATATCATAATGAATAATCAGCCCATGGGAACAATGTTTCATCAATCAAATGGCATAAAAACTCATTTTTCTTCATTAAAAATTGAATTACCGCTTAGGTTTCGTGTTTCAGGATTTCAGTTTTGCTATGGGACTGTGGGTCAGCCCACATTCAATGTCTAGCATCTTCACAATCAGCAATCTTCATGTCTACATCGACCCGGAAGCAATCCGGTCCCAACCGAACAATCTTTCCTTCACCGTTCTTCATTTCCTCTTGCACGCAGGAACAACCCTTTAAAGGAGAGAGAGGGAGGAGAGAGAAAGACCAGATCTGGTTCTCTTCATTCAGTCCATCATTCCATGAGCGAAGGGCAGAGATAAGACCAACAAAGAGAGAGAAGTTTAGCCCCATGATCAGTTTGCAGGGGTTGTTTGCAGCTTGCATACTCCATCTCCATCCATGGAGCGCATTTTTCGGCGCCTAGAGGCCACGCTTCCTCACGTTTTTTTTTTCCCATCTTCTCTCTCCACGATTTTCATGAAATGTTTCATGTGGCATAAAATTTTGGGGGGTCCAAACTCCAAAAGGCACTACCCCTTTTGGCCTCTCAAATGTCCACCTCTTCGAATCTTGACCATTTGTTGGCTCCTTCCTCGTCCGGCATCCGATTGGAGCTCTGAAAATTCCTAGGCATCCGGCTTGACATCTCGCATTGACTGGCAACTCTTGACATCCCGCATGACAATTGAAAAAATTATCAAAAATCCACAAGTGTCGCTCGGGTGCCTTTTAAAAGTCGTCTTTCACTTGGTGCTTAAAATCGTCTTAGCTGGAGCCGCCGCCTTCGATGTTAAATATTTTTCCCCTAAATTTTGGATTTTTTGCCAAATTTTAGGCACATCTCGGGCTCAAAACTTTGCTCTCATGAAGCTTTGAGTCAGGGGTGGAGAGCCTTTCTGTGAGCTTTGCATCTGAAAGTAAAAGCCCTTCGTTTTCTGTTGGTGAAGTTATAGAAGGACCAAAGAACTAGGCTCTGATACCACTTGTAATGAAGGAGATAGGAGGGAGAGAAGGAGAGGAGAGAGAGAGTGCAGAAGAGAGATAAAGACTGCAGGAAGAGAGAGAAGAACTATAGAGAGAAGAGAAAGAGAGAAAGAAAGTGACAAGGAGAGAGAAAGACTAGGAGTAGAGAGAGAAAGACAAGAAGAGGAGAGAGAAATGGCTGGCAGCCATGGAAGGACATGGAAGAAGGTGAAGAAGGTGAAAGGACAGATGTATATTTTTCAAATGGTACCATGCCAGTGTCCTTCATACCTTTTATACCTAGGTCAGTGTGACACTAGGTATTTCCCTCCATTACAGTAGTCACCTTCGAACTACATTCCCTCGATAATTTTCACTCCTTTTGTAGAGACTTTTTCACCTTCACATGAAACTGCAGTCAAGGTATCATGCAACCACCTCGTAGGTATAAACCGTGGCATTCCCTCCATGCCCTCAAGATATTGAGCCTATAGATGGTGTGTGCTATATTGAAATTCAGATCATGCTCCCTTATGTTCCCTTCTCGCATGCTCATATCTATTGAGCCACTTCTCCATGGATGCAAGGTGTAATATACAAAAATGATTCAATTTCTCCTCCATGGCACCATCCATCCTCTTTTCTATCCCATTTTCAACCACCACATCTCTTGTCAGTCTATCATAATCCTTTAGCATCCACAACATATTGTTATTTGAATCTACCATTGTTGGCAACTACTCCGAAATATGCACCAATGCCTCTAGCACTAGCCAACCTCACAAAGCCCTTCAAGGTTTTCATGAAGCACTCTAAGAAGAACATCCACATCAGGTATGGTCAAGGCTTGCAATCTCCACTTCATCTATGAGATGTACTATGAGGTGAGTTTGTATCATGAGCATGCTAGTGGGTAGATACTTCTCAAAGAGAGAGACTGTCTCCACTACTCCTTGTCTTATGGATTTAATGGAGGATGTCTTGATCTCCTTTTGTGAGATCCATTGTTCTAAGTTTGATAACCTATAAATCATCAAACGTATCTCTAGAGTGAGATATCCTACAATCACAATTGGTAGTATGAAACTACCAAAAATTTAAAGCATTACAAATAGTACAAAGTCTATAGTGCGCAATGGACATGTGGGTGACATTTTCAAGTTGAGTACATTGACAAAATGCACCTGCACGACAAACTGTGGTGTCATGGTGAAGTTTGAGCAAGAGAGTCAATGGCGAGTAAGAGATTCGAATATTATAGTAGATGAGATGGAGTATTTTGGCAATTTGCAAAGTGTTATTTCGGTAGATTACCATAACTTCTCCATGATCATGTTTGATGTATTGTGGTTTAAAGTGGTATTGGAAGGAGTAGAAGCAACCATTCGACGAGGTCCATTTGGGTTCCTAAAGGTAGATTCTAAGAAAATATAGAATGATTTGCACAACATATTTGTCTTGCTAGGTCATTGTGAAAAAATGCATAATCTTTTTTATTAAAACTTCCACAGTAAAAAACAATCACAAATGCTACTAATTCATTTTTTCTAACACCCTCATATGTAATATTGAATAGGTAATCTTCTGTCCAAATCCCTGACAACCTTGTTGGTGGTATGTTGTGCCATCAATACCTCAAAGCACTCAAGTGTATGATGAAAGCAATGTCCCTAGCATGGACAAGGAGAGTATGTAGGTAGAGGAGCCGATGTTGCAAGGGGTGGAGGGCAAGGAGGACTTGGAGTGTGTGGAGGAGATAAGCATGGGTAACGTAGACAAAGAGATAACAATATAATAATTTTTTGAGAATGAATTGGACTCTTTCTATGGAGACCCATGCATAAACATTCTAGTGTATGCTAAGCTATAGCAAGAGCTTGACATGGAGTTGTAGGAGTGATTGTATTTGTATCTGCTTGTCAAATTTGTTGATAATTTACTTTTACACGTACTTTAGTATATGGTTTTTAACTAACATCTTTTTTTTTAGAGTTATGTTATCGTGATTTACCTAAACTCTTACATTGATTATGGTAATATTATTTTCAAACGGCATAGGTTAGTATTGACAATCCATACAGTAAGATGAGTTGAGGGATGACATATGAGGAGCTACAAAAGATCTTCACACATATGTCTCTGGATCAAATGGCATGCTTCATAGAAATGGAAGATTAGGAGTTTTCTAGGTCATCATTGGGGCATTCTGTATGCTCTATCCTACTTATCTCTAGCACTTCAATCTCGAGTAGGTAGAGGTGATGTTCTAGACAAGGGAAGCTAAAAGATGCCTCGCTCGATCGACAAAAGAGAGTGGGGGTGGTTGTAGGGGGTACTATGGAGATTCAAATGTTGTGACCCCATGATTGAATGCCACACTTTACTCTCATACAGGTTCTAGAGAGGGTGGCTCATGTGGTTGGTGTGGAGACACCACTACAATGTCTCCATCTCATTGGTTGAGTGGACACTTATCACCTCTGGGGTTCGCTACACCTATTAAGGATGTCTACTCCCTTGACTTTAGGTTTCACTTAGCCATCTATAGGTGGTCCCCTATGGATGCTAGTCTAAGAGATACTACCCCTACATGTATGTCAGATAGAGAGAGGTCTCCTAGTTATATCCAAGAGTGTGGTCGTAGACGGGAGAGGGCACACCTTAGACGTACCCTACAAGGGTACATATATCTAGTGGATAAATAAACTAGTTCCATGCTCATAAATGATGAGGGGATGAGGATGATGGCATGCAAGAGAGAGTTGTGCCAACAAGTACTTAGGCACAATATTCTAGACTATTGGAAACAATACTAGAGGGGGAGAAGGACTATGTGGTAGCATTCTTGCACAATGAATTTTTTATACCTATAATAGTGGACTGGTTTTACATAGGATGGATGATGGATTGTATGCATGCATACATGCTGCATAGACAATTAGATGTACATAGTAAGGCAATCAAGAGTGGCACTCAAAGCTTGAGTGGTTGGACACATATAATTGGCAGAGACTCAGAGAGGAGGCCACATACCCTCCATAACAATGGCGACAACAACGGGAGGCAGCAAGGGCATAGCTAGAGGTAAGGGTTGTGTATCATCTTGGGAGTGGCAGACATAGAGCTTATTTAGAGAATTTTGCAAGTTTTCTTTTGGTTGTGTTCATTTTCTTATTTGGTATACTACTTGTACTAATAACCTTATTTCACTACTTTGTTTTCCTTGAACAGAGAGGAGTTGTATAGCAGTCACTTGGATTTGTGGAGCACACATCCTTTTATTTTTTGGCCCTATGATCCATGTAGGCTCTTTCTATGTAGCTTTCCTTAGATATATTTCTCATTTTTTGTATGGACTCACATTTTGTGATATTTATGGATACATTTCTTTGTTTGTTTTGGAATCTCCTCCCTATCATTTCATGTAATTTTATGAGATATCCTTATTGATATTGTACTTATTTGAATATTGAATAAAAAACTCTTGCTCTCAACATCTGATGATGCATGTGTTTCAATGACAATTGTATACTCAATTTATGATTACTTTATGGAATATTGTTCAGGACGTGAGGCTAAAAGGGCAGGGTAGCATGCCCTACCATCTTTTTTTTCTCTTTGCAACTGTCGCTATTAGCATCACAAATATCTAGTACATGTCCCTATTTGCATTGTTAAATGCATCGAAAAACAGTGCTATATGTGTCACTATTTGCATCACAAAAGCAACATGAATAGTCACAAAAATAGTGAGTATTTGTAGAGATGTATATACCAATGATTTTATTGATGATGGGGGAAATTTTTAAATGAATATTTTTGTTGCTTTGGATGTCAATATATGATTTATATCTTATAGTGTCCAACTCTTGCTCCATAGTCTTCCTCCAATCCTATGATTGCAAAGCACCCTTTGAGTGCAAAAACATAGCTTGCTAAGACTTTCTCTACTTGTCATGTACATATTTCAAATGTCATAGGTGATAAAAACTCAAAATCTACACCAAAGGGTTAAAAATGTAGTCTTTTCTCCTTCATGAATAACAAAAACCTACAAAGAAATAATAACTTTGCTCCTTTCTTATGCTTCACCCATTCACCCCAATGTTTTGTCAATGGGCAACCCTCTCACTCCACCTTGAATGCTAAAAATGCAAACATTTGTCATGTTGAAATATCCCTTTCAAGTCTTCCCACAATTAATTAGACCTTAAATGTTACTCTAATACAAGGTTAAAGTGCAGTGAATGTAGAAGTGTATGAATAGACCTAAAGAAAATGAGCTTGGTGAGAAGAGGGAAAGAGAAAAGAGATCGTAGAACATAGAAATCTGTAGTCCCTTTCTTAGTCTCTCACTCCCTCTCTTTCTCTGTCTCTTCCTAAAATCCCCTACTCTCTCTCTCTCTCTCTCTCTCTCTCTCTCTCCCTACGTACCTTTAACTTTCTTTCTCTCTCTCCCCCTTTAACTTTCTCATTTTTTCTGTGTCTTTCTTGCCCTCTTTCTCTCTCTTTCTAAACTCTAGTACTCTCTCTCTCATTCCCTTTACTTTTCTCTCTCTTTCTTTAAAATTTTTGTTCTTTCTTTATCTCTCACTTTCTCTATCTTTCTTTTATTTCTCTCCCTTTAAATTTCTCTAGTTTTCTCTCCCCCTCTCTCTTACCACTTCTTTCTCTCTCTCACTCACTTACTTTCTTTTTCTCTGTATCCCCCTCTCTCCCTACCTCCCTAACACGCACTCTCTCTCCCTAACATTTTTCCTTTCTCTTTCCCTTTAAGTTTTTCTTTTCTCTATCTTTTGCACTCTCCTTCTCTCTCCCCCTTTAGCTTTCTCTATTTTTCTTCTCTACTCTATCTTCCCCCTATCTCTCTCTTTCTCCCCTTAACTTTATCTTTCTTTCTCTATCTTTCTTACCCTCTTTCTTCTCCCCTTTCCCTTACACACACACACACACACACTCTCTCTCTCTCTCTCTCTCTCTCTCTCTCTCTCTCTCTCTCTCTCTCTCTCTCTCTCTCTCTCTCTCTCTCTCTCTCTCTCTCTCTCTCTCTCTCTCTCTCTTAATCTCTCTCTCCCTCCCTCTCCCTCTCTCTTTCTCTCTCTCTCTCTCTCTCTATTTTTCCTCCTTTCCTCTGTGTGTGTGTGTGTGTGTGTGTGTGTGTGTCTCCCCTTTTTCTGATATTACATGTAAATATTTGAGTATATTGTCTCCTATATTAGGAATATATCTTTAAAATATTTTAAAGAAAATAACAACTTTAATTTCATAAAAAATCTCTCTCTATCCCAATTTCCTTATATTTCTCTCTCCCTCTTCATATCCATCTCTATCTTTCTCCCCAACTCCCTATCCCTCTCTTCCCCCTCATTTTTCCTTTCCATCTCCCCTCCCCCCTCTTTCCTTGTCCCTCTCTCTATTACTATTTTCTAAAATGTTTAAATTTCTCTCTCCCTCTCCCTCTCCCTTTCCATTGATCTCCCTCTCCACACCTCTCTCTCTCTCTCTCTCTCTCTCTCTCTCTCTCTCTCTCTCTCTCTCTCTCTCTCTCTCTCTCTCTCTATCTCTCAATATTATTTAGTTTATCTCTTTCTCTCCTTCTTCATCCCTCTCTCTTTCCGTTTCTCTCTCCCCCTCCCTCTTTCCTCTGATTTTCACATCCCTTTCTATCTCTTTCTCCTTCTCTCCCCTCTCCCCTCTCCCCTCCCCATTTCCCCTCCCCCTTCCCTTCCCTTCTCTCTCTCTCTCTCTCTCTCTCTCTCTCTCTCTCTCTCTCTCTATTTTTCAAAAGTATTAATCTTCTCACTAGCTTTCACTTCCCCTTTCCATATCCCTCATCTCCTCTCTCTCTCTCTCTCTCTCTCTCTCTCTCTCTCTCTCTCTCTCTCTCTCTCTCTCTCTCTCTCTCTATTTTTCAAAAGTATTAATCTTCTCACTAGCTTTCACTTCCCCTTTCCATATCCCTCATCTCCTCTCTCTCTCTCTCTCTCTCTCTCTCTCTCTCTCTCTCTCTCTATATATATATATATATATATATATATATATATATATATATCTTATAAGCACAATGTACAAAGAAAATACAGGACAGAAAAAAGGAAAGGGCTTACCTCGAGGTTCAAGTGCTCCCTTGAAGCTCTTCTTCATACCGTTCTTCTTCTTCTCCTTTGCAGTCTCCTCAAGCTCTTTATACTTCTCCACAATTTCTTTCTATCCCTCTCTTTCACTCTCTCTAATAAGCACAATGTCCAAAAAAATGAGAGAACAATGAGGAAAGGGCTTACCTTGACACTCAAAGATGAACTAGTGCTTCCTTGAAGGTCTCCTTCACATTGCTATTTTTCTTGTCCTCTATGGTCTTCTTCTTCTTCTTCTCCTTTGCTACCTCCTCAAACTCCTTATTCTTCTCCTTTTTAGTCTCCTCTCCCTCTGATTCACTCTCTTGATCTCTTTCTCTCACTCTCACTCTGTCTTCCTCCTCCATGTTCTTTCTCTCTTCGAAGCTCCTTCTCTCAAGCTTCGAATAGTTTGTGGCAAAAATGTCATGGAATGTCTCCATGTTTTTTTTTCACATCGTAAGATGTTGCAACTAGTGTTACTACTTGTGTTGCTATATATGGATGTTAATAGTGATGTTGAAAAGAAGCATCGCTAATTTCCATCACTATTATGCCAATCCCTTATAGAGATACATATCAAGTTTATGATGTATGAGCATAATATCATGCTATTACTATGCATTGAATGGCTCTAAAAATGTTTTCAAATTTTATATATGAATATGGACTTTACCTTTTTTTACCAAATGATTGTCCTTCTTAGGTGTCACAAAAGAATCATGAGGATGATATTAATAAGAAGTTACAAAATGAGAATACAAAGGTTATTGGGACAAGAAAAGGTAATTGTGTGCACAAGGTATATCTATATATTTTTC
This sequence comes from Lygodium microphyllum, assembly GCF_053477565.2. Classification (NCBI taxonomy): domain Eukaryota; kingdom Viridiplantae; phylum Streptophyta; class Polypodiopsida; order Schizaeales; family Lygodiaceae; genus Lygodium; species Lygodium microphyllum. The sequence continues at coordinate 34,674,282 of NC_141159.1, forward strand.
CATGAATACTAACTATTATTCTATTATTTTTAATGTTTGGTAACTAATCTATTGATACTCATGATATTGATTATGTTGTAAAAGATGAGCAAAACATACAATACAATGTGAAAGTAGTAAGAAAAGACATGAGAGAAAATGTAATAAAGAATTAGGGTTCATGTGTGGTGAAAGATTATTATTTTTCATATTGATATCACACTTCATAGCAACTATATATGTGAATAGCATAGAACTTAGTTCTAGCAAGGACTCGATCATTGTCACAACATGAAAGAACTCAATCAACTAATCCAGTTATTGCTTTAACATGCTGTAGAAGTTTAGTACTCTAGTTACTTTGTATCTAAGGGTTATGACTAATAATTAGATAGTGTTTCTTGCTCTTAGTTCATTGTGTAAGTAATGATTATATGGTACTATTATTTTACTGTTTTTGCAACAATTGATGTATATTGTATAACTTAGTCTTTTTGATAGATGATGTATCTTGTACTTTCTCACGAGGACCTTATAAATCAAGTTGAAGCTTGGGCTTTGAGGGCAAAATCCACAAGTGCTATATGCAGCTTCCTACTGGAAGATGTGTTTTATCAATATGGTTTTGTAGGCAAGGTTATTGTTGACATAAGAGAGCTTAAAACTTGAAGCTATTGAATTCTTCTTTAAATTGGGAGAAATCCTGCATTGACACTTGCATATAATCTAGAAGGAAATGGAAAGAGTGAAGGAGAAGGTATTCCAATTGTTAGGGCCTTAGCAAAGACATGTAGGGGAACAATTTTTGAGAATGGCCACAATTGCTACCATATGAATTATGGGCTAATTGCACTACTCATATTGCTATGACTGGATATATGCACTAGAGCTTATGTATGGGTAGAAACTGACCATAACAACATAAGAAGTGGGTACTACATGGCATGTCTCGTTATGGGATGAAGGGATAAGCAAAGAATAACTATTAACTCTAAAAATCTGACAACTAGAAAGATGACCAGAAGGCATAGCGTAATTGAAAGAAGCTAGAATGAAAAATAAGGACAAGTTTGATAGAAGAAAGAGACTAAGATCCAAGGCTATAGAAGGAGACTAGGTACTTGATTCTGACAGCAACTTGGATAATTAGCACGATACTATTAGGAAAGTCTCGATGAGATGGTTTGGCCCATATATCATGAATCATATGATAATATGGTTTATATGAGGATATTAAACTTATAAAACACATTTTTAAATAATATGGCCATACAAATGCAACTTAGATCTAGGTTCATTTAGATGATAATATTATCTACCCAAGCATCGTTATCAGGATTGCTTGCACCATCGTCACTAACTTGGATTATTGAATACGAATTGATGGACCTCTCCTATTTTGAGGTTCCTTCGTAAAACATTAGAGTGTTGATCCAATAAATAATCTCTCATGGTTATCACAAAATGTTGTGTACCCCTCAACTACTTTGTGTTTAATTCCTTCTCTTGACAAAACCTATCAAGTTGTCTTTTCAAGTATCAATATGGAAAAAGATTCAAGTTATGGATTGTTGGATGAGTACCTATTTTGTTTTTTTATAGCAACAAAAAAAAAGCCATGCCATGGCTTTGGACATAGGATATGATTTCTCATCTATCTTGAAAGTATAAGTTTTCATCTCCAATTGTTTAGTGTTTAGTACTACTAATACAAAAAGACTTGCCATGCCTTTAAACATAGTTGAACTACTAGATTTTGCAATAGTTAAGTAGTGGAATTACCTTACAAGAGGGTTATGGACCAAATGAGAAGCTTGGGATCTATCCTTGGCTACCAAAGAGTATCAAGGTCAAGCTTAAAAAAGTCTAGAAATGTTTGAATTTATACATGAGATCCATACATCTCATTTTGAAATTCTCACAGCTAAAAGCTATTTCAAAAAATAAAATGGTCAATATCTAACTGTTTGGTTATTGCAAAGCATAGAAAATGCAAAGTTTGTAGAAAATTCTACACATATGTAACAAATAAGATGGCATTTATCACATCATAGTAAAATTTGTGTTTAAACTTGTGCTTATAATTAAACACAATATTAGTGAGTTTGGGAATCTCGCAATTCCCATTTTTTGACTACTAAAAAGGTGGCACCCGGATAACATGCCCATAAGTTTCTCAAAACCATATGATGTGACCTATCATTGGAAAGCACTTGAAAAATGGAATCTATTGAGCTATGGAGCACTCAATTTGGAGTTATAGTGTTGAAGTTATGACAAATCCAAATATTTGACCACGTATCCCAAACTTATGTGGGAAATTCCCATATTTCCCAATATGGTGTTATTATGATAATGCATTAAATATGTACTCAACTATACATTCTTATTGAGATTTCCCTCTCTACTATACATTCATATAGATCATCCCTCTACTCTACTCCCTCTCCTCTTTACTCTTTGCCTAGTTTCTTTCTTCTTTTTACCATCTCCATCCATTTATGCTCTTTTTTCTCTCCTCTCACTTTTAAGTGTCCTACTCTCTCTACTTCTCTCTCTACTTCTCTCTCTACTCTCTCTCTTTTTCCTCTCGCCTCTTTTTACTTTCTCTTTTCTCTCTCTACTCTGCCCCTACTCTTCTCTCTCTACTCCCACTCTCTCCTCTTTCTACTCTCTTCTCTCTCTATTTTATCTCTTTACTCTCTCTCCTCTCTTTATTCTCTCCTTTCTCCCTCCTCTCTCTCTCTACTCTATTCTCTCTGTACTCCTCTCTCTCCTCTCTGCTCTTCTCTCTCCCTAAAGTCCAAGGTACTATATCAAGTATGTGTTTGCAAAGTCATTTTCATGTTTCCTTTCAACATTTATACTTTCTATTTCTTTACATGTTTTACATAAAGCTCATGAATGACACAGGGTTTGCAATATAGGTCTTCCCGAGTCTGCCCCGAGCGGAAGTGTCTAGCCGTTCCCACTTGGGATTGACCTGAGATCAGGGTTCCTTTCCTATCAGCAAAGTCTCTAGGAAGAAGCTAGCGTCGAGCTCCAGATGTACCACTTTGCGTAGGAACAACAGAGTCAAAGCGGTTTCATGCTGCACTTGGTTCATGGAGAATGGGAAACGAGAGGGATGCGAAGGTCAACCTCTCTACCATATGGCATAGTTCCATTCCTTTCCCCTAGAATAAACTGGAAATTTTACATCTATTGACACTAGGTCTTCATTGTCTTATTGTCTCATCATTTGAGAAAAGTTCCTAGCTAACCGGGACCACCCTTCCGTAGGATAGACCTAAGTCACATCCACCGCACTTTCCTAAGTTTGCTTTAGTTATCTAATTACCTAACACATTACGTTTTGACATGCAAAATCAACTTCCTTAATTAAACAAATTAATCACGGGTTTCTTCACGTAACTTAGGAACTAACACAAAAACAATGCCAAGCAAGTTCATTTTTCTCCAATAACTCCTCTTTATTTATAAAAATCCTTGAGTACATCCAATATCACGCCCGAAGGCTATCCCAGCAATCTGCAGGATTGTTGCTCCAAGTTCTGCCCATTGACTAGTACACGGGCCTCGAGATCCCATCTCGAGTCACGCCGGCCTCTTATATGGGATCCGGAGGCAAGGGATTTACAGTCAGAGCCTCCTCTAGCACCCAAGCGTCCTCCCGCTCCAAGTAGCACCCACGGAGAGACCTCTCGCGGGGGGTTAGGTCCATATACCCAGCGCAGCTAACAGCCCCCTTGGATAGGGCCAGGCAGACAATCGGAGGTAACTATTCCTGCCTCTCTCTCCAGGCTTTCAACCTGAAGCATTAAGTGTTTTCCTTGAATTAGTTCCTTGAGCAAAGAGACCAAATAATGTACCCAAGTACAAGCATGAACATTTCGGAGGTCGTTTGTATGAGTGACTGCTAAGGTGTGAGTCCTTTTTTCCCGGATGCTCCCAACATCCGATCTTGGGTCTTTTTGCAACTTGGCGAGATCCAATAATTTCAAACAAGATACGCAAGCAAATGGTCTTGGTAAGTTGACTTATACTTTCCCTTTTTCCCTTGGGTTTTACCTTAGGGTATCTTAGTCCCTAACTCAAACATTAGCTGGTCAGTCAAGGCAATGAACATGCCTTATTCGCAACTCAACCAAGGGTCTTTTAATCTCTAATCTCAACCAAGCTCAGTTAACACACATGGCAACACATGATTCTTCATTTAGACCTTCAAGATGTAGTCTAGATGCATGCGATCCTTCCAATTCTCTTAGTGCGGTTCTATGCAAGATTTCCCAATCAACCTTAACCATCATGCACATTGCGCATTTAGTATAGTTGTACCTCCTAGATGACTTTTACCTCTCTTTATTCCTGGCAACGAGTACTTATTTCTAATGCACCGGATCACATGTGACTTGCGTATATGGAAGTCTAGGGTTTTGTCTAACGATGCAAGTGCATCTCATGAACAAAATTAACATTTCATATGTTTCTTTTAACCATCATTGCAAAACGTGAATTCCAAATGACTATTCATGCACTGAACTGGTTAAAAAGCTATCATTTTATGTGAACTAAGGCAATAACATTATCATTTTATGTGAATAAAAGCTATCATTTTGTGCATAAAGTCTTATGCGAATTCCAACTCTACCGTTTAGCACATGCAAATTAGTACTTAGAGTAAACAAAACCCTAAGGCTTGTTCTTGTTCCATGCACATCACCAATCCTTTCATCTCTTCCACGAGAAATAATACCTAATTAAATTTTAAAGCTTAGAACCTAGGCTTGATCCGTGTGTGTTGTGTTGGTTGCTCCGCTCACCTCTCCAACATTACCGGTAGCTTGAGCGCCTACGCTTCCTGCGACTTTCAGCCATTCGCCTCGTGGAGATTGGACAGTCCGGACCTTAACGAGTTTTGGGTTGACAGGTTGTGTAGGAAAGACCACTGGCTAGGGTCCTTCGCCGAGGGAGTGGTTTGGGTGACTTGTTGCGGTTACTTACCAACTCCCACTCCCTCTCCTTCTTACTTTCTCTCTCTCTCTCTTCTTCTTCTTTTTCTCCTCTTCTCCTTCTTTTCTCTCCTTTTCCTTCTCCTTCTCCTTCTCTCCCTCTTCTTCTCTTCACTCTCCCACTCCTCTTCCTCTCTCCTTCTCCTTCTCTCCCTCTTCCACTTCTTTTCTCCTTCTTCTCCTTCCCTCTCCTTCTCTTCCTCTTCTCTTCTTTTCTCCTTCTACTCTTCTTCTTCTTCTTCTTCTTCTTCTTCTTCTTCTTCTTCTTCTTCTTCTTCTTCTTCTCTCATCTTTCCTTATTCCTCTTCCTCTTCTTCCTCTACCTCTCTCCCTCTCTCCCTCTTCCTCCTCTTCTCTCTCTCCCTCCTCCTTCTTTCCCTCTTCTCCCACTCCTTCTTTTCTCTCCTGCTCCTTCTCTTCTCTCCTTCTTCTTCCCCTTCTCTCCCTCTTCTTCTCTTCTCTCTCCCACTCCTTTCTTTTCTCTCCTCACTCCTTGTCTCCCACTTCTTCCCCTCTCTCTCCCACTCCTTCTTCTTCTCTCCTTCTCCTTCTCTCTCCCTCTCCCTCCTCTTCTCTCTCTCCCTCCTTCTTTCTCTTCTTTCCTTCTTCTTCTCTCCCTCTTCCTCCTCTTCTCTCTCTCACTCCTACTTTCACTGCTCTCCTCATGGCCGAACTGGATGGCAATCAGGGGGGAGGCGACTTGTTTGGAGGGCCCAGGGAGGATCCCGCAGCGTTTAGCAAATAGGGGGGGGACTATGGTCGAGGCCTAGGGCCCATTTCAGCAGGACGGCGGGGGAAAAGAGCCCCAGTCGGAAGGTCCAGGGGAGGAGTGTGCAGTGCCTGATGTACCAGGTTGTGGGGGTGGCGTAAGGAAGGGGGGCCATAGCCTCTATCTACCGTCAAGTGAGGAGGGGGGAAAGCCTTCAATCGGAGGTCCCAAGGCCTTGCGCATCAGCTGATGGGGGAGGGTGGTGATGTATGGAAGGCGTAGCCTTGTCTCCCTCTTCCTGGGGAGGGGAGAAGCCTCCCCTTATATAGGGGAGGGGAGGAGGTAGGTGGCATGGCCATCCCTCCCACCTTGAGGTTGCGTGTCTCCCCCCCATCACCACCACTCCCACTCTCTCTCCCCCCGACGTGTTGTCAGCGGGGAGAGAGGGGGAGTAAAAAAATTTGTACAAAAGGTAATAACTTTTTTTCTATTTTTTTTGAAATTATAGGGGGGTTCTATGGGAAGTTACATCCTCTCCCCCTTAGAGGAATCGAGATGTCCTCATCTCGAGAGGACCTAGGGGTATTGTTGGTTGAGAATATCTTTGTCCATCCAGGTGGCATCCTCTTCGGGATAATCTTTCCACTCGACGAGGTATTCTCTCAAGGTCCTTGACCTCAAATGCCTCTCTCTAACATCTAGGACTCTATTAGGCCATAGCTCAAGGACTCCTTGGCTAGGCATTACTATTTGCTGATCATCAAGTACATGATTCGGATTAGGCAGATACTTTTTTAATAGGCTAACGTGGAATACATTATGAACCTTTAGGGTTGCGGGCAGCTATAGTCTGTAAGCATTAGGTCCTAGGCACTTAGTGATCTTATAAGGTCCAAAATGCCTTGGACTTAGCTTCTTGTACTCTCCCAAGGACAGTGAACTCTTTTTAGGGCGTACACAGATAAAGGCCGTATCACCTTCAACGAAGGATCTTTCTTGCCGTTTCAAGTCTGCGTAAGCCTTCTGTCTATCCTTGGCAGCTTGGATGTCCTGTCTTATTGACTTGATTTGATCATCCATGTATTCCAGCATCTGCCTTGAAGCTTCTACCCTCAAAGTTGGATCCGAGAAGCTCAAAGGAGTATGGCAATTGTGCCCATACAATGCTTGAAAAGGGGTCATTTGAATACTTTGTTGGTAAGAAGCATTGGTGGCAAACTCAACAAGTGGCAAATATTGAATCCACTTTTTGGGTTTGCGACAGCAATATGCCCTAAGCATATCTTCAATGTCTTGGTTGACTCGTTCCGTTTGACCATCAGTTTGGGGATGGTAAGCTGTACTGAAACATAGTTGAGTCCCAATAGCCTTGAAGATATCCCTCCAGAAGTGTGATGTGAAGAAAGAGTCACGATCACTAATGATTTTTCTGGGTAACCCATGCAGTTTGAATATTTCCTTGATGAATAATCTTGCGATGTCTGAGGCTTTATAGTTTGTCTTGACAGGGATGAGATGTGCAACCTTGGTGAGCATATCTACTACAACCATAATAGAGTTGTATCCTCCCTAAACTTGGGGCAGGCCAACCATGAAGTCCATACTAATGAATTCCCATTTCATTTGGGGAATGTCAAGTGGTTGCAATTTCCCTGGCATTTTGACATGTTGTGCCTTAATGCGTTGACAAGACAAACATTCCGTGACATATTTGAGAACGTCACCCTTGAGCCTATCCCAATAATAGCTCTTCCTGACCGCATTAAGGGTCTTGGCATAGCCAGGATGTCCTAAGAAAGGGGAGTCACGGGCTTCCCAAAGTATCTTCTACTTGAGAGATTGGCTTGCAAGGATACATAATCTTGTCCTAAAGTAGACAAGTCCACTACTGACAGAGAATTCTTGCTACTTCGTCTTTAGCTTCAGGTCTTGATCCTTGACGGGGATATCCCTTAGCAATTTTTGATAGACTGGGTCATGACATGCCTCTTCTTTAGCTAGCTCAAGAATTGGGTTGTTTGGCATTGATACCTTTGTGGCTAGAGATCTTGTTGTCAAGATTGTGGGAGAGAAGGAAGGAGTCTCACTTGTAGCTTTCTTGCTTGCACAATGGGGGAATACACACAAGGGTGGAGGCTGAAAACAGTTTTCCTCTTCTTAGTTGTGGAATCCAAAAGAACTCAAGTACAAAGAAATAGAAGAACCCTCTATATGAGTCTCAAACCAAACTCAACTAACTAAGGTGGCATACTAACTGAGCCACGAACTAGAGTAGATAAGGATAGCTATCATGTAGCTATTATTCATGGGCGGTGTACCAACCGCGTCTGCAACTGACAAGTCGGTGACATAAATACACAACGGTCACCCTGGCGTATCACGAGTGGAGCTCGATATCTCAACACTTGTAGTTGATGGATCCTGCAAAATAAGAGAATTTACAAATGCCTTGCGACTGAGTGCATCGGCAACTACATTCTCTTTTTTAGGCCCGTATTTGATTTCAAAGTCATATTCTTCCAGCACTTCAATCCATCGACGTTGCCTCATGTTGAGCTCATTCTGGGTGAAGATCAAGTTTAAGACTCTTGTGGTCCGTCACTAAGGAAAATTTATTACCTAGTAGGTAATGTCTCCAAACTTTGAGAGCATGGATGATAGCCAATAGCTCTAGATCGTGGGTAGCATAATTCCTTTCATGGCTCTTCAGTTTCCTTGAAGAGTGAGTATGCTACGGGATGACCTTCTTGCATAAGCACACATCCTAAAGCAAGTGCACTAGCATCAGTTACCACTTCAAACTCCTTACTAAGATCAGGAAGTTTCAGGATGGGTGTACTGATACTAAGATTTGCTTTAGCTTGTCAAAGCTGGTCTGTTCGGTAGGTGACCATACAATTGCTACTTGCTTCTTTAGTAGATCAGTCAGAGGCGCTACAATCAAATCATAATCTTTGATGAAGATCCTATACCATTATGTCAATCCAAGAAAGCTACGTATTTCTTTGAAAGAAGTTGGTGTTGGCCATTCCAGAACGTCTTTGGACCTTGGCTGGATCTACTGAAATTCCTTCCGTTGATACAATGAATCCCAGATATTCAATCTGTCACTTGAAAAATGCACACATCTTCTTCTTGGCATAAAGCTTGTGTGCTCTCATTGTTTCAAAAACAATGCAAAGCTGGGGTTCATGATCTTTTTCTTGTTTAGAGTAGACTAGGGTTTCGTCAAAGAAGACGAGTATGAAGTCATCAAGATAGGGCCTAAAGATATCCTGCATTAATCTATTGAAGGTAGCAGGAGCATTTGTCAGCCTGAATGACATCACTAGGAATTCAAAGTGTCTATACCTTGTGCTGAATGCAATCTTCGGGATATCTTCTTCCTTGATCCTTATCTGATAATATCCAGATTTGATATCTATCTTAGAGAAGATCTTCGCATCTTGAAGATGGTCAAGTAGTTCATCTATTCTTGGAATGGGGTATTTGTTTTTTAATGGTTGATTGATTCAACCCTCTGTAGTCAAAGCATAGCCGAAGCATTCCATCTTTCTTTCTTTGGAACAATATTGGAGCTCCCCATGGTGAACTGCTAGGACGGATGTAGCCTTGGTCTAACAATTGCTTGAGTTGCTCTTTCAGTTCAATAGCTTCCGGGATGGACATCCTATATGGCCTCTTTGCGACTGGTGCAGCTCTTGGTGCCAGCTTGATTTTGTGGTCGACTTCCCTTTGAGGAGGAAGTTATGTCAGCTCTTCAGGAAATATGTCTACGTATTCCCTTAACCATGAAGGTTCTTCCCCAGATTCTTGATTCTGATCTAGCTTATTCAGTTTAATTAGATAGATAGGTAGGCCCTTTCTAACTCCTTTTATTCTCCGTGTTGCTTTTGCCATCTAAATTTTTGGCTTACCAGCCTCTCCTTGAGTTGTGACTAGTTCCCCTTCAGAATTTCGAAAGGAGACTTGGCCCTTTCCATAGTGGATATGGGCATCATTGGGTATTAGCCAATCCATTCCAAGTAAACATTCGTGGACACCTAGGTTCATTACCCTAAATCTCACCGAAGTTGGCTTCCAGTAGGAATTTCACCTTAGTAGTTTGCCTAGTACGAGAGACCTCACGACCATTTGCTAATTCCACAAGTAAAGTAGGTGCATCTATTGTGGCTATCCCTAGCCTTTTTGCACAGATCGATGAAATGAAGGAATGTGTACTGCCACAATCAATTAGGGTTTTGAAGCTTTTACCTTCATAATCCGATGGAGTTTGGATCACCGAGAATTGGCGATTGGACCCTTCTTGTGAAGAACGGCATGAACCGTTGCCCTCTCAATGTCAGCGTCCATGGATGGATCTTCTTCATCGCCTAGCTCCTTGTTGGAAACACTGGAGGTTCTCCCTCTAGCCATGACGGTGGCTCCTTGGCCATGTGCGGCTCCTTAGAATGGCCCTTGGCAATGTCCTCTGCTAAGCTTGGGACACTGCCTCTTGAAGTGTCCGGGTCGTTGCAATGGAAGCAACGTAGATTGCGGTCATTACCTCATGTAGGAACAAAGTTGTTGACAGCATTGGTCCTAGCTTTCTTCCTTTGTCCTTGATTCTGACCCAGTGCTCTCTTAGTCTGAGCCCTATACATTTCCTTGTTCTGATCCCTGTAAGGCCAAGTCCTATTGTTCCTTGGCTTGGTTTGCACCTCCTGTATTATTGGTGCAGCTCGAATGAGTGCGTCTTGTAGGTCCGTTAGGCAAATTGATTCCAAAGTGTGTTTATGGGTGGATTTAACCCAACACAAAACTTTGACACCTGTTGTGTCATATCCATTGGTGGCGCGTACTTTAAGAGAGAAACAAACTTTGAATAATATGCATCAAGGGATAGTCCAAACTGCTTCAATTCATAGAATTCGTTCATCTTCTATGTGCGGTAGGCAGGTGGCAGATACCTCCCTCGCACAGCTTCCTTAAGCTTATCCCAAGTGGTTGTTCCTTCCGAGATTGCTTGGTCTCTGCACCATTGTTTCCACCAAAGTCTTGCTTTGCCTGTAAGCTTAAGTTTGGCGAGCATAACTTGGTTAGGAGGTGCAGTTCCTACTGCCTCAAAATAGTCCTCCATGGACTCGATCGAGATCTCAGCGTCAACTTGAATAGTCCTTCCCTTGCCATCAAACTCAGGTGGCTTAATTTGTTTGAGAAGGAACTTCTTCTCTTGAATCACAGTTGTACTTAATGCAGGGGTCGGGACTTGGAACCTGCACTTGGGGTTGCGCCTGGGCAATAAGATTCTTTATGTTAACAACTTATCACTCGTTCCCCATATCACATTATTATGTCTTGCACAGCTTTTAGCCAAGTGACTTAATCACTTAACACCTTTGCCAACATTTACAATCAAGATAGAAAATAGTAAAAATCTTGTTCATTCATGAGGGTATAGCCCTTTGAGAACATTTATTTTGGGAAAGTAGAACAAGCTGATTGGTACATCAGTTTAGGGAAAATAGGATTGTGTTACAATCGGCTACGGGAACTAAGTAATAATATGGAGTGGGTCATGGATTTTTAGGAAACGATAAGTCATAGGAAGCTTGGGGTATCCCTTCCTTTGATACCTATTCTTCTCATAGCACCCTAGCACTTTGATTTTGTCGGCAGGGATCACCCAAGTCACTTCTTCATACACCTACTTGTTCTGCTTGACTTGCCGACCGCCAACATGCAAGGTTGCACTTGCGTGAGCTTCGACAAAGATGAACAACTTCATGATCTTTAAATCCTCCATCCACTTGATTCTCTTCAAGTTGGTTTGAAGGTACACAAGAGGATGGGCTGCTATGTAGTATAACCCTGATTCTCCCGTCCATCTCGTTCCGTATACAGGGGTGAAAGATTGTAGATGTGGTCTAGAATATTCATCATGCCTAGCCTCTGTCGATAATCCGAACCACGTATTGCAGTCATAAACATGACCTGGAACACCAAGAACTTGCTCCATGCTTCATGACTCTGCAACCCAGCATCCATAAGTGAGTAAGGAAATGTTTTCAACAGAAAACACTGCTCTATTCCACTCACCTTTCCCTAGTTGTCCCCCTTATTCCCTTTATTTTCCTCCATTAAGTTCCCTTGTAAACCTTTAGATCCCGTTGGTTCGCTCTGATACCAACTATAATGTGCCGCTTGTCTGCTTGCAGGACACGTCTTAGTAGCCCATCGGGAGGAGGGTCTAGAAGGCTCCGCCTGGCACTCACAGGGAATGACACAGGGTTTGCAATCTAGGTCATCCCAAGTCTGCCCTGAGCGAAAGTGTCCAGCCGTTCCCACTTGGGATCGACGTGAGGTCAGGGTTCCTTTCCTATCAGCAATGTCTCTAGGAAGAAGCTAGCATCGAGCTCTAGATGTACCACTTTGCGTATGAACAACAGAGTCGAAGTGGTTTCATGCTGCACTTGGTTCATGGAGAATGGGAAACGAGAGGGATGCGAAGGTCAACCTCTCTGCCATATGGCATAGTCCCATTCCTTTCCACTAGAATAAACTGAAAATTCTACATCTACTGACACTAGGTCTTCATTGTCTTATTATCTCATCATTTGAGAAAAGTTCCTAGCTAACCGAGACCACCCTTCTGTAGGATGGATCTAAGTCATGTCCACCGCACTTTCCTTAGTTTGCTTTAGTTATCTAATTGCCTAACACATTACATTTTGACATGAAAAATCAGCTTTCTTAATTAAACAAATTAATCACGGGTTTTTTCACGTAACTTAGACACCAACACAAAAACAATGCCAAGCAAGTTCCTTTTTCTCCAATAACTCCTCTTTATTTATAAAAATCCTCGAGTACATCCAATATCACGCCCAAAGGGTATCTCAGCAATCTACAGGATTGCTGTTCCAAGTTCTGCCCATTGACTAGTACACGGGCCTCGAGATCCCATCTCGAGTCACATCAGCCTCTTGTATAGGATCCGGAGGCAAGGGATTTACAGCCAGAGCCTCCCCTGGCACCCAAGCGTCCTCCCGCTCCAACTAGCACCCACGAAGAGACCTCTTGCGACGGGTTAGGTCCATATACCCGGTATGGCTAATAGCCCCCTTGGATAGGGCCAGACAGACAGTTGAAGGTAATTGTTCCTGCCTCTCCCTCCGAGCTTTCAACCTGAAGCGTTAAGTGTTTTCCTTGAATTAGTTCCTTGAGCAAAGAGACCAAATAATGTACCCAAGTACAAGCACGAACATTTCGGAGGTCGTTTGTACGACCGACTGCTAAGGTGTGACTCCTATTTTCCCGGATGCTCCCAGCATCCGATCCTAGGTCTTTTTGCAACTTGGCGAGATCCCAATAATTTCAAACAAGATACGCAAGCAAATGGTCTTGGTAAGTTGACTTGTACTTTCCCTTTTTCCCTTGGGTTTTACCTTAGGGTATCTTAGTCCCTAACTCAAGCATTAGCTGGTCAGTCAAGGCAACGGACATGCCTTATTCGCAACCCAACCAAGGGTCTTTTAATCTCTAATTCCAACCAAGCTCAGTTAACACACATGGCAACACATGGTTCTTCATTTAGACCTTCAAGATGCAATCTAGATGCATGCGATCCTTCCAATTCTATTAGTGCGGTTCTATGCAGGATTTCCTAATCAACCTTAACCATCATGCACATTGTGCATTTAGTATAGTTGTACCTCCTAGACGACTTTTACCTCTCTTTATTCCTGGCAATGAGTACTTATTTCTAATGCACCGGATCACATGTGACTTGCGTATATGGAAGTCTAGGGTTTTGTCTAACAATGCAAGTGCATCTCATGAACAGAAATTAACATTTCATGTGTTTCTTTTAACCATCATTGCAAAACGTGAATTCTAAATGACTATTCATGCACTGAACTGGTTAAAAAGCTATCATTTTATGTGAAGTAAGGCAATAACCTTATCATTTTATGTGAATAAAAGCTATCATTTTGTGCGTAAAGTCTTATGTGAATTCCAACTCTACCATTTTGTGCATGCAACTTAGTACTTAGAGTAAACAGAACCCTAAGACTCGTTCTTGTTCCATGCATGTCACCAATCCTTTCATCTCTTCCACTAGAAATAATACCTAATTATATTTTAAAACTTAGAACCTGGGCTTGATTCGTGTGTGCTGCATTGGTTGCTCCGCTCGCCTCTCCAACATTACCGATCGCTTGAGCGCCTACGCTTCCCGCGACTTTCTTCTTGGGAGCCATTCGCCTCGCGGAGATTGGGCAGTCCGGACCTTAACGGGTTTCGGGTTGACAGGTTTGGTAGGAAAGACCACTGGCTGGGGTCCTTCGCCGAGGGAGTGGTTTGGGTGACTTGTTGCGGTTACTTACCAACTCCCACTTCCTCTCCTTTTTACTTTCTCTCTCTCTCTCTTCTTCTTCTTTTTCTCCTCCTCCTTCTTTTCTCTCCTTCTCCTTCTCCTTCTCTCCCTCTTCTTCTCTTCACTCTCCCACTCCTTCTCTCCCTCTCTCCTTCTCCTTCTCTCCCTCTTCCACTTCTTTTCTCCTTCTTCTCCTTCCCTCTCTTTCTCTTCTTCTTGTCTTCTTTTCTCCTTCTACTCTTCTTCTTCTTCTTCTTCTACTACTTCTCTCCTCTTTCCTTATTCCTCTTTCTCTTCTTCCTCTACCTCTCTCCCTCTCTCCCTCTTCCTCCTCTTCTTTCTCTCCCTCCTTCTTTCTCTTCTCTCTTCTCCTTCTTTCCCTCTTCTCCCACTCCTTCTTTTCTCTCCTTCTCCTTCTCTTCTCTCCTTCTTCTTCCCCTTCTCTCCCTCTTCTTCTCTTCTCTCTCCCACTCCTTTCTTTTCTCTCCTCACTTCTTGTCTCCCACTTCTTCCCTTCTCTCTCCCACTCCTTCTTCTTCTCTCCTTCTCCTTCTCTCTCACTCTTCCTCCTCTTCTCTCTCTCTCTCCTTCTTTCTCTTCTTTCCTTCTCCTTCTCTCCCTCTTCCTCCTCTTCTCTCTCTCACTTCTACTTTCACTTCTCTCCTCACGGTCGAACTGGATGGCAATCAGGGGGGAGGCGGCTTGTTCGAGGGCCCAAGGAGGGTCCTGCAGCGTTTAGTAAATAGGGGGGGGACTACGGCCGAGGCCTACGGCCCATTTCAGCAGGAGGGCAGGGGGAAAAATCCCCAGTTAGAAGGTCTAGGGGAGGTGTGTGCAGCGCCTGACGTACCAGGTGGTGGGGATGGCGTAAGGAAGGGGGCCGTAGCCTCTTTCTACCACCAAGCGAGGAGGGGGGAAAGCCTTCAGTCGGAGGCCACAAGGCCCTGCGCAGCACAGCTGATGGGGGAGGGTGGCAATGTATGGAAGGCATAGCCTCGTCTCCCTCTTCTTGGGGAGGGGAGAAGCCTCCCCTTATATAGGGGAGAGGAGGAGGTAGGTGGCATGGCTACCCCTCCCACCTGGAGGTTGCATGCCTCCCCCCCCATCACCACCACTCCCACTCTCTCTTCCCCCCCAACGTGCTGTCGGCGGGGAGTAAAAAAATTTGTACAAAAGGTAATAATTTTTTTTCTTTTTTTTTTTGAAATTACAGGGGGGTCCTATGGGATGTTACACTATGCTTCAAGATAGGATATATGAGCTTTATGACAAAGAGCTTGAGATAGAGGAGCACTACATATGTAGATGTACAATGTCCTATGACATATGAGAAAGGTATCACTACCTTTTTTGTGAGGGATTTGAACCTCTTCATCATGTCATGGAGTGTAAGGACTAGAGATGTCTAGGGTTTTTTCTCTTGGAGCTCTAGAGGCACTACATAGCACTACTACAAGACAAGAGACTAGCTCACCTAGAGGGACCTAGGCTGATAGATTGTTTTAGCCTTGTAATGTCTAAAGCCCAAATGCCTTTATCATAAGCTTGTAAAATTCTCATGTAGTCTTGTACTACAGCCTCTATACACTTTGTGAGACCCTTGTTACAGCCTCTAGATGTCCATCATGTTTGTGGTACCCACATTTAGTCTTTTTTGTGACAACCTCTAGTGTTTTGCCATGTCTATGGTGTGCCCACACTTTGCAGGTGTTGCTTTCACTAAAGCCTCTACACACTTTGTACTTATAGTTGTGATTGAGGAGGGATGTTGAGATTTGCAATCACACACTTTGAGGGATGTTGAGATTTGCAATCACACCTATTGTAGCCTCTTTAGATAAGGCATTCTTGGGCTGAGGACATGTATGCTGCAGGAATCCCATAGACATAGAGGGAAAGAATGTCACCTACCCAACTCTATTTAACATTGTACTTTCTTGTTACTTTCATATGAGATGAATGCAATGCCACTGTCATGTTGCTCCTCAGTATAGTGTACTCGATGATCGTCATTTGCTCTTGAGTCAAGTTTCTTGGTCTCTATCATGTCAATGTCTTCATGTGTCTAGTCAATGTCTATGAGCCACCATAGCTGTCATGCTCTAGATCCCGTGTTTTTGTAGGAGCTAGCTAACAAGTCACTGTCTCAAAAATATACAACATATCCAAGGCTGCCTGATGGTACATCCATAGGATGGGATCCCTCATACTATAGGTCCCATTCAACTAGTTGATCACTAACTGCAAGTCACCTTTCACCAATAACTGATGGATACCACCACATCGGGCTACATTCAGCCCCATAATCAAGGCCTTGTATTCTGCCATATTATTAGTGAAAGAGTATTCAAAATATACTCCCATTTTCATAACAACCCTACATCAGGGATCTTTAATGACCCCACCAACGCTTGAATGTTTAGTGGACCCTTTAGAAGCTCCATCAAAATACAAAGTATAGACCCAGTCTTCATTGATAGGTCATGCCACATTGACTAGCTCACTTGTACTTATGATGATCAAAGTCAAGTAGAGAGGGAGGATCTATGACAGGTGCAATCTCTCCTTCCTTGCTGAACTCGATGGGAATACTCGTAAGAATCCTTTAACAATGGTGGTAGTGTCTTTCCACTCAATAATCTAATAACCTTTACTCCACCAGATCACTTGACCTTGGTGGTAACATTACTCTACACACGGATGCTCAAGATAAGGAATGATTCTTTCCATCTTATTGTCTTGGTACCTACTGCAAGTTAAAGCTGAATCATGAGGGACGTGCAAAAGTACAAAGTCCAATGTTAGTCCTTACACCTAATAAGGCTTCATCTTATTAAAGTTAACTTTTATTTTAAACTCTACCCCCTACAATCTACTATAAGGACTGTAGAGCCATTTTTTTCTATACAGACAATTTTATACGGCCCATCCCATTTGGGTTCTAGTTTACCAAGAAGTAGCTCACGATGAGCATCATAGTATATCACCAAACTGACCTTTCACAAATTTATATTTCTTAACCTGAAGGTCGTGAAGTGCATTCATTCTCTTCTTTCCTACATCTTGATATAATAGAGGTTGCAATCTCATTTCATTAAGATGTGCAAGATAAATAAATATTTTCTACAATACTTCTGTCTCACCTAATGAATGATTGAGAGAAAATCGCATGTGGGCATGTCTATTTCCAATGGTAAGACATAGTCTTCCTCATATACAAGCTTGAATGGGGTGTGGCTTGTAGCTCTCTTGAATGTCATATTGTAAGCCCAAACCACCACATATAATTTCTTATCCCAATCTCACTTACTTTTAGACACTATCTTAGATAAGATCCCTATAAGCTGTTTATTTGTACTCTCAACTTGACCATTTTCTTGCGGATTATATGGGGTAGTTTTATTGTGTTTAATCTTCAAAGATTTCATCAAGGCTACTATAAACTTATGCAAGAAGTGTGACCCTCGATCAGACACTATCCCCTTAGTAGGTGGACCAAAATGGCAAAAAATTTGCTCCATAACAAAACTAGCCATCTTCTTAGCATTATCCTTCATCGTTGCTCGAGCTTCGGTCCACTTTATAAGGTAGTTTGTTGCTATAATAATATAACTCTTCTGCATGGTCGATGAAGGGTATATTGATCCAATAAAATTTATATCCCATTTTTCAAAGGATAATGTAACTAAAATAGGATTCAGTGGCCGTTTATGATTCTCCTTGGCATTGTGTCTTTGAGGTGTCTTTTGTAGACATCACAACTCTTAATATAACTAAAAGCATCCTAAAAAATCGACATCCACCAATATTTAGCATGGAGAGCCTTTTGGGCAGTAAGCCATTCATCAAAATGTCCCTCACATGCTAAATCATGGCATTCTTTAAGAATAACGGTACCTCATTTGGCACTACACATCGGCGATAAATATTGTCCACACCTTTCTGATACAAGACACTGCTATAATTGAAAAGCGTAGTGCTTAATGGTTCTTAATCTTTCTCTTCTTAGACTTTGATAGAGTAGCCCCAACCTCTCATGTAGATAGATTATGCATTATAGCTACATACTAGAAAGGGATGGAAACTGTATCGATTTTGAATATACCTTCGATGTCACTTGCTTCAACCAGAATTTCCTTTGGCTCCCTAAAATCCACAAGTCATTCCACAATACCCTGCAAATTCGATGGCTTACTATTAATCTCATAATCAAGCTCCTACAAAGTGATCAACCACTTTGCTAAACGATCAGGGAGCTGCAACTTGTTCATCAACCGTTTAAGTCCCTCTGCCTTTGTAAAAAATACCACCTCTCATAGAGAATATAGTGCCGAAATTTCTTTGTCGCAAAAACCATTCCAAGGCACAATTTCTCCATATAAGTATAGTTGACTTCAGATATCGCTCAGGGAAGTTACTATATATATATCCTCTACATCAGGTGCATTCAAGGCCTATTTATAAATATCCTTATCTGTGAATGTTTCTTGAGTAAAACATAACCCTTTTCTATTCAAATGGTAAATAGCCCATTTATATTACATCATTTTGTATGTAAAAAATATTTAAAATTTATATTTCAAAAATACTTTATTTTGAACCCACATGATGCACATATATATTCATGAGTAACTTATCCAAGAGATAACCCCAATTTATGACTAGAAAATGTAATTGGATGATATCGTTTCTCTTTTTGGCAACGTTCTTTCTACATTGCATTGATAAATCTCTGATAATATTCCACTAATGATAAAAAGCTATGTACCTCTTTTGGAGTGCATGGTGGACTCATAGCAACTATAACCTTTATCTTTTTTGGGTCCAACTGAGCTAACCACATGGCCCAGTAATAACCCATAGGGCACCCCAAAGATGCACTTTCATGGATTAAGAGCAATGCAAAATTTTCTGCAACACTCAAAACATTTACTTAAAATAATCAATTATCTTTCGCTTGTGGTGGCTACCCCCAGATCATTGATGAAAACTTTTAACTCTTCTGGGGAGATGTCACCAAAAGTCTTATCAACTGTAAGTTGCCAAGACCAGATGCATTGCATAACCCAAAGGCCATCATATGATACACAAAGGTATAATTGAAGATAGTAATAAACATCATTTTCACCTTATTTTCCTTCATAATAGCCATTTGGTTATATCTAGCAAAGCAATCCATAAATGAATAGACTTTCCTATACTGACTAATTAATCTAAGATCTAATCAATAAATGGTAATGAATAGTAATCCTTAATCGTTTGCTTATTATAACAACTGGTGAACACCACTCCTGTGTTGTACTAAAAATATCAAGTAATCTTTCCGTAGTTTTCTCAACTCCTCAAATAGACCGTCCCTTAGTTTGAAAGGCATACACCTCACTTTTTTTCACATAGGGAAACTGCCTTCCTTTAGAGGAATGGTGTGAATAGCAAGGCTGGGAGGAATACCTCTCAGCTCATTTTAACTCCAAGCAAAGATGTCGTAGAATTCCTGAATCAAGGACACATGGTCCTTCATTTGTTCCAAACTGAGCATGAATCCTAATATAATTGGCTGTGAATCATTCAGTGTAACAAGGTCCAACTCCATTACATCCACACCTCTTATCCTATCCTGAGCCTCTATTGGCTCATTCAAGGTTACTTGATAGATATCCTTTGTAGTGGACCCCTCATTGGACTCGTCACTTGATGACGTCTCACTACTAGTTGCATCCTCCAATGTATCTATCTCTATAAAGGTTAAAAGAACTCTCTCACTTTGAGGAGATTCAAGGTAGGTATCTATTACTACATGTCTAGCACCTCTCCCGACCTAGTGGGTATATCAACCTGACAATCCACTTGTAAGATCCATGGCCTACCTAAAAATACTTGATAGCAAGGCCGCCCTACAAACCTCATAACCCTAAAGTCGAAAATGCATTCCACATTGGCAACAATCATGTGGACTTTAGTGATGCCACATTTAGGGTGTCTTAAACTATCATCAGTCATTCAAAAAATTATGGAGGTAACTTTGTTGATTTCTAATCCGATCCTCTCCATCAATTCCAAACTCATAATGTTGACAAAGGATCCTATGTCTACAATAGCATGATCCACTAATATTCCATCAACGTATGCTACTACCCTTGGACAATGCTTTTCAGAATGCTAAAACCAATCATCTCCTACCTGCACTATGTCGACAATAGCATGATCCACTAATATTCCATCAACGTATGCTACTACCCTTGGACAATGCTTTTCAGAATGCTAAAACCAATCATCTCCTACCTGCACTATGCCCCATGACTCCATGATATATCCCGTACATAGAATCTTTATAAATTCCTTGCATACTCATGGAGACAACTTAATCAACTGTAGGAGGTTCAAATCTGGCTTAACTTTGCAAAAAGAACTTGCTAAATCAAATTCATGATAGTTAGTAATAGTTCTCTTCTCCCCCAGACCATTCTCTCCTTTTGTCTTCGAACAAGCTTTGGTGCCTCTTTCTTAGTTTTTACCTTCTTCTTTGGCAATTCCTTATCCTTCTTGGCGTCAACTTTACCATCAACAACTTTTAGAGGTCCACCTTCCATGTTGGGATTAAGTAATTGTATCCCCTTATTATCTTGCTTAGGGTTTTCCTCAATAGGTTTTAACTTGTCTTTGTCATCATCTTTACCCTTTTGACCTCTTGTAACTTGAGAGGAGGGCTAAATGTGATGGATTCATTTTATGACCTTTATTTTTCCATGTGAACCTCCTCTTAGAATCACACAAGATGTACATAGATTTTGGATGCGTAATTTTTTAAGTCTTATATAGGAATCAATTTTATAAAGGCTTGCATGCTTCTATCAAATAAGAGTGATCCATTTTTCCCTTAGAAAATTTCTTTCTAAAAGTAATCCTCTTTAGGAATATTTATCTACAATAACTCTAGCATTGGGCTTTGATGGATTCAAAGATGAGCCACATGAAATTTTAAAAAACCTTGGATGGTGCATAAGAGTAATGACCTATAAATTGAAAGCTTCAGTTTCATTAACGCATACAAATTCAATAAGGCTCACTCCATTGCCACTAGCTAGGGAGCTCCTCTACAACAGCCTTCCCTCTTTGGAGTATTTGTTCCGGTCCCTCATCTTGCTGGAGATTATTCCCTTGCACTTGATGGTTGATTGGACCTAGTTTTTTACTTCCTTTTGTCTAGAGAGAGCTAATCTTACTCCAATAGATACTAGCTAAGTGACCGGACTTTCCGCATATGTCACATTTAACATTTGGGCAATTCCTAGGGAAATTTTGGCCGCCACACCACTTATACCTGAATCCTGAGGGGCTACCCTCTTCCAGGGCATCGACTCCATATCAAATTCTATTGCTTCTTAAGGAAATTGACATCAACAACTATTTGTCTATGTTGTTTGGTGATCATGTTAGTATAGTGCTTCATCATATCCTTAACTTTGCCAAGGACATTTGAGGCACTTAACTTATAGCTGTGATCATCTACCTATTGTTCCATTGGCCAATCACTTGATTGAAAATTGGCTGATGATTCCTTGAAACAACATTAGGATTTATTGTTTGGCCTCCAATACTAAGTGGAGCCATCTAACTAGCCATATGTATGGTCACATTGGGAGGAGTCAGCAACATGGGCACTTTTTGAATCATGCTTTCTCTCCCATTGGAAGTACTCATGGGCGTCCCTTAACCTCCATTTGTCAGTGTTTCCAAAGTATTTCCAACACCTAGAATTGAATTCCAGTTTGCCCTAGAGGTATAGGGCGCTTGTAATCATGACTCTACCGCTTGTACTCTTGTAATAGCTGTATCAATGTTAGCAAGAGCAACACTACTCAGCTGCACTTGAATATTAAAGTCTAGCCCATGCAAAAAGTATTAGAGTTGAGTAGCAACTAGAATGGGAATATGAGTCTACAACTTACAAAATACTTCCTTTAGTTTCTTGGTATAGTCTCAAACATTCTTGTGAGATTCTTGACATGTTACATTGAGAATACGTAGCCAGTATTGAACTCCCCTTTCAGGTGCAAACTCTCTCTGAAAAGATGCAAAAAATAAATCAATCATAGTTATGGTTCTAGCCTCTAGGCTGTGATACTGTACTGCAGCTTATCCTTTCAGATTCATATTAAAGAACATCATCAAGTGTCCTTCATCTTGGATTCAAAACTTAAACATTAACTTTTGGAATTAATTAATATGAAGTTCCATATCTTCCTCTACTAACCCATTCAAAATGGGTAGAGGAAATCCTAAGGTTGGCAAGTTCATAATTCTTGTTAGGATTACAATAGGTTGCACCACAACATGACTGGATTTGCTAAGAGTCCCTAAACTATGGGAACTATAACCCCACTTGAAGTGGGATGACTAACTTGGAGAGGGGAAGCATAAGAACTTCCTCCTCCTCCTAAGGAACTATGTGTGGGGCTAGGGTTGCTAAGACCCCTCCCTTGTAAGGATATCCGACCACTCCTTTGTGGAAAATATCTCCTAAAAATTTCAGCCCGCTATCTAGCCCGTTCATCTCTTTCTTGCTTCTAAGCTTGGCTTGACAGTCTTTTGGATCTATTTCATTGCCTTTTGGCATACACTAATAAACGGGTCCCTATCGATCGACATTCGGAGGTCGCCAATTATTAGAGGCTCCAGACAAACGCACCATCTGTCGAGACCTAAAACGGTCCTAACACTAGCTCTATGGCACTAGCCAAGCCTCTACTATGCATCCCAATGTATTACTTCTGATTCCTTGAGGATAATTATGTGAACTTTGATTAGCTTGTATTTGGCAAGCTCCAGTACCTTGAGTTGATGGTTGAAGGTACCATAGGAGCAATACCTTGAGTTGATGGTTCAAGGAAAAGAATGAATCTCTTGAAGTTAAGCTCAAGGTGTTGAGACTTCCAAATAATGCAAAGGATGCTATCTATTGCAGCTAAGGTGTGGTGCCAAAAGTAAGGCTTTCAAAATTTCAATATCAAAGGTGTTCACTACCTATCTATTTCAATATGAGTCCAAGTTAAAGGCCTTAAACTTTAAATCAAGTTATTCACAGGTTTCCAAGTTCAAGCCATGTGTCCAATATATCAAGTCTAACTTTCAAGTGACATGTGAATTTATTGATTTTTTAGAGGTTTCCTTCCTCGAACAAGTAAGGAAAAAAGCTTACAGGTTATCAAAAGCACTAATAACCAATTTCATTAAGTCATTACTCACGAAAGTATGAAAATTACACATAGCTGAGGACATTTCATGGCCAAATACAAGACCTAAATGCCCATCCCATCAAATAATACTTAACAATTAGGATGTCAGGACATTGTGCAATTGAATTCACGACCAAATGCCCATCATTCAAAAAATTCATGTACAATCCATCAAGGCACTATCTAGGCATATTTACGCGACCAAGTGCCCATCCATACCAAGAGAAAAGGGAGGGTGTTACAATCAAAATGACACCTCTATATCGAGTTCATGACGCAATGCCAAGTTAATTGTGACATACTAATCAAAAGACACTCGCTTGCCAAATTTATGCAACTAAGTGCCTCCTTGACAAGAATCTTTTGGCCCTAGGCACACCCATCTTGAGACAAACATATCATGACATGTATATGTCAAATGCACGACACATGCCAATCCACGTGTCCACACACACACACAAATATATGCACACTAGGTGGCAAAAAAGATTTGCTTCATGACATGCATACGCTAAATTCATGGTGCATGCCAATCAATAGACCTCTCCTACCACACACACTGCATAATGTGAAACTCAAATCTACTTCAATACACTCTTACACAGAGTCAATTGCCTCTTTCTATTTTGTTTCAAAATTCAAACTATTTATGGTATGCACCCTAAACCCATGTAAACCTTGTTGAGTTTCCCAAATTGCTTTGCACCACTTTAATATTATGTATAAGAGTTGGCTAGTGATTAAGACATTTCATGTAGAAACTTTATGTCATTGAGTACTTATCAATGCCATAAAATAGGAAAGGAAGTACATGCTAAAGACTATCCACTTTGTAAGCCCGTCAACTATATAAATTAAGCACATTATCCATTGTCTAACACCACATTTTGCATATAATGTCATATTTACATTTATTTATGGTAGCTAGCATGGAAATCATGCAAAAAATTCATTGATATGCGAAGTGAAGGAAAATAAGTATGCAAAAGCTTAATTGTATGCCAATTATTGTAGGACATGTGCAAAAAACATTCATCCATAGTGAGAACTTAGAAATAAGTATAGGAAATCATTTATGTGTTTTAGGGATAGATACTTTAGTCAGTCAAACCATACCATGCACAAATGGGAATCAATACCATGTGGGAATCAGTGACCTAGGAATCAATACCACATGGGAATCAATGACCTAGGAATTAATACCACATGGGAATCAGTGACCTAGGAATCATGCCATCAACATAGGAGTGACACAACTATTGAGAGACATGGTGATGCCATTGAGTAGGAAAGTAGAGGGGTTTGAGAGAGAGAGAGAGAATGAACATTACGGCAAGGGATATGCTAAATAAAGTAGCTATACTCAATATTGCCTTTTAAGACTAGACTAGATAATCTGCTGATTAAAGCAATTGTGCTCGGTATCGTCTCCCACAAGCAGGTAATATGCTGATGATTAGAGTAGCTCTCCTTAGCCTTGCCTTCAAGAAGCAAATAGCCTTGAATGTGTTCAAAAGCGGCACCTTCAAAGTTTACTTACTAACAAAACATGGAGTTAGCAAGACATGAAGTTAGAGTCCCCAAATATCAAAATCCTAGAGGCATTACCATTAGTGATCAAGACATTATTACTAATTAGCTGCACTAATCAAACAACATATGCAAAGGCATTGACACTAGTGATCCATAGTGAGTCGTGATGTCCGAGCTTCAGGCCAGGAGCATCAATAGAAATATCTGAACTTCAAGCTAAGATCATCAGCAATAATGTACGTGCCAGGTTGAGTCATTGAGATTTGAGATGTCAACCGGAGTTGTGACATCCAGCATGAGCAATGACATGGAGGTTGATTCTACATAAGGATGACATCTAGGAAAGATGAGCCTCACAACAGAAACCGTGATGTTGACTCTTGATTGTTGCTTTTCCACCCCTATGCTGAGAGATAGAGAGAGAGGGAGAGAGGGAGCACACTGGAGAGAGAAAGAGGTTGGTACTGAATATTCGCTATCTTTTGATTGCCATGGTCCTTCTCACATGAATAATGAGAAGGCATGTATATTAATACAGCTCATATAGTGCCTGGAAATCATCTTGAGAGACAACTGATTTGGGTTTTTTACAAATTGGATTTCTGCCACAAAATTTGGCCAAAACCCCTATCAAGAGTCTTACCCATAGCTTAAACCCTACATCTTATCACTTTGGGTTTACTCTTCAAGCACTAGGTATGCTACATTACTTCTTGGTTATGATAACTCTAGCAAGTGGGAAAACGAGTTCTTAGGAGGGATGTCAATGTAACCAACCTTGGCTTCTTGCATGATGATCAAGGTGGAGACTTGTCCCATCCACTATTCTCCATATTTTCAAAGATGCCATACATCATCTAGGATTATGTTAATCAAGAAAATTAGCTTAATATAATCCCTCATGGAGGATATATAAGGTGCCCATAAAGATGTAAAGAAAGAGAATAACAAGCACATGAGAGCACTCTAGAACACCCTCATGCTAGTCCATCTCTTTGAGGTAAGCTATGAGTGAGTCTCTTTTATTATGTAGCATTCCATGAATACATAATGACAAGCTTCCTCTACCTCTTCTCCTCTTATCTCCCTCTCCCTCTCATCTCTCTCTCTCTCTCTCTCTCTCTCTCTCTCTCTCTCTCTCTCTCATATTCTAATATGGTGTCTAAATCATATGTACTCTCTTCTAATTCTCCCTCTACATTCATACTTAAACTTATTAAATAAGACTTGCCATATGCTCTATTGGTGGAGAATCCTTATTTTCTCATGTTATATATATGTTCATGGGAGAAATTAGGAGCCATCACCTATCTTAACCTTCCATCATCTTCATTTCCTTTAAGATGGGCTAAAAATTCTCTCTCGTGAAGTTGTGTTTTGGTTCTTTTCATTCTCTTTGAGGAAAGGGATGTCCTAGCCCATCCTCCCTTTGGCTAGGTGGTACCCTTCTTTAGCTCTCTTAGTGAGGATTGGAGGCTGTGTGGGTAAGAGGCAACCCACTTATCTTTTCAGCTCTCAACAACCTATATTGCCTCCAAGTAGTAGAACAGATTGCCACGATCTCTCCTCATCGACTAGTACTAAGAATAGTATAGTGCCTCATCCATCTTTACCATGGATGATCAAGCTCCGAAAGTTGGTGCAAATCATTGATGATAAATATAATGATGATTATCATGATGGCTCTAGTCAACAGAGGATATGTACGATTTTTGCAAGGATTGATTCTAGCCCTATTGTAACTACTGTGAGATGACATGTGGAGAGAGAGAGGAAGCACACATGGAGGGAGAAAGAGAAAGAGAGAGATGATATATGGGGAGAGAGAGAGTAAATAATCCATAAACTTGTCCTACCTAGCTCTCTTCTTAAACACATAGCCTTAGCTAATCTTCATAAAAACACTAGTCTACTAATACTAAGTAGAAGCTCATGCATGTAGATTCACAAGGCCTAAATTGCCTAAATTTGATGGGTCCCTCAAATTTTTTAATGACAAGGCCCCGATCTGTTGATGATGTTGTATGGGAGTCCTTGTAATTTGAAAATGTATATGAGGAAGAGTCTAGCAGTAGTTGCGCTTGTGATGGTCATGGTGGCAAGGATGAAATGTGCCATTTTTGTTAACCTATCTAAATATAGCAAGAATAAAGTTATATTTGTCTAATTTGGGAGGATTTGTTATGAAATCCATGGACAGAGAAGACCACGGTCACCTCATTGGAATGGGCAAGGGAGGCCATGTGGTTTGTGACAAGGTACCTTGGTCCTGTTGTAGGTATCTCATGATCTTATATATTCCTTAACTTCTTTCTACATTTGGGGCCACCAAAACTCTTTTGAAATAAGCTCTAAGGTCTTATTAACTCCAAACTATCCTGCTAATGGGGTGTCATGGCGTTGTTGGAGTACTTGGAGTCTTAACTTTCTTGGAGGGATGTAAAGTAGATCCTTATAGTATAACAATCCATTATTTTCTTGAAACTCACAAACTTTATTCCCTTTTCCCTCATGATTTTTTCTCTTGACATTATTGGCCAAATCATCATGTGATAGGGCTTCATGGATTAACTAGATCAAGGTAGGGTCATCTTAGTGACAATTGAAGATGGTTGCTAGTTGTGCTCTGGCTTGAATAGTATTGCTCATTGTTGATCAAAAGCTTCTTCTCCCTCCTCAGGTGCCAAGTAGGATCTTCTTGGTAAAGCATTTGATTGGCATTGTTGGTGTCCTGGTGGGTGATAGGTGATGACAAAGTCAAACCTAGATAAGACTCTAGCGTGATTGCCTTTGATTGAGGATGCAGGCTTTAATAAGGTATTCTAGATTTTTCCAATCTATATAGATGATAACTTTATGTGTTGCACCCTCTACGTGATGACGCCAAGTATCAAAGGCATCTATAATAGTAAGGAGTTCTTTATCACGGATCTCATAGTTTATCTCTAGAGAGGAGAACTTCCTTGAGTGGAATGCCACTGGATGCATATGACTACCATCTCCATGCTAGGACAAGATGGCTCCTAAGGCATAGCCTGATGCATCGGTCTCCAAGAAAAAGGGCTTGGCAGGATCTGGGTGGACTAGGGTTGGGGTAGTGGTGAAAGTTTTCTTGAAGGTCTGGAAGGCCTTCTCGACTTCTAGGGTCCATGACAACTTTGAGTTTCCTATGAGTATGGTGAGTGGTGTGTCTATCTTTGAGCAATCTTTGATAAATAGCATGTAGAAGTTGGTGAATCCAAGGAAACATTGGATATCGCAGACACATGTGGGTGTTTGCCAGTCAAGAATAGTCTCGATCTTATTGGAGACCATGAAGATTCCTCTCTAGAAGACATTGTATCCCAAGAATTCCACTTCTATCTAATGGAGAAAACACTTCTCAAGTGTTGCATATAGTGCTTTTTGTCTCAGCTTTTCCAAAACTAATTTTGCATGGTGCTTATGCTCCTTTGGATCTTTTGAGAATATCAAGATATCATCCAAGTATATAACTACAAAATCATCAAGATACTCTCAAAAGATATCATTCATCATATGTTGAAACACTACAAGAGTATTGGTAAGACCGAAAGGCATAACAACATACTCTAAGTGACCATACCTTGTGTGGAAGGCCATCTTCCATGCATCTCCTTCTCTAATTTGTACAAGATTGTAAGCCCCTTATAGGTCAATCTTTGCGAAGATATTGGATTTTCCAAGACGTTCCAAGATCTATGGTATCAATGGCAAAGGATATCAATTCTTGACTATTATCTTGTTGAGTCCTCGATAATCCACACACATTCAAAGTGACATGTCTTTCTTCTTTATGAACAAAATTGGGGCCTCTAGTAGGAGACTTCGAGTGCCTAATGAACCCCTTGGCTAAGTTCTCATCAATATTCTTGTGTAGTTCAGCTAGTTCATCACGGGATAGCTTATAGATGGGTGCAAAAGGTGGTTGAGCCCCCTCATGGAGCTCTATAGCACAATCACATGGTCTGTGATTAGGCAAGAGATCTATATTCTTTTTTTCAAAGACATATTTGAATTCTTAATACTAGCTTGGTAGCTTGACTGAATCATCCTTACTAGATTCTTGAGCTGGTATATGATATTTCATGTAGGTTGGTTCCTCCATGCTATGTGCAAAAATGCTTTGGCTCCTAGATATACCAACCTTCCTTGATTTTCACGGTGTAATCTTTTGCTTAACCTAATCAATTTTTTGGTTGTGTCTCTTTAGCCAAGGCATCCCAAGGATGATTGGATCTATGGGACTAGATATGACATTAAAGCATACACGATATTTGTGAGATTGCCAAGAGTTACCATGTGTGGTTGGGTTTCCTTGGTAATATCTCTAGATACTAGAGGTCTCCCATCCATGATTTTAATTGGTGCAAGATTGGTCTTCCTAAGTACTGGAATCTAGCATCTATTAACAAATCCATCATCAATGAAACATGCGGAGGCCCGAGAGTTGACCAAGGCTTTAAGGGAAGGGTCTTTCTCAACATGATCATCTCGACTATGACAAGGAAATTTTCCATGGTAGGTGTGGCTGGAATCAAGAGACCCTTTCTTATATATCAAGGTCTGGTTGTAGGGTCTCATTCACGACCAGACATCCTCCTTGTTTTCCTACTCATGGTGGTTGCAGCAACTCTTAGGGTTCTTTCCCTCTTATTTGGGCAATTTTGGGCAATGTGTCCAGGGTTTCCACAATATAGGCATAGATTGTTCTCTCTTTGTCTTTACTTTTCTTGTGGGGTCAAGGACTGGAATTTGAGATTATCTATTTGCATCGGTTTAGGCTTGGTTTCTTATTTGATTGTGTTAACCCTCAAACAAACAAAGGTGGAAAATCCGAAAAATCTGAAGCAGAAGACAAGGCCAAGGCAAAAGTGAAACGGAAGACGAAGGCACGCCAAGAAAAATATGGAAACGCAAGAAGTGCAGAAAAGTCCTAAATAAGGGAAAAAGGCGCACAAGGAAAAGCGCAAGTCAATACTTTTGTAAAAGAGCACAAGCGCATCATGATTTAATTTAAGGAGTGCCGGGCTCTCACCCGTGCAATTTGTAAATGTAGACAGGTGGTGGAAAGGAAGCTAGGAGGATAGAAGGACAATGGGAAAAAGGGCCTCGGCCACGGCTGACCATGTAAAAAAAGGGATAAGGGGTTTTGTATATAAAGTTGAAAAGTGAATGAGAAGCTCATTCTTGTGTGTGGCCAAAAGTGGCTCTCTTCTTCTTCTTCTGCTTCTTCTTCTTCTTGCTTGCTTGCTTGAGCTTGTGCTTGAGAGAGGGAGTGTGAGAGTGTGAGGGAGTGAGTGTGTGAGGGTGAGAGACCGAGGAGGAGAAGCTTTCCATCTTCTCCTATCTTCTTCTCTTCTCTTCTCTTCTCTTGTCTTGCTCGCGGCGATGGAGCTTGGAGCGTGGAGCTTGAGGATGGAGCTTGCTTGAAGCTTGCACTTGGATCGTGGAGCTACCGGAGTGTGCGGGAGAGGAGGTAACACGATCTGCATGGAGGTAACTCACTACACCCGTAGATATGAATGGCGCGTCGGCTATGTGAGAGGTAGCCATCAGTGCTCGGCTTGGAACGCTTGAAACAATAAGCGGTCCGTGGGTCTTGGCAGTTGAGTGAAATCTCCCATAGATTGGGTCTCTAATTGGGGCTAGGCTCCATTAGCGATGCCTTAATATTTTTCACTTTTATTGCTTCTTATCGAACAATGTATTATCACACTGGATGGCTTGCATGATATAATCATTGAGTGTTTTTTTTCTCTCAGGCATAGTGAGCACGAGGTCCTTGATGCCATCTCGAAGACCCCATCTGAATTGGGTAATAAGATACTCCTCATGCCATGTGAGGTCACAAATTAATTGCCTAAATTCAGATGCATAAGCAAAGGTATGGCAATTACCTTGTCATAGCTTCCAAAGTTTTGTTTCTGCACTCGACCAATGTCTGCATCTCCAAATGTGGAAGTGAGCTCACAAAGAAATGCCTCATAGTTATGATGTACCGGCATATTCTTTTCCAAGATTGGGGCAAACCATGATAAAGCTTGACCACAAAGCAAAGTCCCAATGAGTCCCAACTTGGAAGCATCATCTAGATACCTATTTGGTTGCATGTAAATACAAAGCTTTACTTGTTGCAGTAATCTCCTGAACTTCAAATGGACACCATTGAACTTCTCTAGTGGCATGATGATCTTGGGTTCTCTTGCTAGGGGTTGATAAAGAAGCATAATCATCTGATCACTTCCTCTATTGTTCTACAAGTCTCGAATTTGGTCTTACATCTCTTGAAGCATAGGGCCTAAATGCATAGGGTATTCTATTTGAAGTTATGCTTGTCGTTCATTCAAGTCTTGATTTTGTTGTTGGAGGTTGTGAATGGAGGCCATGATTATTTCAAGGGTCTCCTCCATGGTGCTCAGTAAGGCTAGAAAGGAGTCTTGCCAAACTATTATGGGAGCACTAGACTATGATCGAGAGACTAGACTATTATGGGAGCACTAGACAGTGTCTTTTCCCATTGCAGAGCATAAACGCTAGCATGGAAATCATGAAAAGAATGGTTTTGCACGATGCACAATGCTGATTTTCTTCTGTTTGTGCACTAAACCGTTCACATTATGCACTATGCATAGTTCATGGTATCAACGGAAAAGCTCCTGGACTGCATAGCACTTGTTTTCTTAGGAATTTGACCCACGATTGAGAGCATAAGATTATCCCTTGCTGTAGGATAGAGGGTCGGTTTCCCAAGGGACTGTTAAGTAAGGACACATGGTATCTCCTGGAAATACGAGAAATATAAAAGAGAGGAGTTTGTGTTCGAATGTTCTATATGTTTTAGCGACGCATCGAAGGGCCAATCCCTGCGATGTAGGAGAGTCGCAGTGGGGCAACGGCAATCAACCGTAGGCTGCTTCCCATGTATGTGATTATCTTGGCATTCAGTGCCAATGTGTATGGGTTCTCCCTTTGTGGAGTTTATAGAAAGGGAAACGTTGGACTACAAAACTACAAAACTATAAACGCATAGATTAGGCTTTAGGGCAGTTTGTCCTTTAGCAGCAGATAGATACTCCTAGTCCGCGAGGCCGTGAGGGTGTGTTTGTCTGTTATGAGCATGAGGTCCGGCTAGTGACGTAGCCAATGCCGGCCCATTCCAAGCACCATCAGTGGTGCATCTGTCGGGAGCTGCCAACAAGTGGTGGTTCTCAAATCTAGGGTTTTTAGGGACCAAAAAGTTGGTTTATGTCCTCTGACAAGGACCGTGAAGCGAAATACAAAAAGCAGAACGTGTTGAGAGAGCTAGATGGCGGTTGGAGATTGTAACTCACTATTCTCCTCAAAGGAGTAGCCCGATACGCATAAGAGGCAGTGGTCTTAGTAACCCAACTGCTGCAAATAGTCCTCTAGGTGCAGGAGGAAGCACAAGTTCTTTCTCTCTTCCACCAAGTCAACCCACTTCAAGTGGAGTGTGATTCCATTAGTTCAAACTCCTATAGTCAATCCGATTGTCGTCATGGCACAACCCATTGCAATTCCTGTAGGGACGCTAGATTTGCCAGCTTTAGGAGTGCCTTTGCCCATTTTTAATGGGTTAGCCGAAGAAGATGCGGAGTTTCACATTTGTGAATTCCAAAGACTAATGTTTAATTACCGCATCCAAGATGTGGGACATCTCATGATATTCTTTAACATGACATTAAAAGGAAGGGTTGCAGTATGGTATCATAGCATAGAGACTGGAACCATCACTACAATTGACTAATTTTATGCAGCTTTTCGAGGAGAATATACCCCTGAAAGAGGTGGCCAATACTGGTTGCATGTTTTGAATGTAACACGCCAAGATCCCCATGAGAATGTGAAAGCCTATGCCAAGAAGCTTAAGGAATCGTTTCGTAACTTACATTCCTATTCCCCCGGCTACCCAATTGCAATACTTTTTGCATGGATTGGATTTCAATATTCAGGTACAATTGAGCAGTGTGGCTTTGGCTGATATAGACACCGCCATCGTGCAGGCAAAAGGAGTAGAAGCACAATTACAAACGGCCTACTCCTCTCAAATAAATCTTAATGCGGGTTTAGTACCTGGAGGCAATTTACCATTGACAAATGGAAGTCAAGGGATGCCTATGAATAACCCTAGTGGGAGAGAAAGCATGGTTCAAAATGTACCTTTGCTGCTAGCTCCTCCCAGTGTGACTATGCCTATGGTAAGTCAGTTGGCTCCACCAAATGTTGGAGGCCAAGTTTTGAACCCTAATATTGTTCCTGTGAGTCAACAACCAATGCCCAATCAAATTGTTAGGCCAATGGAATGACGGATAGATGACCAAGGCTATGAGTCAAGTGTCTCTAATGTCCTTGGTGAAGTTAAGGATATGATGAAGCATTACACCGACATGATTTCCGAACAATATCGGCAAATAGCTGTTGACGTCAATTTCTTAAAGAAGCAGCAGAATCTGATAGGGAGTCGACGCCCTGAAGAGGGTGGACCCTCAAGATTCAGTTGTAAGTGGTGTGGCAAACAACATTTCCCTAGAAACTGTCCAAATGTTAAGTGTGATATTTGTGGGAAGTCGGGCCATTTAGCCGCTACATGTTGGAGTAAGATTTGTTCCCTCCAACAAGGGAGTAAACAGCCAGGTCCAGTTAATCATAGAGCACAAGGTAATAACCTCTAGCAAAATTATGGACCAAGACAAATATTGCAAAGGGGAAAGGCCACTATAGAAGAGTAGCCACAAGGCAATGGAGTCAGCCTTATTGAGGCTGTATGCGTCAATGGTGCTGAAACCTCTAACCTGCGGGCCGTGACAAGAGGCCAAAAGGCTAAAGAGGGTGACAAAGATAATGCAAAACCGATTGAGGGAAACCCTAAGCAAGGGGATAAGGGGACGGAAGTCCTGAATCCTAGCATGGAAGGTGGACCTCTAAGGCCTGTTGACCAAAAAGTCGATCCTAAGAAGGATGAGGAAGTGCCAAGAAAGAAGGCAAGAGCTAAAAAAGAAGCACCAAAGCTGGTCCCGAGACCAAAAGAAAGGATGGTTTGGCGAAAAAAGAGAGCTTTGGCTACCTATCATGATTTTGATTTAGCAACTCCTCTTTGCAAAGTCAAACCAGATGTAAACCTCTTACAGTTGATTAAATTATCTCCAGGAGTACGCAAGGAATTCAAGATCCTGCGTAGTTTGGGCATAGCACGAGTAGGGGAAGATTGGTTTGACCATGCTGAAAAGAATTGCCCTAGGGTTCAAGCATACGTGGATGGAATATTAGTGGAGCATGCTATTATAGACATTGGGTCCTCCGTCAATATCATGAGTTCAGAGTTGATGGAGAGGTTGGGTCTAGGCATCCAAAAGGATAGCTCCACCCTTCTTAGAATGGCTGATGATAGTCTAAGGCAACCAGAAGGTTGCGTTACTAGAGTCCATGTTACAGTTGCAAGTGTAGAATGCTTCTTGGACTTTAGGGTGATAAGATTTGTAGGACGTCCTAGCTATCGATTCTTGCTAGGTAAGCCTTGGATCTTACGAACAGACTGTCAAGTCAATATACCTGCCGGTCGAGTGGTTCTAGGTGGAGGTGCTAATCGAGTAATAGTCGATGCTTACCTTGAGTCTCCTCAAAGTGAGAGAGCTCCTTTATCCTCTACTGAATTAGAAACAGCAGATGATCCATCTGGTAGTGAGACATCATCCAGTGATGAATCTAGAGAGGGGTCCACTACAGAGGATATTTATCAGATAACTCTAAATGAGCCGATAGAGCCGCAAGATAGGATAAGAGATACGGATGTGATTGAGTTGGACCTTGGGACGCCGAATGATTCATGGCCAATTAAATTAGGTTCCATGCTCAGTTCAGCAGAAAGGGAGGACTATGTGTCCTTGATTCAAGAATTCCGTGATATCTTTACTTGGAGTTATGACGAGCTGAGAGGCATTCCTCCCAGCCTGGCTGTTCATACTATTCCTGTAAAAGAAGGTAGTCATCTTGTGCGTCAGAAGGTAAGGCGCATGCCTTTTGAATTGAGGGACAGGCTGTTTGAGGAGTTACAGAAGTTACCTAAAGCTGGTTTAATCTTCCGTATACAGCATACATAATGGTTTTCACCAGTTGTTATCAGGAAGAAGAAAAACAACCAGATTCGACTATGTGTAGATTTTAGAGAGCTGAATAAGCAGACGGTTAAGGGATTACTATCCATTGCCATTCATTGACCAGATTTTGGATCAATTAGCGGGTAGGGAAATATATTCGTTCATGGATTGCTTTGCAAGATACAACCATATGGCAATTGCAGAAGAGAACAAGTTGAAAACAACTTTTATTACCGTCTTTGGTACTTTTGCATACCTTGTGATGGCCTTTGTTTTTTGCAATGCGCCTGGATCATGGCAATGAAAAGCAGACAAGACCTTTGGTGACATCTCCCTATATGAGTTGAAAGTATTTATTGATGACCTGGGGGCAGCCACTGTAAGGGAAAGGATGTTGATTATTTTAAGAAAGTGCTTTGAGCGCTGTAGACAATTTTGTATCGCTCTTAACCCACGGAAGTGTGTCTTTGGAGTGCCTTATGGGCTATTGCTAGGCCATGTGGTCAGTTCAGTCGGAATCGCAACTAACCCTGAAAAGATCAAGGTTATAGTCGTTATGAGTCCACCACGCACTCCGAAAGAGGTACATAGCTTTCTGTCATCGATAGGGTACTATCGGAGGTTTATAAATGCCTTGGCATAAATGACGTTGCCATTAACGAACTTATTATCATTTAGTTGTCTATTTGTATGGAGCGACCCTTATAAGGTAGCTTTCGAGGATGTGAAATAGAAGCTAGTAAAAGCACCAGTTTTAAAAGCACCTAAAAGACGTGAGATATTTTATATATTTTCAGCAGCCACCATGCATAGTATCAGCTGCTATTTAGCCCAAATTTGGGAGGAAAAGTGGTATCATCCGATAGCTTTTGCTAGTTGAAAATTGGGCATATCAGAAATTAACTACACCTATATGGAGAAGTTGTGTCTTGCGATTGTCTTTGCGACTAAAAAATTCAGGCACTACATCCTCTATGAGAAGGTAGTTTTTTATACGAAGGCGGAAGGGCTTAGATTGCTTATGAATAAGTTGCAACCACCTGATCGTCTGGCAAAGTGGTTAATCACTTTGCAGGAGTTCGATTATGAGATTAAGAGTAAGCCACCGAGGTTGTAGGGTATTGTGGAATGCCTTGTGGATTTTGGGGAGACGAAAGAGACTTTGGCTGAAGGAAGTGATATTGAAGAAATGTTTGAAATTGATACAGCTTCTATCCCATCTTGGTATGCTGCTATCACACATTATCTATCAACAGGAGAGACTGGAGCTGGTTTATCGAAATCAGAAAAGAGGAAAATCAGACATCAGGCTTCGAAGTTTTCCTTGATCGCAGGAACACTATATCGGCAGGGTGTTGATGATATCTACCGCCGATGTGTGATGCTTGACGAGGTTCCTTTCATCTTGGAAGAGTGCCATGACTCTGCATGTGGAGGGCACTTCGCAGGATGGTTGACGGCGAAGAAAGCTTTAAGGGCTGGATATTGGTGGCTGTCCATCTTCCAAGATTTCTTTGAGTACGTTAAGAGATGTGATACCTGTCAAAGACATGACAGCAGAGAGAATAGGAAACGTCCACTTATGCCTATCATGGCTATCCTTCCATTTGAGAAGTGGGGCATTTACTTTGTGGGTCCTATTACCCCGTCGTCTACTACCCAGAAGAGATACTTTATAGTAGCAACTGATTATTTTACAAAATGGTCAGAAGCGTGGGCGACGAGGCAGGACAATGTAGAGGAGACTGCAAGTTTTCTTTTAGAGCAGATTATATGTCGTTTCGGTCCACCGAAGGAACTAGTATCAGACCGTGGAACCCACTTTTTGAATAAAGTGATTAAAAGCTTGATTGAAGCTTGGCAAATCAAGCACAATAAAATGACCCCCTATAATCTGCAAGCAAATGGGCAAGTCAAAATTACTAATAAGCAGCTTATGAGTATCTTGTTTAAAATAGTCTCAGAGAAGAAACGAGACTGGGACAGGAAGTTGTAGGTGGCGGTATGGGCATACAATACAACGTTCAAGCGAGCTACCAGGCATACTCCATTTAAATTAGTTTATGGGGAAGAGTGTGCATTACCCCTCGAAATCGAGTTGCTAACCATACGGTTTGCAATTAACCACTCTTTGGGAGATGAGGATTCATTCTTTGAACGTTTTATGACCCTAGCCCATCTGGATGAATTGAAATTGCAGAGCTTATTACACCAGGAGATATCTAAACATTGGATGAAGTAGTTGCACGACCTTAAAGCAAATAAGTATACCTTTAAAAAAGGGCAATTAGTTCTCTATTATGATGTGCGTAGGGAGTTGTTTCCAGGGAAGCTGGAACCTAGATGGGATGGCCCCTACAAGATTGTCAGGATAGGAAAAAATAGGTTTGCAGCTCTACTAGCTGATCTACAGGGAGTAGAATTTAAAAATAAGATTAATCTTAATAAGATTAAACTGTATTATTTCTAAGTATGCTAACATGGAAAAATGCATTGCAGGTCCATGCTGGGGCTGATTTGAGACCTACAAAAGAGCTTAAAGTTGGTTGATGGGGCGGTTAATTCCTTATTTGGAGCACCCATATCTGGAGCAGAGATACCATTAGGGGAAACTTATCTGGTGGAGGAAAGGATACAAGGTGATTGAGCAAGAATACGGAACCTTTGTGTGGGAGATCAAAGTCTTCTACCATCACTGCTTACAAATGTTGACAAGTATCCCTGTTGAGTTCAATGAAGAAGGTGGGATGGAGCCGTTAGTTCATCATCTAAACATGTTAAATTTTGACTATCATATTTACAAATAGAGACGTATACATTATATTTTGACGGAGCGTCCAGGGGCCCTAATAAAAAAGGGAGTGTTGGAGTAGTAATCCGAGATCCCCGACGTAGAGTTATGATGAAGTTAGCTGCTTATCTCAGGGTAGGATTCACTAACAATATGGCGGAGTATAAAGCCTTGATTATGGGACTGCATATTGCCAAGCAAGGTGGTATTCGGTGGTTGTTAGTAAAAGGGGATTCCCAGTTGATCCTGAATCAGCTAGATGTGACCTACACAGTGCGGAATCCCATTCTTTGTATGTATCATCGAACTACCATGACCCTACTTGAGGAGTTTGAGAGTGTCTCTTCAGCTGATTCCACGTTACTGGAATCAGTTTGCGGATTCACTGGCACAACATGTTATGCGTACACCTCTTGCTATATATGCAGGAGGGATGGGTCATAACCTTATGCATTTAGCTTAGGGCTGCGAGCCCTATTTTTCCTCCTTGGAAGGAGCATATTATTGTATATATGTACTATTTTGGGGAGGGATGTGTAGGGGCTATTTTGTTTTATTTCATTAGGCCAAGAGGGCCAGTTCGTTGTTAATGGAATGCTTTATTTCATTACGCCAAGAGGGCCAGTTGTCTGTTTAGTACTACAGGTGCGGTTAATGGTTTCTTGTTTTAGTTCTATGCTAGACAGGTTTAAAGAAGAGCTTGGAAGGAGCCTTTGTTTCGCGGAAGCTTCTCGTGGTCCTATCCAGGTGATATCTCTCCTTTACGAGTACCGTGTTTTTATGCTATATGTGTCTGTGTACTTGTAGGGGATTTTCTTTTCTTGTTGGGGACCGGCATCCAAGGCATGAAGTCCCAAGTTTAGGCTAGGTATGTCTGAGGGAGGTCTGAGTAGTCGTTGCCTCCTGTAAAGACATTACCAGGCATCAAAAGACCTGTTTTAGAAGGTAGTTCTAGTGACCCTGTTCTACTAGCCTGCTAGGCAGCCATTCTAGGAGTTCTTGTTAGTTGTGAGGCAGTTAGAGAAGCCTACTGAGAAATAATGATGATGATAAAAACCCTGAATATCTTAAAGACAATAAATATATACAAAGGTGTGTAAAAAGGGGTTCTAACCCCTATAAAAATAGAAAAAGAAAAAGAAATGAAAATTTATAGGCAGTTGATCATCGCCTTGTGATGGCCTGGTAGGTTCCTGGGGACGAGTCAGACCCGGGGCCGATGCCTTATCTTCCTAGGGGTGGTGTCTTGCTAGAAAAGAAGAACGTAAGGAAGGTTGGAGCAAAAATAAAAGTGAGCATTAGAAAAGGATTAAGTGTCGCCTTGCGAGGGCTTGGTAGGTTGTTGGGTACCGAGACAGGACCTGGGGCTGATGCCCTGTTCTCCTTGGGTCACTACGCTCAACTCCCTCCTTTTTACATGCCCAAGTATGGAAAAATAAAAACCTAAAAAAAAAAAAGAAATGTGCTAAAAGAAGATACTTCTTGATCAGGCTATAGGAGTCCTCATCTAGTAGGGCTCCTGGTTGTGTTGTCCTTAGTTAGGTATGTAGTTCAGACCACCACTTAGGGCGACCTCTTGGATAGTTCTTTTTAGTTTGGCCATGTTGGAGCAATCGGTTAGTGACTAGCTTCGGACCCTCTATCAGATTATGCTAGGCCTACTCCTTGTGGATGTCATGCATTGGCTTTGTCAGGGGGTAGGGTGAGCATTGTGCTGTGTTTTGGTATGTATTTATTTTGTATCAACTTGATGCTTTCTTTGGTTGTTTTGTGCATATGTGTTGTGGGATTCGATGGGCTGAGTCGCCCTATCCCGTGGTCGCCAATGAGAGCGGAGTTTTGAGCCCGGGATGTGCCTAAAATTTGCCAAAAAATTCGGAATTTAGGGGAAAAATATTTAACATTGAAGGCGGTGGCTCCAGCTAGGACCATTTTAAGCACCAAGTGAAAGACGGCTTTTAAAAGGCGCCCGAGTGACACTTGTGGATTTTTGATAATTTTTTTGACTGCCGTGCGGGATGTTAGGAGTTGCCAGTCAATGCGGGATATCAAGCCGGACGCCCATGAATTTTCAAAGCTCGAATCGGATGCCGGATGAGGAAGGAGCCAACAAATGGTTAAGATTCGAAGAGGTGGACATTTGAGAGGCCAAAAGGGGTAGTGCCTTTTGGAGTTTGGACCCCCCCAAATTTTACGCCACATGAAACATTTCATGCAAATCGTGGAGAGAGAAGATGGGTGCTCCATGGATGGAGATGGAGTATGCAGGCTGCAAACAACCCCTGCAACTAATCATGGGGCTGAACTTCTCTCTCTTTGCTGGTCTTATCGCCGCCCTTCGCTCGTGAAATGATGGACTGAATGAAGAGAACCAGTTCTAGTCTTTCTCTCTCCTCCCTCTCTCTCCTTTAAAGGGTTGTTCCTGCGTGCAAGAGGAAATGAAGAACGGTGAAGGAAAGATTGTCCGGTTGGGACCGGATTGCTTCCGGGTCTATGTAGACATGAATATTGCTGATTGTGAAGATGTTGGACATTGAATGTGGGCTAACCCGCATTGCCGCAGCAAAACCAAAATCCCGAAATACAAAACCTAAGCGGTAATTCAAAATTTTATGAAGAAAAATGAGTTTTTATGCCATTTGATTGATGAAACATTGTTCCCATGGGCTGATTATTCATTATGATGTTGTTTTCTATGAGTTTCAATAGTTTATAACCTGAAAATCAGAAAATCATAAGCGATATGGTTGAAATTAATGTTATAAAACCCAAAAAACACGTATTTAAGGGGTAAAAATGGGGTTTTTGCAAAATAAATGGGAAACATGATTTGCTGTCAAGGAACCTAAGGGCCACAGCCCACAATTAATCTTAATTTTTAGTCATTTTTTATTGAAGAAAATAGAGGAAAAATACCAAAAAAAAGGTGAAAATGGGTTTTAAATGGGAGAAATTTAGGAAACGGTAAAAGGAAAATTCCAAAAATTTACATGTGTGTTTGTGCAGTGTATAATGAAGGTAAAGAATGAGGTTGGCCTCGGTTTACCCTCGTTTCTATGTTTCCGTTCATGTTTATCGCTTTCTTTGTAAGGAAACACACATAAAACGACCCTTTCACCTATCAACGAATGCAAAACATTAAACGACAGGGTGAGAGGGGAGGTTGAGTGTCAAAACATAAACTAAAATCTGGTTTATGTGTTGCATCATGCCTATAGGACGTTGTTTTAAAATAAAGGAAAAGGCAGCATGAGCATAAGGCTCGGTGTCTTTTCCCATCGCAGAGCATAAACACTAGCATGGAAATCATGAAAAGAATGGTTTCGCACAATGCACAATGCTGATTTTCTTCTGTTTGTGCACTAAATCGTTCACATTATGCACTATGCACAATTCATAGAATCAACAGAAAAGCTCCTGGACTACATAGCACTTGTTTTCTTAGGAATTTGACCCACGATTGAGAGCGTAAGGTTATCCCTTGCCGTAGGATAGAGGGTCGGTTTCCTAAGGGACTGTTAAGTAAGGACACATGGTATCTCCTGGAAATATGAGAAATATAAAAGAGAGGAGTTTGTGTTCAAATGTTCTATATGTTTTAGCGACGCATCGAAGGGCTAATCCCTGCGATGTAGGAGAGTCGCAGTGGGGCAACGGCAATCAGCCGTAGGTTGCTTCCCATGTATGTGATCATCGTGGCATTTAGTGCCAATGTGTATGGGTTCTCCCTCTGTGGAGTTTATAGAAAGAGAAACGTTGGACTACAAAACTACAAAACTATAAACGCATAGATTAGGCTTTAGGCCAGTTTGTCCTTTAGTAGCAAATAGATGCTCCTGGTCCGCGAGGCCGTGAGGGTGTGTTTGTCTATTATAAGCATGAGGTCTGGCTAGTGCCATAGCCAGTGCCGGCCCATTTTAGGTCCCATCACTTCCAAAGCTCAGTTTAGTACAATCTGCATCTGAAACTCTCAATGGTCTGGGATTATAACCGGTTCATCACAGAGACTCAAGTCTTGCAGCTTTAGAGAAGCTGCTGAGACAGAATCTGTATATGCTGAAGAAGTCACATTGTCTAGAGGTATTTCATCAGCTTCAACACCAGAGCCATCATCTTGTTTCTCCACATCATGTGGAATCTCAACATAGCACTGTCCTGCATACACAGTAGCACTACTAAATTGGTTCACCAAGGTTGTTGCGTGTGAAGAAGGCTGTGATGATAATCTTGAAGACTCTAACAGTCCCAATGGATGACCAACTTCGTCAGTATCTTCAAACTGAGCTCCCAAAGATGCAGAGGGAGAAGATTCAATGGTCTGATCATCTGAAGATAACAACTTCGTAAAATTGCTACGTGGTTCTAATACGTTTGAAGTCTGTGTCCGGAGCACTTGCATCCTCCCTAAAGCCCTCATTGGCAAGTCCTTGTATCTGGCTACCCACAGTTTGATCTCGCATGCTCGATAGCTAATGATCTGATGACCTCAAATCATCACCATTGTCTTGGCAATGGCTTATTGGGCTTGTTACATTTGCATTGGATTGGCTCAAGCTAGAACATTCATTTGTGCCTCCTGGCAAAGCTACTGGTGTGTCTAGCGGTAACTCGGGAAGCGAAAGCAATTCCCCAGACATAGTCTTAAAGGCAAGCCCAGGGCTGCCCCCATAAATCTCCCCTACTGAGATGAGGTTAGGCCATGTCGCGGATAGAGGGCATTCTTTCTATTTATGCATAGATTGGGAAAGGACCTGCATGTGCCATTCTTGAGCGAAAGGATAGAAGATACAAAAGGCTCACAGAAGCGGCCTCCTAGAAGAGAAGCAGGTAGACGACACATGCTCGAAACCAAGAACACATCTATGCTCTCTGGCTTGAGCTTCAACTTTCATGCATTTGTAAGATCTCTCACACTTTCCTTGGTTTTGGGAGGGAGAGTAACATGACCCTCCTGTAACAAAGAACCCAGACCCTCAAGAATGTGAAGGCATGCCTTGTGACTAGCACAGGTACCACCAAACTCTTCTTTTTTCTTGCCTCCTAGGCCTTGCTTTGAAGGCTGATACTCCTCCACAACCATGAGAGCCATGGCAACAGGATCTGATGCACATGCTAATGCAGAATGCAGCTCTTTGCGCAGTGCATTCATATCCTTTTTATGCTTTACAAGTGTGCTACATCTTGCTCCATGGCAATTGCATAGTTGAGAACTCAAAAATAGAGAATTGGCTCAATTCTGATATGGGGATATGGATGCCTGACTTCCATCAAAAGATAATGTATGCGGGCAGGAGTGCTAGCTATGGCACTTTTGCAGGCTGCTCTTCTTGTTTGAGCAAGTGACCAAATATCGCATGTGCTCCAAATGTTGCTTATGAGATGGATGAGAATACAGGAGCAGAAATTCTGTCAAAGGCAGGTTGAGTAACTGGCTGAACCAAACTGCTTGCAGGAAAGAGCAGATGACATTGGCACATGCAATGGAGTGGATTTGATTGTAGATGATGAATTTATTGTATTGGCATATTCAATGGAGTTTGGGATGTCATGACAAGATAGTGTAATGCCTGTTGCATTTCAGAATTGAGTCTGCTTATTGATGTGTGTAAAAACAGCTGGTAGACACTGCTACTGAGATCTTTGAGAGCTCGATAAAGAAGCAGCTGCTGTGTGTCAGACAGTGACCATCTTGACTTCCTTGTTGATCAACTGGTGGTGCAACTCGTGCAGTCATCTGCAACAGAATTAATGCAGCAGAATTAATGCCACAGGGAGGTCCATTCTGGAGTCTATAACCCCATTGGCAGGTTTACTAAATTGAATACTTGGATGGAATTGCAGTTACTTAGAGATGTGCTGTGAGGTCAGTTGCCGGTGCTAAGCTAAATCACATATGGGCAATTTTGATAACCAAAGTATTGTATTTGACTTTAAGCAACACCTAGGCTATGTACCTTGTCATGAGGGTGGGTCATACTCCAATAGATTTGATCAACGGTATGGCTATCATGGACAGCATGATTATGCTTACAAGCATTCCTTTATGTAGCAACATAGTTCTTATGTAAGTCATGATCATGGACATGTAAATGGTAGCTCATACAGCCTTGGTCAACAGCATGCATATGGAGATTTTTATGCAATGCAGGAGCAACAAGCCAGTGATTATGACCAGAATCATGCTGTTACCAATGCTCATGGACTTGCCACTTATCATACTTATGGTCAGCCTAGGATGCAAGGACATTATTGTAGTCATGTTGGACAGTCATCATGCAATCTTGGGCAACATGTTGATGGACAACAATATGGCCAAAGTTTTAGTAATAGTCAGTAGCAAATAGATGTATATGAGCAGCAAGGCTATTATCACCATATGCAGTATGGACAACATGAATATCATTATGAGCAGCAGCCACATTGGTATGACCATCAATATGGACAGCATGAGCATTATGGTCATGAGCATGGACAGCCATCTATTGTACATGAGCAGCAAGATGACTATGAGCAACATGTCAGAACTATTACTGAGCTGACCCATGGTGATGAGCATGTGTGTAAATTGCTATCTAAGGCTAAACGCATTAGACACCTTAC
Source organism: Lygodium microphyllum (assembly GCF_053477565.2). Lineage (NCBI taxonomy): Eukaryota > Viridiplantae > Streptophyta > Polypodiopsida > Schizaeales > Lygodiaceae > Lygodium > Lygodium microphyllum. Next base: position 34,718,634 of record NC_141159.1, read on the forward strand.
TAGTGATACGATACGGGAATTGCATGCTGTGGGCTTATGCTATCTATGTGCTAAGCCGATATCTTGTGATCATCAAGCCACATGCAGGGCAAAGACAGCAAAAATACTCTTGGTATTAGAATATTATGATCCAAAGGATGGAGAATATCTTGATGAGGACCATTTTGGGGCGGGTAAAACACAAGACCTTTAGTTCGAGAAAGAAGATTATGGGCAGCATGTGGATTTGGATGATCATGACCCCATGCGGGAGCCCCTTCAGTCCATAGACCAACAATTTAAATGCTTGGACATCATTAAGAATGCAGGGTCCATGAATATGCAACACTTAGGGGCTGATGCAGTCCATGCAATGGTGATTTCAGTCTCATATGCTTCAGTCATACAGAGCATGGTGATGCCTGAGAGGCTTATGGAAGAGCTAGCGAATACCACCATGCTAATCATGCTTCTAGCTATACTTGACTTTGACCTTATGGAAGCTGATCCAATGCATGGCAGCGATATCACTTTTCCCTTTGATCCGAGTGGACAAAAGGGTGTTAAAAACTCTATGTAGGTCAGTAAGCATCTTGGCTAATCCTCATATCTTCATGATGATCTTTGGATGCAAAGGATGCAAGTTAAGTGCCCTGTCTCACTGCAGTCTGCTTCATGCCAGCTGTTTGTTTTGAGATCTTTAAAATTCTGAATTGCTTAAGATATGTACCACTTACATCAGTTGATAGTACACTAAAAGAGCTTTCTACACAACTATTAAATGCTTGGTTTGGTTCAGCCTACCCAAACTTATGGTAGTTTTTCTACAGCAAGGTATGCATGACAGCATGGTTATTCTATCAGGTTGCAATTCATGATTGCAGAAGAATGCATCAAGTCATCATCCTATGGTTCCACAATTGATGTATGCATCTGATAGTATGCTTGCAGCAATATACATAACCTACCATATGAAGATTTGGAGATTGTAATATCTTTGTACACCTGCATAGAGTCCCATATCCTCTCCACTACAATTTTCTTACCCATGTAATAAATCCCTTCTTTCTTTGTTTTTGGGACAAAAACATCCAAGCAGGGATGATTGTAATGGAGGGAAATACCTAGTGTCACACTGATCCAGGCATAAAAGGTATGAAGGACACTGGCATGGTACCATTTGAAAAATATACATCTTTCCTTTCACCTTCTTCAACTTCTTCCCTGTCCTTCCATGGCTGCCAGCCATTTCTCTCTCCTCTTCTTGTCTTTCTCTCTCTACTCCTAGTCTTTCTCTCTCCTTGCCACTTTCTTTCTCTCTCTTTCTCTTCTCTCTACAGTTCTTCTCTCTCTTCCTAGAGTCTTTATCTCTCTTCTGCACTCTCTCTCTCCTCTCCTTCTCTCCCTCCTGTCTCCTTGATTACAACTGCATGCTTTCTTTGTTGTTATATCTAGATTTTATATGTGATGACTAACCTAGTCGTTTTGATAATAGTACAAATAGTGAAATATTGATTGTACTTTTACTATCAATACCAAGACAAACCTGGCATATCTTGTGCCAATCAAGGGATTTTAGTCATGTTAATTAGTCATCTTTAGAAAGAGTGGACCTAAGAGGATGCATCATACTTGCCAATGCGCGAATAGAACTAGTAATTTGCTTCACCATGCACTCCTCTCTAGTGGATAAGATCAAAGGAGTACGAGGTGTATACAACTATCATATCTCCAAAGTGCATCCATCTTGCCTACTTCCCTTCAATCCATCCATGCCACTACAATGTCTCTATTTCCTATGATATGGTCCCACAATATGCTGCCCACCTTCTTGAAAATGTACATGGGATCCAACAAATGGTTGATCTATGAGTGGGTCCAAATGGCAACTCATAGAAAACTAAGAGCTGTCACATTACACTTGGAAATGACTCCTCGTAGACTATCTTCCACTCATACCAACTTTGGGCATTCATTTGTGTTGGAGATCATCCAAGAAATCCTACCCTCAAATCATGGCCTTTTGGTAAGAATGTGGTGTGCCCCTCATATACCATCCTTTTCATGGTCTTCAACAATGGACATGCATGATAACCTGAGGTAACTAGACTTGTCACAAATACTTATCTAGTCAACACAAAAATAAACGATCCATGTTATATATCAATGAATGAGAATGGATGCTTGTTTACTTGAGTATTCCTTGAACCCCAAAATGTCATGTATGGTCCACATAAGAATGTTTCATATATTAACGAACTACCTACAACATGCTTGCTCATGTCTTTCATAGCAATTCCCTCCTCCACAAAATCTTGAGCTTATCAACTAATGGATGGAGATAAACATTCATGTTCTTAAATTTATAGCCCAGATGAGCTAGCTAAGGATTAGGTATCCTTTCTTCATAGAGAGCTCTGGCGAGATGTTGTAGTTTACAAGGACTATTGGCCACACACTACAAAAATTTCAGTGAAGACTAAATGGATTCACACTATCCATAGCAAGACCGAGCCGAAGATTCCTTGACTCTTGTGCAAAGCCTGGAAAGGTGGAGTCAACGTGACTCCATGCTCACAAGTCTATCGGTATTCACTAGATTCCATCTATGGATCCATTTTGTGCATGCCACATTGTCAAGCTCGCCATGGTTGACGTGTGAAATATGTGACAGATACATGGTATAAGTGAAAAGCATTTGAGAATCTTTTGAGAGATTATTTGTTCTTGCAGGTCCTATTGATACTTGTGAGCACCACACTTTGGGTATGTCTCCATGGTCTCATTGTCTCCTCAAAATAGCACATAATCATTGACACATGCATTAATGTTGTTGTAGTCCATATCAAGCTTTTGTAATACTAGTCTTGCATTATCATGAGACTCGAGCATCATGTTTTGAGGTGGCAGTATGTGATATTTTAGCAACCTGAAAAAAAGCCCAAACACCTTTGAAGAAAGTAAAAATTGTTCTTATAATGGATTCAAAGAAAAAGGAGAGTAGTATGACTAGGCACTTTAGTATTTTCATTTAGGTTTGTGGAAGATATTGTTGGTATTGTTGACCTTGTATTGCTATCCACATGATTTCATCAAGCATTGGTTGATATTCAATATGTTAAAGCTCGATCATATGGTAACTTCTCTACTTAGTATTGAGAAACATATAATCTCATGCAAATATCCAAGTTTATACTTAGCTTATTGCACATCTTATTCTTTAAAAACCCCATAATGCTAAAAATTATTTCAACCTCCACTGAACCTAAAATCATTGTTTGAGCCAAGTTAGCAAGTCGAAAATATTTAGGCATGTGTTCTTGGAGAAATTTGCCCATGCTCAACTTGCTCCATAATCGAGTGATGGCACCTGATTTTGTAGGCTCTATAAGCTCACCAAACTGGTGCCACCATAGTATCTCCAAAGCATTGTGACTATTGCAAAAGTGTATCCCCATCTAGTATTGAGATAGTTTCTTCGGATTCCTATACTTGCACAACTTTTCCAAAGTAATCTTTAAGAACATGGACTCTTTTCTTAAAGTCTGCTTAAAGAACTTGAATATCTTGTTCGTGGTTCCAAAATTGTGGATGTACTATTGACATTGGCTCTAATAGTTTACTTCTTGGGAACCATTGTCTTATTTCATTTGCCACAAACTTTGCAACTTTTGCCAGGGTGGCTTTAATACTCCTCACCATGTCATTGAAATTTTCCATCTTTACCGATTGTTTTATTAACAAGTCTTCCTCTAACTCACTTCCTAGAAACATAAAGATTGAATGTGCTTTGATGCATATTGTGCCATTTTTGTTTGTTGTTAAAAAGATTTTGCTAATTTCTAATTCAAAATTTAAGATCTCATGCCACTTTTTGAATTTCTCCTCATATAGAGGAGAATTCATATTTGCAAAAAAAGAATCAAATGATAAGCATATCATCTTTCACATATTACTTTATTTAGCCATATATATTTTTTACTTTTGAGTAAACTTTACAAGGATGTTAAGCTTTGCAACGAGAGAAAGAATTTCTACAAAGAAAAAAAAAGTAGATACCAAAGTAAAAAGAAATAGTATATGTAATATGTAAAAGAATATTGAAATACCTAACAATGTAAGAAATGTCACCAAATCTATCAAAGATGTTAACAACTCTAATGCCTTGTCAGCATGGTTCGTCTTTTGAGCAACCAATTTGTCCATGAGTCCTACTACTAAATATGGATACTCATCTAACAACCTCTTAGTTGGCAAGTACAAGCTGATCCATCTTGTGCTCACATGATTCAACAAGTTTCTACCCTCTATTAAACCTTTTACCATCTCTTGAAACTTAAAATATCGTTTGAAACTTCTACAAAAGAAACCATTGGAGGTGCTAACCAAGTGCTCCACTTTTTCAACACTATCAAACTCATCAACCACTTTACAAGACAATTTCATTCAATGTGCCATGCAATGAATCCCTAACATGAAAGGTTCTATAGAGGTTTGTAGTCGAACATAAATCCCTAATCGATGTCCTTGCATAACTATTGCTCCATCAATCCCCACAAAAAACTAGTTTTTTTACAATCTTAACTTTTGATAGTTGCAAAATACTCATTAAGTTTTATTGGGTTAGTAAAAATATATTTTCATATATGGCATCATTTTGCATTCATCTAACTGTGAGAAAATATGCATGTCGAATATAATTTTCTACACAATAAATAGTCATGCAAACCCAACTACTATTATCTTTAGCTGTGGCCTCATCCAATGAAAGAGAAAATAGCTCACAAGATTTGAGTTTTTCTCTCAAATCTTCCTTAGCAACCTCGTCCAATTCTTTTGCCCAAGCCCATCCACTATTCCATGACCAATGTGAATGTGGAAAATCATCAATACAAAGTTGCAACAAAAGCTTTTTATACTCAAGATAGTCCACCATTGGTCATCCTTGCCTTAAGATATAGAAAGCTATCGAATAAAGAATCCATTGCAAGTTAGTATTATAACACATAGAACATACTACAAACATGTTAATGATTATCAGTAATACAAAAAATACCTTCAACTATAAGATTTCACTTTTCAAGCTCATATCTTGCATTTTTTCTAGCATAGTACTGATTGCCAACTTTTCACTTTGTGCTTCATGAAGTAAATGCTTCTCATATAGTTCTACATTCCTTAGATGCAAACATTCTTTACTAGATTTCCACCTCACTTGACTTACTTCTTTTCCATCAACATTTACTTTTTCATAAACTTTGCCTACGTGCTTTTCTATAGTATCAAGTTTGAGCTGAAGTTTACAATCAGTTCCTTTCTTTGATGAGCAAATGATACATCGAGCTTCTTTGGGAGTGGCATCATTCGGTGATATAAATGGCTCAATAAGTGGATACTTGCTCACCCAATCTAGTTGAAATGCACGGTATACAAGGTTCCAAATCTTTTTGTTATTTTTCTCACTAGATCGTACACTTTTTGAAGAACGTGACATTCCATCTTCATTTGTTTCTACAAGCTGACACTCATCATTTTGTGGAGATGTAAGACATGCTTTAATTGCTGTAATGCTAGCAACAATAGGGATTTTTTGGTCTTCTACTATTTGGCATTGTGCTTCAACCTCATTATTTGCTTCATTTTCTTGAATTGATATATTTGGTTGATTTGTAGATGCTTATGAGTGCATGATAGCATTTCTAGTTAGAGAGATATTTGTTGCATTGCCAAAGAATGTTGTGATCTCTCTCCTTGAAACCTCACAAATTTTGTGTTTCTTCAATCTACCCATTTCTATAGAAAAAATAAAAAATAATATTCAAGATTGTGTTTTTAACTAGTTCAAGATAAAAATTTATAGCCTCCAAAGTATACAAACTACACATAAGTCACAATATCTATCTTTAAATGTAAAGCAAAATAAGCAAGATTTTCTTCTAGCTCCAAGAGACCAACCCTAAACATTTTTAGAAGTCAATAGAGGCTAATCACAAAGTAGTAGTTTATTATCAAACTCATAAATTTCGTATGTGCATTAGCTACTCACCAATGTTTCACATCTACTAACTAGAAAGTTACAAAAATTTACAGATATTTACTCTTACACCATGATATAAAATACATGAGATAGTGCAAACTGTAAGTTTCAAATCTTAAGAAAACTATCAATCATGCAAACTATGAAATGAGACAGGCATAGGCATTGAATATTGAGTTAATTACTCCTAAAATTATAACCACATAGCCAACTTGATCATAAGGCACAAATTACAAGTTATATTCCATAGATTGCAGAATTTTACAAACAAGTGTGTCTCTTATTGAGACATCTTTGGATTCAGGAGTTTCAGAGACTCCAAAAATTGGTTTTTTTTAATAAATAAACTAAACACGATGAAATATTGCAAGACATGGAATGTTAAAAAAGGATTAGCTAAGATAGGGCCAAGCTCTACAAGGGATCTTTGTGCCTTTGTAGGATCAATCCCACACTTTGACCTCAAAAAGTTAGAGAGATCCCCAAATGACATTTGCATGGCCCTATCATCCACCAACATGCGATCCCTTATCTTGAACTCAATCAAGTGCATGATCAATTCATCTAGGACATCCTTTAGTTCCCTACGCAACCATAAGCATTGCGCTAAGCAACAAAACTCCACAAGGTAAACGATGAGCCATCCAATTGCATACACATCTGAATCCTTGTTGTAGGTAGATTGGCACAATAGGTCATAGATCTTAGGTGTAATCCAATGGCCTTCTTCTCCTTTCTAGCTCTCTTTTCTACTGTCGATGCTCATCTATGACACGCATAGGCTCATCTGATGCCCCACATTGCCAATTGAGGACTGGTCTTGACATGCCAAAAATAAGCATTAGACCCCAGTCTATGATGCCCACCCTAGGGGTGTTATCTCTAGTGAAGTCTAATACCATGTTCTTGGAATGCAGATCCAAATGGATGATGCTAGCACTATGCACAACTTTCATCCCATCACCAATGCATGAATAATGTTTGACATGTTATTGATGACACCCACAATCCTAGCCCTCTCCTCTATGCTTGGCAGAATCAGGTCTGAGAATCCCATTGATGGCTTGGATAGACGCTCAATTTTTCTTCTATACTTTTATTCTCAAAAAGGGCCCAACATCAATATATCACTCAATGTACCACCATTGAAGAAGGCGAAGACTGTAACCTAGGGCGGTTCAAGGGTAAAAGCAATGCATTGCACAAATGATGCATTGACTTTTTGCATTCCCTACTCCGTTTGAATTTTTTGTAACTTAACATTGTTAGATCCCTTGTACATTTTGGCACAATATTTTAAATCTAGGGGAAAATAACTAATGTTGTTTATGGTATCTTCAATGCATTGCCTAAGGAACCTTCACCGATAACTTTGCTTGGCTTGACAACATCAAAGGGATGGTGCACATTGGTGATTCCTGAATGTACGCCACATAGTTCCTACTCCTAACAAATCATCTTTTTGCCTTGTAGTACCTAAACCATGACCTATACTAATGGTAGTCTATCAGAGATTCTTTGGCAAAGAGGTTGCACCAGATAAGTCATTCGCCCACTTTGAGTGTGCCATCTCCTCTCTCCACTTCATATTTCTTAAGACCAACTTCTTTTTTGATGTAGACATTGGTGCTAGCTCCCTAAGATCGTCAAGAATCTTAGGAGCATTTCCAAGTAGTGTGTGACAAAGATGCAGGTGTTTTTCAAGGTCCTAGAGTGTATCAGCAACAACTAAGTGTGACAGCCGTTGCTATTGCAGCATGGTATACATAGCTGTACATGCTCGATTACAGAAGTTGACCAATGCAACATCATTGTTATTGATGACTCATATCTGCTCTTGCGTACTGGATGATATGGCCTCTATCTGACAAATGCAAAGTTCTTTGGCAATGTTAAGTGCCATCTCCACATATTGCAAGCCCTTTATTACAATAAAGAAAATCTAACATATAAGCATGATGGCTAAGGAGAAACATTTGCATGCTACCACTTGAAATCTTTTTGAAGGATCCTAAAAAAGAACCAAATTCAATATGAAATTCTTAAGATAGAAGCTTTTTATTCATATTTTTTCAAAAATTGGCTAATTTAAAAACCCCTTCATATCCAATATTTCAAGATCTCTTACTTAAATGCATTATCCCATTAGCATGTTTTAGAATGAATAGAAGCCAGCAAAAACCAAATATGACATGTGCAAGTTGATTGTTGTTTATGTAGACTTTTGAAGCATATTCCATCTTTTTGTCTCACCAATTCCCAAACTTGGTTCATCTTTGGTGGGCATAGCAATAGTAGCAAGAGGGGGAGCCCAACCATTGATGGCTTCAATGCAACTCAAGTTTCTTATAACCTCCCATTCCGCTCCCGCATGGGAAACACCCCACCCTGAAAAAAAAAATTTAAATTACTTCAAAAAAATTTAACCCCTTCCCCCCCTGTTGTCACCAACAAGTGGTGAGGGGGGAAAGAAAGGAAGAAGATGACACATGACATGGACGAGGAAAGATGACGGGAAGGAAGGAGTAGTTGACGATAGCAGAGCTGAGGGAAGGCGTTCATGATGAAGATGGTAGCGAAGGAGATGGTGATGACAATGCCAATGAAGGGGGAGGCCATGTGGCTCCCTCGGCCAGTCTGTGAGTCCCCGCCGCCATGCAAAAAATGGCAGCCACATTGGCCGCCCAGGTGGAGGGAAGAGCCCCCATCACCTCCCCTAATAATACTCAACCCTTTCCCTATATAAACCCCCCCATTGTCAAGGAGAGAGAGTGGTATCACTTCTTCCCCCCCTTGCTGCCAACCATAGAGAGAGAGAGAGAGAGAGGAAGAGGTGAGAAGAGAGAGAGAGATAAAGAAGAAGAGGAAGAAGAAGAAGAAGAGGGAGAGAGAGAGGGAGAGCATAAGAGAGAGAGAGAGAAAGAAAGAGGAAGAGAGAGGGAGAGAGAGAGAGCATAAGAGAGAGAGAGAGAGAGAATTTTTTTCCCCTCTTTAGAGGGTGATCACACGTGTTGTTCTTCTCCCCCTTGTTCCGCTTGGATTATCCACAGTGTAATTTCTCTCCCCAATTGGCCCCCCCACTAATCGAGTACAAGGCGCATAAGTCTTGTGTGATTCACGTCTAAGGGAGACGAAGATCGAGAATGGCCCCCAAGCGGAAAATCTCACACATGGATGGCAATCGCGCAACGAAAGCCTTGAGCGAGGACATCACTGCCCACCCAACTGCAATACCGGTTGTAAGTAACGTATTTCCAAATTGATGAATGCTTGCTTTGATTCCCGCATGAGACGCATTAGACCCGTATTATGCCGCAGGAGAATAGGACATTGAAAGGGTAAATTGCATCGCAAGTATTCAAAGGATTGAATTCCCCAAATACGAGTATCAAGAGAAGTTAATTGTATTTAGATGCTATGCGATGAATTCAATAACAACATATAAGGCTTCAAACATTGTCAACTTCCTATCCTCACAATAGTAGGTGCATTTTCATCACTTCGAAGGTATATGTTGCAACTTGCATGCCTAATGGATTGCATGGCAAGCAATTTAGTCTAGAAGGGGATTATTTTCGAAGCTCTAGACCATTACCCAAGCTCTCATTAATAGCTCATGTTTGATAGATTGGGAATCTTGATGTTGTGCTTAGCTAGTACAAACAATGATCATAAGGATTAAAGACTAAGATGCCTTGGGATCTGTCTAATAACCACTACGTTCATCAATCCAAATTTAGGGATTGGGCTACATACAAACAACATTAACTCTGGGCCTCAAAATGAAAGGGAAGAACTGAAGGGATTAGGAAACCTAGGATCAAGTACGAACCAATACTTCTAAACTTGTTGGGAAAAAGGTCGGGTTGTCGATCAATGTAAGTACTCAATAGAATTTGCATTCTTGCATAGTTGTATGAGACCTTGGTATGTATCTTAGCTGAAGTATTGAGTAAATTTTGCATAGAATCACTTAGATCCCAAGGGGGAGAGCGAATATGCAATAGAAGGGTTATCACGACTATTCTTGCAATGTTTGGAAAAGAGTACCATTGTTTTGTTGGTTGATCAAATAACACCCTAAATGCTTTTACATTCAACTAATTGTTGGATTGTGGTTTGGATGATTATTCCACGTGCTTGTGATTGTTGGAAAATTCATGGCAAGGGTCTGTGATGACAAGTTGCCATGGGGATAAAGGAATATTTTCCTAGAAAATGACATCAGGGCTGATCGCCTTAATTGTGTTTGATTCTTAATTGGATTAATAAAGGAAAGGATATTTTGCACGGGTGGATCATCTCCAAGGTCACACCACGTTTCAACCCGAGAGGGCACTACTTGATTCATGGGCCGAAGGTCGAGTGGTGAAAAGGCCAACCATGCAAATTGTGTCGCACTCCTAGGCCTCTTGGGGTTAGGTGGAGCTCTAGACACCCCTTGCCTAGTCCAAAATAGAGTTGAAGACTGCCGCCATGAGCCCAACGTATGTGGCATTGGAAGATCCTATTCTAGAAAAAAGATGGAAATTATGGTGCCGTGTGATTTGGACCAATTACTTCTGCAGGGAAAAAGGGATATATAATTTCTCCTGTATGGGCAAGAGACGTACAAAGAGTAACTTGAAGATAAGTCAAGTAACTTTTTTGTCCAAAGAACTGCTTGCTTTGTTTTTATGTCGGTGCTATACGTCATGCGAATGAACCATGTTCCCTAAAAGGCTTAATTAATGAAGCTAATTTTGAATGTCACACATAAATGTGATAGGGCCTAATTTGAAAACTAAAGCTATCAAGGGAAGCGGGTGGGTGGAATCTCGATGGGTCCCAAGGTGGTCCTAGAGAAGCAGGTGGGGCGGAACCCCGACGGGATCGTCCTATGGCAGAGTGGTCCCAAAGAACTCGGAGGCTTCTCACAAGGTTTTACCAACATCTAACCTTTAGAAATTGTTAGGTTAGAACCTGATTCATGCCATTTTAGAGGACCGGAATGGGATTATGCCCTACGAGCAGAGAGGTTGAGCAGCACATCCCTCTCGTTTCCCATTCTCTTTGAATCAAGTGCAGCATGGATCTACTTTAGATTGGGTATCTTTGCATAAAGTAGAATGTCCATGACCCGATGCTAGAATGTTGTTAGGAGACCTTGACCCCTACGAATTGAAATTTCAGGTCAATCATAGTGGGTTTTGCCGCAAACATTCCATTGCGAGGTGGACTTGGGAAACCCTAGGCAAAAAACCCCGAAACATTCCATGGGAGTGCTGGGCACCGACGCTTAGATTCATTTCTTGATATATCGCTAAATTGTACTTGGACAACCGGGCACATTATAGTTGGTATCAGAGAAAAACTTTGTAATGATATGTATTGATTAATGTATGGTTCATAGGCATATCCTAAATAGAATAACCTAAGTGGTATGGCTTGATTGTCAGGCACCTTCTGCACCCACGAATGCTGACATGTAAGAGAAGAAATTTCTTCTCAAGAAAATTAAGGCACCCAAGTTTGGTGTAAAAGGAATAGACGTCGCAACTAAGGTAGAGATATAGATTGAGTCAATGGATAATTATTTCTCTGCTTCGAGAACTGCCTCTACCAATCAAGCAATGATAGCCAAACTTAAGTTAGTTTACCAAGCTCAGATATGGTAGAAGCAATGGTGCAAAGAGTGAGGTGTTTTTGAAGCTGCTGTCACTTGGGCTCAACTGAAAGATGTTGTACCTAGATGATACCTTCCACCAACCTACCAAATTTTGAGGATGAATGAATTCTTCAAGCTCAAGTAGCTAGAATTAACCTTGAAAGCTTACTACTCAAAGTTTGTAACCCTAGTAAAATGCGCACCACCTATGGATATTGTGCAGCAAGTATCCAAGTTTTGTCATGGCCTAAACACTCCTTTGAACCATCGTCTATAGAAGCAATGCGTCCAATAGACTTGCAAGATGCATTACTTCGAGCAAAGCCATTTGTCCAACAACTTAAACCAGGAAATTATGACAAAAAGGATTCCCGAGATCAGGACAAGAGATCACCCTTACGGAGAGATAGGGCACATTCATAGGAGATGTCCCAACCATCAATGCTTCCATTGCAATGAGCTAGGACACATCCAAGCAGATTGCCTTGAAGATATTGAACCTCCAAGAAAACAAAGCTCTAGAAGATATTGAACCTCCAAGAAAACAAAGTTACACGTGTAGTCTTCAGATATATAGAGGAATCAAATGAAGATGAAGATTTAAAACCCACTACATCTCTTCAGGATGATTAGAAATCCTAGAAGATATTCATGAAATATAACTACAATAAACTTTTCTCTTGTAATCTAGACTTGGATATATCGAATACAATAAGTGGTTGTTTTAAAATACCATATGCTTATGAGTGAGCAATGAAAGTGTGATGCGTCCTACCCCACAGGTTCTAGAACGAAATCCCCAATTCTTCCGAGATGGGAACATCTCAAGTTCTCTAAGGGGGAGAAGATGTAACATCCCATTCCGCTCCCGCATGGGACCCACCCCCAAAAAAACAATACTCCAAATTTTTTAAATCCCTTTCCCCTTGTCATCATCGACAAGTGGCAAGGGGGAAAGAAAGGAAGAAGATGATAGATGATGTGGACGAGGGGAAGATGACGGGAAGGAAGGAGCAGTCAACGATGACGGAGCTGAGGGAAGGCATTGATGACAAATATGATAGCAAAGGAGATGGTGATGACAATGCCGATGAAGGGGAAGACCACGTGGCTCTCTCGTCCAGCAAGTCCCCATCGCCATGCAAAAAATGACTGCTGCATTGGCCGCCCAGATGGATCGAAGAGCCGCCATCACCTCCCCTAATAATACTCCACCGTTTCCCTATATAGCACCCCCCCCCATCGTAAAGGAGAGAGGGAGGTATCACTACTTCCCGCCCTTGCTGCTGGCCTGAGAGAGAGAGAGAGAGAAAGAGAGAGAGAGAGAGGGAGAGGTGAGAAGAGAGAGAGACAAAGAAGAAGAGGGAGAGTGAGAGTGAGAGAGTGAGAGAGAGAGAGAGAGAGAGAAAGAGGAAGAGAGAGGGTGAGAGAGAGCGAGAGAGGGAGTGATAAAGAGCAAGAGAGAGAACCTTCCAAGAAGGTTCTCTTTCTCTTCCCTCCTTAGAGGGTGATCCCACGTGCTGTTCTTCTCCCCCTTGTTTCGCTTGAATTATCGGTAGTTTAATTTCTCTCCCCAATTGGCCCCCCCACTAATCGAGTACAAGGTGTAGAAAACTTGTGCAATTCGTGTCTAAGGGGAACGAAGATCAAGAATGGCTCCCAAGCGGAAAATCTCACACGTGAATGGCAATCACACAATGAAAGCCTCAAGAAAGGACATCATTGCCCACCCAACTATGGTACCGGTCAAAAGTAACGTATTTCCAAATTAATGAATGCTTTCTTTCATTCCTCCATGAGATGCATTAGACCTGTATTATGCTGCACAAGAATAGGACATTGAAAAAGATAAACTCCATCGCAAGTATTCGAAGGATTGAATTCCCCAAATACGTGAATCAAGATAAGTTAATTGTATTTAGAAGTTAATTGTTCCCTAAAAGACCTAAATAAGGAAGCTAATTTTGAGTGTCATACATAAATGTGATAGGGCCTAATTAAAAAACTAGAGCTATCAAGGGAAGTGGGTGGGCAGAACCCTGACGGGTCCTGTCCTATGGCAGGGTGGTCCTAGAGAACTAGGAGGCTTCTCACAAGGTTTTACCAACATCTAACCTTTAGAAATTGTTAGGCTAGAACCCGATTCATGTTGTTTTAGGGGACTGGAATGGGACTACGCCCTACGGGTAGAGAGGTTGAGTGGCGCATCCCTCTCATTTCCCATTTTCTTTGAACAAACTGCAATATGGATGTGCTTCGGATTGGGTATCTCTGCGTAAAGTAGGATGTCCAGGACCCGACGCTAGAATGTTGTCAGGAGACCTTGACCCCTAGGAACCCAAATTTCAGGTCAATCCTAGTGGATTCGGCCACGAGCGTTCCGTTGCGAGGTGGACTCGGGAAATCCTAGTCAACACAAGAACATTCCATGGGAGTGTCGAGCAGCAATGCTTATATTCGCTTCTTGATGGACCACTAAAACTACTTGGGCAATCGATTGGCAAGCATGTTACATTTTCCTAGAAAACATCTTGAAGCTATAAATGCTTATTTTTTATAGTTTGAAAATGTGTATATATGAGGTGATTGCCAACTCTTTGCTTCATATGATCAATAGAATTTATTGTGTATTTAAGGTGATAGACAACTTTTTGGTTCATAGAATCAATGGTATTTTGCTTTGAGAGCTGCATCCAAGGGAATACTATTGGTTGTGGTGCAAAATATGAAAATATACACAAAAATATTTGTTGATTATGCAATAGTAATGATATGATGTAGTGGATTTCATATCCTAAGGTATGATTAAGTTGAGTTTTAGACATAAATTGGTACACACAAATTTTTGGCTATGCTCAAATGCATTTACACACTACGTCATTGGTAAACTTTTCTAGCTCAAGCCTACATTGAAAACTCTTTTCTCTATCCAAAATCTTAGGCATGTGTTGATGACTCATTTTTCCTCCCAAGAAAAGGAACTTGAGGTATTAAACTACTTATGGATATGTTACTTGGATTTTCATTGGTACTAATGTTGCATACTATGTTTGCAAAACCTAAGATTTTGCTATTGAAATTGTGTGATTAGCACACTTTGCTATGATCAAGAAAGACTTTGCAAGGTGAACTAGAGGTTAAACTTTCAATAATTTGAGGCCAATTGTGTCCCAAATGTGGAAGCTCAAGGATTCTAAATACATTGAATTGGTGGAAATATGGCACAAAGGTTTGTCTTTCAACACATTGAAGGGAACTATTGGGTGCTCTTGGACACATGGGTGACCATTGTCAAGGGAGTAGGCACCTAAGTGCTCTCAACTAGGTCTTTGTTCTTGGCTTCTAGACAATGGAATGCAACCCAATGTATTACTTTTGATTCCTTGAGGATAATTATGTGAACTTTGATTAGCTTGGATTTGGCAAGGTGCAGTACCTTGAGTTGATGGTTGAAGGTACCATAGGAGCAATACCTTGAGTTGATGGTTCAAGGAAAAGAATGAATCTCTTGAAGTTAAGCTCAAGGTGTTGAGACTTCCAAATAACGCAAAGGATGCTATCTATTGCAGCTAAGGTGTGGTGCCAAAAGTAAGGCTTCCAAAATTTCAATATCAAAGGTGTTCACTACCTATCTATTTCAATATGAGTCCAAGTTAAAGGCCTTAAACTTAAAATCAAGTTATTCACAGGTTTCCAAGTTCAAGCCATGTGTCCAATATATCAAGTCTAACTTTCAAGTGACATGTGAATTTATTGATTTTTTAGAGGTTTCTTTCCTCGAACAAGTAAGGAAAAAAGCTTACAGGTTATCAAAAGCACTAATAACCAATTTCATTAAGTCATTACTCACGAAAGTATGAAAATTACACATAAGTGAGGACATTTCATGGCCAAATACAAGACCTAAATGCCCATCCCATCAAATAATACTTAACAATTAGGATGTCAGGACATTGTGCAATTGAATTCACGACCAAAGGCCCATCATTCAAAAAATTCATGTACAATCCATCAAGGCACTATCTAGGCATATTTACGCGACCAAGTGCCCATCCATACCAAGAGAAAAGGGAGGGTGTTACAATCAAAATGACACCTCTATATCGAGTTCATGACGCAATGCCAAGTTAATTGTGACATACTAATCAAAAGACACTCGCTTGCCAAATTTATGCAACTGAGTGCCTCCTTGACAAGAATCTTTTGGCCCTAGGCACACCCATCGTGAGACAAACATATCATGACATGTATATGTCAAATGCACGACACATCCCAATCCACGTGTCCACACACACACACAAATATATGCACACTAGGTGGCAAAAAAGATTTGCTTCATGACATGCATACGCTAAATTCATGGTGCATGCCAATCAATAGACCTCTCCTACCACACACACTGCATAATGCGAAACTCAAATCTACTTCAAAACACTCTTACACAGAGTCAATTGCCTCTTTCTATTTTGTTTCAAAATTCAAACTATTTATGGTACGCACCCTAAACCCATGTAAACCTTGTTGAGTTTCCCAAATTGCTTTGCACCACTTTAATATTATGTATAAGAGTTGGCTAGTGATTAAGACATTGCACGTAGAAACTTTATGTCATTGAGTACTTATCAATGTCATAAAATAGAAAAGGAAGTACATGCTAAAGACTATCCACTTTGTAAGCCCGTCAACTATATAAATTAAGCACATTATCCATTGTCTAACACCACATTTTGCATATAATGTCATATTTACATTTATTTATGGTAGCTAGCATGGAAATCATGCAAAAAATTCATTGATATGCGAAGTGAAGGAAAATAAGTATGCAAAAGCTTAATTGTATGCCAATTATTGTAGGACATGTGCAAAAAACATTCATCCATAGTGATAACTTAGAAATAAGTATAAGAAATCATTTATGTGTTTTAGGGATAGATACTTTAGTCAGTCAAACCATACCATGCACAAATGGGAATCAATACCATGTGGGAATCAGTGACCTAGGAATCAATACCACATGGGAATCAATGACCTAGGAATTAATACCACATGGGAATTAGTGATCTAGGAATCATGCCATCAACATAGGAGTGACACAACTATTGAGAGACATGGTGATGCCATTGAGTAGGAAAGTAGAGGGGTTTGAGAGAGAGAGAGAGAATGAACATTACGGCAAGGGATATGCTAAATAAAGTAGCTATACTCAATATTGCCTTTTAAGACTAGACTAGATAATCTACTGATTAAAGCAGTTGTGCTCGGTATCATCTCCCACAAGCAGGTAATATGCTGATGATTAGAGTAGCTCTCCTTAGCCTTGCCTTCAAGAAGCAAATAGCCTTGAATGTGTTCAAAAGCGGCACCTTCAAAGTTTACTTACTAACAAAACATGGAGTTAGCAAGACATGAAGCTAGAGTCCCCAAATATCAAAATCCTAGAGGCATTACCATTAGTGATCAAGACATTATTACTAATTAGCTGCACTAATCAAACAACATGTGCAAAGGCATTGACACTAGTGATCCATAGTGAGTCGTGATGTCCGAGCTTCAGGCCAGGAGCATCAATAGAAATATATGAACTTTAGGCTAAGATCATCAGCAATAATGTACGTGCCAGGTTGAGTCATTGAGATTTGAGATGTCAATCGGAGTCGTGACATCCAGCAGAGCAATGACATGGAGGTTGATTCTACATAAGGATGACATCTACGAAAGATGAGCCTCACAACAAAAACCATGATGTTGACTCTTGATTGTTGCTTTTCCACCCCTATGCTGAGAGATAGAGAGAGGGAGAGAGGGAGCACACTGGAGAGAGAAAGAGGCTGGTACTGAATATTCGCTATCTTTTGATTGCCATGGTCCTTCTCACATGAATAATGAAAAGGCATGTAAATTAATACAGCTCATATAGTGCCTGAAAATTATCTTGAGAGACAACTGATTTGGGTTTTTTACAAATTGGATTTCTACCACAAAATTTGGCCAAAACCCCTATCAAGAGTCTTATCCATAGCTTAAACCCTACATCTTATCACTTTGGGTTTACTCTTCAAGCACTAGGTATGCTACATTACTTCTTGGTTATGATAACTCTAGCAAGTGGGAAAACGAGTTCTTAGGAGGGATGTCAATGTAACCAACCTTGGCTTCTTGCATGATGACCAAGGTGGGGACTTGTCCCATCCACTACTCTCCATATTTTCAAAGATGTCATACATCATCTAGGATTATGTTAATCAAGAAAATTAGCTTAATCTAATCCCTCATGGAGGATATATAAGGTGCCCATAAAGATGTAAAAAAAGAGAATGACAAGTACATGAGAGCACTCTAGAACACCCTCATGCTAGTCCATCTCTTTGAGGTAAGCTATGAGTGAGTCTCTTTTATTATGTAGCATTCCATGAATACATAATGACAAGCTTTCTCTACCTCTTCTCCTCTTATCTCCCTCTCTTCTCATCTCTCTCTCTCTCTCTCTCTCTCTCTCTCTCTCTCTCTCTCTCTCTCTCATATTCTAATATGGTGTCTAAATCATATGTACTCTCTTCTAATTCTCCCTCTACATTCATACTTAAACTTATTAAATAAGACTTGCCATATGCTCTATTGGTGGAGAATCCTTATTTTCTCATGTTATATATATGTTCATGGGAGAAATTAGGAGCCATCACCTATCTTAACCTTCCATCATATTCATTTCCTTTAAGATGGGCTACAAATTCTCTCTCGTGAAGTTGTGTTTTGGTTCTTTCCATTCTCTTTGAGGAAAGGGATGTCCTAGCCCATCCTCCCTTTGGCTAGGTGGTACCCTTATTTAGCTCTCTTAGTGAGGATTGGAGGCTGTGTGGGTAAGAGGCAACCCACTTATCTTTTCAGCTCTCAACAACCTATATTCCCTCCAAGTAGTAGAACAGATTGCCACGATCTCTCCTCATCGACTAGTACTAAGAATAGTATAGTGCCTCATCCATCTTTACCATGGATGATCAAGCTCCAAAAGTTGGTGCAAATCATTGATGATAAATATAATGATGATTATCATGATGGCTCTAGTCAACAGAGGACATGTACGATTTTTGCAAGGATTGATTCTAGCCCTATTGTAACTACTGTGAAATGACATGTGGAGAGAGAGAGGAAGCACACATGGAGGGAGAAAGAGAAAGAGAGAGATGATATATGGGGAGAGAGAGAGTAAATAATCCATAAACGCGTCCTACCTAGCTCTCTTCTTAAACAAATAGCCTTAGCTAGTCTTCATAAAAACACTAGTCTACTAATACTAAGTAGAAGCTCATGCATGTAGATTCATAAGGCCTAAATTGCCTAAATTTGATGGGTCCCTCAAATTTTTTAATGACAAGGCCCCGATCTGTTGATGATGTTGTATGGGAGTCCTTGTAATTTGAAAATGTATATGAGGAAGAGTCTAGCAGTAGTTGCGCTTGTGATGGTCATGGTGGCAAGGATGAAATGAGCCATTTTTGTTAACCTATCTAACTATAGCAAGAATAAAGTTATATTTGTCTAATTTGGGAGGATTTGTTATGAAATCCATGGACAGAGAAGACCACGGTCACCTCATTGGAATGGGCAAGGGAGGCCATGTGGTTTGTGACAAGGTACCTTGGTCCTGTTGTAGGTATCTCATGATCTTATATATTCCTTAACTTCTTTCTACATTTGGGGCCACCAAAACTCTTTTGAAATAAGCTCTAAGGTCTTATTAACTCCAAACTATCCTGTTAATGGGGTGTCATGGCGTTGTTGGAGTACCTGGAGTCTTAACTTTCTTGGAGGGATGTAAAGTAGATCCTTATAGTATAACAATCCATTATTTTCTTGAAACTCACAAACTTTATTCCCTTTTCCCTCATGATTTTTTCTCTTGACATTATTGGCCAAATCATCATGTGATAGGGCTTCATGGATTAACTAGATCAAGGTAGGGTCATCTTAGTGGCAATTGCAGATGGTTGCTAGTTGTGCTCTGGCTTGAGTAGTATTGCTCATTGTTGATCAAAAGCTTCTTCTCCCTCCTCAGGTGCCAAGTAGGATCTTCTTGGTAAAGCATTTGATTGGCATTGTTGGTAAAGTATTTGATTGGCATTGTTGGTGTCCTGGTGGGTGATAGGTGATGACAAAGTCAAACCTAGATAAGACTCTAGCGTGATTGCCTTTGATTGAGGATGCAGGCTTTAATAAGATATTCTAGATTTTTCCGATCTATATAGATGATAACTTTATGTGTTGCACCCTCTACGTGATGACGCCAAGTATCAAAGGCATCTATAATAGTAAGGAGTTCTTTGTCATGGATCTCATAGTTTATCTCTAGAGAGGAGAACTTCCTTGAGTGGAATGCCACTGGATGCATATGACTACCATCTCCATGCTAGGACAAGATGGCTCCTAAGGCATAGCCTGATGCATTGGTCTCCAAGAAAAAGGGCTTGGCAGGATGTGGGTGGACTAGGGTTGGGGTAGTGGTGAAAGTGTTCTTCAGGGTCTGGAAGGCCTTCTCGACTTCTAGGGTCCATGACAACTTTGAGTTTCCTATGAGTATGGTGAGTGGTGTGTCTATCTTTGAGCAATCTTTGATAAATAGCATGTAGAAGTTGGTGAATCCAAGGAAACATTGGATATCGCAGACACATGTGGGTGTTTGCCAGTCAAGAATAGTCTCGATCTTATTGGAGACCATGAAGATTCCTCTCTAGAAGACATTGTATCCCAAGAATTCCACTTCTATCTAATGGAGAAAACACTTCTCAAGTGTTGCATATAGTGCTTTTTGTCTTAGCTTTTCCAAAACTAATTTTACATGGTGCTTATGCTCCTTTGGATCTTTTGAGAATATCAAGATATCATCCAAGTATATAACTACAAAATCATCAAGATACTCTCAAAAGATATCATTCATCATATTTTGAAACACTATAAGAGTATTGGTAAGACCGAATGGCATAACAAAATACTCTAAGTGACCATACCTTTTGTGGAAGGCCATCTTCCATGCATATCCTTCTCTAATTTGTACAAGATTGTAAGCCCCTTATAGGTCAATCTTTGCGAAGATATTGGATTTTCCAAGACGTTCCAAGATCTATGGTATCAATGGTAAAGGGTATCAATTCTTGACTATTATCTTGTTGAGTCCTCGATAATCCACGCACATTCAAAGTGACATGTCTTTCTTCTTTATGAACAAAATTGGGGCCTCTAGTAGGAAACTTCGAGTGCCTAATGAACCCCTTGGCTAAGTTCTCATCAATGTTCTTGTGTAGTTCAGCTAGTTCATCAGGGGATAGCTTGTAGATGGGTGCAAAAGGTGGTTGAGCCCCCTCATGGAGCTCTATAGCACAATCATATGGTCTGTGATTAGGCAAGAGATCTATATTCTTTTTTTCAAAGACATATTTGAATTCTTAATACTAGCTTGGTAGCTTGACTGAATCATCCTTACTAGATTCTTGAGCTGGTATATGATATTTCATGTAGGTTGGTTCCTCCCATGCTATGTGCAAAAATGCTTTGGCTCCTAGATATACCAACCTTCCTTGATTTTCACGGTGTAATCTTTTGCTTAACCTAATCAATTTTTGGGTTGTGTTTCTTTAGCCAAGCATCCCAAGGATGATTGGATTTGTGGGACTAGATATGACATTAAAGCATACACGATATTTGTGAGATCGCCAAGAGTTACCATGTGTGGTTGGGTTTCCTTGGTAATATATCTAGATGCTAGAGGTCTCCCATCCATGATTTTAATTGGTGCAAGATTGGTCTTCCTAAGTACTGGAATCTGGCATCTATTAACAAATCCATCATCAATGAAATATGCGGAGGCCCGAGAGTTGACCAGGGCTTTGAGGGAAAGGGTCTTTCTCAACAGGATCATCTCGACTATGACAAGGAAATTTTCCATGGTGGGTGTGGCTGGAATCAAGAGACCCTTTCTTATATATCAAGGTCTGGTTGTAGGGTCTCATTCATGACCATACATCCTCCTTGTTTTCCTTCTCATGGTGGTTGCAGCAACTCTTGGGGTTCTTTCCCTCTTATTTGGGCAATTTTGGGAAATGTGTCCAGGGTTTACACAATATAGGCATAGATTGTTCTCTCTTTGTCTTTACTTTTCTTGTGGGGTCAAGGACTGGAATTTGAGATTATCTATTTGCATCAGTTTAGGCTTGGTTTCTTATTTGATTGTGTTAACCCTCAAACAAACAAAGGTGGAAAATCCGAAAAATCTGAAGCAAAAGACAAGGCCAAGGCAAAAGTGAAACGGAAGACGAAGGCACGCCAAGAAAAATATGGAAACGCAAGAAGTGCAGAAAAGTCCTAAATAAGGGAAAAAGGCGCACAAGGAAAAGCGCAAGTCAATACTTTTGTAAAAGAGCACAAGCGCATCATGATTTAATTTAAGGAGCGCCGGGCTCTCACCTGTGCAATTTGTAAATGTAGACGGGCGGTGGAAAGGAAGCTAGGAGGATAGAAGGACAATGGGAAAAAGGGCCTCGGCCAGCTGACCATGTAAAAAAGGGGATAAGGGGATAACCGCCCAAAAGGGATTTAGGGTTTTGTATTTAAAGTTGAAAAGTGAATGAGAAGCTCATTCTTGTGTGTGGCCAAAAGTGGCTCTCTTATTCTTCTTCTTCTTCTTCTTGCTTGCTTGCTTGAGCTTGTGCTTGAGAGAGGGAGTGCGAGAGTGTGAGGGAGTGAGTGTGTGAGGGTGAGGGACCGAGGAGGAGAAGCTTTCTATCTTCTCATGTCTTCTTCTCTTCTCTTCTCTTCTCTTCTCTTGCTCGCGGCGATGGAGCTTGGAGCGTGGAGCTTGAGGATGGAGCTTGCTTGAAGCTTGCACTTGGATCGTGGAGCTACCGGAGTGCGCGGGAGAGGAGGTAACACGATTAGCATGGAGGTAACTCGCTACACCCGTAGATATGAATGGCGCGTCGGCTATGTGAGAGGTAGCCATTAGTGCTCGGCTTGGAACGCTTGAAACAATAAGTAGTCCGTGGGTCTTGGCAGTTGAGTGAAATCTCCCACAGATTGGGTCTCTAATTGGGGCTAGGCTCCATTAGCAAGGCCTTAATTCTTCTCACTTTTCTTGCTTCCTATCGAACAATGTATTATCACACTGGATGGCTTGCATGATATAATCATTGTGTGTTTTTTTCCTCTCAGGCATAGTGAGCACGAGGTCCTTGATGCCATCTCGAAGACCCCATCTGAAATGGCTAATAAGATACTCCTCATGCCATGTGAGGTCACAAATTAATTGCCTAAATTCAGATGCATAAGCAAAGGTATGGCAATTACCTTGTCATAGCTTCCAAAGTTTTGTTTCTGCACTCGACCAATGTCTGCATCTCCAAATGTGGAAGTGAGCTCACAAAGAAATGCCTCATAGTTATGATGTACCGGCATATTCTTTTCCAAGATTGGGGCAAACCATGATAAAGCTTGACCACAAAGCAAAGTCCCAATGAGTCCCACCTTGGAAGCATCATCTAGATACCTATTTGGTTGCATGCAAATACAAAGCTTTACTTGTTGCAGTAATCTCCTGAACTTCAAATGGACACCATTGAACTTCTCTAGTGGCATGATGATCTTGGGTTCTCTTGCTAGGGGTTGATAAAGACGCATAATCATCTGATCACTTCCTCTATTGTTCTACAAGTTTCGAATTTGGTCTTACATCTCTTGAAGCATAGGGCCTAAATGCATAGGGTATTCTATTTGAAGTTATGCTTGTCGTTCATTCAAGTCTTGATTTTGTTGTTGGAGGTTGTGAATGGAGGCCATGATTATTTCAAGGGTCTCCTCCATGGTGCTCAGTAAGGCTAGAAAGGAGTCTTGCCAAACTATTATGGGAGCACTAGACTGTGATCGAGAGACTAGACTAGATATAAGATTTGTTATAAGAATTCTGATTTCAAGATAATCACATGAAGGGGCACAAGGTACAATGATGACTTAATAAGATACAAAAAATCCCACAACGCAGGACCATAGGAATGGACAACAAGACTTGATAGTATATAAAGGATCCCACAACTCAGGAGACTGTAGATATGCAAACAAGATATAAGAATTAAAAGATCTCCCTCGATGGGGATGAAGAAGATACAAGACAGTACTAGATAAGATCTCATACTACAAGATTACAAGGTGACAAGACAACAAAAGTATAATGGAAGACAAGACAAGACTAGATAAGAACTAGAACTAGAACTTGAAGTTCCTTACTTCGTGGTGTCGACTCCTTGAGCTCCCAAGACTGGCATTGGTAAGACTGAGGAGCTCTAATGGCGAGCCCCTCCTTTTATTGGTGTTGAAGGGCGGCTAAAGATCTTCTAGAATATTTCATGATGATGTCATCGATGATGCAAGTGATGACATGGCATATCTTCTAGAAGTTTTATGATGACATCATCGATGATGCAAGCAATGATATGGCATATCTTTTAGAAGGTTCTATGATGACATGGCAAGGGTGGGTTCACATGGTTGGCTCGAGGATGTCATGTTAAGGGTGCATTCGCATGGGGTGCAGATTCATATAGCATGAGCAATAATTAATACATACACTTGATCATGGCATGTCCATGACACAAACGACACGTAACTCTTAATATTATATTTTATTATGACAAGTAAATTTGAAGTTCGAGCATGTACTTTGACAATATATTTTGAAAAATACTTGTTTTGATAGGCAAAACAACCGTCAAATTTAGGCCTAAACTTCATCTTTGTAATCAACATCCTCATGCATAATGATGATGGTAAGTATCTACATGTCTAGTCATGCCTAAAAATTAAGCGGTGTCTGATTTGATGTCCCCTTACTTATCTCCCAAAAAGGTGGATGGGGGGATGTGTGTGTCTGTGTGCCTGCGTGTGTGATGCTCAACATGCTAGACTTAAGAGTACTAAACTTGAACATCATTGGGTGTAATGAGGCTACATTGCATGGATGCAAGACAAGGGCCTTTATCTAGATGTAGTCAACCAAACAGTTAATCGAGATTTTTTTAGACATAGCTTCTAAGAATAATAGATTGTGCTATAAGAGTGTCTTTTGGGTTTGACATGCTGAGAAATGACCTGAAAAATCATAACTGCTTCTTTGAGTACTCCACAGGATTAGGTTGTGTAGGAAAAAGGCCTTGTTGCAACCTTGTTCTTCTTCACAACAAGATTTGTGAAAGAGGAACTTCATTATAATCTTGGCAATATCCAAATCCAATGTATGCTTGGTTTGCCATTCTTATAGCTAAACATTCGTATAGCTAAAAACATATAGTACTGAGTCATTGCTTTGTGTTTTTTTAATTTCACTAAGACATGGTTGCAATAACTCTCTCTCTCCACAGAGACACACACACACACACACACACACACACATGTCACACACGCGTACATCTGACATACACATACACCTATGTGATAAGAATTATGTCACTTGTATGCTCCTAGACATGTGTGCATCTAGAGCAAATCTTACACATAATGTATGTTTGATAAAAATTAACCATAAATTTACTAAGAGCTTATTACTTAATGTTTAGGCAATAAACCAATATGATATCCAAATGAAATCTTGAATTGTTTACATTTTCCTACATATGGAATTTTAGAAGAATGTAGGTAATTTTATTCATTCACATACAATACCCTAGAATTTCGTATATGGAACATGATTTCCTAGCTATCTACATGTAATTTTCTTTATTCCCAAATGGTGGGTCTATAATTTCCTATAACAAAAAATAGGGAATGTGATTCCTAGGTTATATGTAGGGATTACCATGTGCATGTGTAGAAAATATTGAAGAATTCCCTATACTTTCTAAACTTTTCTATATAGGAAATTATCAACGGTTAATTATGTTCCATACCAACTACAACTTTTTGACAAAACCCTCTTCTCTTGCACTTATGTGATTTCATAAGCTACTCACAATGAATACCCCCTCAACCCCTCCCTTATTTTTAACATTGGGAAGAGAAACTAATGGGGCTTGTCTCTAGTATACATATTTGTGTACTTTCTTATTTAAAAAATCCTACCATGGACATGTGCAATTTTTTAAGTTATGCATGTTGAATCCCTTAGGTGCATATGGAAGGCTTATTCAAGTCATTTTGGTAAGAAAACTTAGGTTGATTATATAAATTGACAATACCCTTCTGTAAATAATATATCAATGAAATATAAAACCCCCTTCTATGAACAAATTTATATGTTTTAAAATATTTATTTGTGTAAATGTATACTTGCAAGCATATCTTTTTGTATATTCCATTTTTTTGAACTCACATGATGATGCACATTTTCATACATAGTGAATCCTTTGAGCAACATATTGTTGCAATGTGTAGCACGCACGCACACACACACACACACACACACACACACACACATAGTTATGGAGGATTGATTTGCAATGACGCATGAACCAAATTGAATTGTGGCATAAGGGAACGGAATGGCTAATAATGTAATGTAGTTGAAACACAAACATCTCAAAATCTTTACATAAGCAATGGTGGTGTGGCTGATGTATGTATCATAAGTTATACCCTTAGAGCCTAGATTTCTAGATAGTATGTGGGCCCTATAGGAGGATGCCTTTTATGTATGGTCAACAATATCCCTAAAACCCCAACCATGTGTCTTTTCCCCAATTTTGATTCTTACCTCTTCAAATGCTCACTACAAGAAGACTAGACTATCCCTTACCTTGTTATCAATAAAGTTATCCTTGTCTTAACATTTGGTGTGTGATCTTGTCTTAAAATGTTAGAATGTTTAACTATTGATAAGTTATACCCTTAGAGCCTAGATTCTAGATAGTATGTGGGCTCTATAGGAGGATGCCTTTTATTGTATGGTCAACAATATCCCTACAAACCCCAACCATGTGTCTTTTCCCCAATTTTGATTCTTACCTCTTCAAATGCTCACTACAAGAATACTAGACTATCCCTTACCTTGTTATCAATAAAGTTATCCTTGTCTTAACATTTGGTGTGTGATCTTGTCTTAAAATGTTAGAATGTTTAACTATTGATAAATATCTATATAAATCTTAAGTATAGGAGTCAAGACAATGAAAGGAATGTTACTGTATATATCCAAAAACTTATCAACATTGGGGCGAATTTAACCTATATCTTTGAACTTTTCTTTTAGATGAATAGCAAAAGAGCTTTCATAACCTCATTATACCTTAGAGATATGGGCAAATAAAAAATCTTAAAGTAAAAGCTCAACCTACTCAACTTTCAAAAAAACAATCACACATATATAAATTTTAATAAATTGGCAAATATTATCCACTAAAGGGATCCGTGGCATGGAGCTAGACCATGTAGCACTAGGGTATGAATAACTAAGCAGTTTCATATGCTTTGTACTTGATATGTGCCAGATGAAGATTGTGCCTATATAGCTCATGATTTATCCTTGAGAACTATTTAAAATACGATTGATCATTCAACAATGCTCATCAATAATGCAATGATTACCCTTAACCTGGTTCACAAGTAATCTTTCTTTGCTAATTCAAATACATGGTTGTCCCTCTAGTTATGGTTTTGTGGACCAGTGCCCTTGCTCTTTGTGTTGTGAGGAACTATAACTATACTAATAGGGCATGATGCGTGTGGTTTTTCTGTATTAATGAATGTAGTCAACACTCCTATGGTGAGAACGATAGTCGTGAACATGTCCTCCTACTATGCTTTCTCCTTATAGAGCTAACTCTGAAATAAGGAAAAAGAATAGGCTAGGAAGGTATACCCTTCATTTTCTAATCCATATTTAGAATATGGCCCTTCAAAAACCTGTAGTACACTTGTGGCTATATTAGGAGAAATATGGACTCTCTTTTTTGCCCCTTAAGGGGTCTCTCACCTCTCTCTCTCTCTAAAAAGAGATTCCAAAATAATATTATAATAAGAGATATTCTACAATCAAGCAAATCTTGTATTTGTATTTTCAATAGATTTCACCTATTATTTTATTCCCAAACTGTAGGATAAGGTCACTTTTTCTCAAAATCCTCATAACTAAAAAGATACACTTTTTTTTTCTCTAAATACGGATCCAATCATTGATATACGACTCTTTAATGTCCTCATGACTTTTCAACATTAAAATATATTAGAATCATTCTCATTACCGCTTCTTAAATGGCAGAAGTTAAAAGATGATATAAAATAATGTACATATCATATTTAAGATTATTTTTTACCCAGAGACACCTTTATGACTCGAGATTTTCCTTGTAAATTTTTATCTTTTTTGGATAAGTATATGTCTATTTCTAGGCATTTTTTCATTCTCTCTAAAAGCTCTAGTTTTGTCCCAAATTTTGTGTACTCTTCTCCTTCCCTCCTAGAATATGATTTCTTGCATACAAATTCTTCTGAAGTAGCATTGAGGATTAGTTTTGATACCATTTATTAATTTAATCAACTAATCTCTATCTACAACACTCTCTACCCTGATATAAGCAATCTCCCTCTTCAATACTATGCTATAAGATATCTTCCTCTTCAACTGTCTATACTCCAAGCAATCAAGAGAGAGAGAGAGAGAGAGAGAGAGAGAGAGAGAGAGAGAGAGAGGACTATGTGAGATGGACTAAGAAAATGAGTGATAAACTAGCAGAGAGTAAACTAGGGTAGAAGATAATATTATGTCATTGTTCTCTACTGGCCAAGGTTCTGTATAAATGTATTTAAATATCTTTGATCAATTCTTATTTATGTGTGTGTGTGTGTTTTTAGGATAGAATAGAAGATAATATTTAATGCTAATTAGAGGTAGATTAAAAGCTAAGATTACAGCTGATTAGGGTTGATTAGGGTCTATCATTACCGAAATTAAGAGAAGAGAAGAGAAAGAGAGATATTCACTTTCAATTGGAGGATGAATATGCACAAATGCTCAAAAGATTTGTGGAAAGGGATGATGTAATAAGATACAAGATGCAAAAAGAAAGAAATGCAGGGAAAAAAATGTGGGCCTTTGGGTTGATGGGTACATTTATCCACCCGATCCAGTCACTCAAAGGCCACCACAATTTGAAGGGTTTACATCATTTGTAAAGTTTTTTTGTGAAGGCAATGAAGGATTGTATGGATACACATGCAAACACAAGGATTAGTGGGGATTCATCAAGCCTTGACAAATATGCAGACAAGATTACAAGGGAATATGCAGTCTTTGATGGAAAAAGATAGATTATTGAAGGAGAAGAATAGGGAGAACCAAAGCCTACAACAAGCAATGTTTGTCATCATTGAAGATGCTATGCATGCTACACATATGCATAATATGGAGTTACAATCTAAAGTTATGGACTTGGAGAAGGAGAATGGAAGAATATGGAGTTACAATCTAAAGTTATGGACTTGGAGAAGGAGAATGGAAACATAAAGGTGAAGCTCACAAAAACTTTGGAGATTGGGCCCACTTTAAAAACCAAAGAAGCAAATCGGTGCATCTGATTACTTAAATCAATTCACCAATTAACCAAAGGAAATGGACAATATCATAGACAAATATATGCTCGATTTGCTACAATGAGAAATATGTTCCCTCATGCAGAGAATGATACTATTGCCAAAGTCCTAAGCCAAGATGTGGTAAAAAATGCATTGGAAAATTATAAATTCAGGTACATTGTAGATGGTGTCCCAAGTGAATATCTTAGGGATACTCTATCAACAATTAGATACCCTACACTCGTTGCATTATACTTGGCAAGTAGACTTTATGAAAATCTTGGAGAGTCTCTATTTCCCTTCTTAGTATTATATAGAGAGGCAATGGACCTAACATGGTATCTATTACTTCATTGACATCAAGATATTTGTCTATCTTGAAATAAATCTTAAAAAGAATTTGATGCGAATAGATGAACTTAAACTTGTTAAGATATTTTTATTCAAATAGCTAAAATTTAAAACCATTATAACTATAAATAATCAAAGTATCTATCAAGATTAATATATTATTGATTGAATAACTAACATCTTACTACATGCTAATAGAATAGCTCACCTAGGTAGGCAAAAACAAAATGACTATATTATCAAGGAATTTCCTAAACAACCAAATCACTATCAGCTTCTTGAAGTTCATGAGAAACCCCATGTATATAAAGAAATATCTATGGCCAAGTTTCACAACTATAACCTTACCTAATGTATCAAAAAGCTCTTTTCTTAAAGTTATATGATGTACATATTGATGCAATAAAACTTGAGCTTTTGATCACGTGAATAATCTCAACTAAAGTTCATTTAAATCTTTTAGGTACCCCCATCACCAATTTTCTTGCCCAATCAATAAGGAAAAGAAGTTTCTACTAAAAAAAGTTAAACCACTTGAGTTTAATGGTTGGTGAGAGATTAAAAATAGGAAATAACACTGAGATATAGATCAACGAGCAAATGGAAGACTACTTTTCTATGATTGGGATGAGTGTAGCCAATCAAGCTATAATCGCCTAGCTATACATCTCACTAGAGTAGCACATTGAAGGAGTTACATTGGGCAGCTTGTCAACCACATTTTTGTATTTCATAAGACATGCTTTCCTGCTTTTTGCTGAGAACTCCTTGAAGTTGAGGGCACTAACGACTAGGCCCTTCAAGACCATCCCGACCAACTCCAGCTTGGAGAAAGTAGTGTTGCTTCGACATTTGAAGCTACTCTACTTATTCACAAGTACTAGGTCTAGTCCACTTTTCTTCATGATGGCCCGTGGCATGGTTGCCAATGTTGAAGACCCCACTATCATTAGGCAGAAACTACTGGGGCAAAATGTATTGTTGCCTATGATCAATGACCATGGGAAGCCTAGCTTGAAGAACCTAGGAGAGAGTAGATGTACTTATTGCTTAATGATATCTTATCACCAATGTAATGCACTTTGTAATCTTCTCTTGAAGTATGAAAACCGATGTTTGTTGGATTTGTGTGCAATGTAGTTTGTAATACGTGTTGTTTATTATAGTTTTTTACTTAAATGTTACGTTTATTTGTGAGATTTATATGCAACACGATCCGTACCCTAAATTTACTACGCAGTGCTCTATCGAATTCATGCCCAACATATATTTGTTCCAACACATGTAATGATAACTCAAAGACATAAATAAAACAAATAATAAGCGACTAAACAAAAATAAGATGCGTCAAAAAATTTATATTCATATTCATAACAGTTTACATGGGATCCATTATAACTAGCGTTTTACAAAATCTCTTCAGAAGCTACATTCCATATATGTTTAAGTAGTACACCCCTATCATTGTTGATCTTCATGAGGAATATTCTTCCATCGCCCAAAGAACCTCACTATTTGCAAATCCCTGTCGATGATGATGACCCTCCTTGCATGCACCACTGCATAGATTAAGTCTTCGAACAAGTCGATGAGGTAGGATTCAATAGCTTCTTGTAGTGCAAGGAGGGCATGGGCAGTCCAACGATCAGGTTTTTGCACACGTGATCCATCTGTGAAGTACCTCCTACTGGTGGAAACAATGATGTCGTAATTAATAAAATTGAGAGGAGGAGTCCATAGGGAAAATTTCACATCAATTGAATCACTGGTCATATTTTTCAAAGCTTGGATACATTAATTCAAGTTTAAGGATTTTTTAAAAGTTTGGCTCTATAAGTTTGAAGTTTCATCTCGTTTTATACATTTCACTTTTGAGATTTGAGTTTTCTCTCCTAGAAGACATGGCATGTACCAAGCAAGCAGCGTAGAGATACCCCCTAGAAATCCCATACAAAGACCACTTCCCCAAACTCCACCACCACCACACCAACATCGCAAGCATCGATAGAGGCCATGCACATTGGCTCTTCACAAGATTTGCCATTACTAGAAGACCATGCACCTCTTGATACTGAATGCTCCATACCAGAAGCTGGTGTGGGAGATTATGGACATAGAAACATCACACAAGTTCAATGTCAAACTAACTATGCATGGAGTGTGCTAAAGATATATACATCGATTTCCCATGAACTTTACCAGTAGGGCCTCTAGGACATCGGAAACCTCCATATCAAATTTTGTTGGGATCGGGCCCCTAGAGCAGCCCTGGTCGGCCCCCAGACGCCCCCAGACATGAGCCTTCAACCATCGCTACTCTAGGGGCCCGATCCCGACAAAAGTTGATATGGAGGGTTTCAATGCCATTGAGACCCTACCAGTGAAGTTGCATGAAAAATCGAGAACATTACTTTCTCTACATCATCTATTTGCTGCTGTAATGGAGCATCATCTTGATACTGGGCCACCCTCGTCTCTCTCCTGGAATGTACTATGTAGTTGGGTGGAGGATAAATAAGGCTTTCTTGTAATCACTCAAACTCCTCATTAGAGATCTCATACTGTGGCGCCGCATCCTCAATCTGCTCTTGGATGTTCACAATGGCAAAGGTGTCATCGATGCTCATGTCATCATATCGAGCCATCTCATCAACATGTGTGTTGGGGGAACATATATATCAAAATCTATAAAATCATCAGGTACATCATGCACCATGGTACAATATAGTTCTTCTTCTCTTAGCTCCAAAATCTCTAATGCATCCTACATGAGTAGATATTCTACTCCCTCGATGCTGAGAGCATGGAGAGAAGTGAGGGGTTCCTCATTGCTTCTCAGTGTCTTACCAGGGCAAGGAGATGGGTGCACACTGACTAAGCTCTATGCTACCTTTACGCTCAAATCGAGAGCGATCTCCTCAAGCTCCCACTCTGATGCCAGGAGGCATATTCCACGATGGATTCTGTGAGGTTTTTCAGTGGATTCCATAAAACTATATTTATTTGCCAGGGCTCGTATACAAGGTGGATCCCTTGTGCGAGAAGTTGACGGGGACGCCTATCCTTTCTGGGCATCAAATTAATTTAATGTGCATGTGGGTGATTCTGCAAAATATATATAATTAATAGACGTTTATGAGTTTAGAGTGTATACTTGAATTAAATTAAGGTTAGGACAGAGTTCTGATCTATTTAATTATTTGTAGCTGAAGACTGCTAGGCATTCACTTTTGTTGAGTTTATCTTATTATTTTCTAAGAATTGTGAATGCTTTAGTTTATGTGTAGAGCAGGCGGAGATGGCGTTGGGTAGCACTGGGTCGATGGTGTGAATTCAAAATACCTGAAGATTTACTATATTTGATGGGTGGGCGTCTTATTACTAAAGACGTGGTGCCAATATTTATTTAAGCACGCTTATTTATTAAAGCACTCGTCAAAATATTTATTATCTTGTATGCGCATAGGCACTCGATTAAATATTTCATTGCCTGATATTTGTATTTGGGCACAGTCTAGACTTTTGGATGTCCAAATGTCTTACTCTTTATTTGGACAAAAGCAAGCACAAAAGCTAAAAGCATTTTATTTGTAAAGTGGGCTATTTTTTAGCTTAATGATAAATAAATCTAAAAATACATGTCTTGTGAAGCATTCACACAAGGCATGGGGGGAGATTGCACCCAATTCATCTTTTTGTCTCATGTCGTGCAAACTCTCTTTTTGCTTTTATGAAGGTTTTTTAGAGTTCTTTGTTCTTCGGGACCTTTTGGCATTAACTACACACGCATACAAGATTCGATGTGCACTCCATTAGTATGATGCCAGGAGGCACATTCCACGGTATATTCCGTGAGGTTTTTTTGTGGATTCTATAAAACTACATTTATCTGCCAGGTTTGTATACAAGGTGGATTCCTTATGCAAGAATTTGACAAGTATGCATGTCCTTTTCGGGCATGAGATTAATTTAATGTGCACGTGGGTGATTCCACAGCAGGTGATTCCATAAAATACATATCAAATTAATAGACATTTATGAGTTTAGAGTGCGTACTCAAATTAAATTAAGGTTAAGACAGAGTCCATAGGATAGAGTCCATAGGACAGAGTCCAACCTATTTAATTATTTGTAGCTAAAGATTGCTAGGTATTTACTTTTGTTGGGTTTTATCTTATTATTTTCTAACAATTATGAATGCTTTAGTTGATGTGTAGAGTAGGCGACGATGGCGTTGGGTACCACTGGGTCGATGGCATGAATTCAAAATGCCTAGAATATTTACTCTTTTTAATGGACACGTGCGGTATTACTAAAGGCGTGGCGCCAATATTTATTTAAGCGTACTTATTTATTAAAGCACTTGACAAAATATTTATTATCTTGTATGCACATACGCATTTGGTTAAATATTTCATTACCTGATATCTATATTTGGACACAGCCTAGACTTTTGGATGTCCAAATGTCTTACTCTTTATTTATGCAAAAGCAAACACAAAAGCCAAAAGCATGCTATTTTTTAGCTTAAAGATAAATAAATCTATAAATACATACCTTGTGAAGCGCTTACACAAGGCATGGGGGGAGATTGCACCCAATTTGTCTTTTTGTCTCATGTTGTTGTCGTCGCGTTAAGAGTTGAAGGTCTACCACCGGGGCTTTTAGTGCAGAAGAAGAGTTTAGGATTCAAGATTCGGGAAGGGAAAATGGATTGGGGTTTAATAAGATCCGGGATTTAGAAATGATTTAGGTACGGAGGAAGAGTTCAAGCCTTTTCATTATGTACTTAGTTATACATGAACAGAAGGAATAAGTCTATCTGGATTACATCAAATGCCTTTAGATACATACATCATATCATAAAGGATATTTTCAGATTCTCAATTCATTTATGAATGTCAAATGCAAGTTCTAATGGCATTTATTTCAAGTACATAGATGGATTTCAACCCTTTGGATCAAGTATATTGTTGATAGATTCAAATGCATCTAAGATTTGGGCCAAAGATACATGAAATGAATTGAAAAAGTATAATTTTAGCTTCAGCCCTGTTTTAAAACAAAAAATTCCAGCCCATAATCAAGTTCAAAATGAGTGCATAAACTCAAGAGGAAGCACTTCTAATCATTCATGAACAATGTCCTGATGAAAAGAGGTCATTTCCTTCCATTACAACCATAAAAATTCCCATTTTTGCTCATAAAAATGGACAATAACAGTGGGCTGCCCTGTTTATGACTCATTATTTCAGCCCATAACAGCCCATAAGTCTTCAATATCCTCACCCTTTGCTTGCCCCAAAGTCACACAAGTACTTGGGTACAAGTCGGGCTTCATTGGACCAAGAATAAGGTAAACAAAATGAGAGAAGTCGTGCATAAGAGTAGGCTGAATAATCTACTCTCAGATTTCCCTCTTTTATAGACTGTTTCAGCATGCATTTTCGTCAAACCAAAGAGGCAGAGAAGCGGAGCTCTCACCATGTTTACATCTTCAGTAGTTGGGCCTGTTGATCTTCAGTTTGCATGCTCCATTTCATGCACCATAGCTCCAGCTCTCTCCAGTTTGCCTCAGATAGTGCAGCCCGCATTTTGCGCCGAAAAATGCGGGTTGCTCCCTGCTCAGTCCCTGATCACTTTTTGACCAGCCTAGGTCACTTGCTAGTCACTTAAGTCTGTTACTCCTAGTCCCATGTGGACTTAGTGGACTTTTGGCAGTTTTTGGCATCTTTCTTGGGTTCTGACCATATTTTTGTACTTGAATTAATGTGATTTATCCTGCAGACTGTCAATTCCTTCCAGATGACCAAGTTGTAGGTTCCCATAGACTTATTTTTCATAAATATACATGGTATAACTGAAAATTATATGCTAAATACAAAAGAACTTGTATAACTAAGGTGGTTATTGGATAACAATATCTGAATTTTGTATGCAAATTTCTCATATAACTTCTAGTGAAGCTCTTCTGTGTTCATAAGAATCCCATGATTTATATTATGAACAGTAAACTCTTTGACATTCACCCCCTCCTAACCTGCACATCCTCCGGCATGTGCCATTTCATAAGATTACAGGTCAAGGAGGGTCTTCTTCTTTATCTTCATTCTCTAAGTCTTTTTCTTCCTGCATGTCTTCAAGTAGAGGGCTTATATTTAAGTCATCAAGTTCATAAGTTGAAGATTCTCTTCGTTTGAAGAGTTTGATTCGTTTCCCAGCTATTGGAATCTTTATCATGGTCCCATCCATTTCAGCCAAAGAGTAAGTAGCATTATTATGTACTACTTTTACAACATATGGTCCAAACCATTGCTTGGCTAACTTCCTATGAGCACTATATTGATTGTCCAGGTTGCTATCATAGACAAGAACCCAATCATTCTCTTGAATAGCTCTTGGACGGAGTCGATGATGCTTGTCAAACCTCTTCTTATTCTTTAGTCTTGCTGTTTTTAGCCTTTCAATGGCTGTTTTGACATCTTCTGGCCTTCTTTCAAGTTGCCTTATGCGTAACGGCAGCAATTCTTCTCTATTCATGCCTTCATCCCAAGGCAAGTTAATCCATGTGATAATGGATTCCTCAATAGGCATAACGGGTGGTTGTCCATACATGAGTTCAGCTGGCATATATCCTGTCACTGCACTATGGGTAGTTCTATCAGCCCATAATGCGAATGGTAGCATTTTAGGCCATTCCCTCAACTTCCCTTTGCATGATTTTGCTAAAGCTTTAAGAATTGGTTGATGGCCTCTTTCACTCTTACCATTGCCTTCAGGATTGTAGGCTGAGGTAAGAGATAGCTTAATTCCCAATTGAGCAAAGAAATGGCGAGCCTCATTGGCATCCAATTCTCCTCTATCAGCAGTTACTTTAGCAACACATCCATACCTGCAAAATACTTCTTCAAGTAGAAATCTACAAACAGCATGAGTAGACTTTGTTGTCAAGGCTTTTCCTTCCACTTGATTTGTGACATCTTCTCTAGCAAGTACTAGATATCTCATGTTCCAATTCCTGTAGGCATGGTTACTAAATCAATAATCCATCTATAATGAATGGATAAAGGATAGGTAGGCTGAAGCCCATCTCTATGCTTTACCATATAATACATTTGACAAGCATGACAAGACTCAACAAAATGCTCAATGTCTTTATACATGTTTTGCCACCAAAATTTCTCTTTTATTTTAGCAAAAGTGCCCCATATGCCTCTATGACCAGCCAATAGGCTTTCATGGAATTCTTGCATGACCTGTCTTTGTGTCTTTTTATCTCCTAAGACACGAACAGGCGCCCTTCCTTTCTTTTTCGCATGCCTCCAAAGGTAACCATCTTTAAGAAAAAAACCATAGGCTTTTCTCTTAATTCTCTTGAACTCTTCATTAGTCCAACCTTCCTTCTTTGTCATAGTACTCAAAAATTGGCCAATTTTTAGCCAATCATCTGCATAATATTCTTCTTTAAAGTGTGAACAAACCATAACAAAACATGGAATATGCTGTTTACTAGCTGTCCATTGTCCTTCTTTGGTTGATTCATCATTCCTTGCTGATGTAAAAGTTGTTTTAACAGCTGAACCTATTGTTCTTGTTGTAATTTTTGTTGTACCTGCATTAACAGTATCATTTATGAACTCTAATTCTTCTTCATCCATCATTTCTTCTTCATCCATATATCTGGCATGTGAAAGCATGTCAGCAACTGGATTATCTCTACCTGCAATATGTTTCAAATCAGGATTTAAGGATTTAATATAGGCTATCCATCTTAGCATGGCTATGTCAGGTGTGGAACAGTTGGCGATCATGCCTAAGAGTGGAAGGCAATCTGTCTCAACTATAACATGTGCGCCCATGAAGTACTCCCTGTCACATTTTAATGCAGTTACTACTCCCCAAAGCTCTCTTTTAATTTGAGCATACCTTCTTTGTCATTCATTAAGAACCTTTGCTCCAAAACAGATTACATATCTGTTGCCTTCAAGGTCGTCTTGTCCAACTGCCCATCCTATTCCAATGGGACTTGTATCCACTGTGAGTATAATGGGCTGTCCATTAGAGTAGTTAGCCCTCTTTAAAGTGGGGGCTGAAATCAGTATTTTCTTGAGTTTCCGAATAGCCTGAGTGTGTTCTTTTGTCCATAGAAACCTTTGGCCCTTTCTTAGAAGCTGATAAAGACTTTCAGCAACATGGGCAAAATGTGGAATCCAAATAAGGTAGGACACATGCACCAAGAAATCTTCTCACCTCTGAAACATTTGTACATTCTTCTTGCATTTTGCCGATAGCATCTATTTTGGATGGAGAAGGCTTTCGGCCATATGGACCACACATATGTCTGACCACAAGGACTTCTTTGACTCCAAAAACAGATTTAGCTCCTGAAAGAGTAAGATGGACTTCTTCCAATTTAGACAAGATTTGAGCACAATCATTAATATGATCAGAGACAAACTTTCGACATCCAAGTTCATTGAGTTCTTCATTTTTCTCATGAACTTCACATCCTTTGATTGGAACATCGTCAAGAAAAGAAAGAGTCAATTGAGGAATATAATCCCTCAATACTTTATGCATAGCATTCATCATGTGAGCTACTGAATTTGTAGCCCCTTGAGGTAGAGTTCACATGCGGACTAGGCCAAGAGGCGTCTTCATTGTGGTAATGTCACGACTTTCCAAAGCAAGCTGAAATTGGTCGTAGCCTGAATATAAGTCTCCCATGGAATAGATTGCCCTACCTGCAAAAGCTTCACCAAACTCATCCACAATTGGTCCTGATCCAACATTTCTAATAGTGACTTTATTGACGGGTTGTAAATCTTGAATGAATCGTAAAGATCCATTCTTCTTAGGTACGGTAAACCAATGGTTGGAATATGGAGCTGAAGATGGCTCCAATATTCGCATTTTAATCTTTTCATTTAAAAGTTCCAATAACTTAGGCAAATGAGCCCTTGGAACTGGAATTGGTTTAAGATTCCAAGGCACATGTGAGACCGTAAAAATTACCATTGGTGCCACAATGCTCGGATCCACACAGCCAATTTCATGTGGCTGAAATGAAAAGGCTTTACCATGGTTCTTTAACATCTACATGAAGATTTGCTTTTCAGTCGGCAAGAGGAAAGAGTCTTCACCAATTTTCAACTTTTGTAGACTTTCTGTTGTAAACTGGTGACCAATATCTTTAGGATCACGAAGGCTTGGTTGTTTGGATACCCTTTCTGCCAGTCCTTCGCTTTCAGGTGGTAGAGGAGTAGCTACCGGCTTGACCTTCTTATCAATTGTTTTATACTTTGTTTCTACTCTTGCTTCATCCTTGTTTGGCTGTCCAAAAGCTTCATAATCTGCAAATTCTTGAATTATGTCATACATATCCAATGTACATATCTGTATGGACTGATTTTCAGCTTGTTTTTCTGCATGAATGGCTGTATAAATTTCAGCCATTGCATCATTATAATTCAGCCTATAAAATAGTCCTGAAATTTCTTCATCTTTAGGTAAAATATCAATTTGCTTCAGCTCTTGCTCCATATAACTTAAATACTTTCTTTCAGCCCTGTTCATGGCTGAAAACTGTTTATAACAGCCCACACCATTGGCTGAAAAAACCTGCAAATCAGCTTTTGACCTTGCCTCCTTCATATGTGGAGGCAATTTTTTGTGACATGATGCACTGCCATAGCCTCCACTTATAGCAGCGCTACCCGAAAACCCTTAAATTCTCGGGCATTAGGAGGAACAGGATGATCTCTCAATCGATCCCTATTCCGATGGTGATTAACACAGACAGTTAGGAATTGAATAGCTTTATCATTATCCTTGCTTCTTATCCGAGCATATGATGAACCATCATCAAGAGCCTTTGTCTCTAAACGAGACTCAGAAATAAATGGTTGTCTAAGAATGATAGGATAACTACAGGAATCTTGAACAAAGAAATGAAATTCATCTTTTACATTACCAATAGTAACTTGTACATAAGGACATGCTGCATAAAGATCGCCAGAAGAGTTATTGGCTGCCTTCATGCGCCATCCTGGGTCCACATCAATGGCCCATCCACCATTCTCATAAAGACTTCTTGACATAACATTAATTTTCGATCCATGGTCTATAAGGGCAATGCATGGAGTTTCTTTCTCACCCGAATAAAGTGAGTTTCACTTTCTTCTTGCATATTGTGAAGAAGAGTCTCTTTCTTATGCATGGGCTATACTTTAGATTGAGATGTTCCCACCATTATGGCTTCTTCAGCTTCTGCTTCATAAATGTCTTCATCTTTGGCTTCTATGGCTGTAATCAATTCTTTGATTGCCTCCAATCGAATCCCTTGAGTTTTCAGCTTCTCTTCATCCTGCAAATACACATGAAGTACTTGCAAAAAAGCATGTACAGATTCTTCAGTTTCCTCACCAACATATTGTCTTTTTCGTTTAATTACATCAATTATTACATCATGAAATCCTCGTTTTATAATACCAATGTAAATTCAATTCTACTTCCAAGAATCCTTTCTTCTAGGATCCGTTTAAGATCCGTTGCGGTCTCTATGTCAGACTGCAACTTGTAACTGGGATGTTTGCTTTTTCTTTTTTCTTCTGTCTTCTTTGCTTGAGGGGCATCTCGCATGTCAAATTCTGGTGGCGGCGGATTTTCAGCAGCCTTCTGTTGGTCTGGTTTACTTCTTATTATGCGTTTAGTTGGTCCTGAAGAAGAAGGACCGGCAACATCTTCATCTCTTCTTCTCTTTTCTTTTATCATGGCTTCTTGATTATTAATTTCAGCTAACCGGGCAAAAGCTGAAAATGAATCCATAGGCTCGGACCATCCGGTTCTCCCTCGAATACATTGACTGGCAGTGGTTAAATCATCCTTAGTTGCCTTGCCTTGCTCCATGTGTTCCAAGGCCTGCGTCCACACTTTAGATTTTGCATTAGTTTTACATGCTTTAACAATTTCATTAGTTGGCTCAATTTGCAACCCATAAGTTGCAGCATCAACAGCTGCATAGACCGTTCTTGTTGCCAAATCCTCCAATCTTTTCTTCATGCCACCGTTGCCGAAGTTTGGCTCAAGAGGAAGCCCGGTTTCGGTTGCATGAATTTTACCATCCTTCCAAAAGACTAATTTTTGTGCTTCAGCTTCACGGAATGCACCGCACTCCCTCTTGTCATGCTGAAGGCTATCACACCAAATGCAGCGTCTTTTAAAGCCTTCTCATGCAGGCCTTTGGGCAGTTGACCGACCCCTTTCTTCTACTTTTACATCAAGCCTTTCTACTTTAGAATTAATTTCTGTTAAATTAAGATGGAGATCCCGCATGCTTTTAATTAGCTCGTCCATGACATCCTTCTTTGGAGAAGGAACAACAGAATTTCTTGATTGCTCGGTCATAGAGACAGGAGGACGAGAAATTGGAACAGGCTCCTTCATAGATTCAGTTGTTGGGGGGGTTGATCCCCATCTTAAGCGCAATCGCTCTCTTCGAGCAATCATATTAACTGCTTTAGTGACATCACTCCAAGCAGTCTTCAATCCCGACTCAGAGTCAGGGTCTTCAAGTCGATCAGTCAATTTCTCCTGAAGAGAAGAATCTGCAGCCTTTAAAAATAATTCAATCTTTTGACTTTCCATACCTTGTTGGTCATCAGGATCTAGTTGGGCAAATTTGCTTTTAAATTCTCGATGAAGAGCAGTAGCGGTTAGACCCTTATTGGGCCTTTCGACCCATTCGATGAAGACTTTCTTTGTCATAAGGCCAGAGTCTTCAAGGAAAATTTCTTCTCGAAGAGCCTTCTTGAACACAGTCCATCCAGCATCTTTTTGGAAAAGACCATGAATTCGGTCCTGGAGACTGTGCAAAGTAACGGCTCCAGGCATGTTGAGGAACTCCAAAGAAGACCATCTTGTCAGTATAGAGGCGGATAAAAGAGGACACATTTTGTCCATTAAATTGCTTGAGCTCATGTCCAACTGCTTCTAAGGCCTTAATGGCAGCAACATCAATCCTCTCTTCTTCTTGTCTCCATTGTTGTTGCAATTGCAACTTCTGTTGAAATTGCAGTTGTTGATGTTGGCTCTCTTGCATTAGACGAACCAACTGTTGCAAAGCATCGCCTCCTGAACTTGATGATTCTCCCATTGGACTTCTTCTTCCGCAGTGGACCTTCACGTCGGGTTCACCACTGTCGTCGCGTTAAGAGTTGAAGGTCTACCACCGGGGCTTTTAGTGCAGAAGAAGAGTTTAGGATTCAAGATTCGGGAAGGGAAAATGGATTGGGATTTAATAAGATCCGAGATTTAGAAATGATATAGGTACAGAGGAAGAGTTCAAGCCTTTTCATTATGTACTTAGTTATACATGAACAGAAGGAATAAGTCTATCTGGATTACATCAAATGCCTTTGGATACATACATCATATCATAAAGGATATTTTCAGATTCTCAATTCATTTATGAATGTCAAATGCAAGTTCTAATGGCAAATTCTCAATTCATTTATGAATGTCAAATGCAAGTTCTAATGGCATTTATTTCAAGTACATAGATGGATTTCAACCCTTTGGATCAAGTATATTGTTGATAGATTCAAATGCATCCAAGAATTGGGCCAAAGATACATGAAATGAATTGAAAAAGTATAATTTTAGCTTCAGCCCTGTTTTAAAATAGAAAATTCCAGCCCATAATCAAGTTCAAAATGAGTGCATAAACTCAAGTGGAAGCACTTCTAATCATTCATGAACAATGTCCTGATGAAAAGAGATCATTTCCTTCCATTACAACCATAAAAATCCCATTTTTGCTCATAAAAATGGACCATAACAGTAGGCTGCCCTGTTTATGACTCGTTATTTCAGCCCATAACAGCCCATAAGTCTTCAATATCCTTACCCTTTGCTTGCCCCAAAGTCACACAAGTACTTGGATACAAGTCGGGCTTCATTGGACCAAGAATAAGGTAAACAAAATGAGAGAAGTCGTGCATAAGAGCAGGTTGAATACTCTTCTCTCAGATTTCCCTCTTTTATAGACTGTTTTAGCATGCATTTTCGTCAAACCAAAGAGGCAGAGAAGTGGAGCTCTCACCATGTTTACATCTTCAGTAGTTGGGCCTGTTGATCTTCAGTTTGCATGCTCCATTTCATGCACCATAGCTCCAGCTCTCTCCAGTTTGCCTCAGACAGTGCAGCCCGCATTTTGCGCCAAAAAACGTGGGCTACTCCCTGCTCAATCCCTGGTCACTTTTTCACCAGCCTAGGTCACTTGCTGGTCACTTAAGTCTGTTACTCCTAGTCCCATGTGGACCTAGTGGACTTTTGGCAGTTTTTGGCATCTTTCTTGGGTTCGGACCATATTTTTGTACTTGAATTAATGTGATTTATCCTGCAGACTGTCAATTCCTTCCAGATGACCAGGTTGTAGGTTCCCATAGACTTATTTTTCATAAATATACATGGTATAACTGAAAATTATATGCTAAATACAAAAGAACTTGTATAACTAAGGTGGTTATTGGATAACAATGTCTAAATTTTGTATGCAAATTTCTCATATAACTTCTAGTGAAGCTCTTCTGTATTCATAAGAATCCCATGATTTATATTATGAACAGTAAACTCTTTGACATCGTGCAAACTCTCTTTTTGCTTTTATGAAGGTTTTATAGAGTTCTTCATTCGTGGGGACCTTTTGACATTCACTATGTGTACATACAACATCCGATCTGCACACCACTCTCAAAATACTCTAGTTGTGGCTAAGAGGGTGCATCAATGTCTTCGTCACTATCCTCTTGCACCTCAATGCACAAAACATATATAGCAAAGGATGTATCAGGCTTGATGAGATCCTTCATGGAGTGGTCCTAGGATAAGGAGAGCACTGCTCTAGCACGGAGATATTGCCCCACATGCACCAAGGCTCGATTACATTTGCATGGCTCAATCTAGCATGTAAACTATATAAGAAATCTATCGGAACCCACCTGAGAGCAAAGTCCTAAATAGAGAAAGTGAGAGGGTTCACCGCATCACAAAAGGATGCCACTATACTAGAGGTAGGGTGGTCCACGACGAAAAGCGAGCTCTCTAGACTCAAGGTCATGAAAAACGTATGGTGTATTTGGTCTCCTATGTATGGGTAGCATGTGGAGTGGCGAAGGCGGGAGTGGTAGCCATGGCACATAAAGAGAGAAGGAAGGAGAGTACAAGTGTAGGAAAATAGAGAATGAAAGTGAAAATGAGTTTGGAGTTATAGCTTTTATGTATCTAGGGTTTTAAATAAAGATTCTTATAAATTTTTTAACCCTAGAGTTTCAAATTAAAACTCTTACCTTAGTTTTTTTATTTCAATACTTTAAAGTCACCGTTAAAATTACTCATATAGACAAACACTTCATTCTACATTATTATATCCTCAAATATGCTTGGATCGTTGAGTATATGCATGTCAGAGAAAATATAGAGAACTTTTAAGAAAAGAAATCTAAAAGACCTTCAAGATCCCTTTGGATCCAATTTAATATTTAAATTTAAGAAATGAGTAGAAGAGATAAGCTACAATATATCATTATACAAAGATAATA
This sequence comes from Lygodium microphyllum, assembly GCF_053477565.2. Taxonomy (NCBI): domain Eukaryota; kingdom Viridiplantae; phylum Streptophyta; class Polypodiopsida; order Schizaeales; family Lygodiaceae; genus Lygodium; species Lygodium microphyllum. The sequence continues at coordinate 34,762,789 of NC_141159.1, forward strand.
TTCCATAGATTATAGAACTCCAACCTGCAATTTAATTATGATTTTAACCAGCATGATTGACTAATTACATTATGTATTATTGCAGGCTTGGATCCATTAGGGGAGTTTTGAGGTCTCGAAAATGCCCTGTAAGAGATCCTAGAGAGAGAAAACAATTTACGAAATAAAATCATTTTATAGAATTTTTAAAAGGTTTATATTTTGGTAAGTTAAAATATCAAAATTCGTTAATAAATCATTGTCGTGATATTCTCGTGGTCACATCAAACCTAGAAATCTAGGTCGCCATAAAGTTGGTAGGGTTGTCATAATGAAGATCTTACCTCTCCTCATTAAAGTGAAAAGTAATATTCAATTTGAATTTTGGTGGATACTCGATTGCCTCCCTCCATCGTTTCTCCATCGTTTCTCTCTTCTTTTTTTCTTCTCCTTATTAGTCTCTTCTTTGTTTTCGTTCTTGCTTCTAATCATATCCTTAGCTGTAGATCAATCACCCAATGATCTCTGTAACTCAGCTATGGATCAATCATCTAATGATCTCTGTAGCTCTCATAAAAGACCTCTCTATCATCTTCATATTGAGTTGGACAGTGAGTATGAACCGATAAGAAAGAGAACAAAATCTATCACGGTTACAGAGTCTATGAAACATATACTGAGGTTTGAAGGAAAGAAGAATATTGATCTTTGGTTAGATGGAAAGCTATATCCCAAAGATCCTAGCAGAAATAGCACTCCTCCTTTCTATAATAGCTCGTCATTAATGAGGTTTATTGGTGATGGCTACAATGGATTTTTAGGTTATACACTTAATCTTGTTGCAGAAAAGGATATCCTTGGACTAGAGAATCATCTTTTGATGAAACACAATATAGAGTTGTTGCAGAAGCTAGAGGATTGTCAACAAAAAATTCATTCATTGGAAAAGCGTATCAAAGCTTATCAACAAAAGCAAACTTTATTAGGCCTTCGAAATCGACAAAGAGCTCTTAAAAATATTGAGAATCTCAAACGAGGAGGAGGAGGCTGTGGTAAAAGGATCCAAGCAGCAAGGTATATTTTTTTTCACTTGAAAAATCTTAAATATGGCTTTATTTAAACTACTTGCATTGATTTGTGATGTTAATTTTGCTTAGATCTCTTCTACAACCAAATGCAAGTGAAAGAGATTCTTTAAAAGCAGCTCAGTTTTATTATCATCTTCTTCCTTCAGTGGTTTCAAAGGATATTTTGGAGAAGAAGAAATTTAAAAAGGCAAAGAAACAATGCTTGGAGTCATTTGTGAAGGATCATTCTTTGGATTCTGAGTTAGTACAGAAGACACTGGATAGTATTGGTATCAGTCGAGATGCTTATATGCAACTTTTCCAACTTTTACAATCAAATATGAAGCAAGGACAGGTACACAATTGCATACTTCCGAAACCATTTGTGGTTAGGACTATCAGACAGAGAGTTAATAACAAAGTGATGGAGATTCTAGGTGAGCCTTTTCATATCAAGGCTAGCTTCAAGGGCAAGAAAAAGGAGGTTACATTCAATGAGTTTAACAATATTTTCCTTGACTTGCCCACCCTACAATGCTTAATGATCAAATTTTATGACTTGTCAGTAGCTGAGGCACAGGGAGTGGCTAGATTTGTGATTAAACTTGATGAAAGTGAGATTCTGAAATGTAAAAAATTGGAGAGAATCTCTATCACCTTGATGAATAGAGCACTTTCGTCAAGTCATTGCAATCACTCAACATCATTTAGTGTTCAATCTGAATATAACATCTGGTGGCTAGGAGCATTTGAGGTAGATACTGAGAATTTTGATATACTATATTGGGTTTTTCATCAAACATCAATACCTAATGTTATTCAAAGGCAACAAGCAGGAGAAGAGCTATTTGTTGAAGGATTAGGGAACTACATGATTGAGTGGCACATAGCTGGTGACCTAAAGACACTCAAATGTATGTATAATGTATCAAAAGGAGCTAACTCGAGATCTCCTTGCTTATACTGCATGTCACCAGCTGTAGAGTTAAACTCAAGCAATTGGAATAGAGCTCCCTCTAGGCACAATAAGGATCCACTGTTTAAACCAGTCTTGGACATTCCTTTAGCGAATGCCCATATTTGTACACTTCATGCACTTTGCAGGATAATCGAAAAGCTTGTTCATCTCTATATAGGATTTGCATGGAAGTTGAAGCCATTATCAACTAGAACAGATGCTATAACAAAGGTTGAAAAAGTTCTCTCTGCAATTGGTTTGCATGGTGGCAATGTTGTTATTGAACCAGATCTTCAGAAGTCTAAGGATGGTAATTGTGTCCCAAAAAAACCATCTATTGGTGGAGTGAAGGCTAGAAGGTTTCTAGGCTTTCATGGGAGACTTGGCAAGATAAACTCGAGAAATGGTGGCTCAACTATTAAATTTAATCAGTGGAAATCCCTACATAATGCAGTTAAGGATCACACTGATAATGGACAAGCTCGAAATAGAAAAGCTAAAGTTTGGGAAACACTAGACAAAGTGTTTTTTTATTGTGATAAGACTGAATGGAATGACGATGATCTCAAAGACTTTAAAAACCAATTGAACCTTTTCAAAAAGGCGATGACAGAAGCTTGGGGTGATCAACACTTTACTCACTATATGGTAAGAAGTTTGTATATGTTTGTTTCTTCATTGTCGAACTCATATAATGTTTTTTAATAACTTTCCTTATTTGTTGACTATGCAGCATATTCTATACAACCATGCTCCATACTTTATTAAACAATATGGATCTCTATCTATCTGGTCAACCCAAGGTATGGAAAAATCACATTATCAAGCAAGAACAAAATATTTCAGACATACAAGACATGGAGGTGGAAGACACAAAGCCAACAGTTTATTAGAGGTCTTTCAATGGTTCTATCGACAAATTTGGCATAAATTCAATCTTAAAGATACAACCACATCAAGCAATACATCATCTTTAGCAAGGACTATACAAATTGTTACCCAAAGAAGAAAAGATAGATATTTAAATTCTTGCGCAAAGCAAAGATTTACAGAATGGTTACAAACCAAACAAAGAGTTGGGAAAAGATGGGTTTCAAGAAACCCTTAATCTTTGGCATCTTCTAGTCTGATTGTGTTGCAGAAGAGTCCTTAGTTTCAGGCACCTCGACAGGGCCTTCAGTGGAGTCCTTGGTTTCAGGTAGCTCGACAGGGCCTCTAGAGGTATCTTTTGTTTCATCCCACTCAATAAGACCTCTGTATTTCAAAAACTCTTGTTTCCGATAGCCTGGAAGAAGCTTCAAATTCTTACTATCTCCTACATAAGAGAGCAAATAGGAGCCAAGAACTCCAAAATATCCAGCTCTAGATCCACTGTATCCAGGCATAAAGCCAAAAACTCTTATGGCTTCTTCCTTCTCCACCAAAATGATCTTGTCCAAACCTCTGCTGAAAACTTGAGATCCAATAACCTTTGAGATAGCTCTCAAAGCCATCATTGGTAGACTTGGAGAGCTTGAGAATCTATTATGATATATTACAATTGTTTGATTGTTTAAGTTTCCAATATAATGGCCAAGGCTTTGATTTTTTCCAAGCTTCATTGGCCTAGAGCCCTTGGCCCTTCCAAGAAAGTTGTCCAGATCTTCAATCTCAATCTATAGAACAAACCACAACAGTACAAGATATAAGATATTTATCTATAATGCATAATAAAGTCTAACATAAACTCAATGGGTAACTTCGAATTATATTTCATACCTTAGGGTGTTCATCTTCTTCAAGAAGACTATCATCATAAAGATTTATTGAACTCTTGGGCTTCTCATCTGATGGAGACTTCAATCTCTCTTCATACCCTACATCATCAATATGAAGTTTCTTCTGGACCTGCAAGAACTCTTCTTCTGTAGGTAGCCCCCCTTTTCGTATTCTATGATCTGATTAATACATGTATGTAAGGCTATAGAGCTATCTTGGAAATTCTCTCCCTCAACATCAAGACTTGCTAGTGGTTCTTGTTTATAACCTATAAAATTCATGTCATTTTTGCCCCAACCTGCAAGGATTGCTAAGCAATAATCTTCTCTAAGATCAAAAAGATGTTGAATATCATTTAGCAACACATATCTCTTCTTGTTGATAAGATAAGTGGGAAATGTTGGAACACAGGCAAGAGGACCTTCTTCATTAACCTGTGCACTTGGCTCAATCTCCTTTTCTTCCACCATTGTGATATTGTCACTCTTGAATAAACCTACATCAAAACCTTGGACAAGTTGATTCTCAACATCTTCTTGGAACATCTCCTCCTTCTCTTCGACCTCCTTATCCATACTTGCAATATCCTCTAGTTTTCTCTGTTGGTCTATATCTGGAGAAGAATTTTCCATGTACTGAAGATACACAATAAATCCAACGTCCTTGTGGATTAGAAGGCATTGGTGCTGGTACCTGTGGAAAGGGCAACATGTTTCTTTCTTTCTGAATTCCTCATCAATGAGGTTGAACCTGCCGAGCAAAGTTGACCTGGATGTATTGGTGGCTCCCATGACATCACTATAATGAACAAATCCATTGACTTCCAAACCTTGCACATGTCTATCATAAAAACATCTGTACTCCTTAAGTTTATCATCAAGATCCTCCAGTAACTCCTTCAAATCAAAAGGAGCATTGAAAATTTCCCTGATATAGCAAAACTTGGAAGAATTTCCAGTGATGTGTAAAAGATCAAAGAGCCTATCATCAGATGTCTCAATTATCTCCTCCTCATCCATTCCTTCCAGAGATAGCTTCCTCTTTGTCATTTTGACCAGAAAAATATTTATCCCTGAAAAAAAAGCAGAAAAGAACCAATATCCAATAAAACAAGATGATATCATGGAAAGAGGCCCCAACATTGATTTTCCAAGACAAAAAAATCAAAGCAGGAGAATTTTTTTAGTTGACCAGTGAAACGCGAAAATTAAAGTGTGAAAGGAAAATGCCTGTGAAGGAATCGCGTTTCATCGGACACTAGCTTGAAGACAAAAATTATTCTAAAATGTGGCCGGTGAAACGCGATACTAAGCAAAATATTATCAACACATACATTTTCTCGCGTTTTACTTGTTAAAAATTGCAAATGAAGAAAGGAAACATGAACAATAAATAAATTCTATGGAAACACACAAATTGATGATATAATCATTTTTGGAAAAGCTTTGCTGCTTTTGAAAGATAGAAAGCACATAACATCTTTAATTGTTTAAGTGTTATAAAACATTCTTTCTATATTAATCAAATTTATTTTGTTAAAATGCTTGTAATAAAAAAAATTGTTACCTATCAAAGATTGTTGAACTGCTCTCCACACAGGATGCAAGGACCTTGAAGGGAAGTCGAGACGAAATTTTGGCAGAGAAGAAGACAATGTCGGAGAAATGGGTTTGAAATGCTTTTATATCGACCGTTAAGCATGTGGTGATAGTTCCAACGAAAAAGTTTGTGTAATAATGGAAAAATACGTGTACACGTGTCTGACTTAACACAGCGTAATAAACTCCTCAGAAGACGTGCGCATTCTCTTTTTCCAAAAATACGTTACACGTGTGTTAAATAACCCTTTTCCAAGTAAATAAAAAATTTCGATAAGCGAGAGTACGTCACACGTGTGTTATTAACACTTTGCGAAGAACGTTGAGTCCATGCAAATTCACCGCCTTCAGCTTTCATCGCATTTCATCGCTACTCCATCTTTGTTTTTGGTGTTCCTTCCAGTCTGCAGCATTTCCTTCCAATCTCCAAGCATTTCACTATTTCTCCAACAAAGCAAACCTTCAAGCATATTGTCATCGTTAGGCTGAGATTGTGAAGAACAAGCTGAAAAGAAGGTATGGTTTCTGCATCTTGCTTTTCAATAACAAGCTCCATTCAATGCATTGTTTTAATATTTTTCCTTAATCCTTTATGTTATTATTAGCTCATGACCACTACAAAAGAATTTTTTCCACAGTGAAAGCATTCCTTAATATTGTTGATATTTAAGGAAATCTTACTGTGATCTGCATGAGCTATCTGAAATCCATGCTGCTGTTAATAATTACTTATCTGAGCATTCCATGCTCTCGGTGCCTGTTTCTTTCCTCCCTATGGATATTTTAAGTAATCTTAAAAGATTTCCTTGGATCAAAGCTCTTTTTTCTTGGTTTTGTCAATTTTTATGCTATTCATGAGCTGTCCGGTGAAACGCGAAAATAAGGTGCTTCAAGCAGGTTTCCTGGCTTAAATTCGCGTTTCACTGGACACAATGGACAACAAGTCTGGTGAAACTCGAAAAGAAGCAGCTGCAAGGAGGCGCCTTGCTTGACACTCACGTTTCACATTGTCAATTTTTATGCTATTCATGAGCTGTCCGGTGAAACGCGAAAATAAGGTACTTCAAGCAGGTTCCCTGGCTTAAATTCGCGTTTCACTGGCTACAATGGACAACAAGTCCAGTGAAACACGAAAAGAAGCAGCTGCAAGGAGGCGCCTTGCTTGACACTCGCGTTTCACTAGACAGCTTGAGAAAAATTCAGCTGATACGAGAAAACGCCATGCAGCATAGATAACTCTTGTCTGGGACTCGCGTTTTGCTTTACACGCTGGAGAAGAAGTAACATATGTTTTTTTGGCAGATGGCTAGGACTAAGTCAACAGCAAGAAAAGGGAAGATTGATCCGAGAGATTTAGCATCAAAGATTCATCAGTCTTCAAAGCCTCAGAGGCTCTCTAGAAAGTCAAAGCCAAGGAGAAGGTTTTCTCAAAATGTCAGGTGTCTAAGGGAGATTAGGAAGGCAGTAAATGCTCTTGACAATGCAATTCCAAAGTTATCTTTTCAGAGGCTTGTCAGGGAAATTTGTGACAGATATAGTTTGGATAGTTTCAGATGGACAAGAACAGCTCTTAATTGTATACAAGAAGCCACAGAGGATTTTCTAATTGAGTTTTTCCAAGATGCCTACATTTGTGCTGCTCATGCTCATAGGCTCACACTCATGGACAAGGACATGGTAATTCTTAGGAGGCTAAGGTATAGATTTTCAAAGGTCCTTGAGCCAATTCCCCTCACTGATATGAAGACATTTAATATCCTTAATGTGCCCCCAGCTAGAAGAAAGAAAGATGATTCTGGTGTCAGGGTTGAGGATGTCACCCATGAGAAGGATACAAGGGTCACCCATGAGAAGGATACAAGGCAACATGAAAAAGAGGAGAAGGCTAAAGAGGAACAAGCAGATAAATGGAGAGAGTATAGGAAGCAAAGGGTTGAAGAAAGGGAAATAGAGCAACTAGAGTCCTTTGAAAATGAGCTAGCCACCCTTCTTGAAGCAACTAATCCAAAAGGATTCAGTGTGTTTTGTTTCTTACCTGGTGACTTAGGCAAAAGAACTGAGGTTCTCTCCTTTGATGCTGGATGTGTTCAGATTCTTAAGGATAAAAGAAGAGAAGTAAATGACACTCTTATTCTTGCTGGCCTAAGGTATGTCCATCCATAATTACTTATACTTTTTGATATTTTTTTAGCAATAAGATTTTTCTTGTTTATACTCACTATTTCTATGCCTTTTCTAGGTGTATAATGCATGAGTTTCCTTTGGATATACAACAAAAAATTGAGGTTTTTGATCCATCTGTCTCATTCTTTATGAGGAATGAGCTTGATGCAAGTTTTATTGAGCACTGGCTCAATTTGATTGACTTCCATACTTTGGAGCTGCTTATAATTCCATACAATGAAAAGTAAGTGATTCAATATAATGAAAAGTAAGTGATTCAATATTCTATTAGAGTTTTTGAGATTTTATCCTACTAATTTGTTGAGATATGATTTCTTTTAGTTCTCATTGGAGCTTAATTGCAATAGACCTTGTGGATAAGCAATGCTTTTTAATCAACTCTATGAAAGGAAGCCATGGAAATGCTAAATTGTAAGTTATATTATCCAAGGGCTCCTTGATATTTCAATTCTTTTTTTTGTAAGTACTCTAAATTTCAACATATTTTATATACAGAGGTGCCAAAAGATTAATTGAAGAGCTAGAGAAAAGACCTCCTATGCCATCTGATTTGCTTGCAACAATGCAATATAGACAAGTTGCGGTAAGTTATTCATTAAAATAATTGAAACATGAGTTTATTCTATGAACTACCATTCGTCCTCTTTATAGTTTTACTTTGTGTTGGTGGTTGCAGTGTCCCCATCAGGATGATAGCCATTCTTGTGGCTGGAGGGTGATTGCAAATGCTAGAAGAATGGTTAACTTTGTTTATCTTAATGATGATAAATATGTAAAGGTAATATGAAAGATGCTAAACTTTAAGATAGATATTAATTGCAAATAGTCCATTGATGATAAAAATATAGTCTATTGTAAGAACAATAATGAACTAAAACTCTTTTTTCTATAAATGTGTGACAGTTTTCGAAGGATTGCTATACATCTGAGCATATTTGGTACATCAGAGCAAAGCTCTTGAAGTATATGATGGTCAATTGTATACAACCAACAACAGAGATTGGTGGGGATTTGCACCATGAAGGAGATGCGGTGCCTATAACCACGGAAGGCAAATCCATAGCTTCAACACCTTCTATACCCAAGACATCAAAGCAAGGCAAAAGGACTCCTAGAAAGGATAGTTCTCCAAAAAAGAAATAGCTTTGCCATATCGCCTTGTAGGCCTTCATATATAGAAATTTGCCCTTCAGCCCTTGTATATCTCATAGAGATGGCAGATAGACATCTGCTACAAATTTTGTACATGTATTTTATATTGATAGTAAAGATATCTTTTCTTGAATGTCATTGCAGTGTATTTTATTTTCTCTCCTTTTCGATATCTGCAAAAAATAAATTACAAATGTTTGTTAGTTAGAAAGTGAGATCTTGATATACATCTAAGTAGATATAATATGATGTGAAAACTTACTCGTTTCTTGTCAAGTTGGAATACAAAGGAGCATGGTAGTTCAATGTCTTCATTTTGTAAATCCATCCTCACTTGATGTAGCGTACATGATTTTCTGATCTTTAAGATTGCAATAATATCCTCGTTGAACCAAATATCAAGATCCACAATAGGATCCTTGCTGAAGTCATTAAGATTCTGGTCTAAAGCAACTAGACTACTACCAACAAAATGCCATCGACTATAGTAAAAGCTAAGGATAAAATTTTGAGTAGCAATCATATATTTACAAGCTATAGAGTCTTGATCTATCTTACATATAATTTTTCCTTCTGTCCTTGTATCCCATCCTTCATCAACAAATTGTATGATATGATCATATGTTAGTCTCTTCACTGAAAGCATGGTTTTTGTTATTCTTATCTCCATATTAGAGAAGAAATCAATAAATATATTAATAGGCATAAATAAAGTAACTTTGCTTAGCCTACTTGAGATATTAGATTTTAGTGCTTTCTGGATCTCAGAAAATATCTTACATCTATAGCCCTCACTAGTAGCTGGACTTGGCAAAGGCCACTCAAAGCTTGAAAAATCTGGCAAAGGAAGGAGTTTTATTGATCCCCATTGGCAACACCGCATAGGAATAACATAAGAATGGTCATAAAAGAATATTCCATTCTCTGCAAGCTCTGTCTTCTTTCTACCTCTATACATTTCTTCTCCAATTGAACCATGTATAACATCAATAACATCAATAATAGATTCCACTGGTTGCCATTCCTCAAGATTAGAGGGATAGACATCTACAAGACAAACAAATATTATAATGGAAAAACCTAAACCATATTTAAGAAAGGAAAAACTTTAAGAATCAAATTCTTACAATTTGGTCTATGCTTTGGAAGCTTTGAAGATCCAGGTTTCAAACACAGCTCTCTATGCATGAACACATGTTGCACTAGTACCTCTTTGATACTATTCTTATTTGCTCCAAGCTTAAAATCTCGGATTCTGCCCTTCCAAGCAGAGATAAACGAGCTCTCATGTCTTTGCCTTTTTCCACGTTTTGCTTGTTGCATGGTGATCCAACTACCTTTGCTAATGATAGTAGGAATCCATCTTCCATCAGTTTGGAATGAGTTAAACACTGATATGGATGTGATTTGGGAGCTTGGACGCCTTGTTGAAGGTCGAATTTCTGTATCCATGGTAGAAGAGAGAGATACATGCACACACACACACACTCACACACACAAAGAGAGAGAGAGAGAGAGAGAGAGAGAGAGAGAGAGAGAGAGAGAGAGAGAGAGGACTAGGCTATCATAACGGAGGGAAAAACAATAGAGGAATAAAAGAAAGGAGGGAAAAAACTGAGCGCCATGCTTTTCACCAATTTGAATTTCGATTACATCAGTCATTATCATTAATCTAGAAACATCATTAAATAAAAGTAGCCGAGACTCTATGCCATTAATGCAAAATATGTCATAATCACGAATATAAGAGACTAAAAATACATAATAAAAATACAAATTCGTAATATTATCATATTTATATATTTTTGTAAAATGATTTTTTATTTTTTTTAAATTAGAAGTTCCGTTACGGAGGCTTTGCTCTTATTGGTCTAGAGCACTCTCTCTCCACATCCTAAAAGGCATTTTCGAGACCTCAAAACTCCCCTAATGCATAGTAAACTAAGATGATCAGAATTGAAAGTACTCAAAAGTTTAAAAAATATTTGTATTCACTCTTTATAAAAACAAATTACAAGGGTTCCACTATTTCAAGGATATGTGGAGAAACACATTGTTTACATATCATGGATTACTCACTACAAGTCCTAACTTTTCTATTATCTAACTTGAAATAGAAGTTGTAGAGTGGCTCATTGGACATCAATTGGATTTCTTGTCTCAAAAAGGAAATGGGCCAATGACTCTCTGCGCTAACTATAAAAGAATTACGACCATTCCACAAGATAACCACATCTATGAGAGTTGTATGTGTCTCATCTCGGGTATCTTCATCCAAGTTGATCCACTCCCCTCGCAAAAGTCGCCATCTTCTATATCGAAAGCGAATGCATAGAGTTTGTCTAGCAATGAAATACTTGTAATAAGAATAAAAATAATGGTAAGTAAATACGACTAACACAACAATTCATCTAAGTAATGTCTATGTCAATTAAATCAATGCATGCAAAGTAGTAAAAAAGATTTACCTGAATGTAAGATCAGATTGGTTGACCCTGCACTCAACCGTCTCATCAAAATGTGTTCTTTTGACTTGCTAAGACTCACCCAATAGTAGCTGACTCATCCATTCCTTGAATGGACATTTGCATTTATAAGTAATCTTTGTTTTCTTTAGAACATCACATGAAATATATAAATAATAAGAATGGCATAAATAAACTAAGATGCACATCTTTGGAGCCTGTGGTGGGTTTCATAGCACTATTAATGCCAAATTTTATCTTGGACTTACATGCTCCTAACAACTCCAAGCTACCAATCAATCATTCACCACTAGATAGTGGTGTCAATGGGACATGCTGTAATCTCTGGCTTTCTACTACATACAATGAATTATAAAAAAAGATATTTTGAGTTGCAAGTTGACTTGTAGAGTTATTATCATTGATCAAAGAACCTATGTCTTCATGCCAAACATGTATCTTACCACTCAAACATTCCACATTCTGCCATTCATGCCAAGTCGATGGATATAGATATGTCAGTAAAACAAGTTTGAATTAGAACATTGCAAAGATTTTTAAAAATAACTCTGAAATAAAAAATAATAAAAAATGATAAAATTTAAAAACTTACTGTTTTATTTATAATTTGCAATGTAGTTCTCGTCGTGTACAGAGATTTGTTTGTGCATATAAACATGTTGGATCAACACTTTTATTACTATACTTGTTCCATTAAACACTTTTCTAAACTCTAAATTCTACCTTTTCAATGTTTGCTAGGGTTTGCAATATCCTTACGCTTGATCTTGAAACTCCCTTGAGTACTTGAATGCATCAAAATCAATCCAACTTATAGTACTTATCACAAATCCAATTACCGCCACTATCTTTCCTATTGAAGATCTCCACTATAGCAAGTATGGTACTGATGTTTGTCCTCTGTGAAGACATCTATAATAATCAAATAGAAAAGCTACCAATTAGCATGTGTCTAATTTACAAATGTTCTCTCTAAATGAAATCAAATCTAAATGGAGCAATTTAAAAAAACATTGTACCTATAATTATTTTCACAAAGAAGCCCTAAGATGTTGAATAAGAAGTTGACTTATAACAAGGCCATTTTTGCTTCACTAACAAATTCATGGAGTACAAAAACAAAAGAAATATCGGGTCAAAGTATACATATAACTTACATAGGCTTTGTCCAAATGAGTTGAAATTTAACCATGGAGCAACAAAAAAAAATGAAAATATACCTATGGCTCTCTTTGCAAAGAAGCCCAAAGATGTTGAAGAAGTTGAGTTCTAAAAAAATCATTATTCTTCATCCTCGGAGATTCTTAGAGTACAAAAACAAAGGAAAACTTAGTATGCATATAACTTGCATACATTTTGTCCAAATGAGATAAAATTTAACTATGAAGCAACAAAGAAACAAGACAACATATATGTAACTTTGTTTGCAGAGAAACCTTGAGATATTGAAGAAGAAGTTGAGTGTTCAAAAGATCATTATTCTTGACTATAAGAGACTCTTAGAGTACCAAAACAAAAGAAATTACATGTCAGAGAATGCACATAACTTGCATAGGTTTTGTCCAAACAAGATAAAACTTTACCATAGAACATCCATGGAAGAGAACAATATACCTATGAAGTCTTGTGAAGAAAATCTTAAGGCTTTGGTAGAACAAGCTTTGCTCATATAAAACATGTGAAACTCACTTTGTGTTTGTGTAGAGGAAACGAAATTTCACAAGGTTACAGATAGAACAAGCAACAATGAGGCTGTAAAATTTCGTCAGGAAAAAAGAAGCGGGAAAAGAGATGAGCTCGTTATTCTTCTCCTTCATGATTTCCTTCTCTCCCTCTCTTTCACTCTCTCTAAAAAGCATAATGTCCAAAGAAATGAGAGAATAGTCAGAAGGAAAGGGTTTACCTTGAGGCTCAAAGACACACAAGTGCTCCCTTGAAGCTCTCCTTCATATCACTCTTCTTCTTCTCCTTCATGATCTTCTTCTTCTTCTTGTCCTTTGCTACCTCATCAAGCTCCTTATTCTTCTCCTTTTTAGTCCCTTTCTCTCCCTTTGCTTCACTCTCTTCCTCTCTTTCTCTCACTCTCAGTTAGTCCTTCTCCTCTACGCTCTTTCTCTCTTTGAAGCTCCCTCTCTCAAGCTTCAAATAGTCCGTGGCAAAAATGCCATGGAATGTGTCCATGTTTTCTTTTCCCATCATAAGATGTTGCTACTAGTGTTACTACCTATGTTGCTATATAGGGATGTTATTAGTGATGCTAAAAAGAAGCATGGCTAATTTGCATTGCTATTATGCCAATCCCTTATAGAGTTACATATCAAGTTTATGATGTATGAATATAATATCATGCTATTATTATGCATTGAATGTTTTTAACAATGTTTTCAAAGTTTATATATGAATATAGACTTTACCTTTTTTGACCAAATGATTGTCCTTCTTAGGTGTCACAAAAGAATCATGAGGATGATATTAATAAGAAGTTACAAATTGAGAACTCAAAGGTTATTGGGGCAAGAAAAGGCAATTGTGTGCACAATATATATCTATGTATTTTTCCATGAATACTAACTATTATTTTATTATTTTTAATCTTTAATAACTAATCTATTGATACTCAATATACTGATCGTGTTGTAAAAGATGAGCAAAATATACAATACAATGTGAAAGTAGAAAGAAAAGACATGGGAGAAAATGCAATAAAGAATCAGGGTTCATGCTTGGTGAAAGACTATTATTTTTCATGTGGGATCACACTTCATATTGCTACATATGCGAATAGCATAGAACTTAGTTTTATCAAGGACTCAGTCATTGTCACAACATGAAATAATTCAATCATTGAATCCAATGATTGCTTTGATATATTGGAGATGTTTAGTACTCTAGTCACTTTGTATCTAAGGGTTACAACTAATAATTACATAGTGTTTTTACTTCCTCTTAGTTCATTGTGTAAGTAATGATTATGTGGTATTAGTTTACTACTTTTGTAACATTTTATTAATTCCAAACTCTAACTTATAACTCCATAGCTCCATAGGATTCTTACCCTTTTTGTTTCTTTAACTTGCGTAGGTCAAACATTTGATGATGAAGATCAAGCTACCCTACACTGGAAGTTTTTCAATATTCATAATTTTGACAACTATGTGTCTTGAAATTATCTTTCAACATCATAAAGAAAGGTGCTACCTTTTGAGGGGGGGCCATAGAGAGAAAAATCCTTTTGTACTTAAAAAGCTTAATTGTCGTTATAATAAGTACCAACAATGCGCTCAGTCTTGATGACGTACTATTGGACTAAAATTTTAACCTTGAAACCTCTCATCTCTACAACTTATGAAGACTTAAAATATAAGCTACTTAAACTAGTTTATTTATGTTATTCTTCTTATTCAATGAGTTGTTAACATTTACATAATTATACTATAGGTTTGGTTACATTTGAATCTACATTAGAATCATTTATGTGTAAGACTAACTCTTTCATAAACTTAGTAAAAAGGGGTTGACCAAGTAATTTACGGTGTATCTGGTTAAAGCCTAAGAATGCCCCAACACGATGGCTCGCGATCAAATATGAAATATTCTTATAGGGTATAGACGCGGATTGGATAGGGGGAACTTTAAAAGCAAGAGGTTTGATTGACTACGGATTAAGGCCTTGACGAGAACAAGTTTGATTGACTATGGATTAAGGCATGGGTCAAGGAAAGACACGCTTGCTTCATCTTAGAGCCGACACAAGTTTTGGAAAGCCCTCCTCTAAAATATGGTGTGAATAGAAACTTTCGTGATTGAAAATATGTAGGTTTAGTTATCAGCTTGCAAGAGCATGCATTGAATTAAAGTTCCTGAGCTAAGGCCTTTTGGATGTAACTTTATTGACATTTATTAGTTATGAGCTTGTGGGCACGAAGTGAAAACTAGTTCAGGTTAGGCACATTAACTTACGACGAAAAGGGCTCACACACTCCCCTTAAAAGATGGATGGCTCCGGGATCCGTCTGATTGGTCGAACATACCGTCCGTCAACAAGGGTTACGTGAGAAGTTGAAACAGAAGCCAGAATTGGCAATCAGATTGCCTGTCATCGCCACCATCGACGTTGCTTTCACCTTTGAAGTTTGAGGCAATTAATCATTCGGCTTGCAAGTTGCAAGACACTGCCGCTTCGCTCTCTGTATTTACTGCAGCGAAGTTGACGGTGCAGACGAGTCGTCATGACTTGTGACTCAGAGAGGGAAAGGGAGTGGACGGTGCAGTGCAGACGAGTCCTGACTTATGAGAATGTCGTTGACGGGGTAGACTAGAGATGAGAAATTGTCCAGGTCCCAGGAGATATGGAGGACGTGTGTCCATCTGATTCCTTATACAATCCTGTTGTGATATCTCAGAAGAGCCTCCTGACACCGGCCTGCCGATCGCGATTCGCATGTTTGTTCCGGGTTGGCGGCGGGAAGCTGTGCTTTAATTGGTTATGCATGGTAGTTCCTGTTTCATAATGATGGAGTCATTTATATTACTGCAGCCAACATCGCTGCTGCTGTTGATACTGTCCGGAGCGGCCTTCCAACAAATGAAGTGCCAATGGGACATCAACGACGTCGATGGGCAGCTCCTGGGCGTTGTTAATGATGACGCCCAAGCCCTGCTCGCTCTCAAAGCTCGCATCACGGCAGACCCTCTGCGCGTCCTCTCCAGCTGGACGACCAGCAGCAGCAACAGCAGCGGCAGCAGCAATGGTATTCCTTGCAACTGGACAGGGATCACCTGCGATGGCCGCCAAGAAGGGGCGCGCGTGGTGCGCCTCATCCTGCCCTCCAGCAACCTCTCCGGCACCCTCCCCCCTGAGCTCGGCACCCTCCCCCCTGAGCTCGGCAGCCTCCATGCCCTCACCTACCTCAACCTCTCCTTCAACGCCTTCTCCGGCCCCATCCCCGCCCCTCTCTCCAACCTCACCTCCCTCTCCGTCCTCGACCTCAAACACAACCTCCTCTCCGGCTCTCTCCCGCCTTCCCTCGGCCTCCTCCCCTCCCTCTCCGTGCTCAACCTCAGCTCCAACCTGCTCCAGGGCCCAATCCCGCCCACCCTTGCCTTGCTCCCTCGCTTGCAGACCCTCGAACTCTCTGACAACAATTTCTCACACAGCATCCCCCCCCAGCTCGGGAATCTCAGCAGCTTGCAGGTCCTTTCGCTCGCCACCAACAACCTGTCAGGCCCTGTGCCCCCGGAACTCGGCAACTTGTCGAATTTACAGGGTCTCTTCTTCTACGCAGCCGGTAACCTCAGTGGCTCCATACCTCCAGAGCTAGCTCGTCTTAGCAAGCTGCAAACCCTAGACTTATCAAAAAATCAGATATCAGGACCGATACCTCCTGAACTCGCACAGTTGGAAAGCCTCCAGTATCTCAAGCTCTTCTTCAATCCCATCAATGGCAATGTTCCTCCACAACTAGGCCGCTTGAAGAATCTCAAAGGCCTCTACCTTTTTGACACCGAAATCGAAGGACCCATACCTACAGAGCTTGGCAACCTCACAAATCTCGTGGATCTCTATGATCTAGATTCTGGCGGGATCATCGGTGGCATACCTCGCGAGTTATCCCAGCTGAAGAGCCTGCAAGTCCTGAAGTTGGACAGCAATACCCATCTCAATGGGACCATACCCCCAGGGCTGGGTGACCTTACGAATCTCACTTTCCTGACTCTGCATCTGAACAATCTGTCCGGACAAATCCCCCCTCAACTGGGCAAACTAGTCAACTTGCAGCATTTGAATCTGTTTTCCAACAAACTCAGTGGAAGCATCCCCAAAGAGCTTGGGAATCTCGTCAAATTACAAGACCTCGCCATATCAGAGAATCAGTTATCAGGAGGCATACCTCCAGAAATGGGACAGCTTGTGGATCTTCAGGAGCTTTACATGTCTGAGAATTCACTTGGAGGCAGCATTCCCAAACAGTTCAGCCAGCTTAAGAGTCTGCGCGTGCTCACACTGTATAACAACAATCTTACTGGAACTATACCTCCAGAGCTTGGGCAACTTGAGAATCTGACAACTTTTTCAGTTTACAATAACCGACTTGGCGGCACCATACCCTCAGAGCTTGGCAATCTCGCAAAACTTGTGAACCTGTACTTGGGAACAATAATTTCTCAGGGACTTTACCACAAGAACTGGGATCACTCAGCAATCTTCAATATTTAGATGCAGGCTTCAACAATCTGCATGGTGTTGTTCCAACGTTTTTGGCAAATCTATCCAATCTGATATACTTGCAACTGTCAGACAATAACTTCTCTGGTGTCGTGCCTGCATTTCTAGCCAACTGCTCCAACCTGCAATGGATTAAACTAGACAGGAACCTGTTAAAGGGTGAAATTCCAGTTGAAATAAGTCATCTTAGCTATCTGCATAGCTTGTCACTTTCATCAAACAGTCTGACAGGCAAGCTCCCTGAGTCCTTCACCAACTACAGCACCTTGGTGGTTCTGAATCTGCGGGCAAATGCAATGTCAGGAAAGCTGCCAGACTGGTTAGGACACTGCATCAATTTGCGTGTGCTCAGTCTTGGACTTAATCAGTTTGAAGGTACATTGCCAGCTTGGCTCTGGACTCTGGGGCAGCTCCAACTCTTGGATTTGTCTCATAACAACTTCTCTGGAACTATATCCAGCAATGTCTCTCAGTTGCAAGCTTTGCAGAGAAATGCAAGACTTGCAACCTCAGCACAAAGTAACCTCTTGCAGGACAGCATTGTGCTAGACTACAAGGGCCAACAATTGTTTTACACATATGTGTACTCTGAACAGGCTTTCTTGGATTTGTCTGCAAATCATCTTACTGGTGAAATACCTGTAGAACTGGGATTGCTCAGTGGCCTGCAAAACCTCGATTTGGCAAACAACGAGCTGACAGGTGGAATCCCTCCAGCCTTGGGAAAGTTGGCCGCATTGGAGTCCCTAGACTTGTCAAACAATGAGCTTAATGGGTCAATACCTCTTCAGTTGGTGAATATCTTTGGGTTGTCATATCTTAATTTGTCCAATAACAACCTTTCAGGACGCATTCCAACAGGTGAGGAGGACTACTACAGCTACTCCCAAAACTAGGCATAGGCCTCAGCTTGATTGTTGAAAACTTGAATGAAGTGCAACATCATAATTTTTTTCTTGTGGACTTTAGCTTTTCCTGTTGAGTGCGTACCAACAAAATCTTGAAGCTGTATGACTTGCAATTTTGTTCATTGAGCAGCTTAATCTTCGACACATTGTATTGTCATTAGACTAGACAGGGCAATTCAAATTTGCGAGGGGAAACACACAGTTTACTGTCTCAGATAAGCTTACTAATACATATTGTGGCTATGCTCTTCTGTTGAAGGTTATCAGTTCAACACTTTCAACGAATCAGCCTACCTTGGAAATCCAGAACTGTGTGGTCCTCCTCTCTCGAAAATTTGCTCTGATTCAAATGAAGGACAAACACCTGCAGGGCCGCCACTGTCAGATCATGGTCTTAGCAGAGCTGCAAAGCTTGCTTTGATTCTACCCATTACAGTTGGGATTTTGTTCCTTGGTGGCTCAGTCCTAGGTTATATCTACTGGAGAAGATCCAGGAGAAGTAAGGGTAAAAGTGAGACCAAGGCATTTGCAATGGGTCTGCATGTCACAATGGAAGATTTGAATAGAGCAACAGAAGGCTTCAGCAACAAAAGCATTGTTGGCAAGGGTGGCTCGAGCACAGTTTATAGAGGCAAGCTTCAGGATGGTACGCTGATTGCAATCAAGAGGCTGGAAGTAGGCAGCTCTGGCGAAGCTGAAAGCAATTTCATCTCGGAATGCAATGTGTTGGGCATGATACGCCACAGAAACCTTGTGAGAATCCTTGGCGCTGTGTCAAGCTCAAATGCGAGGTTCCTCATCCTGGAACTCATGCCTAATGGGAGCCTGCACACACATCTGCATGGGTCTGAAGTCTGTGTACTGAGATGGAAGGTGCGGCTTGAAATTGCCATTGGTGTTGCTTATGCGTTGGAGTACTTACATCATCAGTCTGGACTAGGACAGATTCTTCACTGTGACCTCAAGCCTGGCAATATTCTTCTTGATGAAAACTTCACCCCAAAAGTGGCTGACTTTGGAATTGCAAGACTGATCACTACAGAAAACATGGTTGCAAAGCCCTTAGCAGCATCCAATTTCAGAGGAACGATTGGATATGCTGCACCAGGTACGTTAGCTTTGCCTGTCCGAGAGAAGCCTGTATGTATCTTCTTATCACTTGGCTGGCTCTCAATAATTACACAGCTGTCCTGCAAATCTCACTATTCTTTGCTGTTTTGAATCCTGACTTGTCTTCTCTTGATGGGCATTATGCTGTCCAGAGTATTGCTCCTCTGGGTTCATTACTCCAGAAGCAGATGTCTACAGCTTTGGGATTGTAATTCTTGAAATGATCACATGCAAGAAGCCAACAGATGACATGTTTGTTGAGGGTTTGACATTACCGAAATGGGTCCAGAGGGCCTTCCCGCATGCGGTTCATGAAGTAATTGATCCTGCCCTTCAGGTGGAGTCGGAGAAAGATGTCACAGAGATCCTGTATTTGTTAAAGATAGGCTTAGTTTGCACTCAAAGTGTCCCAAAGGATCGCCCGACCATGAAAGTTGTATTGGAAATGCTGGTTGAGAGTGCTAAGAAGGAAGACTTGAGGACCAGAGACGTTTACTCGCTGATGCGAGGAACACCAAGCAGCGATGAACTGCTTTATGTCAAGACTCGTTGAACAGTAGTGATCGGTACTGACAGCCACAGGTTGGTCATTTTATCGTTTCCTATCAGTTTATGAATGGGTTGAGCAGGCACGTCTAATCGAATAACTGCAAGAATCACGCTCTCACATAGGTCTGGGTGTGATTGCAGTAATACAGCATATTGTCCATTCGTTCCAAGTTCCAACAGAAGTGGCTCGAGACAGCACAATAAACATGATGGACGGATTAAAGATGCTGGATGGATTGACCAGTGCAAGATACGACACATATAGCAGCTAGCTGCGAGCTGTCGCCGACATCTTTAGAATCACTCTGATCCCCGGATTTCCCTGGCAGCATTAACAGCCAATAAGCCTTGCGGCTTTGTCTTGCAAATCCAGTATGAATTGGGTCTGCAGGTAGAAAGCAAAGGACTCCAAGTTTATAAGGGATATGAACACCTATGATAAAGGGGCCACTGGCCAGTAATTGAACAGCTAAGAGTTCGCAAATGGTTCTTTCCTATTTTTTAAAAAATTGAAGGCCTGAGATTACAAAGATATGTATCTAAGTCTATCCCTTTACTGGAGAAATTGATCTTAGTTCATCTTGATCCAAAAATCACACAATAATGGTTCTTTCCTATTTTTTAAAAAATTGAAGGCCTGAGATTACAAAGATATGTATCTAAGTCTATCTCTTTACTGGAGAAATTGATCTTAGTTCATCTTGATCCAAAAATCACACAATAATATTTCCTCCATAAATTCTCACTAGGCCACTTAGCGGCACCCTAAGTGGGCTATTCTCTCTCTACCTTTTTTATTTTCTCTCTTTCTCTCTCTCTAAGTTTTTAAACCTCTCTCTCTCTCTCTCTCTCTCTCTTGGCTTTTTACCTCCCTCTCTCCCCTCTTTTTAAAATCTCTCTCTCTCTCTCTCTCCCAAATCTTTTTTACCTCTCCCCCTAATTTTTCTTACCACTCTCTCTTACCTCTCTCTCTTTCTATCCCCAAATATTTTCTATCTCTCCCCTTAATTTTTTTAACCTACTCTCTCTCCCATCTTTTTTTACCTCTCTCTCTCTTGCCTCTCCACCCTCTTTTTAACTGCTCTCTCCCACCTTTTTTAAATCTCCCTCTCTCTCCCCCTTCTTTACCTCTCTTTCTATCCCAAATATTTTTTACTTCTCCCCTTGTGTTTTCAAATCTCTCTCTCTTTAAAACACAATTTTAATATATTTTTTACATACAGAAGGGTGTCATATAAAGGGGCTACTTACAGATTGAATAGAAAAGGGTTGTGTTTTATTCAAGAAAAATTCACAGATTAGGATATTTATAAATAGGCCATGAACGCACGTTATATAGAGAATATACATATAATGAACCCCCCCCTCTCTCTCTCTCTCTCTCTCTCTCTCTCTCTCCTTTTACCTCTCTTTCTATCCCCAAATGTTTTTTACCTCTCTCCGCCTATCTTTTTAAACCTACCTCTCTCTTTCTCAAAAATTTCTTCTCTCTCTCTCTCTCTCTCTCTTTAATCTCTCTCTATTTGAAATCTCTCTCTCTCTTTCTTTCCCTTTTCTATCTCTTTCTCTTTTTATCACCAAATATTTACCTCTCCCCCTATTTTTAAACCTACCTCTCTCTCTCTCTCAAATATTTCTTATTCTTTCTTTGTCTCTCTCCTTTTTTACCTCTCTCTTTCTATCCCCACATTTTTTACCTCCCCCTATTTTATTAAACCTCTCTCTCTCTCTTAACCTCTTGCTCTCTCTCCTCTCAACCTCTCTCTCTCTCTCTTCCCCCTCTCTTTCTATTTTTTTCTTTAAAATAAATCTCTTCTCTCTCTCTCTCTTTCTCTCATATAAACACACTCTCTCCCACGCATGCACACACTCTATTTTGGTGTTTAAAATCTCTCTCTCCCTCTCTCTCTCTCTCTCTCTCTTTCTCTTCAAAATAAGGCTGGGTTTAGGCGAAGCCAGCAACACTGCAAACTATGACCAACCTTCCACCTCCTTTGTGTGAACAATAAAGTCGGAGGCACAATGTGCTACAAGAGGGTAAAGAAAGGTTTTTCCTTAATGCCAAAGCTTTTCTGAGGGGGAGGGGTCGGTAGAAAGAGGGTAGGTCTAAAACAAAGAGAAATAAAGTCGCAACCATTTAGGAGATACCACATCAAAAGCACTCCAATTTGATATATCTCTGTCGCCGCTCGTCTAAACCTACCCTATTCACCCACCATGTGTGTGTGTGAGAGAGAGAGAGAGAGAGAGAGAGAGAGAGAGAGAGAGAGAGAGAGGTGTCACCAGCGAGGTTCGTGAGAGAGAGAAGGCTACCTCCACTACCCACCACGTCATTGCATTGCCTGCCACATCATTGCATTGCCCACCACACCATCGCACTGAGAGAGGTGTTGTTGGGTCACTGCTCTCTCTCTCTCTCTCTCTCTCTCTCTCTCCACACACGTCAAGTTGTTCGTCGTTGCGTCACTACCTGCCACATCATCACACACACACACACACACACACACACACACACACACACACACACACACACACACACACACACACACACACACACACACACACACACACACACACACACATACACAGAGAAAGCCAGCTAGCTGCCTCCCCTTTGCCTCGGGCTTTGACTTGCTGTCCCACTTGTTGAGTCATCTGCCATGTCCTTGTTCAGCTCTACTGGCACCTTTACCTTACCTTGTTTTTGCAAATCGACCTTTAGCTCATACCAACTTATTTCTCCATTTCTCTTTGCACGATGAATTGCAACACTTTCAATCTAGAAAGAACGATGACACACCTCCATTTTGTTGTGCAAAAGCCATCCTGAATAAGCAAGCAGCCCCTTGAATTTTTGTGACTTGTGTCTTGTGAATCCACTGTCAATTGGGTGGTTGCGAGGAAAGCAAAGCATTCCCAACCTTCTAGATATAAATACCTACCTTGTTTTTGTACTCTAGCCTTCGCTTGATACGAACCTATTTCCCCACATCTCTTTGTACAATGACACTTTGAGCCTACAAAGAAGGATTATCCCATCTTTTTGCCATCTTGAATAAATGACTGGCACATCATAACGAGGAAGGTGAAATAAACTACTTCATCAATCTTAATGGAATAGTTTTGTTTGAGTAACAAGTATAATCTATGCGCACTTTTGGAGGCCAAGAGGTAAAAGTAATAGAAAGGTGTGAAACTCGCTTCTTATCAACCTACCACCAGAGATTTATCAGTAAAACAATATGAATGTAGGGAGTTTATAAAAGCTAGAGACACATATTTCTTAGCAATAACCATTGAGTAGTTATCAAACCATAAACTAGAAACCCTAGGTTTTGGGGAGCAATGGGTCACCCATAGGTGTATCGCATGGGTGCAAAAGAACGGATTCTCAAAATACTTTTTAAACACATTTTTTCCATATAGAAGGGTGCTAATATATAAAGGGATGATACATAAATTGAATAGAAAAGGGTCGTGTCTTGTTTGTGGAAAAATCACAGATAAGGGCATTTTTAAATAGGGCTTAAACTCATGTGATATAGAGAGTTTAAATTTATTGAACCCCTTGAGCCAACAATCATGGTCAAAATATAGCATTTAGCTAGATATTAAAACCTAATTGGTCAGATTTCTACTCTTAAGTCAAATCAACACCATGGTTCACAACTTCACTCGGTGCATGTGTTTATCTACTTGGTGAGAAACTCTAAGTAAGTTTTCGTTGCACAACATTTGGTGCTCTAGAGGCAAGTCTATGCATCTCATCAATATCTACCAATGTTGTGCTAGAGAGGTTTACTAAAGACATGGCTCCTCAAGGTGAAAGCCTAATGAGACTTTGTAAAGGAAGCACCCCTGTTGAACCATGTGGAGACATATCATCAAATTGGCTTATGTAATAAGTATGCTCATTGTGCATACTTTACATAATCTATGTCCTTGGTATTATATATGTACAAAAGCTCTACAAAAGCATCTCCTCATATCATCTCTCAATGCCTTCCTTTCAAGGGTTTTTATTTGAATAAAATTATTTATTATATTATGCATGTTATATGTACTTTGATAATATTGATAGATGTTGCATTGTTTGGAAACCTCTCATGGATTATCTATTGCATACCGTACATTATCATCAACAAGTAATAGCATCATTTGTGTTCATGTAGGGCCACTATTAATTGATTTTCATCCTTTTTTCTATGTAGAGATAGTTTTCATTGATTTTCATCAGCATTAAAGTGTTCATACTTATTTCTATGTGAGGAAAATTGTCAAAAATACATTAAATGAGGAATGTTGGCATCAAAAGCACTAGCAAGTTGGGGCAACAAAACAACAATAGTAGAGAAGAGAGGCAAGTTGCACATGATTCCAAGGAAATAAGTGTGGACAAAAAACTAACATTGTGGAGCTAACACTTATTCTAAGACATTTGCTTTTTGGTTAATGGGGGAGGGAAACTCTCCATTGTTAAGAGATTTATAGATTCATTGATGGGGGTAAAGGCGCATCTGCCTAGCCGCCCGTGTATTACTACATTGACAATACCCACTCCTGCACACTACAGGTGGTGGGCGCCCGTCCACCGTCACTTTATTCTTTATTCTTTTAGTGATAGATGAATAAAAGGAAGACTGGTCACACATTGTGATTGTTGGAGTTCCCACATTGTGAATCTCTCTCTCTTGCTCTTGCTCTCTCGCCATAGCTCCCTTGTGCAAGCTTCGATCCTTCTCACCTTTTGTGGGAGCTTTCGCTCAACCGCCAAGACCCACGGACCGCTTATTGTTTCAAGCATTCCAAGCCGAGCACTAATGGATACCTCTCACATAACCGACGCGCCATCCATATCTACGGGTGTAGTGAGCTCCCTCACACTCTCACACTCCCTCTCTCAAGCACAAGCTCAAGCAAGCAAGAAGAAGAAGAAGAAGAAGAAGAGGAGAGCTACTTTTGGCCACACACAAGAATGAGCTTCTCATTCACTTTTCAACTTTATATACAAAACCCTAAATCCCTTTTGGGCGGTCATTCCCTTTTTCCCTTTTTACATGGCCGACCGTAGCCTAGGCCCTTTTTCCCATTGTCCTTCTATCTTCCTAGCTTCCTTTCCACCGCCCATCTACATTTACAAATTGCATGGGTGAGAGCCCGGCGCTCCTTGAATTAAACCATGATGCGCTTGCACTCTTTTACAAAAGTTTTGACTTGCGCTTTTCCTTGTGCACCTTTCTCCCTTATTTAGGACTCTTCTCCTTGTGCGTCTTTGTCTTACATTTCTCTTTGCCTTGGCCTCTGTCTTTGTCTTCTTATTTAGCTTTTCCGGATTTTCCACCTTCATTCGTTTGAGGGTTAACATTACCCCCCTCCTAGATGAGTGCCAGTCCCATGGCACTCACCGTCGTAGGTAGCAGGCTGTAGCATGCACTGAAGACGTGGGTGACAAGAACGCCGGTGGTTTCCATGGAGCAGTGCTGGTGGTGGTGTGGTAGAAGGTCCTGGGGGCCTATTGATGGCCAAGGTGGCTGGTGGAAGGTTGTTGGAGTTGGCGGTAGGGCTATTTTGTGTTGGGGATTGCATTGATGGCCAGTACAAGCGTTGGTTTGTTGGGGATTCTGCACATGATGATCTTTTGCGGGCTTGTCGGATAGTAAGGGATAAGCATTCAGAGTTGGGTGCTGATGAAGATCGAATGACACTTTCTGTGGAGTCTTCAACACCTGCAATTTGAAAACCTCTCGTGTGGTCTCTCCCTAAGGGGTAGTGCTAGTCTTCTTATCGTGCACAAGACATATTTGATTAGTTTGGGAGATAGGTCGAACTTTAAGCAAGCTGAGAGTATTGTCCTGCACTTGAGGACCCAAACTGTGTATAGGTTATAGTGTGAATATTAAGTGTGTACACGTGCATATTTAGGTATTACTTAGTTAGAAGATGATCGGCCTAGTTCCTTGTATAGCAATCAGTGAAGAAAGGGGCTAAGTTGATGGAAAAATTTGTCGATGAAGACGGGGAGTAGACTTGAAGATTGCTTGAGACATCATTATGGTCTTGTCAAGGCCATGTAGCATAAGTGAGCTCCTTGATGTCTAGCTCTTGGTAGCTAGTGACTACCTATAGTGCATGAAATGTATGGTGTACTTTTCCATTGTCTTTCATGCCTTGCTTACCACTATGGATTGTAATGGCATTGAGATTAGTGCAAAAGAATTGTGCAAGTGGTTCAAGGTGACAGGTCTAACCATAGGCGAGGCGAACTCCCTAGGTATGTCCTGCCCTTAATGTGCCCTGAACAATTGTGGGGGATGTAAAAGGGCTAGGGGATTAGGGACGGAGCCAGCCGACCAAGGTCACTAGACGTACCTAATTTGAGGACCCCTAGGTGCGGTGCCATGATCGTGTGTGCTCTTTTTTTTTTTGGTGGGAAAAATGAATACAATCAATGCCATACATTGAGGCTGTTAGCCTTTCATTTGGATTGAGAAATGTTGGGATCCAAAGGCTATGAAGGATGGATATTACAGAGATGATTGTGTCACTAGCCTTGATGCTAGAGGAACTGTTGTTGAGATGAAGAGATACACTTGAGATTTTGCAAACCTCCTGGCGACACACTCGATGTTGGTACAAGTGAGGTAATGACTGTCGTGAGCTAGCTATAGAGTTTTACCCAGAAAGAGAGCGTGTCCCATGAATGTGCTTTGGACCATGCGATGGGGGCGGTTGGCAAGGGTGCTTTCGGTAGTGTGGCTTTGCCGCGGCTCGTTGTGGGGTTGTTGGTGTTGCGGTGATTGGGCATTGAACATTTTCGCACAAGGACCTGTATTATCCTGCATCCACTTGTCACTTCATGAGAGTACATGCATTGTATATGCCGCAACTATAATAAACCAGTGCAATACAAGGAGACATCACTTATCGGTATATTAAACGCAGATATGAAAAGTTCGTACAATTCGGGAACATGTCAACACTTAACCATTTAAAGACAAAAAGTCATGGCCCGGTAGCATTTGATAAGCCCTTTATACAACATGGGGCTACTCTATTTGTACGAGGCGCGGGGCGAGTCTGGGTGGTCGGGTGATTGGGGCTCTGCTGGTGTGGGGCTCCCGTGGGGTTGGGCAAGGAACATGTCGGCCGGGACATGAATGGTGTAGTCCCGGGCCGCTACCGTTTCCAGAATGTCTTTAAACAATTCATTAAATTCTTCTCTTTTCCGAGCTGCCCTTTCTGCCCTTGAGCATCTGGGGCCCGAGCGTGAGCTGGGGGTTCGTGCCACTAGTGCTGCCACCTGTTGCACATTTTGAGTCTCGGCTTCCTTGACTCAAGGATTCTTCGGCTTTTGCCCTGGACATTGTCGCTTAGGGTCTCGCTTCTTGGCATACCTCTTGATGGTGGGCACGTAGCACTCCGGTGGAGGGGCGCGTGCCACCTGCTCCCGTCTCTTGTGAAGAGCGTCTTTGCAAGCCAGATCTCCATGATTCTCCATGCGTTCCGCCAAAAAAGGAACCCTGCAAGACGCAATCCAAGGGTTAGACCTGGATATAGGATACAACTGTTTGCATGGAAGGGATTTTAGTGTGGTTTATGAAGCGCATATGACAAGAAGGGGAGGGGTGAGGCATGCGGTGTTTGTTGTAGGGGAATGGCCCCCATGCTGATGTTCGCGTTGCCTCCAGTCATTAGCAGATATTAGTTTATGCTAAGTCGCGTGGACTGGTTGTCGTGGAGTGGGACAGGGCACATCCTTGAAAGGATAGTCCAAAAAGGGAAGCAGGTGTATTGGGAGGGACCACACCCTGTCTACACCATCAGAGTTGTTGGTCAAGGCTTCCTATGGCGGCAATGTGGGTTGCCTGCCCTTCACTTGGAGGTGGGGCTGGTCACATGGCTTTTAAATGCGTGATGAGAGGAGGACTTCACGAGCTTAGTTTATCTGATCCCACTCTTCTCCCTGCGCTTGACTATCGTTGCTTGTGTGTTGTTGACGTTGTTTATACATGGTGACACTAAAAGCAGTGTTTATTTATATACATATTTATGAATCTATGTCACTTCACGAGGATAAGAACCAAGTGTAGAACTCGGGGTTGTACCGGAGCGTAGTAATCTCCGAGCTGCTCTTTGGGGATTGTGCCCATGTCCGCAAGGACGTAGACACGTGCGACCACTTTGAGCTTAGCATCCAACTCAGTTAAGCATTCTGTGACGCTCCTATGTTCAACGAGGACTTGCTCGGTTGCTATCTCATGCAAAGTTCTAAGAGCTTCCTTAGGCTTTAGCATGGCTGGGGGCTCAGGCCTAGATGAGCAAGACTGGTCAATGCTAGGATTTCTTATGCTCTTGGGGTTCTCACGTTTCTCTTGAGGTTTTGCTGCAATTTTGTCATGGTTCTTCTTGGATGTGACTGGTATAGATTTGTCACCTTGTTGTGATGACGTTGTATCCACTCTTGATTGGTCAATGCAAGTTCTACTGTCAGTGGATAGAGTGTTGTAAGCAACTGTTGATGGCACCAGTTGCTTTGGTTTTTCAGCGCACACAGATGTGTCTGAGGTTTCACCGCTATTAGGAGAGGCATCAGTGGGCTCATTGGTGGATGGACTCGATGCTTTATTCATGAGCTCTCCAGCGCCCTTCGTCTCAATGTTTTTGGGGTCCACAACCACCTGCAACTGTTGTTGTTTTCTCTGCTTTCTCCTCTTTTTCTTGGTCAGTGAAGGTGCCTCTCTCAACGACTCAAGACCTTGGACTAGATCAACCGTTGATGTGCTTGGTTGGGCCTCAGCCTTCTCTTCCTCTAGTGTGTCCTTACGGGACATGGCCGTGGCCTGTTGGGTAGCCTTGCTAGGTTGTGAGAGTACAACTGCCGCTCTTTTCGGAGAGTCTAGCTTTTCAACCAACTCCCTCGCGTTTAAATCCTCCGTCCTAGGCTTTAGGCACTTTGAAAGTGCTGGAGCTGTCGAGGGATTTGGTTGCGACACCTCCTCCACAGGTAAACTACTAAGGACACGTTCCACAAGGAGCATTGTCACAGCCAAGGGCTGTGACTGCTGTGATCCCTGATTGGAAGTAGTAGCAGCTAGATTAGTGGGCTAGCTACCCTTGGTGGATTGCGGTGTCAAGTCCCTAGGGCGAACGGAAGTGGCCGTGTTTTTTGTTGCCCTTTGAGCACTCATCTGTGTAGATCGAGCATGAGTTGATCTAGTCACATTAGGTTGCTCATGCATATCCTTGGGTCGAGAGCTACAGATGGAGCCATGTCCCACCTCTTGGACATTTTGAAGCTTAGATGGAGATAGAGATTGGAATTGAGCAGTTCCCCTTGACAACAGCTGTTGTGCTTCCTATGTCCGTTTGGAAAAAGAGGATGTAGGAGATCTAGGACTCTTAGGTGGACTTGGCACTCGCTGAATGATTTGCTCGAGGCTATTAGACGATTGTGCCATTTGCTTTGTTGAGCGATCAGCCTTGCCTTGAGCAATGTTGTGCCTATGATGCTTGTTCTCCCCTTGGGAAATCAAATGCTCCTTGGCCACTAATGATTTTTGTGCCTGCTCAATGGCTACATATGACATCTGTCTATTTAGCATGCTAGGCTGGGGCTCTTTCCTTCGAACAATCATGTCTGGTTTCTTGCCTTGAGACCTAGAGTTTCTCTTAGATTTCCTCCTGTGCCATGCTTTTGAGGCACTCTGGCCTTCAGCTGATAGAGGCGGTTTAGCAGGGGATTTTGGTACCCAAATCCATCGTTACTTGCGTAGTACCCTTGAGCACATAGCAACGCTTTGGATATCCATCGCGGCGTTGTGCTGGCCCTCCATCGATGCCTGCGTCTATAAGGCTTGGGCTTCTTTTGGGGTCTTCTCCGATATTTGTAAGTCCAAAGCCCGTCCTTGGCATTGTCTCTTGACCTTCTTTTTTTAGGCCTGGCCTCACTCACTAGTTCTCGTTGTTCGACCTGTGCTTGCATCAATTTTTCTAACAAGTCCTTGCTCTCATTAGTAGGCTTGACTATTACGTTAGCACCTTCCTTGCCTTTCCCTTGAGGTTTGATGAGGTCACCCTTGCTAAAGGTTGTGATTATCCTCACACCCGGTAGTGTTAGGTTTATCCTCTGTGCTACATAGTCGACCTCACACTTGGTCGCCCTTTTGAAGGGTCTTCCTAGGAGGGTTTCTTTCCCGCAGCTAGCACTATTTGGAGGAACATGAAATAGGATAGGCAAGCTTTCTGTTTCAATTGTCGCAAGGATTTTGCACTTCCCTATGAGTGCTTGTGGGTGTTCCCCATAAGGGCTAAGAGTTGCACTAGTCGGTGTGAGCTCTGGTTGGCCTAGTAGGGTCCATGATTCATAGGTCAAGATGTTAAAACCTGCTCCTTCATCAATTAGAGCATCGATAGTATGCTCTCTTTTCACGGTGAGTTTGACCCTAAGATAAGCAGGTGTACTATGTCTTCATCTTCCGGGTCCTGGCTTGTAAATTTAAGCCTTCTGACAGATGCCCTTGAGTCCCCACTTGCATGACCAGACATGGATTCTCCACCAATGTCTTGGGTTGTCTGTGCAGTGTTGCTCAAGGTACATCTCTCGTCAAGAGTGTCATGTCTAGTTATCTTGGCATTTGTAGCTTGCTGATGTTGCGTTTTGCTCTGACTAGACATGGTATGAACACAATGTCTTTGTGTTCTCGTGATGTGGCCTTTTTGCCCTTGATGGCTAGATTGGCCCATTGATGTTCTAGGGTCTCTGTTTCTCTTTGTTCGGGTATGGGCTTTTGGATGCTCTTTTGCAAGTGAGAATCCATGCTCGTGTAGAGCCATTACTTCACTAGGGTCCAATTTGGAAGACTCGTCACGGCACGCGTTTTCTCTCCAACCTACTCGGGGGAGGTGCGGAGGGGGCAGTCCCCCCGGCCCGCAGGGCCGTTATGGTAAACGCCATACGCAATTTGGAGGACCGTTTATAGCCAAATTTGAACTACGTGCTCTAAATTTTAGCCCAGTGATGGTCTGTGATGTGCCTTTAGCTATACGTAGCCTTTGGGGTCAATCTCGAGGTTTAGATGCATCAAAATTTGTGTTCTAGATACCTGTCCGATTTTGATAGGTTTTTGTCCGATTCTCAGATGTCCGATTTTTAGGAGTCCGATTATCAGAATCGGACGTCCGATTTTGGGTTGGTCCGATCGGCCCAGTGGTCCGATTTTAGTCACGTCCGATTCTGGGAATCGGATCGGACAAGGTGGTCCGATTCTGGCTGGTCCGATTTCGGACTCGTTCGATTCTGGGTGGTCCGAGTGTCCGAGTGTCCGAGTCGGACGGGGTTGGTCCGATCGGACGAGCGTCCGAGTCCGAGTGGTCCGATTTCCAAAATCGGACGGGTTGGTCCAAGTCCGAGTGTCCGAGTGGTCCGATCGGATAGGATGGCCCCATTGGCCCGACGAGCGTCCAAGTGGTCCGAGTGGTTCGAGTGTCCGAGTCGGACGGGTTGGTCCGAGTCGGACGGGTTGGTCCGATCGGACGGTTGTCCGAGCATCCGATTTTCAAAATCGGACGTCCGATTCTGAGACTCGGACACTGAATCGAGTGCCCGATTCCGCCAACCCGAACGCCCTTTCGAGCATGAAATCATCCAAAATCTTAAGGTATTGCTTATTGTAAGCTACAAGATTCCACAGGAACGATGTTGGAGTGATGGGAAAGAGATCTATATACCTGGGATAGCCAATAAACTCCAAAATGAAAATAAGCAAATGAATCAAACCCTCATGTCCTGTTATGACAGCAGAAACCCTGATGCTTGTTTTTCTTCTTTTTCTTTGTTTTTTCCTACCCTAATGCACCCAAATCACAAAGTAAATACCTACACTACTTCATTCCACAACATAAATCTCAAGAAAGCAAAAAACCTAATTGCCAAGGAGATCGAATACCATCTTCAACCCCCTCGCTTCCTACCTATCTCAAGCACCGGTTCGGGGAAACCCTTACTTTGATGCTCAATTCAAAGCGCGCAAGCGCTCAAGGCTTGAATCCGTTGGTCCCGGCAACGGAACTAAAATGTGGGAGCTTTTGCTCAACCGCCAAGACCCACGGACCGCTTATTGTTTCAAGCGTTCCAAGCCAAGCACTAATGGCTACCTCTCACATAACCGACGCGCCATCCATATCTACGGGTGTAGTGAGCTTACCTCCGTGCCATTCGAGTTACCTCCTCTCCCGCACACTCCGGTGGCTCCACGATCCAAGTGCAAGCTTCAAGCAAGCTCCATCCTCAAGCTCCACGCTCCAAGCTCCATTGCCGCGAGCAAGAGAAGAGAAGAGAAGAGAAGAGAAGAAGAGAGGAGAAGATGGAGAGCTTCTCCTCCTTGGTCCCTCACCCTCACACACTCACTCCCTTACACTCTCACACTCCCTCTCTCAAGCACAAGCTCAAGCAAGCAAGAAGAAGAAGAAGAAGAAGAAGAGGAGAGCTACTTTTGGCCACACACAAGAATGAGCTTCTCATTCACTTTTCAACTTTATATACAAAACCCTAAATCCCTTTTGGGCGGTCATCCCCTTTTTCCCTTTTTACATGGCCGACCGTAGCCTAGGCCCTTTTTCCCATTGTCCTTCTATCTTCCTAGCTTCCTTTCCACAGCCCATCTACATTTACAAATTGCACGGGTGAGAGCCCGGCACTCCTTGAATTAAACCATGATGCGCTTGCGCTCTTTTACAAAAGTTTTGACTTGTGCTTTTCCTTGTGTGCCTTTCTCCCTTATTTAGGACTCTTCTCCTTGTGCGTCTTTGTCTTCCATTTCTGTTTGCCTTGGCCTCTGTCTTTGTCTTCTTATTTAGCTTTTCCGGATTTTCCACCTTCATTCATTTGAGGGTTAACACCTTTCAACTAGTATCAAAGTATGGTTGCTTGAGCATTCGAGATTGGTCCGTGACTCCTTCACCATTCATTCAAATCCCTATACCATTGGTTCTCACTCTTGGCGGCCATATCTGACTCCTTCGAGCTCGTCTTCTTGAGCACCTACCCAGCCCATTTGGGCACCCTCAGGGCATTCCTTCAAAGGTATTGGAGCTCTCTTTTGTTATTTCACTTTATTCCACAAGTTTTGTGAAGCAGGGCAGCCATGTCCTCTTGCTTCTTGTGAGGCCTACACTCTACTAGTGGCTTTGCCCTTCAAGAGGGAGCTCTTGAGGGTCCTTGACTACCCCCCAACCTTGCCTTGAACTTGCCCAGTCCTTCCACAGGCCCCAAATTTGTTTGTACCATCATGTGACCTGCAGGAGTATCTTCCTTAGCTTGACATTGATCTTCTCCAACTATTCCAGCCATTGGGCACTTAGATAGGTCTCATTTGATGCCTAGAAGCATACTTGGAGCCTAACATTGAAGCATTGAGCATTGGTATTGATTTGGGTCTGATTTAGCACTGTTTTGGGACTGTCATAATAGTCCACATGCTGTTATAAACAATGTTACACTGACATTTGATGCTATAGCTTGGTTGTCATTAACATTTGATGCCTGGTTGGGGTGCTGAATGGTCCCCGAATGTTAGGGGAATGTATGCCTATTGATCGGAGCTGATTTAGTGGCTTGAAATACTCAGTTTTACACAATAAATCATTGTTGTACACTCCAAAGTTGAAGCTTATTTAGTCACTTTATGCTTTGCCTATTGGAGCGTCTTTGTATGCTTATCAAACATTGAATAGTGTGGGCTTATGCATATTGAGCTTTTGGATACTTAAGATTGAGATCTCCTTGTGGATGCTATATGATTGATATGCCTTGGTTTGTGTAGATGTACTTGGGATGATTCGACTTTGTATTCACTGAATAGACACCAACTTGTGTCAGGTCTATACATTTTGCCCTGTTGATTGGGGGGTGTACTGACTTTACTGGCGGACTTTGTCTAATATACTTGGGTGTTGGCTCATGTTAGTTTGACTATTACATGCTTGTTGATGCCTACTTGATGCTGCTTTTGCATTGATAGCTAGTGGTTGACTTGGAATATTGTTTTTTGTCTATTTTCAGCTCTCATTGTACATTGCTACAAATTATTATAGCAAGTATATATCTCCGGATTGTGATGTATTTTTCATGTTGAATCATCCTAGTTTGATGTACCTTTAATGGTACTTGGTGGGCAGCATCATTAAGTACTCGTTTCTTGCCATTTTGCCTTGGTTTTAGTGGGTTTTTGGTCATTTTTTGCTATTTACAAGAAGTAGTTTTGAACTATCTGCACTGTTTTATCTTGCAATATGGCATCTTCTTCCACTGACAGTGCTATCTTCAACATCAATAAGGTTGATGGTATGAATTATGTCTATTGGAAGCCAAGTTTGGTAGGTATTGGTGCAAAAATCGTAGATAAAGCTACTAATGTTGAATGGAGAGCATCCTAAAACTATGACTAATGATGAATGGATGGAGCTTGATGAGTTATGCAAGTCCACCCTCATCTTGTCTCTCACTGAATAGGTTCATTACAATATGATTGAGGAAGCACATAGTATTTGGTAGCTTTGGGATAAGATCAAGAATCTCTATGACAAACAAAGTCGTGCAAGTCAAATGTATTGGTGGCTAAAACAGCTTATGGATCTCTGCATGAAAGAGAATGTGACCATGTCAGCTCATCTAAGCCAGTTTCATGCTATCATTAAGAACTTGGTTTCACAGGGCATTAAATATCACTCCATTGTTCTTGCTTTGAACTCTTAATGAGTCTTGGGATGTATTCCGTTACTGCTTTATGTGCTTCTACCAATACTTTGAAGCTATCTGATGTTGAGAGCTCTCTTCTACAAAAAGAGATAAACCGTAAGAATTTGGATGCCTCTCATGTGTCTTATGCTTTGAAAGTTAGAGGCTGACATGATGGAAATACAAAGAATGACCATGGTAATGGCAATGGATGGTATTCACAGAAATCTCGATCCAAGTCATGTGGCAAGTCGCACAATAAGTCTCATGGGAGAAATGCCAATCTGACTTGTCATCATTGTGGGAAAAAAGACCACATAAGGCCACAGTGTCATGAATTGCGCAATGAAAGGTGCAAAGACAAGGGGAAAGAGATAGTGTAGGAAAAGTCTTTTGATCGTAGCACAGTACATGCTATGTTAAGTGTTAAAATTGAAGAGATCAATGTTATGCAGCCCGAGGATAGTGATAGGGATTATATCCTTGTAGCAGCTTCATCTAGTGCTTCGTAGATGATAGAGATACACTCTATGTATGCACAGTGTTGGCTCTTGGACTCAGGTGTTTCTTTTCATGTGACACCTTGTCAAAGTGGTTCCATTCATACCATTTTGTTTCGGGTTTTGTGCGCTTGGATGATGACAAGTCGCTTGAGATTGTCAGCATTGGTGATGTTTGACTGCAGTTTCCTTTTGGCAACAATTTTTTATGCACGATATACGCCATGTACCCGCATTGACATGTAGTCTCATGTTCGTTGGACAGCTTGATGACATAGAATATCA
The DNA here is from genome assembly GCF_053477565.2 of Lygodium microphyllum. NCBI lineage: Eukaryota > Viridiplantae > Streptophyta > Polypodiopsida > Schizaeales > Lygodiaceae > Lygodium > Lygodium microphyllum. The sequence continues at coordinate 34,798,283 of NC_141159.1, forward strand.
TGTATCTTTTGGAGACTCTGCATGGAAGATTACTCATGGTGGCAGGCTTGTGCTTGCAAGAGGTGCCAAGGCTTTCAACCTCTGTTGGGTAAAGGCACCTCTACCTAGCCGCCCGTGTATTTTGACAATACCCACCACTGCACACTGCAGGTAGCGAACGCCCGTCACAGTCACTTATTCTTTATTCTTTTAGTGACAGTTTGAATAAAGGAAGGCGCGGCCACACATTGTGTTTGTTAGAGTTCCCATTTCTTGTCTCTCTCTTTCTTGGTCTTGCTCTCCCACCATAGCTCTTGCATACAAGCTTCAATCCTTCTCACCTTTCAACTGGTATCAGAGTAGGTCCTTCGCGAGCGCTTCCCAGCCTTTCTCGGCATCTACACAAGGTATGAGAGCTTGCTTCTCACTTAGTTCTCAGCCATTCTTTGACATGAACAGCAGGGTTTCATGAAGAGGCAGCCATACCTTCCATCATTGAAGCTTGTTCTCTTTACCTCTTGCTTGGAATTGTCCTAGGCTTGTGTAGGCCTATTGTAGGCCTTCATTGGGCTCTTGCTTATCCCCTACCCACCTTGATTTGGCCCCTCAAGTACAGTAGCATGCTCACGTTTTATTTGCATCTGTTTGCAAAAATGGCTCAAAAATCACTCTTTTTGTCATATCTCGGGCATTCGGAACCCAATTTAGGGAAGGTAAGAGTCTAAGTTGGGGTTTTGGCATGCTTCGGATGCAATGGTGATGTCGGATTTTGCAAATTCTAATGACAAAATACTTTGCAAAAGATTTCAGGTCTGAGACAACATGTATTTGTATGCATATGGCTTATGTGATGCTTCTACTGATGTCTATTGATACTAGATCACTTGTGAATGTTATGCCTCTTATGTGAGACAAATTTGGAGCTGATTTAGCTCAGACATTGAATATTTTGAATAGTCTCAAATCTAGCCAAAACAGGGCAACACTTATCTCTTGAAGTCTATGCTTATCGGGATTGATCACTTGATGCATATTGATGCTCGGATGATGTCTACATGTATGGAGATGCTATGTTAATGCATTGCCATCATTTTGGTACTGATTTGAGGCCTGAAATACTCAGTCTAGAGCAATGAATGTCTACTGTAAATAGTTGGGCTGAAGCTATTCTACTCATGTATGCTTATGCCTATGCTATTCGGGTCATGTCTTGGAGATGTACATTGATGTATTGACCATCGGGGATTGGAAAAGAGTTTGACATTGATTCTTAATCATTAGTTGAGCTTGAGCTACACTTTATATAGCATTTGGATTTATCTTGGATGTATCTTGGTACTTATCGGTCTATGCTTGACTGCTTTGGACATGCACTTATGCTCATGTCACCTACTTATGTCAATAACATTGTTTGAGCTTGGATGCTATTGGAGCTTTGCTTGGGCTTGAAATTCGATTGTATGGAGTATGTTTTGGAGATTTATTGGCTTTCCAGAGTTTATTTTGGGATATACTTGATGTCTATGGATGCTACATATGGATGTCACACTGCCTCCATGTTCGGGATGTCTCATTGATGCTTAATCTTGGACACTTGTCACTAGTGCTTGTACATGCTTTGTTCAAGCTTTGTTGCTTAATATTTATGGCCTTTGTGCGAGTGGGAGCATCTTTGGATACTTGACAGACATTGAGCAGGGGCGGTCTATGCTATTTGAGAAGATGCTAATGCCATGCATGCCACTGATTCAAATGATGATTATATACTTGCAGCTTCTGTACATGCGATGCATTACAGACTTTCGAGATACATTCTATGTATGCGCAATGCTGGCTCTTGGATTTGGGTGCACTCTTTCATGTGACATCCTGTCTAGATTGGTTTCATACCTATCGTACCATGTCTGATTCTATGTGTCTTGGTGATGACAAGTCTCTTAACATTGTGGGAATTGGAGATGTTAGGCTGCAGTTTCCTTCTGGCAGCTCTTGTGTTTTGCATGATGTATGCCATGTACTTGCATTGACTCGCAACCTTATGTCAACTGGACAACTTGATGATGTAGGCTATTTTGTGTCTTTTGGAGACTCTGCATGGAAGATTACTCGTGGCAGCAGACTTGTACTTGCAAGAGGTGCCAAGTCTGGCAGTCTCTATCCCTTACTTATATCTGGAGCTACATTGGATCATGTTTTGTTTGTGGGTTCTATTTCCCATGTATCCCTTTGGCATGTTTGTTTGGGGCATATGTCTCTTAAAGAAATGAAAATGCTCCGTGCTTTGCAGTATCTTTTGCCTTTTGACTCTTTGCATTTTGATTCTTGTGATTATTGTTTGTATGGCAGGTAGACTAGAAATACACATAAAAAGTTTGGTAAGAAAGGCATGGGTGAGCCCTTGGCTCTTGTGCACTCTCAGATGTATGTGGACCCATGCCCTGCTAGTCACTTGGTGGGACAAAGTACTTTGTTACTTTCATAGATGATTACTCATGTAAGGTTTGCGCTTATCCCATAAAGAGAAAATTCGATGTCTTAGACACATTTCAGCGTTGTCTTGCATTGGTAGAGAACCAGTTTGGGAAAAGGCTCAAATGCCTAAGGTCAGATAATGGGGGTGAGTATGTATCACGTGCTTTGAGCAGTTTTGTGATGAGCAGGGTATTAAGCATTAGTTGACCGCCCCTTACACCCCACCCCAGAATGGTATGGCTGAACGCATGAATAAGACCATTCAAGAAAGGGTCCGTAGCATGCTTAGCCAGGTTGGCTTACCGCAACACTTTTGGGCTAAGGCAGTTACTACTACAGTGCATCTCATTAACAAGTTGCTTGGTAGTAGCATTGGCTTTCAGGTTGCAGAGGAGATATGGGCAAGCAAGCCCCCCTCTCATGATCATTTGCGTGTCTTTGGATGTGAGGCATTCTACCATATATCCAAGGACAAACACAATAGGCTGGATCCTAAAAGTGTCAAATGCATTTTCATTGACTATGGAGATGCATGAGAGATGGGTTACTGTCTATGGGATCCGCAGGCACAAAAAGTGATCCACAGCCATGATGTCATCTTTCATGAGGATAAAATGCATATGCAACCTAAAAAAGTGGTTGAGGTACGTAGAGTTATCTTTCAAGAGGAGCCAACTTCTCCCATTTAGCCCGCTCCACGGCCAGCTAGACAGCGTGCAGCAGCATCACCTGATGCTCATGGCCTAGATGTTAGACATGTTGATGTTAGACAGGATGTCGGTTAGGCAACAGAGCCTAGGTTGAGGCATTCTACTAGAGATAGACGACCTCCTGATCGTTTCGCGTCCTCTATGGATTATGTACTAGTTATAGATGCAGGAGAGTCTCTCATTTATGATGAGGCTATGCGCGGGGGGGATTGTCACTCTTGGGAGAGGGCTATGCAGTCTGAGCTTGACTCATTGCATAAGAATAAGACTTGGGATTTGGTTTCCTTACCTCAGGGTAAGAAGGCTTTGCCATGCAAGTGGGTGTACAAGCTGAAAAGTACCCCTCGACACCCCAAGCCGGCATACAAGGCTTGGTTGGTTACTAAGGGTTTTAAGCAGGAGCATGGTGTTGATTCTGATGAAGTATTTTCTCCTGTGGTCAAGATGACCACCCTATGCTTAGTCTTGGCCTTGGTTTCACAGCTTGACCTGTACTTGTACCAGATGGATGTCAAGATGGCTTTTCTACATGGAGACTTGCACGATGAGATTTACATGGAGAAGCCTAAGAGCTTTGTAGACCCTGGCAGGGAACACCTAGTATGCAAGCTAAAGAAGAGTCTATATGGCTTAAAGCAAGAACCTAGGGAATGGTTGCTGAGATATCAAGCTCCACTCGTGATATGCCAGGGTGACCGTTGTGTATTTATGTCACCGACTTGTCAGTTGCAGACGCGGTTGGTATACCGCCCATAAATAATAGCTACATGATAGCTATCCTTATCTACTCTAGTTCGTGGCTCAGTTAGTATGCCACCTTAGTTAGTTGAGTTTGGTTTGAGACCCATATATAGGGTTCTTCTATTTCTTTGTATTAGAGTTCTTTTGGCTTACACAACTAAGAAGAGGAAAACTGTTTTCAGCCTCCACCCTTGTGTGTCTTCCCCCATTGTGCAAGCAAGAAAGCTACAAGTGAGACTCCTTCCTTCTCTCCCACAATCTTGACATGGTATCAGAGCCTTGTTTGTGGTAAGGAGCTCAAGAAAGCAAGCCAAGCTCGCGGTGTTCTGGTAAGAGGAGCAGTGTTGCTTTCATTTTCTGTTTTGGGAGCAGATCTCTGTAGGTAGCACAGCCGGAAATTGCAGGAGTGCATTGTCTCAGGTTGAGACGCCCTTCGCGGTGAAGCAAGAGGGCAGTATATGTTGCGGGGGAGGGCATTAGCCATAGGCGACCTTATTTTTTCGATTTGAGGCCATTTCGGGGCCTGTTTTGGAGGCGGAAGTTTTCTGCACGCACTCAGGAAAAAGCCCAGTTTTATGCTGTGCAGCCACTGTTCTACAGGTCGGTGAAAAGTTACTGTAGAAATTGCATCGTATGCTTATGTGCAGAGACATTGGGAGTTACAGAATCATCCTTGGTTCCTGTTTATGCAAAATCGTCACTAGGAAGTGACTGTGTGGTCAAATACCACTTTCGCCAGTTTTGCAGATTTGCCCCTGTGAGGGTGAAGCTGAGTTTTTGCAGTGACAGAATTTTTCGCAGTGTTCAGTAATGGCGTCTGATTCTCTCTCACAGATTGTCACTGAAAAGCTTGACAAGAACAACTTCCAAGCATGGAAGTTTAGAATGACGAATTTCCTTATGGGAAAAGGATATTGGGAATTTGTTGCAGGAAATGAAGAAGAACCAGTTCTTCCTGATGTTCCCAATCAACAGCAAATGCAGGCATTCAAAGCATGGCATGAGAGAGCCAGGAAAGTTATGTACTGGCTGTCTATCAGCATTTCAGACTCTATGATTGTGCATATTCAGGATGCAAGTACGCCAAAGGAGGCATGGGATACTCTGTCAAAGATGTATAGCACAAATACGCAAGCCAGGAAAATGCAACTCAAGCAAGAGTTGCACAATGTGCAAAGAGAAAATATGAGCATCAATGACTACCACATGAAGGTGAAGAAGATTGCAGATGCACTTGCTTCCATTGGGTCGCCAGTGGAAGATGATGATTTAGTTTCTGTGACCTTGAATGGTCTAGGAAAGGATTATGCGCAGTTTCAGACATCCATTTCCGTCCGTGAAAGATTTCCTGATTTTGAGGAGTTGATTGCTCTTCTAATTTCTGAGGAGCAGAGAAATGGTGGTGCATCTTCTTCAGGAGGAACTTCAAAAGAAACTGTCTTCTACTCAAATGCTGGAAGAGGTAGAGGCAGAGGTAGAGGAGGCCGATTTGGAGGCCGTGGTAGAAATCAGAATATGCAGCAAACTCAAGAAAACCAGTCCTATGGAGAAGGACGTGGTAACTCTAGAGGCAGGGGGAGCCAAAGAGGTCGTGGTGGATGGCAAAGAGTCCAAAATGCAAACAGTAATGTTGAATGCTACTATTGTGGTAAAATGGATCATATGGCTAAAGACTGCTATAAAAAGCAGAATGACATCATGAATGGAAAACTGCAACAAGGGAATTATGCATCTTCTAGTAGACAGGGTGATGACAGAAATGAGCATTTGTTTATGGTGCAGCACATGAACAATTCTGTGACAAGTGCAGAAGAAAGCAATGATGTATGGTATGTTGACTCAGGTGCATCAAACCACATGACAGGTCATGCAGAATGGATGGAGGATGCAAGGAAAATGGAAAAACCAGGATTTGTGGAGACTGGTGATGATACTGCACATCCTATTGTGCAGATTGGAAAATTTCCTTTGTCTATGCAGGATGGGAAAAAGAAATACCTGTCCGATGTATTTCATGTCCCGAATATCACCAAGAATCTGGTTTCTGTTGGTCAAATGGTTGAGCAGGGCTTGCAGGTCAGATTTAATCCTCATGGATGCTTTGTTGAGGATATGAAAAATAAAGGTCGCTTGATAGCAAAAGGAAAGAAGAAGGGCAGAATGTTTACATTGGATGCAGACATGTCTGAATTGAGTGCAGCAATGTTTGCACATGGGACCGGTGTAGTTGCAGATATTGATATCTGGCATAAACGCATTGGTCATGTTAATGTACATCGACTTAAATCAATGCAGGCCCAAAATATTGTTGCAGGATTGCCCAAATTCAAGGTTGCAGAAATGCATAAGGTATGTGAAGCCTGTCAGTTTGGAAAACAGGCAAGGAAACCATTTCCTAGACATGTTCAAGAGAGTGAGAAGCCATTGGAATTAATCCACTCTGATGTGTGGACTACTAAAACTGCATCTCTTGGAGGCTGTCATTATTTTGTCACTTTTATTGATGACTATAACAGAAAAGTTTGGGTGTATTTTATGAAAAAGAAAAGTGAAGTTTTTGGGCATTTCAAAACTCTTAAAGCTATGGTTGAAAAAGAAACAGGCCTGCAGATAAAATGCCTAAGGTCAGATGGAGGGGGAGAGTACCTCTCAAATGAGTTTGCAAGGTTCCTGCAGGAGCATGGCATAAAGCAGCAATATTCATGCAGTCATACCCCACAGCAAAATGGAATTGCAGAAAGAAAAAACATGCATATTGGAGAGGTATCTCGTGCCATGCTTAATGAAAAAGACCTGCCAGATTTTTATTGGGCTGAAGCAGTTGCTACAGCAGTCTACATAATGAACAGGACTCCCACTGCAGCAATACATGGAATGACTCCAGAGGAGAGGTATACTGGTAGGAAACCAGATATTTCTCATTTGAAAATTTTTGGTTGCATTGCCTATGTACATGTGCCAGATGAGTTGAGATCCAAGTTGGATCCAAAAGCTGAGAAGTGCATCTTTATTGGTTACTCTCTGCAGCAAAAAGGATATAGATGCTATAACCCTTCTACTCGTAAGTTTACAGTGAGCAGAGATGTTGTTTTTGATGAGATGAGTAGCTGGTATAAACCAGTAAATGTGATTGATGATGTAGATGCACAAAATGGTAATGCTACACAGAATTCACAGCAGCAGTCACAAAATATTAGTGGACCTGGAGCGTCCTCTAGCAGTGGTTCACATTCTTCGCCATGGACAGGCAGATTGAGATCAGGAGAATCTTCTCAAAGTAATGCAGATAGTGGTATGCAGGTATCACGAAAAGGAAAAGAGAAGGTTGATCAGCCCATGTTTGATGTGAATGCAGGTCACTCTTATGTGGATGGTGAATCTAGTGGCTCAGAACAGAGTATTGATGATGAGTTGGGTATTCCTTCTATTGTTACACCTGGAGTAAGGAAGACCAGGGATGTTTTGAGAGCACCTGGGAGTGAACCTACTTTGCGCAGGTCTACGAGAGCTAGGTATCCTGTGGATAGGCTGAAATATGATGGATTTACAGCCATTCACTATGCATATATGGTTAAAGTGATACAGGAACCAGAACCCACTTCTTTTGAGGAAGCCATGGGAAAAGAAAAATGGGAGAAAGCCATGGATGAAGAAATGGATGCCTTGGAAGCAAATGCTACATGGGAATTGGTACCTTTGCCTAAAGGTAAAAATGCAATTGGCTGTAAGTGGGTTTATAAGGTGAAGCACAATGCAGATGGTTCTGTGAACAGATACAAGGCAAGATTAGTAGTCAAGGGGTATGCACAAACATATGGCATTGACTATGAAGAAACATTCAGTCCGGTTGCAAGGATGGCAACCGTAAGAGCAGTCATTGCTATGGCTGCATCAAAGGGATGGTCTTTACATCAGATGGATGTAAAGAATGCCTTCTTGCATGGTGATTTGCAAGAAGAGGTATATATGGAGCAGCCACCAGGTTATGTGCATGCTGCTCATCCTGAGTTTGTTTGCAGGTTGAAGAAAGCATTGTATGGCTTGAAGCAAGCACCTAGAGCATGGTCTGACAAGATAGGACAGTATCTTGTCACTATTGGCTTTCAGATTTCCAAGGCAGATTTCTCACTATATGTGAGAAAAACAGAGAAAGGTATCATGCTACTTGTCATTTATGTTGATGATTTGATTATGACAGGTGACAGTGATGAAGATATCCTTCATGTGAAAATGCTATTGAAGCAGAAGTTTGAGATGAAGGATTTGGGAGAGCTGCGTTATTTCTTGGGCATTGAGGTGATTAGATCACCAAGTGGGATACAGCTCTTGCAGAGGCAGTATGGATTGGACATGCTGTCCAAATATGGGATGACAGGCTGTAAGCCTATTTCAGTTCCTTTGGAGCAGAATGTGAAGCTCAGCACAGATGCAGGTGAGCTTCTAGAAGACCCTACTATGTATAGACGCATAGTAGGAAGCTTGATTTATATGACTATTACCAGGCCAGATTTGAGCTATGCTGTTGGATTGGTAAGTCAGTTTATGCAGGCTCCAAGGAAATCGCATTTGGATGCGGCTAGACGCATACTCAGGTATGTGAAGTCCACATTGCAGTATGGACTATTTTATGAGACTGGGGTTCAGATACAGCTGCATGGATACACTGATGCTGATTGGGCTGGTAGTATCTCTGATAGACGATCTACCAGTGGATATGTGTTCTCTTTTGGGAGTGCTGCAGTCACTTGGAGCAGCAAGAAACAGCCTACAGTTGCCTTGTCGAGCACAGAGGCTGAGTACAGGGGTGCGGCAATGGCTGCATGTGAGGTAGCTTGATTGCATAAGCTACTTTATGATATGCATCAGTCTACAGATGGGCCAGTTGTCATTTATTGTGACAACATGAGTAGTATACACTTGGCAAATAACCCAGTCTATCATGCTAGAACAAAGCACATTGAGATGCATTATCACTATGTGCGAGAGAGGGTTTTACTAGGTCTTATTGATCTAGTTTATGTCAGCACAGAGGATCAGGTAGCTGACATATTCACGAAGGCATTGGGCGCAGAGAAGCTGCGCAAGTTCAGAGACCTGCTTGGTGTGCAGGAGTTGGGATTGAGCTCGAGGGGGAGTGTTGAGATATCGAGCTCCACTCGTGATACGCCAGGGTGACCGTTGTGTATTTATGTCACCGACTTGTCAATTGCAGACGCGGTTGGTACACCGCCCATAAATAATAGCTACATGATAGCTATCCTTATCTACTCTAGTTCGTGGCTCAGTTAGTATGCCACCTTAGTTAGTTGAGTTTGGTTTGAGACCCATATATAGGGTTCTTCCATTTCTTTGTATTAGAGTTCTTTTGGCTTACACAACTAAGAAGAGGAAAACAGTTTTCAGCCTCCACCCTTGTGTGTCTTCCCCCATTGTGCAAGCACGAAAGCTACAAGTGAGACTCCTTCCTTCTCTCCCACAATCTTGACAATGGTACCATAAGTTTGATTCATTCATGCACCAGGGCTATAGCCACAGTGCTATGGATCCGTGCTTGTACACGAAGAAAGCCCATGACGGTTCTTTACTGATTTTGGTACTCTATGTGGATGGCATGCTTTTAGTAGGGACAACTCATGAGGAGCTCGACGGTCTTAAGGCTCAGCTCAAGAAGAGCTTTGTGATGAAGGATCTGTGACGACAGGCCTCTCATATACTTGGTATGCACATTACGCGCGATCGATCTCAGAGACTACTCTATCTGTCATCACAGAGGGAGTACATTCATAAAGACCTTGAGCGCTTTTGCATGCCGGATGTTAAGCCTATTGGTTGTCCATTACCTTCTCATGTGAAGGTTTCACAGGTTGATTGTTTGCAGATAGATGAGCAGAGGGCCGAGATGACCAAGATTCCCTATGCATTAGCCGTGGGCAGTCTTACGTATGCCATGATAGCCACCTGTCCAAATATTGCTTTTGCAGTTGGGGTTGTGGCATGTTATATGGCTACACATGGCAAGAAACATTGGAATGCTGTGAAGGGTATCATGAGGTACCTGAAGGGCACAACAAATATGTGTCTTTATTATGGCAGCTAGGATACAGGAGTCATAAGCTACACTGACTCTGATTATGCAAGACATGCAAATAGTAGGAAGTCCACTTCGTGTTGTGTGTTCACCTATGCTGGAGGGACTATCTCTTGGATGTCCAGGGCACAAAAGTGTATGACCCTTTCTCCTACAGAGGTCGAGTATATTGCAGCCACAGAGGCTTGCAAAGAGGCTAGCTGGTTAGGCCATTTGATTGTAGACCTTGGTATAACAGATGCTATGCCTACACTGCATTCAGATTCTATGAGTGCCATTCAGTTGGCCAAGAATCTGGTCTTTCATGCGAAGACAAAACATATTGAGGTGAGGTATCACTTCATTCGTGAGGTCATTGAGGATAGGTCTATTGACCTTGTCAAGATTCCGACCGAGCAGAATCCTACAGACTTGCTCACGAAGAGCCTCACTATTGAGCTTTGCCTTCCTTAGGAGATTGATGGGCATTGGATGAGATGACGTCTTTTTCCTCATCCTGTTGTACATGTGTACATGTTGTACTATCTTTTATTTTTTCTCTCTCTCACTGGGGCAGATTCGCCTTTAAGTGGGAGGTTGTTGGGGGTAAAGGCGCCTCCACTTAGCCGCCTGTGTATTACTACACTGACAGTACCTGTCATTACACACTGCAAGTGGCGGGCGCCCGTCACAGTCACTTATTCTTTATTCTTTTAGTGACAGTTTGAATAAAGGAAAGTCCGGCCACACATTGTGGTTGTTGGAGTTTCCATTTCTTGTCTCTCTCTTTCTTGCTCTTGCTCTCCCGCCATAGCTCTCGCGTGTAAGCTTCGATCCTTCTTACCTTTTAACTTTTACCCCTTAGTTGTTTCTGTATCATGCTTTGTTTGTGGGGTCTTTACCTCATGTATCTCTGGCATGCCTATTTGGGGCATATGTCTGTTAAGGAAATGAAAATGCTTTTTGGTTTGAAGTACTTACTACCCCTTGACTATTCTCGTTTTGATTCTTATGATAATTGTCTTTATGTGGCAGGCAGACTGGGTCTACACATAAAAAGTCTGCTATGCCATACATGAGTGAGCCCTTGGCTTTCGTTCATTCTGATGTTTGTAGGCCCATGCCTTCTCAGTCTATGGTTGGTATGAAGTATTTTGTTACTTTCATAGATGATTTTCATGTAAAATATAGGCTTATTCCATAAAGCAAAAGTCCAATGTATTGACAGTTTTTCAAAGATGGCTTGCTTTGGCAGAAAACCACTTTAGACATAGGTTGAAATGCCTAAGGATAGATAATGGGGGTGAGTATTTCTCACCTGCTTTTGAGTAGTTATGTGATGAAAGGGGCATCAAGCGTCAGTTGACTGCCCCCTACACCACCCCTCCTAGAATGGTAGGACTGAACAGATGAATAGGACCATCCAAGAGAGGGTTCTTAGTATGCTTAGCCATGCAGGCCTACCCCAGCACTTTTGGGTTGAGACAGTTACTACTACCGTGCATATCATTAATAGATCACCCTGTAGTGCCATTGATTTCTAGGTTGCAGAGGAGGTATGGATAGGAAAGCCTCCCTCTTATGCACATTTATGTGTCTTTGGATGTGAGGCATTTTGCCATGTGCCCAAGAACAGCGTAACAAGATAGATCCGAAGAGTGTTAAATGCATATTCCTTGGCTAGGGAGATGCAGGAGAGATGGGTTATTGTTTATGGGATTCATAGGTAGCACATAAAGTCATCCGCAGCCATGATATAGTCTTCCATGAAAGACAAGATGCATAGGAAACCTTAGAAGGTAGTGGAGATACATAGGGTTATATTTCAGGAGGAACCACAAGCTCCTGTACAACCAACTGGATAGCCTACGCACCAAAAGCAGGTACTCATGGCTAGGGTGTTGGACAAAATTTTGAGCAGGTAGCAAAGCCTACAGTACGGCGTTCTATTAGAGATAGATGCCCCCTGATAGATTTCAGCCCTCAATGCATTATGTCTTGGTTAGAGATGCAGTAGAGCCTTTCACTTATGATGAGGCTATGCGCAGGGGTGACAATCACTCTTGGGAGAGGGCTATGTAGTCTGAGATAGACTCCTTGTATAAGAATGAGACTTGGGATTTGGTTTCCTTGCCTAATGGCAAGAAGGCTCTGCCATGCAAATGGGTGTACAAGTTCTAAGCCGACTTATAAGGAAAGACTTGTTGTTAAGGGTTTTAAACACGAGCATGGAGTTGACTTTGATGAATTTTTTTCTCATGTGGTTAAGATGACCACCCTTCACTTGGTTTTGACCTTAGTCGCACAGCTTGACTTGGACTTGTATCAAATGGATGTCAAGACGACATTTTTAGATGGGGATTTGCATGATGAGATTTACATGGAGCAGCCTAAGGGCTTTGCAGAGCCTGGCAGGGAGCACCTAGTGTGTAGGTTGAAGAAAAGTCTTTATGACTTGGCCAAATGTGAGCCCGGATATTGGTTGAGTCCTGACTTGTATATCAGATGAGGTCTATGTGATCGGATGGCAAAAAGGTGACTGTTGTGGGTCTAATCTTTGGGTTAGATGGAGTGGTTAAGCTGGTAGCAACTCGAGGCGCATTGCATCGAGTTGCGGTGTAAGGGAGTTAAAAGGGGCCCCTATTGTGGGGTCCGGAGGCCGCGGAAGTGGCCCCTGGCTGGGGCCCAATGGTAAAGGGAATATTCCCTGGCTGACTAGTGGAGGCTCATATGGTAGGTCGGGCAACCTAACGACCTTCGCGGGCTATAAAAGCTAAACCCCTTCGCAGCCATCACTCACTCATCTTTCACCCAGTCAGAGTTGTTGTTCCAGCTAGCCTTAAGCTCTTCACCTATCTTCTGTCTAGATCGCCATCTAAGCTTCACAGAGTGGAAGCACACGGGTGGACAGAGCCATCTTTGTATCAGTTGTTTGAAGTTAAAGAATTTACTGATTCTCCTCTTATCTGTTGTGTACTCTCTATCTCTTTCTCAGATTCTATTCGCTGCGCCGTGTAATATTTTACAAAAATATGGAGCATGGTTGTATAAAATATGATGCATAGTTAACAAATAAAGAAATTCAATTAGAAAACCCTATATGAGTCAGACAATAAAGAGACATACATATGCAAACTTCTTACCATATATTGAGTGAAATATTGATTACCCCAAGCTTCTATCATTGCCTTTTAAAAAAGATTCAATTGGTTTTTGAAGTCTTTGAGATCTTCATCATTCCACTCTGTTTTATCACAATAAAAGAATCATTTGTCTAGTATTTTCCAAACATTGGCTTTTCTATTCGGAGCTTGTCCATTATCAGCATGATCCTTAACTATATTATGTAGGCACTTCCATTGATTGTATCTAATAGTTGAGCCACCATTCCTAGAGTTTATCTTACCAAGTCTCTCATGAAAGTCTAGGAACCTTCTAGCCTTCACTCCACCAATAGATGGCTTTTTGGGGACACAATTGCCATCCTTAGACTTTTGAAGATCTGGTTCAATAACAACATTACCACCATGCAAACCAATTGTTGCAGATAAGACTTTTTCAATCTTTGTTATAACATTTGTTCTAGTTGATAACGGCTTCATCTTCCATGCAAATCCTATATAAAGATAAGATTTTCAATTATCCTACAAAGCACATGAAGTGTACAGATATGGGCATTCACTAAAGGAATATCTAGGATTGGCTTAAACTGTGGATCCTTGTTGTACCTAGAGGGAGCTCTATTTCAATTACTTGAGTTCACCTCTCTGGCTGGGGACATGCAATATAGGCATGGAGATCTAGAGTTGGCTCCCTTTAGTACATTGTACATACATTTAAGTGTCTTTAAGTCACCAGCTATGTGCCACTCAATCTTATAGTTCCCAAATCCTTCAACAAATAGCTCTTCTCCTGCTTGTTGTCTCTTAATAACATTAGGTATTAGTGTTTGATGAAAAATCCAATACAATATATCAAAAACCTCTGTATCTACTTCGAATGCTTCTAGCCACCAGATGTTGTGTTTCGATTGAACACGAATGACATTGAGTGATTGTAATGATCTGATGAAAGTGATCTATTTATCAAGGTAATACAGACCCTCTCTAGTTTTGTACATTTTGGAATCTCACTTTCATCAAGTTTAACCATAAATCTAGCCAATCCTTGTGCCTCTTCTAGTGACAAGTCATAGAATCTAATCATTAAGCATTGTAGGGTGGGCAAGTCAAGGAAAATATTGTTAAATTCATTGAATACAACTTCCTTTTTCTTGCCCTTGAAGCTAGCCTTGATATGGAAAGGCTCACCCAAAATCTCCATTACCTTGTTATTCACTCTCTGTTTAATAGTTCTAATCACAGATGGCCTTGCAAGTATGCAATTACATACTTGTCTTTGCTTCTTATTTGATTGTAAAAGTTGGAAAATTTATATATAAGCATCTCGATTGATACCAATATTATCTAATGTCTTTTGCACTAACTCAGTATCCAAAGAGAGATCCTTTATAAATGGCTCTAAGCATTGTTTCTTTGCCTTTTTAAATTTCTTCTTTTCCAAAATATCTTTTAAAACTACTAAAGGAAGAAGATGATAATAAAACTAAGATGCTTTGAAAGAATCTCTTTCACTTGCATTCGGTTGAAGAAGAGACCTAAGCAAAATCAACATCACAAATCAATACAATTAATTATAAACAAAGTCATATTTCATATTTTTAAAGTGGAACAAAAATGTACCTTGCTGCTTGGATTCTTTTACTACAACCACCTCCTCCTCATTTGAGACTCTCAATATTTCTAAGAGCCTTTTGTCAATTTTTAAGTCCTAAAATAGTTTACTTTCATTGATAAGATTTGATACGTTTCTCCAACAAATGAATCCTCTGTTGATAGCCTTCTAGCTTCTGCAGTAACTCGTTGTTATGTTTTGATAAAAGATGGTTCTCCAATTTGAGGACGTCCTTTTTTGCAACCACGTTAAGTGTATAACCTAGAAACCCATTATAACCATCACCAATGAACCTCAACAATGAAAAGCTATTATAGAAAGGTGGAGTGCTATTTTTGCTAGGATGTTTGGGATATAGCTTGCAATCTAACCAAAGATCAAGATTCTTTTTTCCTTCAAACCTGAGTATATGTTTCGTAAACTTTGTAATGGTAATGGATTTTTTTCTCTTCCTTATTGGTTCATACTCACTATCCAACTCAATATGAAGATGATAGAGATGCTCTTTTCTAGAGCTACAAAGATCATTGCCTAGTTTCTAGGTTTGATGTGATCACGAGAATATCGCAACAATGACTTATTAACAAATTTTTATATATTTACTTACCAAAATATAAAATTTTTTAAAAATAAAAAAATGATTTTATTTGCTAAAATATTTTCTCTCTCTAGGATCGCTTACAGGGCATTTTCGAGACCTCAAAATTCCCCTAATGGGAGTCGTGGGGTACACTGACTCTGATTATCTTGGACATGCAGACACAATAGGAAGTCCACTTTTGGCTATGTGTTCACTTATGCTGGAGGTGTTGTTTCATGGATGTCCAGGGTGTAGAAATGCACGACTCTTTTTACTACAGAGATCGAGTATGTTGCAACCACTAAGGCTTGCAAGGAGGCCATTTGGTTGGGTCATTTGGTTTATGACCTTGGTATTGATGCTATCCCTACTGTGCATTCAGATTCTATGAGTGCTATTCAGTTAGCCAAGAACCCGGTCTTCCATGTGAAGATGAAATACATTGAAGTGAGGTATCACTTCATACGTGGGGTCCTTGAGGACAAGTCTATTGACCTTGTGACTAGAATCCTACAGATCTACTAACCAAGAGCCTCTCTACAAAGTGCTTTGCCTTCCTCAGGATATTGATGGGCGTGGGATGAGATGACGTCTTTCCTCATCCTATTGTACATGTGTGTGTACATGTTGTATTGCCTTTTCTTTTTCTTTTTCACTCCTTAGTGGGGCAAATTTGCCTTTAAGTGGGACATTGTTGGGGATAAAGGTTCCTCCACCTAGTCACCCGCGTATTACTACACTGACAGTACTAGTGCGTCCACACTGCAGACAGTGGGCGCCCATCACAATCACTTTATTCTTTATTCTTTTTGTGACAGATGAATAAGGGGAAGGTCGGTCACACATTGTGACTGTTGGAGTTTCCACGTTGTGAGTCCCTCTCTCTCTTGCTCTTGCTCTCCCACCATAGCTCTCCAATGCAAGCTTCAATCCTTCTCACCTTTCATTCATGAACTTAGGTAAGTGGACAATCAAAGAACATCCAACATTTTGCATGGTGACTCTTCATAGGAAATATAAAAGATTGGTTTGGGGTTACAAACTAATGTGCATAGATGAAAAGCTTTGAAAGAAATATCTACCTCACTTGCTTATGGAGATCGAGGTGATCCACTAAAAATGTAGATAAATTTATTGAAGGGCTAGAAGCTCAACTATCAATAGTCTTGAAATTATACTTGCAGCCACTAGCAATATGATTCACACTAGGGTGAGTGAGGCATTAATTTATTGGTATTTATAAATGGGGATTTTAAAAAAGAAAGCTTTTCATTTGGAGTTTTTAATCCCATCTTTGTAGCTTTTATTCATATTTCAAAATGAATAGAGCATGAATGAATGCATTCAGATTTTTTTGCATGCAAAAACAAGAAGGAATTTTGAGGTTCATAGTGATGACATTGAGTGAGACAAGGTAAATGCCATTTTTGAAAACGTGGTTGCAATAATAGAACTGCAACAAACCATCTCACCCTTCAAAGGTACACTTGTAATGTATCATGATTACATTATTTACGTTATACTCTCAGATTTTATTGAACACATGTAATAAGATAAGATTAACCATTGTTAGCAAATGATGAGCCTTCATTGTCACCATCTCTAGAAAGACAATGGTCTACAATGTCTCATATGTAATTGTAGAACTGTATATACTATATCTTCACGTAATTGATTCTTAAACATATCCAAATCAACAATATCAGCATCTTGGTGGGTTCACTATATGTATATCTTCTATATCATGTGTGGTCAATGCCTATTTATAAATATCATTATTTGTGAATTTTTCTTAAATAAAGCACAACCCTTTTCTATTCAATTTGTAAATAATTCCTTTATATGGCACCCTTATGTATGTAAAACATGTGGAAAAATGATATTTGAAAAATCCATTATGTTGAACCCACATGATACACACATATATTCATGGCTAACCCCCTCGAGATCAGCGTCTATGGTGTCTTAAGTATCCATCCCAACAAAGTTGTTACCTAGGGGGCCAATCTCATGGCATCTTTGTATGCCACCCTAGTTTATCTCCTTGCTTCTCTGTCTTTCTTCTGAAGATGGAAGCATGCATCTCTTTATGATGAAGAATGGAAGCTACACCATTGCTACTATTAGTTTTGGTTCATGATAGTATGTTGACCATTGCTATATGTCATCCAAGCAACCTTCTACCCTATGATGCATTAATGTATATGAACTGATATCACAATAAAATTTACATATAACAGAAAACTTTGTACACTGTAGGAAATGATAACCAAAAAATTAGTACTTCAAGACCAAAAAAACATAACTCTACATACTTCTACAATTGTATAATTTTTCAAAATAAAATAATTAGTTAGAAAATTATATAATAAACAATTTTGTATATACAAAGACCATCAAAATGTCACTACAATAGGTTATGGAGATATTGAGATGAGTTTCCAATAAAAATGTGAAAAGAAAACCATGCTTAGTATAGTCATTGGCATTTCCTATGCTAAGATCGTCGAAATAACCATTGGTATGTGTGTCAATAATACATGGTTGAATATTTCAATCCATAGTCCGACTAAGATACCGATGCATATTCTGGCCTATGTGATTAGAGGCAAGCTTCCTATGTGTAGAGGTAGCCAAGGTGAAAGTCATTCAACATCGACATCTCCATTAAGCATCCATCGAGTATGCTAGTTAATTTTGTTCATTATAGAGAGTATTATTTAGTGCAATTACTAGTTTGCTATAGGTAATATGACAAGTTAATCTTATTTTCTTTCTATGTTGCATTGATTGAGATCTATATGAAAAAATTCTTTATAATTAGAGGCTATGATTTATGTTTTAGAGATCTTAAGTATGTATAATGTTAAATATTCTTGAAGTTCACTTGTGGTTTGATTAAAAATATGGACCAATGATGCTCAAGTCCAATCTCATTAGGAGAAATGTGGACAACAAAAGTATCATTTAGATTATGAGTTGACCAGTAAGCCATTTCAAACCAAGTTGACAAGCCAACTCCTAGAGTTGTTGCACTAGTTAGGTGGTATTTATCTCTAAATTCTATGACTTTGAATAGCCTTCCAAGTATTTATGACACTCAGTTGTAGAACTCCACCAACCGATACTGCACAATGTCTATAAACCAAGAAAACCTTCTCAGTTTCATTTATGTTACTTTTATAATGACTCACGGCTAGGTCTCTGACTTAGGCACTAGAATTCTAATCCTAGGCCAGCTATGTCCCCCCCCCTCCCCCCTTTCAAGGGCAGCTCCTCAAAATTTACTCATTGCCATACTTGTGGCGATTTATCCAGGATGTTTATTTCTTTGACTTTAAGAAAGTTGTTTCAGAATGTAGATCTTCTTGATCTATTAGTGTTCCTCTGTTGAAATTCCTGTTTATAGTTTCTTTCTCCACCTTTTATAATTAATTCATTCTATTTATTTAAAGGTAAAACATTCAAAGAAATCAGTCTAACGTTTCAAAAACCCACAAGTCTTAATTTTCCTTTTGGATACATGCCCATCTTCGTGACATAACATTTGTCCTTGCACTTCAATGTTTAAATAATTAATTTGTTTTAAATTTCGATGAAAACATCATTTTTTTCTTTCTTTGAAATGAATAACAAACAAGATAAAGATAGTTTCCTTTCTCATTTTCATGCATTCACATTCAAAGTTCATGTCAAAAATCCAGAATTTTCCCTTGATTAATAAATTATATTATTGGCCCTTCTCTCTTTACTTTACTCAAACAACCAAACAATGTTCATCTGAATAAATTAGATATGAGATTTGCACATTGGTGCTGAGGCTTTCTCTCATCCCACCACATTGCTTAACTATGAGATGACTTTTTGTTTATAAGATTTCACATTTAATTTGTAAATATAGTTCTTTCCATATATTTACTTTTTGCATAAAAAATACATCCATTCATATCAATGCTAATATTGATAAAAGATCAACATATAACCCTCTTTCATCTTATGTTTCAAAAATCAAGGTACACATATTTTTTCATTTAGCATATAGTTGAAAACATGAAGTTTTCATATAAATAATTCCTTAAAAAATATATTTAAACTAGTTTTTCTCTCTTTAAAATATCAAAAAATTTAAAAATTCAAAAATGCTATTCTTAAATTCTTTATAAAATATAATAATTTTTTATGAGAATACACAATTTTTTATTAATTAAAATTTTTATTTTCACTCAAAGTGATTACTTTCTAAATTTTAAAATATAGTAAGTCTTATCCAAAAAATTTCAAAAAAAATTTCAACATACTCTCCATAGTATATAATTCACCAAAAAATATTAGAATTGATAAATATTGATTAAGAAGGTTTATAAAATTTCTAAATGAAAATTTAGAGTGAATTTTAAGTGTGTTTGATGTTTTTTCTATTTGTAAAATGTTATTAAGAAATCAATAAATATAAAAAACCATTTGAAGTGAGAAACCAAGCTTTGATGCCACTACAAGGATATGGAGGTATAGCGATGGCGCTTTCCGATACAAAATAGCGACACCGCTAATGCGACGCAAATAGCGATGGTGCTTAGACGAAAAAATGCGGGCCGAAACCCGAGCATCTTATTTTGCGCGAACAAACAAAAGAGAGAGCGAAAGGGAGAACGAACTCCATCTTGCATTTGAGAGGGGGAGGGAGAGAAAGAGAGAAAGAGAGAGAAGGAAAGCTTCTCACTGCCGCCGCCGTGTTCGCGAAGTAGAGGAGGAAGTGTACAAAGGGCGAAGAGGAGCCGCCGAATCCATCCTTGGGCCTTTACGGTGAGTGCATTGTTCCTTCTTGCTTTGTTTTTGTCTTTTGTCTTTTTCTTTTACTTGTTTTTGTTAAAAATCATGTGTATTGAGAGAGGGAGAGGAAGAGAGAAAATGAAAGAAGGAACGAGAGAGGGAGAGAGAGGGAGAAAACATTAAACATAATAGGGAAAGAGAGAAAGAGAGGGAGAGGGAGAGGGAGAGGGAGAGGGAGGGAGAGAGAGAGAGAGAGAGAGGGAGAGGTTGTTGTTATTGTTGTTATTTTATTTTTTCTTCTTCTTTTTTTGTTGTAGTGGTAGTGGTAGTGGTAGGGGTAGTGGTAGCGGTAGCAGTAGTTGTTGTTTAATTTCTTATTTTCTTGTTTGTTGTTTGTTGTTTTTGTGGTAGTGGTAGTGGTAGTTTAATTTCTTATTTTATTGTTTGTTGTTATTGTGGTAGTTGTGGTCATAGTCGTGATTGTAGTAGTAGTACTAGTAGTAGTAATAGTAGTTTTCTTGTTTGTTGTTGTAGTAATAGTAATAGTTTTTTTTTTCCTTTCTTGTTTATTGTTATTTAGTTTTCTTGTTTGTAGTAGTAGTAGTAGTAGTAGTTTTTTCTTCTTTTCTTATTTGTTGTTATTATAGTAGTAATAGCAGCAGCAGTAGCAGCAACAGTAGTAGGAGTAGTAGTAGTAGTAGTTTTCTTGTTTGTTGTTGTAGTAATAGTAATAGTTTTTTTTCCTTTCTTGTTTATTGTTATTTAGTTTTCTTGTTTGTAGTAGTAGTAGTAGTAGTAGTAGTAGTAGTTTTTTCTTCTTTTCTTATTTGTTGTTATTATAGTAGTAATAGCAGCAGCAACAGCAGTAGTAGTAGTGGTGGTGGTGGTGGTGGTGGTGGTGGTGGTGGTGGTGGTGGTGGTGGTGGTTTTCTTGTTTTTTGTTGTTGTTGTAGTAGTAGTAGTAGTAGTTTTTTTTCTTTTCTTGTTTAGTTTTCTAACTTGTTGTTGTTGTAATAGTGGTAGTAGTAGTAGTTTTTTCTTCTTTTCTTGTTTGTAGCAGCAGTAGTAGTTGTTGTTGTTGTTGTTGATTTTGCTTCTATTCTTGTTTATTGTAGTGGTAGTAGTAGTGGTAGTAGTAGAGAGAGAGAGTTGTTGTGGTAGTCGTAGTCATGGTAGTAGTCGTGATTGTAGTAGTTCTAGTAGTAGTAATAGTAGTTTTCTTATTTTTGGTTGTTGTAATAGTATTAGTTTTTTTCTTTTCTTGTTTATTATTGTTTAATTTTCATGTTTGTTGTTGTTGTTGTTGTAGTAGTGGTAGTTTTTTCTTATTTTTTTGTTTGTTGTTATTGTAGTAGTAGTAGTAGTTGTTGTTGTAGTAGTAGTGGTAGTTTTTTCTTCTTCTTTTTATTTGTTGTTATTGTAGTAGTAGTAGTAGTAGTAGTAGTAGTAGTAGTAGTAGTAGTAGTAGTAGTAGTAGTAGTAGTAGTAGTAGTAGTAGTAGTAGTAGTAGTAGTAGTAGTAGTAGTAGTAGTAGTAGTAGTAGTAGTAGTAGTAGTAGTAGTAGTAGTAGTAGTAGTAGTAGTAGTTGTTGTTGTTGTTGTTTCTTCTTTTCTTGTTTATTATAGTGGTAGTGGTCGTGGTCGTGGTCGTGGTCATAGTAGTGGTAGTTTTTTCTTCTTTTTTTGTTTGTTGTTATTGTAGTAGTAGTAGTAGTAGTAGTAGTAGTAGTAGTAGTAGTAGTAGTAGTAGTAGTAGTAGTAGTAGTAGTAGTAGTAGTAGTAGTAGTAGTAGTAGTAGTAGTAGTAGTAGTTATTGTTGTTGTTGTTGTTGTTGTTGTTGTTGTTTCTTCTTTTCTTGTTTATTATAGTGGTAGTGGTCGTGGTCGTGGTCGTGGTCGTGGTCGTGGTCGTCATAGTCGTGGTTGTAGTAGTAGTAGTGGTTTTTTTGTTTGTTGTTGTTGTTGTTGTTGTTGTAGTAGTAGTAATAGTTTTTTTTTGTTTTCTTGTTTATTGTTGTTTAGTTTTCTTGTTTGTTGTTGTAGTAGTAGTAGTTGTTGTTGTTGTTATTATTATTTTTTATTCTTTTCTTGTTTATTGTAGTGGTAGTGGTAGAGAGAGAGAGATGTTTTGTTAAAGGAAATGAGAGAGGGAGAGGAAGAGAAAAATGAATAAGGAACGAGAGAGAGAGAATAAACATACAACATAATAAAGAAAGAGAAAAAGAGAGAGAGATGGAAGGAGAGAAGAGACTGAATGGATAAAAAACAAAGAGAGAGTGGTGGCGAGGTCCGGTGCAATACCACGAGATGTGAAAAACACTCGAAATATACATTAATTTGTGGGTGCGTGGAGACTTTACATACGTTAATTTTGCTGAGTTACAAGAGAAGCAATCCCTTCTCAAACAATTTAAGAAAAAAAAAAGAATGATAACAAAAACAAATTGTTTGTCCTAACATAGACCAAATGGAAAACGATGAAGGTCCTGATGTTCAAGATCACGAGGTGTATCTTAATCATCGTGTCCCATGTCCTTGCTCTCAATGTAAGTTGGCAATTAGACGAAAATGTCGATCGTCTATAGAACACGTATGATGCTTCGGAAAGTTTCAATCTGAGATCATTAATCAGGCGATCTCAGATTTTGAGCAAATGGTAAGAAAAGTGCATATCAATCATGCATTTTATTCGCAAGATAATTGAATAACATATATAAAAACATTGGGTGTGGCTGATAAATTTTCTATCTAGGGAGGTGACGTCTTATCCCAAGGAGGAGTGCACCCTTTACAGCCAATTAGAAGAGTTTGTGGGCGTGCGACGGATGGAGTGCCTAAGACAATCCACCACTTGGAAGGCACTACCTAATCTATACTATTAATACCAGAGGTGACAGGCAGCCTTGAAGACTTACCTACAATCTTGGAGCCTGAGATGGAGGCAATGATCGATGCATTGATACCCATGGATGTTGAGACTTCTGATCTACTTAGAGAGGAAGCATCCATACCATTATATGATGGGTGCTGAGTATCGCGCTTGAAGACACTACTTGCACTCCTAAGTGTGCAAGAAAAATACGGTTGGAGCGATGCGAGTGTGACCGAGTTATTCAGGTACCTTGTATGTATGCTTCGTTGATTTCTTTTCGGCACTATCATTAAAAAAAATTGTGCTTTTTCAAGGTGTTTTATGAATTTTTTTCAGGTTACTGAAGTATCATATATTACCACTTGCAAATACCATGCCTGAGTCTCGTGATGATGCACGGCATGTTTTACGAAAGCTTGGCATGGACTACAACAACATCCATGAATGTATCGACGATTGCATACTGTTTTGAGGAGAATAAGAGACTATGGAGACAGGTTCAAAGTGTAGTACTCACAGGTATCGACAGGACTTGCAAGGGCAAGCTATCCCTCAAAAACTTATTAGACACTTTTCGCTTATCCCCCGCATATACCACATGTTTAGTACGTCTGGCATGGTGAGCTTGACAATGTGGCATGCATAAAATAGGTCCACAGATGGAGTTCAACGAATATCAGCGGATTCACGTGCATGGAGACACATTGACTCCACCTTCCCAAGCTTTGCCCGAGAGCCAAGGAATCTTCGGCTCAGTCTTTCTATGGATGGTGTGAACCCATTCGGTTTGTGCTCACCTTCTTACAATGTATAGCCTATAGTCCTTGTCAACTACAACATCCCTCCATGGGTTTCTACAAAGAAATGACATCTCATACTTAGCTTACTCGTTTTCGGCCACTACAAAGTCAAAAATATGGACGTGTATCTTCGTCCATTAGTCGATGAGCTTAAGATTTTGTGGGAGGAGGGGGTCACCGTGCAAGATATGAGCAAGTGCGATGGTCAACGGTCCGCCAATATTCGAGCCATTCTCATGTGGACCATACATGACTTTCTGGGATTCGGAGAGTGCTTACGTAAGTAGGCTTCCGTTCTCGTTGGTAATATCTATCATAGCTCGTTCAAGTTTAATGTATTCACTGGATAGAGGTGTTGAGACAGGTCTCGTTACCTCAGGTTATCATGCATGTCCATTGTGTGGGCCACAGTTAGATCCTCGAAGGTCACGAACCATGAAGAAGATGGTATATCAAGGACACGCCGCTTTCTTGCCAGATGATCATGAACTCAGGGAAGGTTTTCTTGGATGACCTCAAGCACGTATGAATGCCCAAAGCTGGTACGAGTTGAAAATGGTCCACACTGAGTCACATCCAAACAGAATGCGACGGTTCTTAGTTTTCCACGAGTTTCCATATTGGATCCAGATCAACCACTTGTTGTATCCGATGCATATTTTCAAGAACGTGGGCAGGTTAGTATGGGACCACATCATAGGAAAGAGAGACACTATGGGGACGAATGGATTTGAAGGAGGTAGGCAAGATGGAGGCGCTTTGGCCGCAGTCGAGTGTTGATGGTCGCTTGTAGCTACCTCACACTCCTTGGGTTTTGTCCACTAAAGAGGAGCGCATTGTGAAGCAAATAGTCAATTCTATCCGCACTCCGACGGGTATGATGCGTTCTCTCAGGGTCTGCGTTTTCTAAAGACGACCAATTATCAGGGTTAAAATCCTATGATTGACATAAGATATGTTAGGTT
Source organism: Lygodium microphyllum (assembly GCF_053477565.2). Classification (NCBI taxonomy): domain Eukaryota; kingdom Viridiplantae; phylum Streptophyta; class Polypodiopsida; order Schizaeales; family Lygodiaceae; genus Lygodium; species Lygodium microphyllum. The sequence goes on from NC_141159.1 coordinate 34,822,971, forward strand.
TGTACTAGGAATGGATTGTAAGTGGCATGCATATTTTGCTATTTGGAGTGTAGTTGTTGTTCATAATGTTTTCTCATTTGTGGTAGTTTGTACTATCGATCGTGATCCCAGGATGCCTTACTCCAAAAATACATGGGGCAATTTATAGGTTGTCGACTTTAGTGCAATGGATCTCATAGAAGGAGATTAAGACATCCTCTATTGAATCCACGAGATGGGGAGCAGTAGAGACGGTCAATCTCTTTGAGAAATACCTTCCTTTCGGCATGCTCCTCACGATACAAATCCACCTTCTTGTGCATCTTGTAGATGAAGTGGAGATTGCTAGACCTATCCATATGCGATGGATGTTCTTCTTAGAGCGCTTCATGAAAACCCTGAAAGGCTTTGTGCGACAACGAGCTCGGCCAGAAGGTAGCATGGTTGAAGGTTGGTTGGTGTCTGAGGCACTAGTGCATATTTCACAATGGCTACCAATGGTGGATCCAGACAACAGTATGCTATGGTCGCTCAAGGACGATGATAGACTAACCGGAGATTTGGTGGTTGAAAATGGGGTAGAAAAAAGAATGGATGCGGCAATGGAGGAGAAAGTGAATCACTTTTGTATGTTGCACCATGCCTCTATGGAGACGTGGCTCGCTAAGTACCAGCAAGATAGGAAAGATCGAGAGGAAGTACGATTTGAATTTCAACGTAGTACATGCCATCGACCGATTCAATATCCCGAGGGCATGGAGGAGATGCCATGGTTTATGTCAACACGATGGTTGCATGGAGCTTTGACCGCAGCATCTCACGAAGGAGCGGAGGTCTCAACCAAGGAGTGGAAATTCTCGAGGGGATGTAGTCCAAAGGTGATGATGTATTTAGGGTTTGTCGTATCTATATTTTATATGTGACAACTAATTGAGTGTCTCAATGTACAATACAAAATATATAGTGCAGTGTGGTCATGCGGACGATGTTTCCGCGTGGAGCATATTGACAAAATGCGCTCCACAACAGATTGTGGTATCATGGCAAGGTTCGAGCAAGAGAGCCGACGACGAGCAACGAATCCAAACACGGTTATAGATGAGATGGAGTATTTTGGGAACTTGCAAGTATTGTCATGGTGGATTATCGTCTCGGGGGGTTCACTATATATATATTCTCTACATAACGTGTGTTCATGGCCTATTTATAAATTATATCCTAATCTGTGATTTTTTCTTGAATAAAACACAACCCTTTTCTATTCAATCTGTAAGTAATCCCTTTATATGACACCCTTCTATATGTAAAAAATGTATAAAAATGGTATTTAAAAAACCCCTTATTTTGAACTCACGTTATATATACATATATTCATGAGTGACCCCCTCCCCCCCCCTGAGATTATCGTAGCTTCTCCATGATCCTATTCGATGCGCAGTGGTTCAAAATGGTACTTGAAGGAGCTGGAGCAACAATTCGACAAGGTCCATCTGGATTTCTCAAAATAGATTCCGAAAAAAAATGGATGGATTTGCATGACACATTTGTGTTTCCGGCCCATTGTGAACAGGTGCATGAACTCATGTGTTTTTTAATTGTATTACGACATGATACATGTCACAATAGTTAAATCTCTCTTGTATGTGATTGTGAACATGTAATTTTCTATCCAAACCCCCAACAACCTCGATGGTGGTATGTTATACGTTCAGCTCCTCGAATTGCGAGAGTATATGATCAAAGCGATGTTTCGAGCATAGATGAGGACAATATGCAAATAGAGGGGTTGATATTGCAAGGTGTAGAGGCCACGAAAAGCTTGGAGCATATAGAGGAGCCAACATCGGGTAACAATGATGGAAATATAGGAGTCCAAGAATTCTTTGAGACCAAGGTGGACTCATCCTTTTGTGGTGACATGCCTATCGACCTTCCAGTGTATGCGGAGTTGTGTCAAGAGATTGACATGGAACCATAGGGTACTTCATACTTGGAGCATCCACCTACTCAATTTGTTGACGAATTGCTTATAAGGGTACATACGATATGCATTTTAAGTAAGATCATTTTTTAAAGATTTATATTATTGTGCTTTGTATGATTTATATTGATTATGCTAACATCATTTTTTGTCTGTGCAGGTGACCTTTGTGGATATTTAGATCATCAGGATGAGTCGAGGGATGAGCGACGAGGTGCTGCAGGAGATCTTCATGCGTATGTCTCTAGATCAGATGGCGAGATTCAGAGATATGGCGGACCAGGAGCTGTCTTGGACACCGTCAGGTCACTCTATTAGATCTATTTTATCGTGCTCTGATGCTTTAGTTTCTAGCAGACGAGGTCGACGCTCTAGACTTGGGCTAGATGGAGGGAGTGGTTGAGGGGGATGCTACAGAGATTTGGATGTAGTGAGCCCGTAGTCGGCTCGGGATACAGGTGTTACTTCTCGTTCTTGTGGCGGTTCGAGAGACCGTGGCTTAGGTGGTTGCTGTGGAGGTACGAACGCGGTGTCTCCGTCTCGTCGTTTTGCTAGAGTTGCATCACCTTCGGGATTTGTCACATCTATGGGGATATCTACTCCACTCACTCTGGCTTTTGCTCAACCGTCCGTAGGTAATCATATCAACGCTAGTAGGTATACCAAATGTACAGGGGTCTCTTAGATACTACCCTGGTAGGTACACCAAATGTACGAGGGTCTCTTGGATATGCCCAGGAGCGTGGTCGCAGGTGGGAGAGGACCCATCTTAGGCATACCCTAGTGGGGTATGCCTACCTTGTAGATGATAGGATAAGAGCCATCATCATGAATGATGAGGGGAGGAGGGTGATGGCTAGCATGAGAGAGTTGTGCCAACAAGTTTTTCGGTACAACTTCTTGGATCATTGGAAGAATATACTGGAGGGGAGCAAGGAATACGTAGTAGTATCCTTGCATGAGGAGTTTCTAGTACCAGCCGCAATAGATAGGTTTTCTACGGGCTAGATGATGGAGTGCATGCATGCATATATGTCACACAGACGATCAGACGCACGCAAGGCACTCAAGAGTGGGGCTTCAAATCCCGAGTGGCTAGATGTGGACGACTGGTGCTGACTCAGGGAGGAGGCTATAGATTCTCAAGGGTGTTGGAGATAATAGCACAAGGCAGCAAGGGCATGACTAGAGGCCGGAGTGGTTCATCATCTTGGGAGTGGCGGCCATAGGACATATCTGAAGGACTTTGTAAGTTTTTCTTTTGTTTTGCTTGCTTATTTTTTTGCAATATCCTTTGTACTGACAATCGTGTTTCTAACAGTTGTATTTTGTTTTCTTTGCAGCACTCCATTACAAATGGCAATCCTACTGACCTTGAGACTTGATATGCAAAGAGGCATGGTCTCACTGCATTGATCGACTGATTGTATGGACGCGGCGGCCTTGTTAGTCACTCATCCTTGTCCGTAGTTACCATGTTTAATTAGAACGCATTATTCTATGGTGGACTGATGTGTAGTTGTTTCTTTTTTTGCAGAGTCCGTTCGATGCTCCTTTGCGGTGGGATGAGGTTTCGGATGGCGATGATCTATAGCTCGCCCTTGGATCCCTGGAGCTCACATACCCTTCTTTTTTGGTCACGTGATCTGTATAGACATTTTCTATGTAGTAGTAGTATCTTGCCATGATGGTATCGGTCGCTTTCATTATGCAATCATGTATTTATTTCATGTATAAGTATTATGATTTAAGTACACTTTGTCTTTATTTACACAATCATTGTACACATTACTGAAACTATTTTGTATGACCCAAATAAAGCACATAGTGCGCTGCCCTGCCACAAATTTTTTTTCCTATTACCGTTGCTATTAGCATCGCAAATTTACTGCATGTGTTGCTATTAGCATCACAAAATGCATCGCAAAGCATCGTTATCAGTGTTGTTATTTGCATCAATACCGACGCAAATAGCGATGTTGATAACGACGCTGATACCGATTGTTCTATGGCGTCACCAATGACGACGCTTTTTCGACGACGGGGGAAAATTTCTTTATGAATATTTTCATCGCTTGTAACATTGGTATAAGGACTATATCTTGTAGTGTGCATTGTGAAAAAAATATAGACTTAGAAAATTTTAGCATCATACCATTCATTTTTCTTAAACAAAGTGAGGTGCTTACTTGGCAAGCGAGTCAAAGTTGTATCTTCGAAAGTCGTGTCTTCCACGTAGAGTCTAACCAAGAATGTCAGTCTACTTAGCCCACAAAATAGTGAAATCTCCACCTTCTCCTTTGGCATGTGAATTAGTAGCTTTAGCTTCTAATTAAGCGTTCATTAAGAAGCTTATTACTAAAGCTTCTTCCTTTTTCTTCATCATAGCACCATGATGAGGAATTCAGACCAATGGGGTGAATTTTGGACCTGCACGAATTCAAGGAGGAAGAGTGGCAATGAAGAGCAAAAAAATTCTTCTTCTTGCCTATGATTTCAGATTGGGTGGGTGTTTGGAGACTTAACATTGGCATGCAGAAGGCAAGGCATGGCGATGGTAGGAGAATGAAGGCATTGATGATGTCTCTCTCCCCTTGCATTGTTGATTATCTCTCTATCCCCCTTGCCATGATCATTCGAATTATCTCTCCCCCTCTCGTATGCAGAAAGAATGGTGCCAAAAATGTGATGCCGATCAAAGGAGAGTAAAAATAATGGTTATTAGAATTAAGAGGTGAGGTCATGACAATGATAAAGGAGGGATAGACAATGATGATTTTTCTCTCTTTCTCTCTATCTTGGTCTATAGAAAAAGAATGGTACCTTGTCTTTCTTCTTCGATCTCTCCTCGCGCATCAAGATCATGGCATCCCTCAAGGTCACCACCTCTAGCCTCTCTCCATGATTATTAACTGCTTCCTTTTCCCCCTATTCTCACATTTTTTCTCTTTTTCTTATTCATTTCCTTTCCTCCTAAACCTTAGAAAAATTAAACCTTCCAATCCCTCTCTTTCAACTTACCACTATCACCATTAATTCACACCTAGATAGTCGTAACTCAGTTTCATAGGTCATTTCCACCCTGGGTGTATATCCTCTACATCACGTGTGTTCAGGGCCTATTTATAAATATCCTGATCTGTGAATTTTTCATGGAAAAAACATAATCCTTTTGTATTCAATCTATAAATAACTCCTTTATATTACACCCTTCTGTATGTAAAAAAATGTATAAAAATGGTATTTTAAAAATACCTTATTTTGAACCCACGTGATGCACACATATATTCATGAGTAACTTACTCGAGTTTCTGCCTTCTGCCTTTTGTACACGTTAATAAATCATGTCATTTCACTCTCTCACTTACTCACTATGTATGTGTAGATATCTTGTCCCCTTCCTCGCATATGTATATTTAAGGAGGCACTAGTGGAAGGTTCTCTAGAGGAGAAGAATATGTACACCATTTTACATAGAGACCTTCTAGATCTAGGAAACTATAATACTATTATGATAGGGTACACACTAGCTAAGATCCATCCCTACACCCTGGATGGATATATAACTTTGATCTCCTCAAATCTTTGGATTGTCACCCCTCTTTGTGTAGGCATAGAGAGAAAATCATGGCTAAGATAATTAACATAGTGTATTTGCAAAATACATAATCTTCACCCGTCCTCTAATACTAGTGATAATTATTAGATTACTCAACTACCAATCTCTAATTAATCTTAGCTAAATACCTTGCAAAATCTAAGCTTCACCCACCTCTCATGAAAGAACTTCCTCGAACCAACATCTCCCACCATGAACACATAAAGTACATATGATACATAATCCTCTCTTTCAAACAATTGTTCCAGGAGATAAAAAATAATCCTCACTGAACACTCCCCAAAGAAAATGAATATCTAGCCCTACGGCTTGGAATACCTCACTCTCAGTGTGGGTCAATGTTTATGAAGACAATGGCCATGCATCCAAGATGATACCATGTGTTGAATGCAATGCAATTGTGAATGATTCATAGTGCACAACCATTTTTATTCATTTAAAACAACATTGTGACAATGCAAAACCTTTCTTTTTTCATATTTTCATTTTGAAGGTAATTGATGTGTTGCATAAGGTTAGTATCGAGCATGCTCATGCTACTATTGAACCCTTTTAATTTTTAAAATACAAGTATCCTATATGTAAAATAGATTAAAAAAATCAACTTTAGTATGTAATCAGTACTTATTACCCCCTCCTCTCCATATTGTTTAAAGTTGTGCATTATTCGATTGTAGGTTTAGAAGTGTTTTGGTATATTTTTCTTCAGAAAGAGTGACAAATACTCACTTTAACATAAAGATAGGGATAAACCTCATGCTTTATCCATACCATACATCAACAGACACATATCTTATTTTTCCTTTTTTTTTCAAGCATAAAAAATTAAATTTTTCTCTATTTTTCTTCTTTATTTATCAATAAATACTAATAATTTTTTATTTTATGATGCAACTTGATTAGAGGTGCTGAGAATTATTTTCATCCCTCATTTCATCCCATGCGAACACCATTTAACATATCAAAACCCCCAAAATCCATGATTTGCCTTAAAACCACAAATTTACAGGTTTTTCATGTTTATAGAAAAATTAACAGAAGACCACTTCTTGCTAATTTTCTTAATGTTTCTCATAAAACAGATCATTGACAATCAATAGCAACAATTTTCAACCATTTACAATCAAGATTTATCATAAAACTATGAAATTTATCACTTAGTCATAAAATTGTGCTTTATCTCACACACATCTCGCATTTGAGTGGCAGTTGATGCCAATTAATAGCCGCTAACTCTCCTTCAACACATGGATCTATGTTCCATCATGACTCAGCATCATCTCCCAATTGAAATCTCTCAAATCAACCCACCCCTCTCACATAGATTGAGCCATGGGAACAAGGTGCACATAGGAGAGAGAAAGACTAAAATTAGATAATTTCATTATTCATGTCATATCGCACATGCATACAGTCAAATTGAAGCCCTCAACCCATAGATCATGGATATGCCTTCCATCTCTGATGATCAATCGGCTTGCTAAAAAGCCATCAACATTCCAATCAATGAGGTGCCAAAAAACTACGCCCCCTCCCTTCTCCACACTGAAAAAACGTTTTTTTATTAAGGCCTTAGCTTAATCATTAACCTTAGAAGTTAACCAGTTCATTTTTTTAGTATTCACACTATCCGCTAAGTGGTTTCATCTCCATTGAGGGTGCAAACGGACTCAAAATCTATCAATCTAGCCTCCATTGCATTCTTTTCGGCTCTCGGTTCCTATAGTCACTTTATAATGTGAAATCTTGCAGGGATTAAATGGAGGGTCAAGTAAACTCTGATCGACGAATGGAGACTTGAGTTGGGTTTTGGTGTCGAAGTCTATCTAGAAAAACTCCTACTCATCAATCTACAATCACTTCATTTCCCATGAAAAATTGTTCTTTTATGCCTCCCTGGCCACTTTTTGCACATTAAATCAAGCTCCAAAAATCTGCTCACTTTCCTCACTAATATCCCTTATGACCCATGTATCTCAATGGCTTGGATGTATCTTGCACGCTTGGTCAAAAAAATATAATTACAATGCGACGGTATTTGTAAGATTATGCTTGCATTATACAAAATGTGAATAAATGTGTGTAATCATATTTAATGAGACAACCAAAGTGTGAATATATAGCAATCATTCTTTTACATCTTTCCATGAATTTTCTACTTGTTGTGGCATTACTAAATACATCCTAAAGGTACCAAGTCCTTCCAGTCATGCTATCTTTGGAAACATAAATAACACATGATCATTCTACTCATGAAGTACAGAAAAAAGAATTTCTTTTTAATAATTATTTTTTGATTTTTTACACATGGAATCCTTTAGCACAGCACAAACAACACTAGGACCACTCCAGTGCTACTGAAACACATTATTTAGATACAAAAATGATTATTTTTAAAATTTTGAAATTTTTATAAAAATATAATTATATTTTATAATTCTTAAGTTCATTCTTAATATTTCGCTATTTATTGCAGCCATTAAATGGGAGGTCAAATGGACTCCTATCTAGGAATTGATACTTGTGTTGGATTTTCAGCGTCGAAATGCGCCCAGTAAAACTCCAACTTCTTGATCTATGATCCACACATTTTTCACCAAAATCGCCACTTATTATAGTGAAAGCATACCTGAGTTGCTATAAATGGTTGAGAGATCTAAGCCATTGTTATAGGTTTGGGAAAATAAACAAGTGATCTAGTATTGTGATTAATAGGGCTGAAGTAAAAGACAACTAATTCTACCTCTTCATGGATGCCTTTACGGCTCAAGAGGTTATTTTTGGGACAGATTTGAACTAATCTTTCACGACTACTATAGGTGAGTATTGAAAGGGTTTTTTTGGCTATAACTGAAGAGATCTCATGGGTTCTTACCAAAGAAGGATGGTTTAAGTGGTTCTAGGTTGTTTTTTTGCATATTTGAGATATTTTGGTAGGGTATTCTATAGTATTTTCAAGTACTTCCTTTGAATTCACTATTATAATTTGTTCCGAGATAAAAGAATAGTGCTACTTTATCATTTAAGACAACACCTAAGCTATCATCCTAGGTACAATGTATTAATCTTGAGGGAAATTATAGCATTTGTATAGAGTTTCCAAGATTAATATAGTTTCTTATTGGGTTTATCTATTATTTATGTTCGAAAGTGTATTCAAGAGTCCTTATTCTAGTATTTATTCCTTCCATCATACTTCACTTTTCCTTAATCCCTAGTGCATTCAAGCCTAGACCTTTCTAAACGCCCAACATTTGGTAAACGACATGAAAGGCCTAGCTCAAAGTCTACAAGATGGGAGAACTAGTTGAAGATGAGCTTCTTTCAAGACAATATATCTAAGATTTCATGAGAAACCATGAATTGATTAAACATTGGAAGCTCTTATTAGGTTCTATAGAAAGTGATGTAGATATGATTAAGTTATGGCAAAAATATTTCGAGGTTTCTTCCCTTCCATGTAGAGAAGGGAGCTAGTGAGTATACTAGTAGATGATATTTTGAGATGTTTTACTAGCATTATTTGTTATCAAATTTGAAGCCACATAGATTCTAAATACATAGATTATGGAAATAGATGGGCTAATTTTAAGAGTTCCCTAAAAGAGGAGTGTTTCATAGAGGATGTAATTAGAGTAACCAAGCAAACTTTCCTAGAGTGGGTTCATAAACTTGCAAAGGGCCTTTTTTCTCCAAAGCTACAAAGAGAGTTTGAGATGAAGTTTGATTAACTGGATAGTGTAGAGAAATTACCTTTACTCACTCACAAACAAAATTTTTTGTTTTTATAGGTATGTATTTATCACATGGTTTCAATATAAGGGAATTTAAAAATACCATTTTTACACATTTTTTACATACAAAGGGATCCCATATACATGGGTTACTTATAGATTGAATAGAAAAGGGTTATGTTTTATCAAGGAATAATTCATATATAAGGATATTTATCAATAGACTAGAGGGTATACATATAGTGAATTCCCCAAGGGTTGTAGACCCTCCATTGCAATTGGAGCTAGAGAAGCTATTAGAGGATGATACTACAAAGCAAGGAATGCCTAGGCCCCGATTAGTCACAGATGTTAGAGTGAGTGATTAGGAAATAACCTCCTATACCTTGTACATATTCTTCAAAAGGCAGTTCCATGGATGAAATTATAAAAAATATGTGGGATTTAAAGGTTACACTTGCTAAGCTTGAAGATCCAAGAAAATATTCTACTCCAAAGACCTCGCCTAGGGTAGATTTTGTCCGCCATTACATGGTACATAGCATGATCATAGAGACTATGAATCATATAGAGATTATTTAAGAAAGAATTCGATTTTTTGGAAGGATGAGAAGATTCATGCAAATGAAAATGGTATGCCCTTTCTGTAAACTTTGGGAAGGTATGGAGAAGATTATTGAAGATCTCATGATGTGGAATATTATGTATATGTAGTTGTAGATACAACTACCTATAGACTACGAACAAAGAGATCTCTAGATTTCAATATAGGTAAGAAAGTAGAGTTATGGATCCATGCCATACTGACATGAGGTAAGGAAAAAGTACCAAAGAAAGAGCTAAATGATGCATGCCAAAGTATTAGAATGAAGACTAGGTGGGATTCCCTTGTGGATTCCGAGTATGTCTATGATTATTTGGTAAAGAAGTAGAACATAAATGTAATAATGGAAGATAAAAGAAAAAGAGGAAATAGGAACCCATGGACATCAAAGAGGGTTCCTAGAGGGGGTGGCCAAACAGAGCCTATGAGTAGTCTATGCCTCTTGTTAGACTCAGTCTAGAGCATAACATGGAAGATGTACACAAGAAAAAAGAGAGAAAAGAAAAGAAACAAGAAAAGCCAAAGGGAAAGAAATGAGGATATAAGCTCCTCTTTGATATAGAGATGATTACATGTCCTCAAAAGGTTTTGAAAGAGAGGATTCTAAATACCAAAGTCAAGTTTACATTAGATGAAATTCTTGGAAAAGGTAAAAGAGAGTTCCATGAGTAGATTATAGATATTATAAAAAGATAGATAATATGTGGATGAGTCAACTCAAGCTAGGATACAAAGTGAAGAAGAAACAGGTTTACAGGTATATAATTGGTTTTTGAAGATGATGCAGATGCACAACTACTCGTTATATGAAGAAGAAAAAAAACTTACTGTAGATAGTGGTAAAGTGAATACTATTGCCAAGAAGATTGTGATATAGTAAAAATACAAGAGATGCATGGCCTATGCACTATATAGAGGATGGAGTTGCCTCACAGGTGATAGCTAGGAGTCATTATTCCACATACCATTGGGCGTATGTGCTACCACACAGACTATATTCAAGGTTGGAGAATTGAAAACTCCATGTGTTTCACTGATAGACCATGGTTCAAATATTAATGTCATGGTGATAAATATTTATGAGAATGGAAGATGGTCTATGGATGTCAACCACAAAGATGGAGAATGCGAGTATCGAATATCTGTAGGAGAATTGTATGTTTGTTGTCCAAACATAAAGATTACAATAGGAGGAGCACAAGATGATCACCATGTCTTTTTGCAAGATTCTTCATCATATCCAATGATAATAGGGCAACCATTTCTTATTGAGGCATGGATGGAGGCTAAAATTTTGGATGATGGTTCTACCTACATATGAATCAAGACAAAACACAACAAAAGAGCAATGTAGATTATGGCACTATGTGATAATAATGTAAGGAATGCAAATACATTGAGGGAATACTCGAGTAAGTTACTCGTGAATATATGTGTGCATCATGTGGGTTTAGAGTAAGATGTTTTTAAAATACCTGATGGGACCTGAAATGGGCCGGCACTGGCTATAGCACTAGCCGGACCTCATGCTCATGACACACAAACACCCTCACGGCCTCGCTGACCAGGAGCGTCAATCCAATGCTAAAGGACAAACTGCCCTAAAGCTTAATTCATGCGTCTATAGTTTATAGTCCAACATTTCCCTTAAACTCCTCAAAGGGAGAACCCATACTTATTGGCAATGCCACGATCACACACATATGGAGGCACTCCACCGACTAATAGTCGGAGTCCCACTGCAGCTCTTCTACATCGCAGGGATTGACCCTTTGATGCGCTGCTAAACATATAACACAAACGAACACAAACTCCTCTTTTTTATATTTCTTGTATTTCCAGGAGATATACAATGCTTCCTCACTTCACAGTCCCTTAGGAAACCGCCCCTCTATCCTACGGCAAGGGATAACCTCACACTCTCAATCGTGGTTCAAAGTCCTAAGAAAACAATTGCTATGTAGTCCAGGAGCTTCTTCTTTGATACCATGAACCATGCATAGTGCATAATGTGAATGGTTTAGTGCACAAACAAAAGAAAATCAGCATTGTGCATCGTGCGAAACCAATCTTTCCATGATTTCTATGCTAACATTTATGTATTGAAACGAGGAGAGACACCGAGCCTTACGCTCATACTGCCTTTTCCTTTATTTTAAAACAACATCCTATAGGCATGATGCAACAAATAAATCAAATTTAAATTCATATTTTGACGCTCAAACTCCCCTCTCACTCTACCGTTTAATGTTTTGCAATCATTGATAGGTGTAAGAGTCATTTTACGTGTATTTCTTTATACAAAAAGCGATAAATACGGACAAAAACATAGAAACGAGGATAAAGTGAGGCCAACCTTGTGCTCTACCTTCATTATACATTGCACAAACACTTATGTAATTTTTTGGAATTTTCTTTTTATCGTTTCCTAATTTTCCCCCATTTAAAACCCATTTTTCACCATTTTTTGGTAATTTTCCTCTATTTTCTTCAATAAAAAATGACTAGAAATTGAAATTGATTGTGGGCTGTGGCCCTTAGGTTCTTTGACAGCAAAATTTTAGGCTTTGTTGATGTTATATCTCATATTCCCCCTTTATTTTGCAAAAAACCTCCATTTTACCCCTTAAACGCATGTTTTACGGGTTTTATACCATTAATTTCAGCCATACCACTTATGATTTTCTGATTTTCAGAGCATAAATTGATAAAACTCATAGCAAACAACATCATGATGCATAATCAGCCCATGGGAACAATATTTCATCAACCAAATAGCATAAAAACTCATTTTTTCTTCATAAAAATTGAATTACCGCTTAGACTTTGTGTCTCAGGATCTCGGTTTTGGTACGGGACTACGTGTCAGCCCTCATTCATTGTCCAGCATCTTCAAGATCAGCAATCTTCATGTCTACATTGGTCCAGAAGCAATCCAGTCTCATCCGGACAAGCTTTCCTCCACCATTCTTCATTTTCCTCTTGCACACAAGAACAACCCCTTAAGGGAGAGAGAGGGAGGAGAGAGAAAGACTAAAATCAGAGTTCTTCATCCAGGCCATCATTGCGCGAGCGAAGGGCGGCGATATGATCAGCATACAGAAGGGAATCAAGGCCCATGATCACTTGTATGGGTTGTGTGCAGGCTGCCATCTCCAATCCCCAAGAATTGGGCGCATGTTTCGGCGCCATTTTCTCACGCTTTCTTCTTCCCCATGTTGCCCACGATTTTATGCCCACATTTCATGTTACATGAAATGCTCCAACTCCCCCAAAGGTCACTTCCCACTTGGCCAAAAATAAGTCCACCTTTTCAAATCTTGCCCACTTGTTGGCCATTTCCCCGTCCGGGCTCCGATTTGAGTGCTATAAATTTTTGGGCGTCCGGCTTGACATCCCACATTGACTGGAAACTCCTGACAACCCGCACGGCAGTCTAAAAAATTATCAAAAATCAACAAGTGTCGCTCAAGCGCCTTTTAAGAGTCGTATTTCACTTGGTGCTTAAAATCGTCCTAGCTAGAGCCGTCGCCTTCGATGTTAAATATTTTTCCCCTAAATTCTGGATTTTTTGGAAAATTTTAGGCACATCTCGAGCTCAAAAATAGGATCTCATTGGCGACCACGGAATAGGGCAACTCAGCCCGTCGAATCCCACAGTAGATTTGCACAAAACAACCAAAGGAAGCATCAAGATAATACAAAAGAAATACATACTAAACATAGCACAATGCTCACCCCACCCCATGACAAAACCAAGGCATGACATCCACAAGGAGTAGGCCTAGCATAATCTGATAAAAGGTCCGAAGCTAGTCACTAACCGACTGCTCCAACACAACCAAACTAAAAAGAACTATCAAAGAGGTTGCCCTATGTGGTGGTTTGAACTACCTACCTAACTAAGGACAACACAACCAGGAGTTCCTACTAGGCGAGGACTCCTATAGCCTGATCAAGAAGTATTTTCTTTTAACCCATTTCTTCTTTTTTGGGGTTTTATCATTTCCATACTCGGCCGTGTAAAAAGGAGAGAGCTGAGCGTAGTGACCCAAGGAGAACAGGGCGTCGGCCTCAGGTCCTGTATCGGTACCCAAGAACCTACCAAGCCCTCGCAAGGCGACACTTAATCCTTTTCTGACGCTCACTTTTATTTTCGCTCCAACCTTCCTTACTTTCTTTTTTCCAGCAAGAAGCCACCCCTAAGAAGACAAGGCATCGGCCCTGGGTCAGACTCGTCCCCAGGAACCTACCAGGCCCTCGCTAGGCGATGATCAACTGCTTATAAATTTTCGTTTCTTTTTTCAAAAAGCTTTGATAGGGGTTAGAATCCCTTTTTATATACCTTTGTATATATTTATTATCTTTTGGGATATTCAGGGTTTCTTTTCCTTTTATATCATCATTATTTTTCTTCTGGCAGGCTTCTCTAACTGCCTCACAACTAACAAGAACTCCTAGAATGGGTGCCTAGCAGGCTAGCAGAACAGGGTCACTAGAACTCCCTTCTAAAACAGGTCTTTTGATGCCCGGCAATGTCTTTACAGGAGGCAACGACTACTCAGACCTCCCTCAAACATACTGAACCTAAACCTGGGACTTCATGCCTTGGTCGCCGGTCCCCAACAAGAAAAGGAACTCCCTTACAAGCACACAGACACATATAGCATAAAACACGGTACTCATAAAGGAGAGATATCACCTGGATAGGGCCACGAGAAGCTTCCGTGCAACAAAAGGCTCATTCCAAGCTCTTCTTCCGAATCTGTCTAGCACAAAACTAAAACAAGAAACCATTAACTGTACCTGCACTAAACAGACGACTGGCCCTCTTGGCCTAACGAGATCAAACAAAATAGCACCTACACATCCCTCCCTGAAATAATACAAATATACAATAATAGGCTCCTTTCCAAGGAGGAAAACCATAGGGCTCGCAGCCCTAAACTAAATGCATAAGCTTATCACCCATCCCTCCTGCATATATAGCAAGAGGCGTACGCATAAGATGTTGTCTAATCAACCTATGGGTTCAGGATAATAACGGTAGATTGGTCTCGGCTACTCTTTGTATCACCCATATCAACCATCATCTGCCATATATTGCATGCTCTGATAACATTCCCCACAAGCGACGAGGTCCTGTTTCATCATTGATCACAATATCCAAACTAGGACCACAGTTAAAGAAAAGATCTTCTTCATAAGCAAGATTTGCCACTGAATCCGCAAACTGATTCCAGTAACGTGGAATCAGCTGAAAAGACACTCTCTCAAACTCCTTAAGTAGAGTCATTGCAGTTTGATGATACATACAAAGAATGGGATTCTGCACTGTGTATGTCCCATCTAGTTGATTCAAGATCAACTGGGAATCCCCTTTTACTAACAACCGATGAATACCACCTTGTTTGGCAATATGCAGTCCCGTAATCAAGGCTTTATACTCCGCCATATTGTTAGTAAATCCTATCTCGAGATAAGCAACTAACTTCATTGTAACTCTACGTCGGGGATCTCAGATTACCATTCCAACACTCCCTTTTTTATTAGGGCCCCTGGACGCTCCGTCAAAATATAATGTGTACGTCCATAATGGGTTTACACAACCTGCCATCACGAACTCCTCTATGCGTAATTATGGTAATCAAAGTTTAGCATGTTTAGAGGATGAACTGACGGCTCCATCCCACCTTCTTCATTAAACTCAACAGGGATACTTGTCAACAGTCGTAAGCAGTGATGGCAAAAGACTTTGATCTCCCACACAAAGGTCCCATCTTCTTGCTCAATCACTTTGTATCCTTTGCTCCACCAGATAAGTTTCCCCTGATGATATCTCTGCTCCAGATATGGGTGCTCCAAATAAGGAATTAATCGACCCATCAACCAGCTTTAAGCTCTTTTGTAGGTCTCAAATCATCCCCAACATGCACCTACAATGCATTTTCTTTGTATTAGCATACTTAGAAGGTTTAATCTTATTAAGATTAACCTTATTTTTAAACTCGACTCCCTGTAAATCAGCTTATAGATCCGTAGACCTATTTTTCCCTAGCCTAACAATCTTGTAGGGGCCATCCCATTTAGGTTCCAGCTTCCCTGGAAACAACTCCCTACGCGCATCGTAATATAGGACTAATTGCCCTTTTTAAAAGGCATACTTCTTCGCTCTAAGATCATGCAACTGCTTCATCCGATGTTTAGCTACCTCCTGGTGTAATAAGCTCTATAGTTTCAGCTCATCTAGATGGGCTATGGTCGTGAAACGTTCAAAAAGGGAATCCTCATCTCCAAAAGAGTGGTTAATTGCAAATCTTATGGTTGGCAACTCAATCTCTAGGGGTAACACACACTCTTCCCCATAAACCAATTTGAATGGAGTATGGCTAGTAGCTCGCTTGAATGTTGTATTGTACGCCCATACTGTTGAGATATCGAGCTCCACTCGTGATACGCCAGGGTGACCGTTGTGCATTTATGTCACCGACGTGTCAGTTGCAGATGCGGTTGGTACACCGCCCATGAATAATAGCTACATGATAGCTATCCTTATCTATTCTAGTTCGTGGCTCAGTTAGTATGCCACCTTAGTTAGTTGAGTTTGGTTTGAGACCCATATATAGGGTTCTTCTATTTCTTTGTACTTGAGTTCTTTTGGCTTACACAACTAAGAAGAGGAAAACTGTTTTCAGCCTCCACCTCTGTGTGTATTCCCCCATTATGCAAGCAAGAAAGCTACAAGTGAGACTCCTTCCTTCTCTCCCACAATCGTGACATGGTATCAGAGCCTTGTTCGTGGTAAGGAGCTCAAGAAAGCAAGCCAAGCTCGCGGTGTTCTGGTAAGAGGAGCAGTGTTGCTTTTATTTTCTGTTTTGGGAGTAGATCTCTGCAGGTAGCACAGCCGGAAAGTGCAGGAGTGCATTGTCTCAGGTTGAGACGCCCTTCGCGGTGAAGCAAGAGGGCACTATATGCTGCGGGTAAGGGCTTTAGCCCTTGGCGACCTTGTTTTTTTGATTTGAGGCCATTTCGGGGCCTGTTTTGAAGGCGGAAGTTTTCTGCACGCACTCAGGAAAAGACCCTATTTTATGCTGTGCGACCACTGTTCTACAGGTCGGTGAAAAGTTACTGTAGAAATTGCATCGTATGCTTGTGCACAGAGACATTGGGAGTTTCAGAATCATCATTGGTTCCTGTTTATGCAAAATCGTCACTAGGAAGTGACTGTGTGGTCAAATACCACTTTCGCCAGTTTTGCAGATTTGCCCTTGTGAGGGTGAAGCTGTGTTTTTTGCAGTGACAGAATTTTTTGCAGTATTCTGTAATGGCATCTGATTCTCTTTCACAGATTGTCACTAAAAAGCTTGACAAGAACAACTTCCAGGCATGGAAGTTTAGAATGATGAATTTCCTTATGGGAAAAGGATATTGGGAATTTGTTGCAGGAAATGAAGAAGAACCAGTTCTTTTTTATGTTCCCAATCAACATCAAATGCAGGCATTTAAAGCATGGCATGAGAGAGCCAGGAAAGTTATGTACTGGCTGTCTATCAGCATTTCAGACTCTATGATTGTGCATATTCAGGATGCAAGTATGCCAAAGGAGGCATGGGATACTCTGTCAAAGATGTATAGCACAAATACACAAGCCAGGAAAATGCAGCTCAAGCAAGAGTTGCACAATGTGCAAAGAGAAAATATGAGCATCAATGACTACCACATGAAGGTGAAGAAGATTGCAGATGCACTTGCTTCCATTGGGTCGCCAGTGGAAGATGATGATTTAGTTTCTGTGACCTTGAATGGTCTAGGAAAGGATTATGCACAGTTTCGGACATCCATTTCAGTTCATGAAAGATTTCCTGATTTTGAGGAGTTGATTGCTCTTCTAATTTCTGAGGAGCAGAGAAATGGTGGTGCATCTTCTTCAGGAGGAACTTTAAAAGAAACTGTCTTCTACTCAAATGCTGGAAGAGGTAGAGGCAGAGGTAGAGGAGGCCGATTTGGAGGCTGTGGCAGAAATCAGAATATGCAGCAAACTCAAGAAAACCAGTCCTATGGAGGAGGACGTGGTAACTCTAGAGGCAGGGGGAGCCAAAGAGGTCGTGGTGGATGGCAAAGAGGCCAAAATGCAAACAGTAATGTTGAATGCTACTACTGTGGTAAAATGGGTCATATGGCTAAAGACTGCTATAAAAAGCAGAATGATATCATGAATGGAAAACTGCAACAAGGGAATTATGCATCTTCTAGTAGACAGGGTGATGACAGAAATGAGCATTTGTTTATGTTGCAGCACATGAACAATTCTGTGACAAGTGTAGAAGAAAGCAATGATGTATGGTATGTTGACTCAGGTGCATCAAACCACATGACAGGTCATGCAGAATGGATGGAGGATGCAAGGAAAATGGAAAAACCAGGATTTGTGGAGACTGGTGATGATACTGCACATCCTATTGTGCAGATTGGAAAAATTCCTTTGTCTATGCAGGATGGGAAAAAGAAATACCTGTCCAATGTATTTCATGTCCCGAATATCACCAAGAATCTGGTTTCTGTTGGACAAATGGTTGAGCAGGGCTTGCAGGTCAGATTTAATCCTCATGGATGCTTTGTTGAGGATATGAAAAATAAAGGTCGCTTGATAGCAAAAGGAAAGAAGAAGGGCAGAATGTTTACATTGGATGCAGACATGTCTGAATTGAGTGCAGCAATGTTTGCACATGGGACCGGTGTAGTTGCAGATATTGATATCTGGCATAAACGCATTGGTCATGTTAATGTACAACGACTTAAATCAATGCAGGCCCAAAATATTGTTGCAGGATTGCCCAAATTCAAGGTTGCAGAAATGCATAAGGTATGTGAAGCCTGTCAGTTTGGAAAACAGGCAAGGAAACCATTTTCTAGACATGTTCAAGAGAGTGAGAAGCCATTGGAATTAATCCACTCTAATGTGTGGACTACTAAAGCTACATCTCTTGAAGGCTGTCATTATTTTGTCACTTTTATTGATGACTATAGCAGAAAAGTTTGGGTGTATTTTATGAAAAAGAAAAGTGAAGTTTTTGGGCATTTCAAAACTCTTAAAGCTATGGTTGAAAAAGAAACAGGCCTGCAGATAAAATGCCTAAGGTCAGATGGAGGGGGAGAGTACCTCTCAAATGAGTTTGCAAGGTTCCTGCAGGAGCATGGCATAAAGCAGCAATATTCATGCAGTCATACCCCACAACAAAATGGAATTGCAGAAAGGAAAAACAGGCATATTGGAGAGGTATCTCGTGCCATGCTCAATGAAAAAGACTTGCCAGATTTTTATTGGGCTGAAGCAGTTGCTACAACAGTCTATATAATGAACAAGACTCCCACTGCAGCAATACATGGGATGACTCCAGAGGAGAGGTATACTGGTAGGAAACCAGATATTTCTCATTTGAAAATTTTTGGTTGCATTGCCTATGTACATGTGCCAGATGAGATGAGATCCAAGTTGGATCCAAAAGCTGAGAAGTGCATCTTTATTGGTTACTCTCTGCAGCAAAAAGGGTATAGATGCTATAACCCTTCTACTCGTAAGTTTACAGTGAGCAGAGATGTTGTTTTTGATGAGATGAGTAGCTGGTATAAACCAGTAAATGTGATTGATGATGTAGATGCACAAAATGGTAATGCTGCACAGAATTCACAGCAGCAGTCACAAAATATTAGTGGACCTGGAGCGTCCTCTAGCAGTGGTTCACATTCTTCGCCATGGACAGGCAGATTGAGATCAGGAGAATCTTCTCAAAGTAATGCAGATAGTGGTATGCAGGTATCACGAAAAGGAAAAGAGAAGGTTGATCAGCCCATGTTTGATGTGAATGCAGGTCACTCTTATGTGGATGGTGAATCCAGTGGCTCAGAACAGAGCATTGATGATGAGTTGGGTATTCCTTCTATTGTTACACCTGGAGTAAGAAAGACTAGGGATGTTTTGAGAGCACCTGGGAGTGAACCCACTTTGCGCAGGTCTACCAGAGTTAGGTATCCTGTGGATAGGCTGAAATATGATGGATTTACAGCCATTCACTATGCATATATGGTCAAGGTGATACAGGAACCAGAACCCACTTCTTTTGAGCAAGCCATGGGAAAAGAAAAATGGGAGAAAGCCATGGATAAAGAAATGGATGCCTTGGAAGCAAATGCTACATGGGAATTGGTACCTTTGCCTAAAGGTAAGAATGCAATTGCCTGTAAGTGGGTTTATAAGGTGAAGCACAATGCAGATGGTTCTGTGAACAGATACAAGGCAAGATTAGTAGTCAAGGGGTATGCACAAACATATGGCATTGACTATGAAGAAACATTCAGTCCGGTTGCAAGGATGACAACCGTAAGAGCAGTCATTGCTATGGCTGCATCAAAGGGATGGTCTTTACATTAGATGGATGTAAAGAATGCCTTCTTGCATGGTGATTTGCAAGAAGAGGTCTATATGGAGCAGCCACCAGGTTATGTGCATGCTGTTTATCCTGAGTTTGTTTGCAGGTTGAAGAAAGCCTTGTATGGCTTGAAGCAAGCACCTAGAGCATGGTCTGACAAGATAGGACAGTATCTTGTCACTATTGGCTTTCAGATTTCCAAGGCAGATTTCTCACTTTATGTGAGAAAAACAGAGAAATGTATTATGCTACTTGTCATTTATGTTGATGATTTGATTATGACAGGTGATAGTGATGAAGATATCCTTCATGTGAAAATGCTATTGAAGCAGAAGTTTGAGATGAAGGATTTGGGAGAGCTGCGTTATTTCTTGGGCATTGAGGTGATTAGATCACCAAGTGGGATACAGCTCTTGCAGAGGCAGTATGGATTGGACATGCTGTCCAAATATGGGATGACAGGCTGTAAGCCTATTTCAGTTCCTTTGGAGCAAAATGTGAAGCTGAGCGCAGATGCAGGTGAGCTTCTGGAAGACCCTACTATGTACAGACGCATAGTAGGAAGTTTGATTTATATGACTATTACCAGGCCAGATTTGAGCTATGCTGTTGGATTGGTAAGTTAGTTTATGCAGGCTCCAAGGAAATCGCATTTGGATGCGGCTAGACGCATACTCAGGTATGTGAAGTCCACATTGTAGTATGGACTATTTTATGAGACTGGGGTTCAAATACAGTTGCATGGATACACTGATGCTGATTGGGCTGGTAGCATTTCTGATAGACGTTCTACCAGTGGATATGTGTTCTCTTTTGGGAGTGCTGCAGTCACTTGGAGCAGCAAGAAACAGCCTACAGTTGCCTTATCCAGCACAGAGGCTGAGTACAGGGACGCAGCAATGGCTGCATGTGAGGTAGCTTGGTTGCATAAGCTACTTTATGATATGCATCAGCCTACAGATGGGCCAATTGTCATTTATTGTGACAACATGAGTAGTATACACTTGGCAAATAACCCAGTCTATCATGCTAGAACAAAGCACATTGAGGTGCATTATCACTATGTGCAAGAGAGGGTTTTACTAGGTCTTATTGATCTAGTTTATGTCAGCACAGAGGATCAGGTAGCTGACATATTCACGAAGGCATTGGGCGCAGAGAAGCTGCGCAAGTTCAGAGACCTGCTTGGTGTGCAGGAATTGGGATTGAGCTCGAGGGGGAGTGTTGAGATATCGAGCTCCACTCGTGATACGCCAGGGTGACCGTTGTGCATTTATGTCACCGACGTGTCAGTTGTAGATGCGGTTGGTACACCGCCCATGAATAATAGCTACATGATAGCTATCCTTATCTATTCTAGTTCGTGGCTCAGTTAGTATGCCACCTTAGTTAGTTGAGTTTGGTTTGAGACCCATATATAGGATTCTTCTATTTCTTTGTACTTGAGTTCTTTTGGCTTACACAACTAAGAAGAGGAAAACTGTTTTCAGCCTCCACCTCTGTGTGTATTCCCCCATTGTGCAAGCAAGAAAGCTACAAGTGAGACTCCTTCCTTCTCTCCCACAATCGTGACACATACTGCCACATACAACTTCCTGTCCCAGTCTCGTTTCTTCTCAGAGACTATTTTAGACAAGATACCCACAAGGTGCTTATTCGTACTTTCGACTTGCCCGTTTGCTTGCAGATTATAAGGGATCGTTTTATTGTGCTTGATTTGCCAAGGTTCAGTCAAGCTTTTGATCACTTTGTTCAAAAAATGGGTTCCATGGTCCCGACACTAGTTCCTTCGGTGGACCGAAATGGCAGATAATCTGCTCTAAAAGAAAACTTGCAGTCTCTTTTGCATTGTCCTGCCTCGTCGCCCGCGCTTATGACCATTTTGCAAAATAATCAATTTCTACTATAATGTACCTGTTTTGGGTAGTAGACGACGGGGTAATAGGACCCACAAAATCAATGTCCCACTTCTCAAATGGAAGGATAGCCATGATAGGCGTAAGTGGACGTTTCCTATTCTCTCTACTGTCATGTCTTTGACAAGTATCACATCTCTTAACATACTCAAAGGAATCTTGGAAGATGGACTGCCACCAATATCCAGGTCTTAACGCTTTCTGCGCCATCAACCGTCCTGCGAAGTGCCCTCCACATGCAGAGTCATGGCACTCTTCCAAGATGAAAGGAACCTCCTCAGGCATCACACATCGATGATAGATATCATCAACACCCTGCTGATATAGTGTCCCTGCGATCAAGGAAAACTTCAAAGCCTATTGTTTGATTTTTCTCTTTTCTGACTTTGATAGACCAGCTCCAGTCTCTCCTGTTGATAGATAGTGTGTAATAGCAGCATACCAAGATGGGATGGAAGTTGTATCAATTTTAAACATTTCTGCAATGTCGCTACCTTCATCCAAAGTCTCTTTCGGCTCCCTAAAATCCACAAGGCATTCCACAATACCCTGCAACCTCGGTGGCTTACTCTTAATATCATAATCGAACTCTTGCAAAGAACCACTTTGCCAAACGATCAGGCGGTTGTAGCTTGTTCATAAGCAATCTAAGCCCTTCCGCCTTCGTATAGAAAACTACCTTCTCATAGAGGATGTAGTCCCTAAATTTCTTAGTCGCAAAGACCATCGCAAGACACAACTTCTCCATGTAGGTATAGTTAATCTCTGAAATGCCCAATTTTTGACTAGCAAAAGCTATCGGATGATACCACTTTTCCTCCCAGACTTGGGCTAAACAGCAGCTTATACTATGCATGGTGGCTGCTGAAAATATATAGAACACCTCACCTCTTTTAGGTGCTTTTAAAACGGGTGCTTTGACTAGCTCCTGTTTCACATCCTCGAAAGATACCTTACAAGAGTCGCTCCATTCAAATAGATAGCTAAAGGATAATAAGTTCGTTAATGGCAACGTCCTTTCTGCCAAGGCATTTATAAACCTCCGATAGTACCCTATCGATGACACAAAGCTATGAACCTCTTTTGGAGTGCGTGATGGACTCATAGCGACTATAACCTTGATCTTTTCAGGGTCAATTGCGATTCCTCCTGAAGTGACCACATGACCTAGCAACAGCCCATAAGGCACGCCAAAAACACACTTCCGTGAGTTAAGAGCGATACAAAATTGTCTGCAGCGCTCAAAGCACTTTCTTAAGATAATCAACATCCTTTCCCTTACAGTGGCTGCCCCGAGGTCATCAATAAATACCTTCAGCTCGTCTGGGGAGATGTCACCAAAGGTCCTGTCTGCTGTTCATTGCCATGATCCAGGTGCATTGCACAAACCAAAGCCATCACATGGTACTCAAAAGTACCAAAGATAGTAATAAAAGTCGTTTTCAACTTATCCTCTTCTACAATTGCCATCTGGTTATATCCCGCAAAGCAATCCATGAATGAATATATTTCCCTACCCGCTAATTGATCCAAAATCTGGTCAATAAATGGCAGCGGATAGTAATCCTTAACTATCTGCTTATTCAGCTCTCTAAAATCTACACATAGTCGGATCTAGTTGTTTTTCTTCTTCCTGATAACGATTGGTGAACACCATTCTGTGTGTTGTACAGGGAAGATTAAACCAGCTTTTCGTAACTTCTACAACTCCTCAAACAGCCCGTCCCTCAGTTTAAAAGGCATATGCCTTACCTTCTGACGCACAGGATGACTGCCTTCTTTTACAAGAATAGTATGAACAGCCAGGCTGGGAGGAATGCCTCTCAGCTCATCATAACTCTAAGCAAAGATGTCACGGAATTCTTGAATCAAGGACACATAGTCCTCCCTTTCTGCTGAACTGAGCATGGAACCTAATTTAATTGGCCGCGAATCATTCAGCGTGCCAAGGTCTAACTCAAATCACATCCGCATCTCTTATCCTATCTTGCGGCTCTATTGGCTCATTTAGAGTTATCTGATAAATATCCTCTGTAGTGGACCCCTCTTTAGATTCATCACTGGATGATGTCTCACTACCAGATGGATCGTCTGTTGTTTCTAATTCAATAGAAGATAAAGGAGCTCTCTCACTTTGAGGAGACTCTAGGTAAGCATCAACTATTACCCGATTGGAACCTCTACCTAGAACCACTCGACCGGCGAGTATTCGTAAGATCCAAGGCCTCCCTAG
Source organism: Lygodium microphyllum (assembly GCF_053477565.2). Classification (NCBI taxonomy): domain Eukaryota; kingdom Viridiplantae; phylum Streptophyta; class Polypodiopsida; order Schizaeales; family Lygodiaceae; genus Lygodium; species Lygodium microphyllum. The sequence continues at coordinate 34,847,464 of NC_141159.1, forward strand.
CAAGACTCGATAGCTAGGACGTCCTGCAAATCTGATCACCCGAAAGTCCAAGAAGCATTCTACACTCGCAACTATAACATGGACTCTAGTAACACAACCTTCTGGTTGTCTTAGACTATCATCAGGCATTCTAAGAAGGGTGGAGCTATCTTTTTGGATGCCTAGACCCAGCCTCTCCATCAACTCTGAACTCATGATATTGACGGAGGATCCAGTGTCTACAATGGCATGTTCCACCAATATTCCATCCACATAAGCTGGAACCCTAGGGCAATTCTTTTCAGCATGATCAAACCAATCTTCCCCTACTCGTGCTATGCCCAAAGGTTCTACAATATACCCGATATGCAGGATCTTCTTAAATTCCTTGCGTACTCCTGGAGATAATTTGATCAACTGTAGAAGGTTTACGTCTGGTTTAACTTCACAGAGAGAACTTCCTAAATCAAAATCATGATAGGTAGCCAAAGCTCTCTTCTCTCGCCAAACCATCCTCTCTTTTGGTCTTTGGACCGGCTTTGGTGCTTCTTTCTTAGCTCTTGCCTTCTTTCTTGGCACTTCCTCATCCTTCTTAGGGTCGCCTTTTCTGTCAACCGGCCTTAGCGGTCCCCCTTCCATGTTAGGATTCTGGACTTGCGTCCCCTTATCCCCTTGTTTAGGGTTTCCCTTAACTGGTTTTGCATTATCTCTATCAACCTCTTTAGCCTTTTGGCGTCTTGTCACGGCTCTTAAGTTAGAGATTTCAGCATCATTGACTCGTACAGCCTCAATAAGGCTGACTCCATTGCCTTGTGGCAACTCTTCTACAGTTGTTTTTTCCCTCTGCAATATTTGTCTTGGTGCGTCATTCTGCTGCAAGTTATTTCCTTGCGTTCTATGATTCACAGGGCCTAGCTGTTTACTCCCTTGTTGAACGGAACTAATCTTACTCCAATAGGTAGCAGCTAAATGGCCCGACTTCCCGCAAATGTCACATTTAACATTTGGACAATTTCTAGGGAAGTGCTATCCACCACACCACTTACAGCTGAATCTTGAGGGTCCACCCTCTTCAGGGCGTCGACTCTCTATCAAATTCTGTTGCTTCTTCAAAAAATTAACGTCGACAGCTATTTGCCGATATTATTCAGAAATCATGTCGGTGTAATGCTTCATCATATCCTTAACTTCGCCAAGGACATTAGATGCACTTGACTCGTAGCCTCGATCGTCGACCCGTTGTTCCATTGGCCTAACAATCTGATTTGGCATTGGTTGTTGACTCACAAGAACAACATTAGAATTCGAAACTTGGCCTCCAACATTTGGTGGAGCCAACTGACTTGCCATAGGCATAGTCACACTAGGAGGAGCTGGCAGCAAGGGTACATTCTGAACCATACTCCCTCTCCCATTAGGGTTAGCCATAGGCATCCCTTGACTTCCATTTGTCAATGGTAGATTGCTTCTAGGTACTAAACCCGCATTAACATTCAGTTTGGAGGAGTAGGCCGTTTGTAATCGTGCTTCTACTCCCTCTGCCCGCGTAATAGCGGTGTCTATATCTGCCAAGGCCACAGTGCTCAATTGTGCTTGGATATTAGAATCCAACCCATGCAAAAAGTATTGCAATTGGGCAGCCAACGGAATGGGAATGTAAGTTTGTGACTTACGAAATACTTCCTTCAGCTTCTTGGCATATGCTTTCACATTCTCATGAGGGTCTTGGCATGTTACATTCAAGACACACAACCAATATTGGCCACCTCTTTTAGGGGCATATTACGCTCGAAAAGCTGCATAAAATTGATCAATTGTGGTTATGGTTCCAGACTCTATGCTGTGATACCATACCGCAGCCCTTCCTTTTAACGTCATATTAAAGAACATCATGAGATGTCCCTCATCTTGGATGCGATAATTGAACATCAATCTTTGGAATTCACAAATGTGAAATTCCGCATCCTCTTCAGCTAACCCATTAAAAATGGGCAAGGGAACTCCTAAAGCTGGTAGATCCGGCGTCCCTGCAAGAATTGCAATGGGTTGTGCCATGGCGACAATAGGATTAACAATAGGAGCTTGAACGGGTGGATTCACCCCCCCACTTGAAGTGGGTAGACTTGGTGGAAGAGAGGAAGAACTTACGCTTCCTCCTGCACCTAAGGGACTATGTGGAGTAGTTGGGTTACTAAGACCACTGCCTCTTATACGTACCGGGCTACTCCTTTGAGGAGAATAACAACTTACAATCTCTAACCACCGTCTAGCCCTCTCAGCATGTTCTGCTTTTTGGATTTTGGCTTGACGGTCCTTGTCAGAGGACATAAACCAACTTCCTTTTGGTCCCTAGAAACCCTCGATCCAAAAACCACCACTTATAGGACCTCATGCTCATGACACACAAACACCCTCATGGCCTCGCGGTCCAGGAGTGTCAATCCAATGCTAAAGGACAAGCTTCCCTAAAGATTAATTCATGCATCTATAGTTTATAGTCCAACATTTCCCTTAAACTCCTCAAAGGGAGAACCCATACTTATTGGCAATGCCACGATCACACACATATGGGGGCACTCCACAGACTAATAGTCGGAGCCCCATTGTAGCTCTCTTACATCGTAGGGATTGGCCCTTTGATGCGCTGCTAAACATATAACACAAATGAACACAAACTCCTCTTTTTTCTATTTCTCGTATTTCTAGGAGATATACCATGCTTCCTCACTTCACAGTCCCTTAGGAAACTGCCCCTCTATCCTACGGTAAGGGATAACCTCACACTCTCAATCGTGGGTCAAAGTCCCAAGAAACAATTGCTATGTAGTCCAGGAGCTTCTTCTTTGATACCATGAACCATGCATAGTGCATAATGTGAATGGTTTAGTTCACAAACAAAAGAAAATCAACATTGTGCATCGTGCGAAACCAATCTTTCCATGATTTCCATGCTAACATTTATGTATTGAAACGAGGAGAGACACCGAGCCTTACGCTCATACTGCCTTTTCCTTTATTTTAAAACAACATCCTATAGGCATGATGCAACACATAAATCAGATTTTAATTCATATTTTGATGCTCAAACTCCCCTCTCACTCTACCGTTTAATGTTTTGCAATCGTTGATAGGTGTAAGAGTCATTTTATGTGTATTTCTTTATAGAGAAAGCGATAAATACGGACAAAAACATAGAAACGAGGATAAAGTGAGGCCAACCTCGTGCTCTACCTTCATTATACATTGCATAAACACTTATGTAATTTTCTAGAATTTTCTTTTTATCGTTTCCTAATTTTCCCCCATTTAAAACCCATTTTTCACCATTTTTTGGTAATTTTCCTCTATTTTCTTCAATAAAAAATGACTAGAAATTGAAATTGATTGTGGGCTGTGGCCCTTAGGTTCTTTGACAGCAAAATTTCAGGCTTTGTTGATGTTATATCTCATATTCCCCATTTATTTTGCAAAAAACCTCAATTTTACCCCTTAAACGCGTGTTTTACGGGTTTTATACCATTAATTTCAGCCATACCACTTATGATTTTCTGATTTTCAGAGCATTAACTGATAAAACTCATAGCAAACAACATCATGATGCATAATCAACCCATGGGAACAATATTTCATCAACCAAATAGCATAAAAACTCATTTTTTCTTCATAAAAATTGAATTACCGCTTAGGCTTTGTGTCTTGGGATCTCGGTTTTGGTACGGGACTGCGTGTCAGCCCCCATTCAATGTCCAGCATCTTCAAGATCAGCAATCTTCATGTCTACATTAGTTCGAAAGCAATCCGGTCTCATCCGGACAAGCTTTCCTCCACCATTCTTCATTTTCGTCTTGGACACAAGAACAACCCCTTAAGGGAGAGAAAGAGAGGAGAGAGAAAGACTAAAATCAGAGTTCTTCATCCAGGCCATCATTGCGCGAGCGAAGGGCGGCGATATGATCAGCATAGAGAAGGGAATCAAGGCCCATGATCACTTGTATGGGTTGTGTGTAGGCTGCCATCTCCAATCCCCAAGAGAGAAAGACTAAAATCAGAGTTCTTCATCCAGGCCATCATTGCGCGAGCGAAGGGCGGCGATATGATCAGCATAGAGAAGGGAATCAAGGCCCATGATCACTTGTATGGGTTGTGTATAGGCTGCCATCTCCAATCCCCAAGAATTGGGTGCATTTTTCGGCGCCATTTTCTCACGCTTTCTTCTTCCCCATGTTGCCCACAATTTGATGCCCACATTTCATGTTGTATGAAATGCTCCAACTCCCCCAAAGGTCACTTCCCACTTGGCCAAAAATAAGTCCACCTTTTCAAATCTTGCCCACTTGTTGGCCATTTCCCCGTCCGGGCTCCGATTTGAGTGCTGTAAATTTCTGGGCGTCCGGCTTGACATCCCGCATTGGCTGGCAACTCCTGACAACCCGCACGGTAGTTTGAAAAATGATCAAAAATCAACAAGTGTCGTTCGGGCGCCTTTTAAGAGTTGTATTTCAGTTGCTTAAAATCGTCCTATCTGGAGCCGTCGCCTTCGATGTTAAATATTTTTCCCCTAAATTCCAGATTTTTTGGCAAATTTTAAGCACATCTCGAGCTCAAAAATCCACTCTCAATACCATTTTTATAAATTTTCACTACAAGGATACAGAGGCATAGTGACTGCACTTTTTGACACAAAATAGTGGAGTCGCAAATGCGACATAAATAGCGATGCAAATAGCGACGGTGCGCTCAAATGAAAAAACGCGGGTCGAAACCCCAACGTGTTATTTTGCGTGAACGAAGGAAAGAGAGAGTGAAAGGGAGAGCAAACTCCATCTTGCAGTTGAGAGGGAGAGGGAGAGAAAGAGAGAAAGAGGGAGAAGGAAAGCTTCTCACTGCCGCCGCCGCCGCTGCCATTTGCAAAGAAGAGGAGGAAGTGTACGGAGGGTGAAGAGGAGCCGCCGAATCCATTCTCGGGCCTTTGCGGTGAGTGTATTGTTCCTTGCTTTTTTTTATTTTTTCCTATTTTCTTTTACTTGTTTTTGTTAAAAATCATGTGTATTGAGAGAAGGAGACGAAATGAGAGAGGGAGAGAAAGAAAAAAAAAGGAAAGAAGGAACGAGAGAGAGAGGGAGAAAACATTAAACATAATAGGGAAAGAGAGAAAGAGAGGGAGAGGGAGGGAGGAAGGGAGGGAGAGGTTGTTATTATTGTTGTTATTTTATTTCTTTTTTTTTTTCTTGTTTGTTGTTGTTGTGGTAGTGGTAATCGTGGTAGTGGTAGTAATAGTAGTAGTAGTAGTGTAGTAGTAGTAGTAGTAGTAGTAGTAGTAGTAGTAGTAGTAGTAGTAGTAGTAGTAGTAGTAGTAGTAGTAGTAGTAGTAGTAGTAGTAGTAGTAGTAGTAGTAGTAGTAGTAGTAGTAGTAGTAGTAGTAGTAGTAGTAGTAGTAGTAGTAGTAGTAGTAGTAGTAGTAGTAGTAGTAGTAGTAGTAGTAGTAGTAGTAGTAGTAGTAGTAGTAGTAGTAGTAGTAGTAGTAGTAGTAGTAGTAGTAGTAGTAGTAGTAGTAGTTGTTGTTGTTGTTGTTGTTGTTGCTGTTGTTTTTTCTTCTTTTCTTATTTATTGTGGTGGTGGTGGTGGTGGTGGTGGTGGTAGTGGTAGTGGTAGTGGTAGAGAGAGAGAGAGATGTTTTGTTAAAGGAAATGAGAGAGGAAGAGGAAGAGAAAAAGGAAGAAGAAATGAGAGAGAGGGAATAAACATACAACATAATAAAGAAAGAGAAAAAGAGAGAGAGATGGAAGGAGAGAAGAATATGAATGGATAAAAAACAAAGAGAGAGTGGTGGCGAGGTCCAGTGCAATACCACGAGGCATGAAAAACACTTCGACATATGTTAATTTGTGGGTGAGTGGAGACTTTACATACATTAATTTTGCTGAGTTACAAGAGAAGAAATCCCTTCTCAAACAATTTAAGAAAGAAAAAAAGAATGATAACAAACACAAATTGTTTGTCCTAACGCAGAACAAATGGAAAACAATGAAGATCGTGATGTTCAAGATCGCGAGGTGTATCTTAATCAGCGTATCCCATATCCTTGCTCTCAATGTAAGCTGGCAATTAGACGAAAACCTCAATTGTCTATAGAACACGTACGAAGCTTCGGCGAGTTTCAATCTAAGATTAGTGATCAGAAAATGTCAAATTTTGAGCAAACCGTAAGAAAAGTATATATCAATCATGCATTGTATTCACAAGCTAATTGAATACCATATACAAAAACATTGGGTGTGGCTGAAAAATTTTCTATCCAGGGAGAAGACGTCTCGTTCCAAGGAGGAGTGCACCCTTTGCGGCTTCATGGGCGTACAATGGATGGAGTACCTCAGCTAATCTACCACTTGGAAGGTACTACCCAATCTATACCGTCAATATCAGATGAGACAGACAGCCTTCCAGACTTACCTACAATCTTGGAGCCTGAGATGGAGGCAATGATCGATGCATTGATGCCCATGGATGTCGAGACTTCTGATTTGCTTAGTGAGGAAGCATCCATACCATTATATGATAGGTGTCGAGTATCTCGCATGAAGACACTACTTGCACTCCTAAGTGTGCAAGCAAAATAAGGGTGGAGCGATACGAGTGTGACAGAGTTGTTCAGGTACCTTGTATGTACGCTTCGTTGATTTCTTTTCGACACTATAATTAAAAACATTTGTACTTTTTCAAGGTGTTTTATGATTTTTTTCAAGTTACTGAAGTATCATATATTACCACTTGCAAATATCATGCTTGAGTCTCGTGATGATGCAGGACATGTTTTACGAAAGCTTGACATGGACTACAACAGCATCTATACATGTATCAATGATTGCATACTGTTTCGAGAAGAATACGAGACTATGGAGACATGTCCAAAGTATAGTGCTCACAGGTATCGATAGGACTTGCAAGGGCAAACCATCCCTCAAAAAGTTCTTAGAAACTTTCCACTTATCCCCCATACGTCCCGCATGGCGAGCTTAATAACATGGCATGCATAGAATAGGTCCACAAATGGAGTTCAATGAATATCAGCGGATTCACGTGCATGGAGCCACATTGACTCTACCTTCCCAGGAGAGCCAAGGAATCTTCGGCTTGGTGTTGCTATGGATGGCGTGAACCCATTCGATCTATGCTCAACTTTTTATAGTGTGTGGCCTAGAGTCCTTATCAACTACAATATCCCTCCATGGCTTTCTATGAAGAAATGACATCTCATCATTAGCTTACTCGTTCCCGACCGCTACAAAGTCAAAAATATGGACGTGTTTCTTCGTCCATTAGTGGATGAGCTTAAGATTTTATGGGAGAAGGGGGTCACCGTGCAAGATATGAGTAAGCGCGACGGTCGACGGTCCACCAATATTCGAGGCATTCTCATGTGGACCATGCATGACTTTCTAGGATTCGGAGAGTGCTCAGGTAAGTAGGCTTCTATTCTCATTCGTAATATCTATCATAGCTCGTTCAAGTTTGTATTCACTAGATAGAGGTGTTGGGACAGGTCTGGTTACCTCAAGTTATCATACATGTCCATTGTGTGGGCCACAATAGACTCTTGAAGGTCACAAACCATAAAGAAGATGGTATATCAAGGGCATGCCCCTTTCTTGCCAGAGGGTCATGAACTCACAGAAGGTTTTCTTGGACGACCTCTAGCACGTATGAATGCCCAAAGATGGTACGAACTGAAAATGGTTTACAGGGAGTCACATCCAAATGGAATGTGACGATTCTTAGTTTTCTACAAGTTCCCATATTGGACCCACTTACAGATCAACCACTTGTTGGATCCCATGAATATTTTCAAGAATGTGGGCAGCTTGCTATGGGACCACATCACAGGAAATAGAGACATTGTAGGGGCACAAATGGATTTGAATGAGGTAGGCAAGATGGAGGCGCTTTGGCCACAGTCGAGTGCTCATGGTCGCTTGCAGCTACCTCATGCTCCTTGGGTTTTGTTCACTAAAGAAGAGTGCATTGTGAAGCAAATAGTCAAGTCTATCTGTACCCCGATGGGTATGATGCGTTCTCTTAGGTCCGCATTTTCTAAAGACAACCAATTATCAGGGATAAAATCCCATGATTGGCATAAGGTATGTCAGGTTTTTACTACGAATGGATTGTAAGTGGCCTGTGTATTTTGCTATTTGGAGTGTAGTCGTTGTTCATAATGCTTTCTCATTTGTGGCAGTTTGTATCTATTGCGATCGCAAGATGCCTTAATCCAGAAATATCTGGGGCGATTTACAGGTTGTTAAATATAGTGAAATGGATCTCATAGAAGGAGATTAAGACGTCATCTATTGAATCTGCGAGGCGGGGATCAGTGGAGACGGTCTATCTCTTTGAGAAATACCTGCCTACTAGCATACTCACGATACAAATCAACCTTCTTGTGCATCTTGTAGATGAAGTGGAGATTACTGGACTTGTCCATATGCGATGGATGTTCTTCTTGGAGTGCTTCATGAAAACCTTGAAAGTCTTTGTGCGACAATGAGCTCGGCCAAAAGGTAGCATGGCTGAAGGTTGGTTGGTGTCTAAGGCGCTAGTGCATATTTCAAAATGGCTACCAACAGTGGATTCAGACAACAGTATGCTATGGTCTCGCTGAAGGACGATGATAGACTGACCGGAGATGTGGTGGTTGGAAATGGGGTAGAAAAAGGAATGGATGCTGCAATCGAGAAGAAAGTGAATCGCTTTTGTATGTTGCACCATGCCTCTATGGAGACGTGGCTCGCAGGTACCAGCAAGCTAGGAAAGATCGAGAGGAAGCACGATCTGAATTTGGACGTAGTACGCACCATCATCCGATTCGATATCCCGAGAGCATTGAGGAGATGCCGCGGTTTATGTCAATGCGATGGTTGCATGGAGCTTTGACCGTAGTGTCCCGTGAAGGAGCGAAGGTCTCAACCGAGGAGTGGGAATTCTCGAGGGGATGTAGTCCAAAGGTGATGACGTGTTTAGGGTTTGTCGTATCTATATTTTATATGTGACAACTAATTGAGTGTTTCAATATACAGTACAAAATATATAGTGCGGCATGGTCATGCGGATGGCATTTTCGCCTGGAGTATATTGACAAAATGCACTCCACAACAGATTGTGGTATCATGGCAAGGTTCAAGCAAGAGAGCCGACGACGAGCAATGGATCCAAACACGGTTATAGATGAGATGGAGTATTTTGGGAACTTGCAAAGCATTGTCACGGTGGATTACTATAGCTTCTCCATGATCCTATTCTATGTGCAGTGGTTCAAAGTGGTACTTGAAAGAGCTGGAGCAACAATTTGATGAGGTCCATATGGATTTCTTGAAATAGATTCCGAAAAAAAATAGACGGAATTGCGCGACATGTTTGTGTTGCTAGCCCATTGTGAACAGGTGCATGAACTCATGTGTTTTTTAATTGTATAACGACATGATACATGTCACAATAGTTAAATCTCTCTTGTACGTGATTGTGAACATGCAAATTTATATCCAAATCCTTGACAACCTCGATGGTGGTACGTTATACCTTCAGCTCCTCAAAGTGCGAAAGTATATGATCAAAGCGATGTTTCGAGCATAGATGAGGACAATATGCAAATAGAGGGGTTGATATTGCAAGGGTGGAGGCCACTGAAAGCTTGGAGCATGTAGAGGAGCCAGCATCGGGTAACAATGATGGAAATACAAGAGCCCAAGAATTCTTTGGGAACGAGATGGACTCATGCTTTTATGGTGACATGTCTATCGACCTTCTACTATATGTAGAGTTGTGTCAGGAGATTGACATGGAACCATAGGGTACTTCATACTTGGAGCATCCACCTACTCAATTTGTTGATGAATCTCTTGTAAGGATACACAAGATATGCATTTTAAGTAAGATCATTTTTTAAAGATTTATATTATCGTGCTTTGTATGATTTATATTGATTATACTAACATCAATTTTTGTTTGTGCATGTGACCTTTGTGGATATTTAGATCATCATGATGAGTCAAGGGATGAGCGACGAGGAGCTATACAAGATCTTCATGCGTATGTCTCCAGATCAGATGGCGAGATTCAGAGATATGGCAGACCAAGAGCTGTCTTGGACACCATCAGGCCGCTCTATTAGATCTACTTCGGTGTGCTCTGATGCTTCAGTTTCTAGTAGATGAGGTCGACGTTGTAGACTTTGGCTAGACTGAGGGAGTGGTTCAGAGGGATGGTGCGGAGATCCAAATGCAGTGAGCCCATGGTCAGCTCGGGATACAGGTGCAACTCCTCGCTCTCGTGCAGTTCGAGAGAGCGTGGTTCGGGTGGTTGCTGTGTGGAGGTATCGACGCAGTGTCTTTGTCTCGTCGTTCTCTTGGATTTGCGTCACCTCTGGGATTTTTCACACCTATGAGGACATATACTCCAATCACTTTGGCTTTTTCTCAACCATCCGTAGGTGGCACCCCTATGGATGCTACTCCGAGAGATACTATCCCGGTAGGTACACGAGATGTACAGGGTCTCTTGAATATACCTAGGAGAGTGGTCACACATGGGAGAGGACCCATCTTAGGCATACCTCAGAGAGGTATGCCTACCTTGTAGATGATAGGCTAGGAGCCATCATCATGAATGATGAGGAGAGAAGGGTGATGGCTCACATGAGAGAGTTGTGCCAACAAGTTGTTTGGCACAACGTCTTGGATTGTTGGAAGAACATACCTGAGGGGAGCAAGGACTACATAGTAGCATCCTTGCATGAGGAGTTTCCGGTACCAGCCATAATAGATAGGTTTTCTACAGGCTAGATGATGGAGTATATGCTTGCATATATGTCACACAGACGATCGGACGCATGCAAGGCACTCAAGAGTGGGGCTTCAAAGCCCAAGTGGCTAGACGTGACGACTGGCGCTGACTCAGGGAGGAGGCTATAGATTCTCCAGGACATTGGAGATAGCAGCACAAGGCAGCGAGGGCATGACTAGAGGCCGGAGTAGTCCATCATCTTGGGAGTAGCGGCTGCAGGACATATATGGAGGACTTTGTAATTTGTTCTTTTGTTTTGCTTGCTTATTTTTTTGCAATATCATTTGTACTGACAATCGTGTTTCTAACAGTTGTATTTTGTTTTCTTTGTAGCACTCCATTACAAATCGTGATCCCACTGGCCTTGATATATAGAGAGGCATGATCTCAGTGTATTGATTGACTGAATGTATGGACGCGGCGGCCCTATAAGTCACTCATCTCTCTCGTCCCTAGTTACTATGTTTAATTAGAATGCATTATTATATGGTGGACTGATGCGATCATGTATTTATTTCATGTATCAGTGTTATGATTTGAGTACATTTTGCCTTTATTTACACAAGCATTGTACACATTACTGAAACTATTTTGTATGGCCCAAATAAAGCATATAGTGCTATATGTGGCACGCTAGCTTGCTGGCCTGTCACAAAAAAATTTTTCGCTGTTACTGTCGCTATTAGCGTCACAAATTTACTATATGTGTCGCTATTAGCATTGCAAAATTCATTGCAAAGTGTCGTTATCAATGTCCTATTTGTGTCGGTATCGACGCTGATACTAACGCAAATAGCGACACTGATACTGATTGTTCTATGGCGTCGCCAATAATGATGTTTTTTGCGACAAGGGGGGTAAATTTCTTTATGAACATTTTCGTCGTTTTTAACATAGGTATAAGGCCTATATCTTGTAGTGCTTTACATAGAAAAAGATGTAATATAAAGGGGTTACTTACAAATTGAATAGAAAAGGGTTATGTTTTATTCATGAAAAATTCACAAATAAGGATATTTATAAATAGGCCTTGAACACACGTGATGTAGAGGATATAAATATAGTAATTTTCCTAAGGGGAATATGCACTACCTCCCAATGCTAGAGAGTTTTAAGAGCTAGGTTCTTAGCCCAGGGGATTCACTATAGATGTTGTATGGTATAACGTGAGTGTAAGGGAGGGGGGTTTTTGAAAGGGGACACTTAAGCGTATAGATTAGAGGTAGACCCCTCTTAATTTCCTATATTGAACTTAAATTTAAGGAGGGGATAGAGGGAAAAAAGAAGGGGGGAATGCATTTGATCACCTCTCTCCATAGATTGGTTTTTCCATGGTATACAAGAGATCTTGAAAAGTAAGGATAAAACCCTAAACCCTCACATAGTAGGGTTATTGAATTAATCATAGTGTGCGAGTTGGCACTCTCCCATAGTTTTGGTAGAGAGATGTTTATTGCAGCACAGAGGAACGGAAAATGAAGTAGAAGTGCGGGAAAAATGGAAGAAGGAGATAACCAAGAAGGCACATGACAAAGGAAGGAAAAGGCATCCTGGATGGAGGTCAGACCTTGAAGATTTGAATGACGGCGGCACCTCGAGAAAATAAAGGAGTAAAAGCGTGCCATTAAATATGAAGGCACTCTCGAATCCTTGTAAAAAGAGTGCCAACCTCACTCCTGTGCAAATTGTATGCATTAGTGGGAACGGGATAAGTTAAAATGGTAGGAAATAGGAACAGAAGGCCTAGGCTAATGGCCGAGGCTAATGGCCGGCCATGTAAAAAGTGGAGATGACCTCCCAAAAGTAGGGCATGTATATAAAGTTCAAAAGTGAATGAGAAGGTCATTCTTGTGTGTGGCCAAAGCTTCTTCTTCTTCTTCTCTTGTTTCTTGCCTTCTTGCTTGTGCTTGAGTGAGGGGTTGAAGGAGTGTGAGGGAGTGAGGGAGTGAGTGTGTGAGAGTGAGGGATCGTGAAGAAGAAGCTCCCCATCTTCTCTCTTCATCTTCTCTTCTCTTCTTCTCTTCTCTCTTCTCGCGCAGCTATAGAGGATGGAGCTTGACGGAGGGGGCTTGAGCTTGCTTGAGCTTGCCACAAGGATCGTGGAGCTACCGGAGTGCAAGAGAGAGGAGGGAACTCGATTGAGCATCAAGGTAAGCTCACTACACCCACAAGGTAGGCATTGCACATTGACTATGTGAGAGGTATGCATGGCCGCTCGGCTTGAAACGCTTGATCAATAAGTAGTACGTAGGTCTCAGGGTAGAGCTCCGTAGCTCCCTACATTTTGGTTCCGTTGCCGGGACAAACGGAATCGAGCCTTGAGCACCACGCACATTGAATCGAGCATAGCAATAGGGTTTGCAGCCTGAACTGGTGCTTGAGATAGCTAGGAGATTTAGGAGGTTTTAATCCCTGGAGCAAGTAAGTACTTAGATTTGCTGTTGAATGTTAGAGTAGGACCATCCATCTCTATCTCTGTTTTTGATTTTTGTTGCATTAGGTTAAGTGTAGATAGGAAAAAGAAGGAAACATAAGGGTTTTGCTGCTGCTGCTGGAGACAGGGAAGTTGGGGCACAGATTCAGACATCTGGCTAGAAGAGTATGCGAGATTAATCTCTAAGTCTACAGCAGGCTGAGATTAGGTAATAAGGGGCCCAGGGAACCAAGGAATGCCACATTTGACATTCTGCCTTTTGAGAAGAGAGTGAGCTTGAGAGCCAGGGAGAGAGCTATAGGAAATCGCGAAGTGCTGATCGATTCGAGCGCCACATCGCTTTGAGGTATGCCAGGCGGTTCCCTCTGTTGCTTGCATTTATTTGGAAGGCATGGCACGATTCAATAGAGTAGACGTTGACCTAGAGGCATTGCGCGGAACTTGTAGGCCATCGTTCGCGTCGTCGAACCAGTGCGTCTGAGTCCCAGAATAGGTCCGATTTCAAGAGTCGAAGAGTCCGACTTCAAAAATCGGACCGCTTGTCCAATCTGATTCCCATAATCGGACCAGCCAAAAATCGGACAGAAAATCGGACCACTGGTCCGATCCGATTCTTATAATCGGATCAGCCGAAAATCAGACCACTGGTTCGATCCGATTCTTCTAATCGGACCCAGTGCCAAAGTCAGGCCACGTGTCCTGGTCTCGGACTTGGACCACTCGACCCATTGCAGTAGTCGGACTAGGAAGTCGGACCTAAGTAAAATTGGACCCGCCCATCCAATCGCTATAATCGGACCAGCCTGTCTGATTCCCAAAATTGGACCATCCCGTCCGATTCCCAGAATCAGACCAGTCCACCAGAGTTTGAATAGAAGGTTTTAAAACCTGGCCCACATTCCTGGTCACCTTGATCAGGTCTCTGATCTCCCAAGGAACCCAGTTTGACCTTAGAAGCTAGAGGCTAGACAGGATAACCGAAGATTCATCCCAAAGCTTACACACAATATGAACAGCCGCTATAATAGTTGTTGTAAAAGACTTAGTGACTTTGGGGACTTGAGAGGCTTAGAGAACTAAGAGTTTTAAATCTTAGTGACTAAGGTATAATTTTTTAGGACCTCAGGAGCTGTTCGGCGGAATCGACGGCAGTTAGTTTATACTGACGCCGCAAGCGGAAAAATTCGCTTAGTTAAGCTTTTTTTTTAATAAGCTTATTGTAAAGCTTAATAATCTTATTCTTAAAGCTTTGAAAGCTTTAAGCTATGGAGGATTTATTATCTGTATATTCCACGACTTGATGAAGAAGCTTTGCCGCCGGTCCTTTGCCATCCTTCGCCTATCAAGAGAGGTCCTTTGCGATCAGAGGGTATAGAAGGGGGTTCTTGGCTGCCAGGAACACGCTGGTATCGACCGTTTGCCACAAGACGGACTCTAGAGCTCGATCGTTCCAGGAGCTCCGCCTTCGCGCGAGATGGTAAGCAATTGGAAGCTCTCGATCTCATCTTTGCTCTGATACCACTGGTGCTCAGATCAGACGCCATATGCGTGTGTAGTGAGTGTTAGAAGGTCCCCAAGAACAAAAGAACTCTACTTTTTACACAAAAACCAATGAAGAAAGCTTGCACGACATGAATAAGAGACCAATTGGGTGCAATCTCCCCCCATGCCTTGTGTGAGCGCTCCACAAAGCATGTATTTTATATATTATTCATCTTCAAGCTCAAATAATAGCCCAATTTACATTTTGAGTTTGCTTTTGTGCCACTAAAGAATTAAAGATAATGGGTGCCCAAGAAGT
The DNA here is from genome assembly GCF_053477565.2 of Lygodium microphyllum. NCBI lineage: Eukaryota > Viridiplantae > Streptophyta > Polypodiopsida > Schizaeales > Lygodiaceae > Lygodium > Lygodium microphyllum. Next base: position 34,862,511 of record NC_141159.1, read on the forward strand.
CAGGCGGTACCAAATACAATGTCCAATACAAGTATTTAAATCATGTGCCCATGCACATACAAAAATAATAAATAAATATCAAGTACTTTAATAAATAAGCGCAACAAAATATAGGTGCCATGCTTAAGATACGCGCCCATAAAAATTTGATGATAATTTGAATACATGTTATCCTCCAATGCTTCCCAATGCCACCTCTGCTCGCTCTACACATCAACTGAAGCATTCACAATTGTTAGAAAAATAATACAATTAAATCGATAAAAGTGAATACCTAGCAGTCTTCAGCTACAAAAATAAATTGGTTAGAAATCAATCCTAACCTTAATTTATTACGACTGCGCACTCTAAACTCATAAACGTTTATTAATTTAAATATGTATTTTGCGTAATCACCTACTATGGAATCACCCATATACACATAAAATTAACAAAACGCCCGAAAAGGATAGGCGTCCCCATCGACTTTTCGCACAAAGAATCCACCTTGTGTATGAGCCCCAGTAATAATAAAATTTTATTGAATCCACCGCAAAACCTCACGAAATCCATCGTGGAATATGCCTCTTAGCATCAAGGGAACTATATTTATAGCCCTTACATGAGAAACCTAATCAATATGGATAGACCCACATGAGAACTGGAATTCGTGATCAACAGTGTGTAAATCTAACATAAGGAAATATATTGATAATGCCATACTCAAGCACAATTATGTACCTATATAAAATGAATATCGAGGAAAAGCCATGGATAGCCCATACTAGAACTCTAGTGATCTTGAAGCTTGTTTTGCTAACTTATTTGCATATAACTGCCATGTTTGTCCCCACTCATATATCTTTGAAAGTATCCATGAATGATGTTAGGTATAGGTTAATATCTTTGATCTAATGTGTTCCTAGAATTAAGAGACATAATACTAGAGTCTTATAAGCAATACTCTACAAGAGGATCATCTACTAGAACACATGGATAATGGGATGACACCATCAAAACTAACACCCATGTTTATGTGACATGGTTCTTTTCAAAATATTTGGAGTCAAGATGTTTGAAGGTAGGAGAGTCATCACAAATTTACATGATCATATACTTGCTTGCATTCTTGGAGACCCAATCCATGATCTTTGCTTAAAATTTTCTTTAAAAGGTATGCTATATATGAGGAGCCCATGGGAAATGACAAATGACTTTGTTATGCATCTTCCATTATGGTAACAAGAACATAATGTATTGAATTTTGACGCATGTCATCATACTCTTATCCTAGTCCCATTGTAAGGACCTTTTTGGAGATCAAAACTAGACTAAGGAAACAAGATGGACTTGCATAATTAGCCATGGTGAGAGACAACCAAAATGGTTTTGTGTAATGATCTCATAATGATTGGGATGGCAACCATTTTTATTTTGTAGGATAGAAATCCATGGTTTTTCTCCATGGATAGGTGGGGTTTCCTTGGAGTTGTGACTATGATAGTTAAAGCTTGAATTATAGTGTTTTGAAGACATCGTGAATTAGAGATTCCAAAACCATCATCTTTGATGTCTCAATAACCAACAAAATGAGACTTATCACATCAAGACAAGACATAATGTAGTTGCATGACAAGTCTAAGGGGTGTTCATAAGGATGATTTTGGCATTTTTAGAAAAGACATCTATGGGAATGACACTATATATTAACTTGAGCTAGTGTTATACTGACAAATCATAAAAACATACATTAAATCCTTAATAATAATGTGTATTTTCCCAACTCAATAAGGAGGACTACTAGTGGATATATAGGTTATCATGACATCAAGGATGATGACTATGATCATGATGCTGATGTCAAATTTGATGCTTAGAGTGCAATGCTTTTTTGTTGGATTCTTGAAATAATCATGATGGTTTTATGGATGAAAAAGTAGGGCCTTATAATGGCTCTATAATTGGGGTGTATGAGTTGGGTTGACAAGGAAATGAGGGTGAGAGGAGCAAGCTATGACTTACATGAAGTAAATGATTATAAAGGAGACTAGTATAGTGGGTGGGACCCCTTGCACTTACTGCAAATTATTGGAGTAGCAAATGCATGGGAGAGGTTTCTTGTTGACTCCATGAAAGACACATGACAATGTTGGGACAATTGCAACAATCAATGTGAATTAGAGGGAGGAGAAAAACTGGCCAATACAAAGGTGGATATGCACATGCTTTTGAATGACTTGACTAATTTGGAAGGATTTTCAATAAATTCCAATATGAAGCACAAATTACAAATGATTTTCATCTTTAGCTAAAAGCATTGTCTTATGAGAAAAAAGTCAATGCACCAATATTAGTACAAAAAGCATGAGGGACTCAAATTTTGAGAAAAACATAGAAGCAATAGGATAATTTAGTGAGGGGAGCCTCAATATTTTCTAAAAGGAGATGAGGAGGAGTAGTATGGGTGGCACACTATAGAGTGTGTATGTTAAGAACAACCCATAGAGAGTATGTGTGGGTGGAGGTCCATGTGGATGAAGGCATTGTGGAGACCTTCTTGTGTTATTGAAGATGATAAGAGTGTGAGAAGGGAAGGAGAGAATATTAGTTCATGTTAAAGATCCAATTGAGTTGTGGGTGTGTATCCTTTTAGTCTCCCACAAATGTGTCACATGTATGTTTGAATGGTTGTATTCACGGTTTTAAAACTCGAAGGCCACCCTACTTGTGAGTATGTGGATACGTGTTATTGAAGACCGAGTTTAATTGTAGAGGTGGAGTATGAAGTTCTTCCTTGAGTGTGTACCTTCTCGTGTGTTTGTGACTTTAAGAAACACCATGAGTAGGTGTAAGTCAAGGATTTACTCCCTCTCACATAGTATCAATAAATGTTGCTTAGGGGTGGAGGTATGTTGATGCTACTAATCTAAGAAGGTTGATAATTACATCTTTGTAGATGGATATTATGAGTGTGAGGGAACCATCATGTCTACTGAGAAGAGAATCTTTGTATTCATTATACCCAACATTTTACATCTTTATCTAACATATTCTCAAATTTCATCAAAGAATAACTGGTATAGTAGACACACCCATATACATTATGCCTACATATATTGGTCCTAAAATTTGTGGTAGTCTCATTCATAATTGAGCTACAAGAGGTGTCCTAGAATTTTAATATTTATGGTGTATATATGAATATTTCCCATCATTCTTTTTATTCCTAGTGTTGTGGTATTTATTCTTCTTGGTAGTTTTCTTAGGTCTTCTCATTTAAGCATCACACCAATAGGACATAGAATCATTTCTACTATTGTCTATGGTCTTATAGTCAAGTCCAATGTGGTGGAAGATGTTTTTCACCTCACCTTTGAAAATGAAAAGAACGATCATTATTAGTAAAGATTTCTAATATTTTTAGCGTGCAATCACCTATATGTGGGGGTCATTAGCAAAAGACAAAAGATCTTATTTAATTGTAAATAGTAGAATGATAATGCGATTTACTTACTTCAATAGTCTTGATACTTATGAACTATTCCAAATGTGAAAACTTTCATTTTTTAGAATAAGAAACCTTGCACTTAATCCTATTAACTTCAAGCCTGCATATATCAATTTAAGAGCTTTAGATCAAAGAAACATCTCATTGCTATCATTATCAATGCTTCCATAATCCTGGTTGAGTTTTCTTCAAATGTAGATGATGAAGCTAGATGCCAAGAAGCCAAGTAAACATTAAGGGAGGTAATGTCTTCTGATACCCTAAACTTGTTGCACATCACTAGGGTTTGGGACACGAGCATTACTCTCTCTCTCTCTCTCTCTCTCTCTCTCTCTCTCTCTCTCTCTCTCTCTTTGTATCTATCTATTTCTCTCACACCCCTTCTCTTTATTTCTGTCTCTATCACCACAATCCTTCCCCGCTTCTATCTCTCCCTCTCCCTCATAAGCACAATGCACAAAGTAAAAAACAAAGAAAGAATAAAAACAAATTTATAACATCTTCCTCTCTCATTCTGTCTCCATCTCCATCTCCTTTCCTCTTTGTTTTTCTCCTCATATCTCTCAAGCCCAATGCACAAAGTAAAATAGAGAGTGAAGAGAGGAAAGGACTTATCTCAAAGATGAAAGAAACACTCTTTCACATTCTTCTTCTTCTTCTCCTTCACAATCTTCCTTCTTTTTCTTTTCTTCTCCTTTGTGATTGTTTCCTTCTTCTTCATAGATGTCTCTCTCTCTATCTCTTGTTGACATATCGAGCTCCACTCGTGATACGCCAGGGTGACCGTTGTGTATTTATGTCACCAACTTGTCAGTTGCAGATGCGGTTGGTACACCGCCCCTGAATAATAGCTACATGATAGCTATCCTTATCTACTCTAGTTCGTGGCTCAGTTAGTATGCCACCTTAGTTAGTTGAGTTTGTTTTGAGACCCATATCTAGGGTTCTTCTATTTCTTTGTACTTGAGTTCTTTTGGCTTCCACAACTAAGAAGAGGAAAACTGTTTTCAGCCTCCACCCTTGTGTGTATTCCCCCATTGTGCAAGCAAGAAAGCTACAAGTGAGACTCCTTCCTTCTCTCCCACAATCTTGACATGGTATCAGAGCCTTGTTCGTGGTAAGGAGCTCAAGAAAGCAAGCCAAGCTCGCGGTGTTCTGGTAAGAGGAGCAGTGTTGCTTTCATTTTCTGTTTTGGGAGCAGATCTCTGCAGGTAGCACAGCCGAAAATTGCAGGAGTGCATTGTCTCAGGTTGAGACGCCCTTCGCGGTGAAGCAAGAGGGCAGTATATGCTGCGGGAAAGAGCTTTAGCTCTTGGCGACCCTGTTTTTTTTATTTGAGGCCATTTCGGGGCCTGTTTTGGAGGCGGAAGTTTTCTGCACGCACTCAGGAAAAGGCTCAGTTTTATGCTGTTTAGCCACTGTTCTACAGGTCGGTGAAAAGTTACTGTAGAAATTGCATCGTATGCTTGTGCGCAGAGACATTGGGAGTTTTAGAATCATCCTTGGTTCCTGTTTATGCAAAATCGTCACTAGGAAGTGACTGTGTGGTCAAATACCACTTTCGCCAGTTTTGCAGATTTGCCCTTGTGAGGGTGAAGCTGAGTTTTTGCAGTGACAGAATTTTTTGCAGTGTTCTGTAATGGCGTCTGATTCTCTTTCACAGATTGTCACTGAAAAGCTTGACAAGAACAACTTCCAAGCATGGAAGTTTAGAATGACGAATTTCCTTATGGGAAAAGGATATTGGGAATTTGTTGCAGGAAATGAAGAAGAACCAGTTCTTCCTGATGTTCCCAATCAACAGCAAATGCAGGCATTCAAAGCATGGCATGAGAGAGCCAGGAAAGTTATGTACTGGCTGTCTATCAGCATTTCAGACTCTATGATTGTGCATATTCAGGATGCAAGTACGCCAAAGGAGGCATGGGATACTCTGTCAAAGATGTATAGCACAAATACGCAAGCCAGGAAAATGCAACTCAAGCAAGAGTTGCACAATGTGCAAAGAGAAAATATGAGCATCAATGACTACCACATGAAGGTGAAGAAGATTGCAGATGCACTTGCTTCCATTGGGTCGCCAGTGGAAGATGATGATTTAGTTTCTGTGACCTTGAATGGTCTAGGAAAGGATTATGCGCAGTTTCGGACATCCATTTCCGTCCGTGAAAGATTTCCTGATTTTGAGGAGTTGATTGCTCTTCTAATTTCTGAGGAGCAGAGAAATGGTGGTGCATCTTCTTCAGGAGGAACTTCAAAAGAAGCTGTCTTCTACTCAAATGCTGGAAGAGGTAGAGGCAGAGGTAGAGGAGGCCGATTTGGAGGCCGTGGTAGAAATCAGAATATGCAGCAAACTCAAGAAAACCAGTCCTATGGAGGAGGACGTGGTAACTCTAGAGGCAGGGGGAGCCAAAGAGGTCGTGGTGGATGGCAAAGAGGTCAAAATGCAAACAGTAATGTTGAATGCTACTATTGTGGTAAAATGGGTCATATGGCTAAAGACTGCTATAAAAAGCAGAATGACATCATGAATGGAAAACTGCAACAAGGGAATTATGCATCTTCTGGTAGACAGGGTGATGATAGAAATGAGCATTTGTTTATGGTGCAGCACATGAACAATTCTGTGACAAGTGCAGAAGAAAGCAACGATGTGTGGTATGTTGACTCAGGTGCATCAAACCACATGACAGGTCATGCAGAATGGATGGAGGATGCAAGGAAAATGGAAAAACCAGGATTTGTGGAGACTGGTGATGATACTGCACATCCGATTGTGCAGATTGGAAAAATTCCTTTGTCTATGCAGGATGGGAAAAAGAAATACCTGTCCGATGTATTTCATGTCCCAAATATCACCAAGAATCTGGTTTCTGTTGGTCAAATGGTTGAACAGGGCTTGCAGGTTAGATTTAATCCTCATGGATGCTTTGTTGAGGATATGAAAAATAAAGGTCGCTTGATAGCAAAAGGAAAGAAGAAGGGCAGAATGTTTACATTGGATGCAGACATGCCTGAATTGAGTGCAGCAATGTTTGCACATGGGACCGGTGTAGTTGCAGATATTGATATCTGGCATAAACGCATTGCTCATGTTAATGTACAGCGACTTAAATCAATGCAGGCCCAAAACATTGTTGCAGGATTGCCTAAGTTCAAGGTTGCAGAAATGCATAAGGTATGTGAAGCCTGTCAGTTTGGAAAACAGGCAAGGAAACCATTTCCTAGACATGTTCAAGAGAGTGAGAAGCCATTGGAATTAATCCACTCTGATGTGTGGACTACTAAAGCTGCATCTCTTGGAGGCTGTCATTATTTTGTCACTTTTATTGATGACTATAGAAGAAAAGTTTGGGTGTATTTTATGAAAAAGAAAAGTGAAGTTTTTGGGCATTTCAAAACTCTTAAAGCTATGGTTGAAAAAGAAACAGGTTTGCAAATAAAATGCCTGAGGTCAGATGGAGGGGGAGAGTACCTCTCAAATGAGTTTGCAAAGTTCTTGCAGGAGCATGGCATAAAGCAGCAATATTCATGCAGTTATACCCCACAACAAAATGGAATTGCAGAAAGGAAAAACAGGCATATTGGAGAGGTATCTCGTGCCATGCTCAATGAAAAAGACTTGCCAGATTTTTATTGGGCTGAAGCAGTTGCTACAGCAGTCTACATAATGAACAGGACTCCCACTGCAGCAATACATGGAATGACTCCAGAGGAGAGGTATACTGGTAGGAAACCAGATATTTCTCATTTGAAAATTTTTGGTTGCATTGCCTATGTACATGTGCCAGATGAGCTGAGATCCAAGTTGGATCCAAAGGCTGAGAAGTGCATCTTTATTGGTTACTCTTTGCAGCAAAAAGGGTATAGATGCTATAACCCTTCTACTCGTAAGTTTACAGTGAGCAGAGATGTTGTTTTTGATGAGATGAGTAGCTGGTATAGACCAGTAAATGTGATTGATGATGTAGATGCACAAAATGGTAATGCTGCACAGAATTCACAACAGCAGTCACAAAATATTAGTAGACCTGGAGCGTCCTCTAGCAGTGGTTCACATTCTTCGCCATGGACAGGCAGATTGAGATCAGGAGAATCTTCTGAAGGCAGCGCAAATAGTGGTATGCAGGTATCACGAAAAGGAAAAGAGAAGGTAGATCAGCCCATGTTTGATGTGAATGCAGGTCACTCTTATGTGGATGGTGAATCCAGTGGCTCAGAACAGAGCATTGATGATGAGTTGGGTATTCCTTCTATTGTTATACCTGGAGTAAGGAAGACTAGGGATGTTTTGAGAGCACCTGGGAGTGAACCCACTTTGCGCAGGTCTACCAGAGTTAGGTATCCTGTGGATAGGCTGAAATATGATGGATTTACAGCCATTCACTATGCATATATGGTCAAAGTGATACAGGAACCAGAACCCACTTCTTTTGAGCAAGCCATGGGAAAAGAAAAATGGGAGAAAGCCATGGATGAAGAAATGGATGCCTTGGAAGCAAATGCTACATGGGAATTGGTACCTTTGCCTAAAGGTAAGAATGCAATTGGCTGTAAGTGGGTTTATAAGGTGAAGCACAATGCAGATGGTTCTGTGAACAGATATAAGGCAAGATTAGTGGTCAAGGGGTATGCACAAACATATGGCATTGACTATGAAGAAACATTCAGTCCAGTTGCAAGGATGGCAACCGTAAGAGCAGTCATTGCTATGGCTGCATCAAAGGGATGGTCTTTACATCAGATGGATGTAAAGAATGCCTTCTTGCATGGTGATTTGCAAGAAGAGGTCTATATGGAGCAGCCACCAGGTTATGTGCATGCTGTTCATCCTGAGTTTGTTTGCAGGTTGAAGAAAGCCTTGTATGGCTTGAAGCAAGCACCTAGAGCATGGTCTGACAAGATAGGACAGTATCTTGTCACTATTGGCTTTCAGATTTCCAAGGCAGATTTCTCACTTTATGTGAGAAAAACAGAGAAAGGTATTATGCTACTTGTCATTTATGTTGATGATTTGATTATGACAGGTGACAGTGATGAAGATATCCTTCATGTGAAAATGCTATTGAAGCAGAAGTTTGAGATGAAGGATTTGGGAGAGCTGCGTTATTTCTTGGGCATTGAGGTGATTAGATCACCAAGTGGGATACAGCTATTGCAGAGGCAGTATGGATTGGACATGCTGTCCAAATATGGGATGACAGGCTGTAAGCCTATTTCAGTTCCTTTGGAGCAGAATGTGAAGCTGAGCGCAGATGCAGGTGAGCTTCTGGAAGACCCTACTATGTACAGACGCATAGTAGGAAGCTTGATTTATATGACTATTACCAGGCCAGATTTGAGCTATGCTGTTGGATTGGTAAGTCAGTTTATGCAGGCTCCAAGGAAACCACATTTGGATGCGGCTAGACGCATACTCAGGTATGTGAAGTCCACATTGCAGTATGGACTATTTTATGAGACTGGGGTTCAGATACATTTGCATGGATACACTGATGCTGATTGGGCTGGTAGTATTTCTGATAGACGATCTACCAGTGGATATGTGTTCTCTTTTGGGAGTGCTGCAGTCACTTGGAGCAGCAAGAAACAGCCTACAGTTGCCTTGTCGAGCACAGAGGCTGAGTACAGGGGTGCAGCAATGGCTGCATGTGAGGTAGCTTGGTTGCATAAGCTACTTTATGATATGCATCAGTCTACAGATGGGCCAGTTGTCATTTATTGTGACAACATGAGTAGTATACACTTGGCAAATAACCCAGTCTATCATGCTAGAACAAAGCACATTGAGGTGCATTATCACTATGTGCGAGAGAGGGTTTTACTAGGTCTTATTGATCTAGTTTATGTCAGCACAGAGGATCAGGTAGCTGACATATTCATGAAGGCATTGGGCGCAGAGAAGCTGCGCAAGTTCAGAGACCTGCTTGGTGTGCAGGAATTGGGATTGAGCTCGAGGGGGAGTGTTGACATATCGAGCTCCACTCGTGATACGCCAGGGTGACCGTTGTGTATTTATGTCACCGACTTGTCAGTTGCAGATGCGGTTGGTACACCGCCCCTGAATAATAGCTACATGATAGCTATCCTTATCTACTCTAGTTCGTGGCTCAGTTAGTATGCCACCTTAGTTAGTTGAGTTTGTTTTGAGACCCATATCTAGGGTTCTTCTATTTCTTTGTACTTGAGTTCTTTTGGCTTCCACAACTAAGAAGAGGAAAACTGTTTTCAGCCTCCACCCTTGTGTGTATTCCCCCATTGTGCAAGCAAGAAAGCTACAAGTGAGACTCCTTCCTTCTCTCCCACAATCTTGACATCTCTCTCTCAACCTTTTGTACTTTCGCTTCTACTCTCTCCCTCTTTTTTTCTTTCTTCATGCTCATTTTGCAAAGCTAAAACTATTGTGCCCTACATTTGATGTTTTTTTTGCACAGTATGCTATCGCTATTTATGTTCGTATCAGCATTGGAAAGCACATTGGAAAGACCGTCAAAATGAGCCTTGTGATTACCATTGCTATACTTGTTGCTATATAGTGACACTTATATGGATGATAATACTAACAGCCATAGCGATGAGAATATTTCAACTTGTATATTAATGGGTAATATGGATGGCCATAGCAACAAAATTAGCAATGCCAAACAAAAGCATCACTATAGTATGTTGCTATGGCCATTTTCCCTTATAGTGAGAGGACTAAATACTCAAGATGTGAAGCACTTTGTGATTGCCCTATTGTTTGTTCAAAAATAAGAGCCAAAACTAGCAAACAATCAAGGATTTCTCTCACTAGAATAAGTAACTTTATCATATTTGCACATGTTGTGGTTTTTGTTCTTAAGTATCCTTATGCAAATAGTGGAATCTAGCTCATCAAAATATTCTTAGAGTAATTCATTAAATGTACGAGATACTCTTAAGGATTTCTCGTAGGAGAGTTCTTGACCCAACAAGGATGTACTTCCCAAGAGACTCACCTTGAAGATGGAAATGTGAGGAATGAGGTCCAAGTCCTCTCTATATATTAGATTCTGAAGGGTTATATGCCCACCACTTTGCCTACATAGCTGATAGACCCATTGAGCTACTTAAATACCCCTACAACTAGAAAAGTTTCACCTATTTTTAAGATGATTAAAAATGTTATTAATGTTAAATCATAGAGTTAATGATGTTTTAATATTATAAGACTACAAAAACATAATCACATCATCGCAATCCCAAATTGCTACAAAAAGAGAGGATACAAATGAGAATGAGAGAGAGAGAGAGAGAGAGAGAGAGAGAGAGAGAGAGAGAGAGAGAGAGAGAGAGAGAGGAGAGTTATAAAAAAACTAAGAAAAGGGCTTACATACACTCAATTTTATCACTATAATAGGAGGCTTTAATTAGTATCAAAGTATATATATAAGCATATACACCTCATTTTATTAATACAATAAGAGCCTTTAATTAGTATTGAAGTATATATAAGATTATAAATACACTTCTTTAAAATAAACATTATCATTTCATTCGATGGTTCTCTTTTATTAGTTGGATAGGTGTATGTGCATCTTTTAATAGTTACAATAGCACAATACTAGTTGTCTTGGTACTATAGCTTGTGTGCTTCAATTCTACAATAGAAGTTAGATGTAGATGCAAAAAAAAAAGAATATTTTTGCACTTATGCTTTGATTGATGAAATCCTGGTCATGCACAATACATTCACTTCTTGTATTATGTGTTTTATATTCGTATACCAATGCATATGCTTTTTAACTAAGGATATGAGGGATTTATAGCCAAGCTACTTTTTAGGCTGCATATCCTTCTTCTTCACCTTGGGCTAAACATCATCCATAGCGTGCTCTTGAACTATCCTAGAAGGGAGAGTAGATGACTCACCTCTTCTAGTCTTTCTGGATGTACAAGGAGCATCATTGTCTTGTCTCCTTTTCTCCTCTACATGTACTTCAGTCCCCTAGTTCTTGCCTAAGTAAGCATAGACCGAGTAAGTGTCTATTGGTACATCAAGACCAATCTCTCTCCATATCCTTTAACCTGTAATAGCTAACTCTACTTGTTGCATCTTTCCCTTGTGATCTCCATCCAAGGCAAAAGACCATAAGGGAGACTTGCTCTTTAAATTGGCACAACATGTATACCATAGGCAAAATCATCGCTTCTAACCACATAAGAATCCTGAGCAATCATCTCTTCAAGACCCTACTTCATTCCTCCTTTTCTAACATTGGGCTACATGGGTAACCTAGTTTTTGTCTTTTATTCTGAGGACCCAAAAACATTAAATTCCTTCTTCTTACTTCCTAGAAAGATCCACACTCCACTCCTTGTAATAATGTTCATGATTGTCACACCAAAGACATCACTAGTTATTATTTCTTCTTAGGGTTTTGGGAGGTAGAGGTGCATGTCTCTATTGCCCTGTAAATTTAGATACATCAATTATTAGTTATTTTATTTATTTATTTATCTCCTACTCCACCACCATTCAATAATGATGGTTTTCAAATTACAATTTGAAAAAATTTCGTAAATTGAGTAAAGTAAAAGGGGTCATTTTAAGGCCTTATAGCATGTAAAGAAAGGGTATTTCTTAATATCCTTTGAATGCACATTATATAGATGATTTCTTATAGGTGGACTCCCTAGGACTCCTTGTAATTAATGTTCATGATTGTCACACCAAAGACATCATTAGTTATTATTTCTTCTTAGAGTTTTGGGAGGTGGAGGTGCATGTCTCTATTGCCTTGTAAGTTTAGCCACATTAATTCTTAGTTATTTTATTTATTTATTTAGCTCCTCATAGTAACATCATTACTAAATGTGGTGGTGGAGTAGGAGCTAGTGATATAGTGGAAGGTACAAGAACTAGCATAGGCATAGGGGTAGAAATGGGTGCAGGCACAAGAGCTAAAGGAGGAAAATAAGGTGTAGAAAGAATAGCCATACAGTGAGAGATTGAAAGCAAGAGAGTGAGAGAGTGAGGGTGAGGGATCAAGAGGGTAAAGCTTTTCTCATCTTCTCTTCCAGCACTCTCTCTTGCAATGTCAAGAATTGTCTTTTGCATGTGGAGGGCATAGAGGGTTGAGTCAAAGGGGCACTTACTTGAATCATGGAGTGTGAAAAGTGCATCCTTCATGAGATGGAAGGAGGGCCATGCCATTCATTACAAATGAATGCTTGCATTCATGTGTGAGAGTTCATGTGAGAGGTAGCTATTGATTCCTTTGTGTTGAAGCCCTTGAAAGAATAAGGGTGTGTCGAACATCCCACTATTGAGCACATGTAGCACAACATTTTGGTTCCCTTGTTGGGACCAAGGTCACGTCAACCACATGATCGCTCATGCATGTATCGCAATGTGGAATAGGGAGGCATTGTGTTGCTAACCCCAAAATAAGTTTGTGAGTAATCAGGAATTGATGGTTTCCTTGTTGGATTATTGAATTTATCGATTTATGATAACATTGCAAAAAATCATTTTACACATCCTAATTAGTATAGGATCGTATTTTTTATTAAATCTCCAAAAAAAAACTTTTTCTTTTGTCAATTCGGTTGGGGTAGTCTTACTTTGACAATCATGGTTTCATGGTTTTATTCTTCTTGAAAATTGTCGATCATGGCATCTCAGTGGTGCATATAGTTAAGGTTAGAAAGAAGAAGAAGGGAAAAGAATAAGAATAAGAAAAGAGAGGAAGAAGGCAAAAAAAAAGAAAAGAAGAAGAAGACAAAGAAAAGGGAAAATGAAAAAAATAAGGAAAGGAAGAGAAAGAGTAGAATAAAAAGGGAGTGAAAAAAAGAAGAGAAGGAATGAATAAAATGAAGAAGAAAGAGAGAAAGAGAAGAGGAATAAAAGAAGGAGAAATAGAAAAAATAGAAGGAGAAAAAGAAGAAGGAGAAGGAGAAGAAAAAGAAAAAGAAAAAGAAGAGGAGGAAGGAGAAAAAGGGGGGGAGAGCTCCCATTTCCACCCACCTACCCAAAAAAAAAAGTTAACCCTCCCTTACCTCTTCACACCATAGTGCCACCATTGCCTTCAAGGCCACCATCCATGTCGTCCCACTGTAGAAACACCACACCATTGGCACCATGTGGGACTATAGCATTGGCCTCTGCATGCCAGTGCCATTGCACTCCCTTTGTCAGCCTAACAGTCCTCCACACCTACGAAGACCAGCTATAACTACCTTTAGGGCATTGCCAATGCTCAAGACTATCTCCCACAGGGTCTTTATGACCCCCAAGTGATGGGATCAATGGTGCACAAGCCACCTCAAGACCCCTCATCAATCTACGTCGTCGATCCACGAAGAAGTAAACCCATATTGCGATAGTAAATCGAGCACCAAAATTTAAACCTGGGCGCCCGAGAAATTGCCACAGGGTGATGGACGTTCGTGGACCCCATTTGCATCGCGGTTTTGGGACGTGCCTTAACTAACCATTTGGCGGGTCAAAATCTTTGTAATTCTCACCATGGAAGTGACCAACTGCTCAAGACTATCTCTACCCCATCTCTACCCCCACTCAAGACTATCTCCCTGTTGCAAAACCATGAAACGACGCCCCCATGCCATCTCTGACGAAATGACCCCCCCACTCAAGAGCTAGCCTCCTTGCTCATCGGCACTCATAGGACTGATCCGTGGCTTGAGGTTGGGTTTACTCTCGCTGAGGCCTGTCCACGTGTTGGGTTCATCCAAGCTAATGGCCTGAGGTCACATGCTCTTTCCGAAAAACTGTTGGAGGTCACACGCTTGTGCAAATTGCTGGAGGTTACACACTCCTGGAAAACTGTTCGAGGTTGTGACATTGCAACTATGAATAGGGGTGGACCATCTTCTTTGTCATCCTTCATGAAGAGCCCAATATTGATCCCATAGCTCGCAGGTAGCAAAGGTTTTGTCATTGATCATACTTTCCATTGTCATTGATCATGTATGTATTTAGAAAATTAAGAGAGAAAGTGGAAATCTTCTTTGACAAGCTTTTTCTTTAGGGTTACTAAAGACTTGTTCATATTAGCTTTAGGGTGATGACCCAGGATCAAACATGTTTTACACCCAAAAATTGATCTAAGACCACATGCTTTAGATGGTGACCTAGAATTGGATGTAAGTAGACTTGCAATAGCTAGTTAGAAAAAAAGATATTTGAACTTTATGAAAAAAAGCTTCGAGGGGGTAAGATGCCTCTTCCACAAGTTCAACTCACCATGTGTGTTATTTATCCATATTGTTCTAATCATGTTCCACCAAGAACCACTTAGGGCCATGCCCTCTTCCATTGGCCATTATGGTTTCTATTTCACAAACAAATTGCGAACTCTCCAACTATGTGAACTTGTGAATTGAAGAAGGAAGTTCTGAACTTGATTGTGAATCAGAGTTTGGTGCGAATATGTCCCAAGCTAACCTTGTGGAAGCTCCTTTTAGCCTTCCTTATCATCATGACCATCATCATCTCATCAACATGATCATCATCACAACATACTTAAGCCTCTTTTCCCCCCTTACCTTAGCCTACATCTATCTTTTTGAGATCTTGGGCTAGGGTATCTTTTAGATTTGTGATTGCTTTCACTATCAGGGTGGCCCCATGGCTAGGACCAAATAAGGTGCGACTTGTGAGCTCTTTTGTCCAAGTTTCTCTCTCTCTCTCTCTGTGGTTTTTGGTCTTGACTCCTCTATTTCTCTCAAGAGGATTCCCTTAAGGGTATGGCACTTTGCTCTCTCTGGAGTCAAGGACAACCCCCCCTCTCTCTCTCTTCTTGACACAAATCTCTTCATACTTTCCATTGTCATTGATCATGTATGTATTTAGAAAATTAAGAGAGAAGGTGGAAATTCGGTGTATAAGAACATTGGACTAGCATGGAATTTCCCTGTCATTAGACTAACATGGAATTTCCTTATAGAGTAGTAGTGACCATGTATTATGTATATATGGTGCTCTTACAAAATTACATCAAGAGTTTGACAAACAATATTATTCATGAATCATGATGGATTCTCTTGGACTGTACTAATTGCAAGAAATGCAAAAAATGGTCACATTGACGAAGCTCTAAAATGCTCTGATAAGATGCAACTTATTTGTGCATTGAAAGCATGTGCCAGTGTAGGAGCACTCATTAAAGGTGAACAAAATCATAATGAGATTGTCACATTAATGTTGTTGGAGAAATATAACATTTATGGCAATGCTTTGGTGAACATGTATGCAAAGTGTAGCGCATTGGGAAAGAAACAATGAGTGTTGGATGAGCTTCTCATCCAAGATGTAGTCACTCGGAACTGACTAATTGTATGGTATGCACAGCATGGCCAAGGCGAGCAAGAATTGAGATGTTTCGATACGACACAATACAAGGGGCACAATCCCACTACAACAATGACCTTTATTTTTGGCTTGAAAACATGTGCCAATGTAGGTAGCAGGTGCACAATACAAGGGTTGTTCAAGTCAAGAAATTGGGGAACACAAACTTTAATGAGCTTTAATGTGATTTTTGTTGTCATGATGGAAGAGACCAGCATCACTTTTACTCATGGCCCCCCCCTCTCCTTCCCTCTCTTTCATTGGGCCTTTTTTTCTGCATGGCAGGTCAAGGCCAAATGGGCATTCGGATCGGGCTCTCCTCCAGGTTCCTCTCTCTCTCTATCTATCTCTCTCTCCCCCTCTCCCTCTTAGATGTTCACCATAGCCTCTTCCACTCATCCTGACTCCTCTCCCAGTCACTAAGCAACAACCTGTGCCTCTTCAATCAAGTAGCAGCCTGCGCCATAGCCTGTGCCTTTTCGAGCTCGGCCCTCTTCCAGTCTCACCAATCAACCTCTTCTAGTCGTTGTAGTCACCTCGGCCCTCTTCCCCTCACCAGCTCACCACTGTAGTCGCCTCGTCACCTCGGTCCTCTTCCAGTTCACTAGCTCATAGCTTGACAGTCTCCAATCACCAATCGCTTCCAGTCGCCTCAACCATCTTCCAGTCTTTGCTAGGTCACTGCTCTCAACAATCTCTAGTCACTTGCCAATCGCCAATTGTCAGCACTGCCAATCGTCACCAGTCTCGCTGGTTGTCAATGGCAAGTGCTGCTAGTTGTCAGTTCACATGTAGTTGAAATTTGATGCTTTTATCAACTATTGCCTGACATAATGTATCCTAGTTTGAGATATACTGACATAATGTATCTAATGGAGTTGAAATTTGATGCTTTTATCTAATGTAGTTTGAGATACATTAGATACACTGACATTTACTTCGATATCCTATTGCGAGAGGTCATTATTTGTCTAGGACTATGTAGTTGAAATTTGATGCTTTTATCAACAGTACATGTGAATCTCGAGGAAGTTACTATATGTATATCCTCTACATCACATGTGTTCAAGGCATAATTATAAACATCCTTATCTGTGAATTTTTTCTAATTAAAATGTGACTCTTTTCTATTCAATATATAAATAATTATTTATTGGTGGGGAATAAATTTACTATCTATGTTGATCATGAAGTGTTGAAGTATTTTCTTAATAAAGCAAAACTTTTTGAGTGAGTAATTCGTTGGATGTTATTGCTTCAAGAATTTGATTTTCAAATAGTTACTCATCCTTGTAAAGCACATGTTCTAGCGGATCATCTTTCTTGACTATTAACATCAGATAAGGAGGAAGGTGTGGAAGATGATTTTCCTGATGCAACATTTTTTACTATGGAGATGGAAGTCCCATGGTACGCCAATATTGCTAATTTTCTTAGTAGTGCTCAGTATCCACCTGGTGCTAATAAACGACGAAAGAGACAAACATTAATGCAAGCATGCTCTTATGGATTATTAGGGTGGTTATTTATATAAATTCTTCCCAAGAGAGGGTATATATCGCCGATGTGTAAGAGAAGATGAAATTTCCCGTGGTTCTAAAGGCATTGCATGATGAATCTTGTGGTTATTTTGCTTGTGAACTAACAACAAGAAAGGTTCTCTTAGCCAGATATTGGTGGCCTAATTTATTCAAAGGTGCTCATTATTACTATGGAAGATGTGACATATGTCAAAGGATTGGTCGTCCTTCTAAAATTGTTGCTACACCTTTGACATCTATATTGGCGTTAGCGCCTTTTGAGAAATGGGGTATTGATTTCGTGGGCCCAATTGATCCACCTACAAGGTATCGATCTAATCGATATATCTTAGTGTGTACTTATTATATTACTGAGCGGGTGGAAGTGAAAGTGCTTAAGACAAATAAAGCCATTGAGGTGGCTAGATTCATGTATGAAAATATTATTACAGGTTTTGGTTGCCCACGAGAACTAGTAAGTGATCAAGATTTCCATTTCTTAAATAGTCTGATTAATAAGTTGACACAATTCTATAGAATTAAGCATCACACGTCAATTCCTTATTACCCTAGAGCTAATGGCCAAGTAGAAGTGACTAATCGCATTATTTGTGGTATTTTAACTAAAACAATTACTTTCCATAGGTGAGAGTGGGATGAGCATCTCTATGAGGCACTTTGGGCCTATAGAACTACCTACAAGATAAGAGTACAAAATATGCCATTCAACTTAGTTTATGGAACCAATGCTATATTCCCTATTGAGCAAGAGTTACCTACTTAACAAGTAGCCTTGTCATTACGATTAGGAGAAGCTGAATCGTTGAAAAAAGAATATTACAATTAGTGAAGCTAGATGAGAAGCGATTATTCGCTTTACAAAGTCGCAAAGCTTGGCATGATCAAAATATCAAAGTTCGAGAGCTTAAAGAGGATGACTTAGTCTTATCGGCCAAGCGATGGGGTTGGTTCAAAGCCTACAATATGGACGCATGCTTTGCATGCAACTGAAAAGACAAAAGCTATTGATACTGAAATGTCTCATGTAGGGCAAGACATTCGTGACATAACTAGCTAGGAATCATCAGGGTAGATGCATATTCAGTGGATGCATATTTAGCAAAATGATAAAATACAGATGTACTTATGGAAGAGAAACACAAGTGAGATGAAGATAATGCAAGGATATCTAAGAGAATGACAAGAAGAAGTGTGGATCTGCCTAAAGCTGCAAATCAATCACCTCCCGAGCATGTTATGGAAGAAGGTTGGGCAGGAGTAGAAACAAGATACTAAACAAGAGGGAAAAAAGAAGGGCAAATAGCTATGATATAAGTTACAATCTGATATTGAGACAGCCCCACAGATGCCTTGGAAGATCCTGTAATAGAAGAGTCAACCCATGCATATGTAGATTTTCTTCATGCATCTAAAGAGGTTTATGAAGCTCATGTTTTACTTGATGCAAGGACTCAAAGGGAGATTGGTGAAGTGTTGGATGCACATGATTTGCAGGACACATGTATCATTTCTAAGATAGTTCATGAGCTCAAGGATATGCCTTTAAAGGAGGTTAGATGTAATGCTCCAGAAATGGAGAATGTTTCGGATGCTTTATCAAAAGCCTTGACAAGCAATTCAAATATACTTCAAGATATGGATTACTTTACTATTTTTTGTGATGGTTAGCATGTTTTGGATGCAAGTGAGACTCAATTTATGTTTGATGTGGTACAGATCTCATA
Organism: Lygodium microphyllum; assembly: GCF_053477565.2. Lineage (NCBI taxonomy): Eukaryota > Viridiplantae > Streptophyta > Polypodiopsida > Schizaeales > Lygodiaceae > Lygodium > Lygodium microphyllum. The sequence continues at coordinate 34,881,600 of NC_141159.1, forward strand.
CAAAAAGGGCTTGTGAATTTGCAAACGTGTGATCATAGTTTTCAGGCAGCAAATAACACTCTGAACAGGGGGAAGAAGAAGGAGTGATCTAGAAGGATTTTGAATAGGTGTCTTGTAGTTTTACCCTCCTTTCAGAGTCAACAGAACCATAAGACTTAGGGTCTGAGAGTAGCAGAGAATAAGCTAATATTTGGTACATGTTTTTGGTCTAGTAGTGGGCTCCAGGAGATCTAATGCTTGGAGATTACTTTCAAGTAGTCCCAAACAAGGGTTTTGTTTATCTTCTCAGGTTCTATCAATACATAGTACTTTGATTCATTGAGCTTTGTCTTTATCCTGTGTACCTCTTGTCTATTCTTTTTCTTCTCTTCTATCTCCTAGTCTCTACTTTTTTCTCTCTGTAATCCCCACTGGATACGACCTTTAGACTAAAACCCCTCCAACAACATTGTACTTATTAGTGATACTAATTTAGAAACCATATTTCTAGTAGAAAAGTAGTGTGGCATTTTAGTGCATAGAGAGATTATTGTTGCTTAGCAGCTCTAGAACGCTTCCTAGTTTATATGCTTCATGCTTTCGATGAAGCTATATTATGCACTCTAGTGCGGAGAGTGAGTAAGGGGAAAATTATCTTCTATATGTTTTAAATTCTTTTAATGCCATATCCATTTTGCTTGTTTACTCTCTGACAAGACACAAGTTTTTTCTACCTTTTTAGTGTCTACTAGTTTTCTATGAGATGTTTTGCACATCTTGTGGCTGTGCTTGCGAGGATGCTTCACAATTAAGTGGGAGAGTTTTTTTTTTTTTTTGAAGTGTAGTAGTGCTCGTGGTAGTGGTATTTGTGATGCTAGATGTTCCTGATGTTCATGTTGTAGTTGTGCTCACGAGGATGCTTTGCAATTAAGTGGGGGAGAATGACAACCCCTAAAACTTGGGAAAATTTTATTAAATTCTCAAATAATTTGTATCTACTTAACATAGCGTTACCATATTTTTAAATCAATTTAATGTAGATATGGTGTGTAGTTGGTGTCTTTGGAGGACAATCTTCATAGTCTAGCAAAAAAAGGAGATGTTGGTGCAAGGAAGTTCTTTCATGAGAGGTGGGTCAAGCTTAGATTGTCCTAGGTATTTAGCTGAGATTAATTAGAGTCTGCTGGTTGATTATTCTGATAATTATCACTAGTATCAGAGGACGAGTGAAGATTATGTATTTTACAAATACACTATGTTAATTATCTTGGCCAGGATTTTCTCTTACACCAAAAGGGGCGAGAGTCCAGAGATTTGAGGAGATCAAAGTTATATATCCATCAAGGGTGTAGGGATGGATCTTGGCTAGTGTGTGCCCTATCATAATAGTATTATAGTTTCCTAGATCTAGAAGGTCTCTACGTACAATGGTGTACATATTCTACTTCTCTAGAGGACATGCACTGTGAGTAAGTGAGAGAGTGAAATGACATGATTTATTAACATCTACAAAAGGTAGAAATGACCTATGAAACTATGAGTTACGACTATCTAGGTGTGGGTCACTTGATGCTGATAGTGGTAAGTTGAAAGAGAGTAATTTGAAGGTTTAAGTTTTCTAAGGTTTAGGGGGGAAGGAAATGAATAAGAAAAAGAAAAAAACCATGATGTTTCTTTCAAACGCGTGCCCGAAGGCGGAGAGAAAGAGAAAGGGAAGTGAGCAAGTGAGGGAGGTGAGTAAGGGAGGTGAGAAAGGAAGCAAGCCCCGAGCCGCACGCGAGGAGAGGAGCGTCGCCCACACAAAGAGGTCATGGAAGAAGAAGAGAGCATGACGGTATGCCCTGTTTTGGTTTCTTTACAATCTTTGTTTTGCTTTGCAATGTAGGTTAGAAAGTGTTGGTTTATCTTTGATCTTTGTGTTGCTTTGGAATGTAGGTTAGGAAGTGTTGAAAGAGAGAGAAATGGAAGCAAGTGTTTTCAAATTTTTTCTTGTGTTGGTTTTTATTCTTTGCAATGTAAGTTAGAAAGTGTTGGTTTTTCTTCAATCTTTGTGTTGCTTTAAATTGCAATGTAGGTTAGGAAGTGTTGAAAGAGAGAAATGGAAGAGAGTGTTTTGATATTTTTTCTTGTGTTGGTTCTCTTCAATCTTTGCAATGTATATAGGGTAGGAAGTGTTGAAATATATATAGTGGAGTGGTCCCAATATACAATTTAGTGGAGTGGTCCCAATATACAATATAGAATCGTTATTAAATTATCATTCCATTACATCGCAGTCAAGATGTCTAGCACTCACGACCAACATGGTGGTGATCGTGAGGCTTGGCTCAATCAATGTGTCCCCTGTCCATGCACACAATGCAAATTGGCCATTCGTCGGAAACGTCGTTTGTCCATAGAGCATGTGCAACGGTATGGAGAGTTTCGAGTTGAGATAATCGACCAAGCAGTCTTGAATTATGAGATTGCGGTAAGTTCTCTCTCATTACTATATGACATGTAATTGATTTAAGTATAATAGTTTGGGGTTATCTTAGAAGTTAGCTCCTTAACGTCCTTTACAGGATCCGGGCCATGTCGATACATTGCAGTCCGCAAATCTCTTGTGTCCAGTAAGACGGGTTTGTCCGCGCTCTATACAAATGTCGTCCGAGATAACTAACTGTCTCATAGAAGGTGATAACTCTCAACCCCCTTCTATGGGTGAGAATGCTAGAGACATGGACGATCCTCTTGCTTTTTTGGAGCCCGAGTTAGAGGACATGATTGAATCATTGCTTTCGACGGACTCGGAATCCCAAGATCCTTTAATTGCGGAGGCTGCCATTCCATTGTATGATGGGAGTCGGGTATCCCGTTTGAAGACACTTCTTGCATTGTTGAGCATATAAACAAAGTATGGATGGAGTGATGCGAGTGTGACAGAGCTATTGAGGTATATTATGATGTATATGATTCTTTATTGAAAGCCATTAAAATGTGCTATGTAGTACTCTAATAATGTGCTTCATTGCAATTTGTAGAACGTTGAAATCTTACATCTTGCCTATCCAAAACACGATGCCTGAGTCTCGTGATGATGCAAGACAAGTGTTGTGAAAGCCAGGCATGGATTATAATTGCATTCATGCTTGCCCCAATGATTGTGTTCTCTTCCGGGGAGAGTTTGAATTGTTGGCCACATGTCCCAAGTGCGGTGCGGACAGGTATCGAAATGACTTGCAAGGACAGACTGTTCTGCAAAAGGTTTTGAGGCACTTTCTGCTGATACCACGTGTCCGTCGCATTTTTCGGACCAAGAGTTTTGCAAAGTTGACTACATGGCATGCGAAAAATCGATCCACTGATGGTGTACAGCATACACCAGCTGACTCAGAAGCATGGCATCACATTGACGAGACTTTCCCTGACTTTGCAAAGGAGGTGAGGAATCTACGATTCGGTCTTGCCATGGATGGGGTAAATCCTTTTGGTTTACGTTCCACCTCCTATAGTGTATGGCCCGTGGTCCTTGTTAACTATAATATACCACCATGGCTTTCCACCAAGAAAGGACACCTTTTGCTCAGCTTGCTTGTCCGTGGACGATACAAAGTCAAGAATATGGATGTCTACCTCTCTCCACTGATTGATGAGCTAAAGGAGTTGTGGGAGGGAATTGTAGTGGAGGACATGAGCAAACATATTGGTAGGCGATCCATAACTATAAGGGCAATTCTTATGTGGACCATGCATGACTTTCCAGGTTATGGAGAATGCTCTAGTAAAGTGTGTTTTCTTATTTTGCTAGTTTTCTTTGAGCGATGTTGATGTTATGACATGCCTCATTATACATGTGTATTCTGCAGGGCTAGTCACGTCAGGTTACCATGCATGTCCTCTGTGTGGACCAAGGTTGGATTCTCGTATGTCAAAATTTATGAAGAAGATGGTATTTAAGGGACATCATGCTTTTTTGCCAGAGAGTCATGTCATGAGAGAAGGATTTCTTGGTCGCCCTCCTGTGAGAATGAATGCACTGAGCTGGTTTGATCGTAGGATGGTGGACCAAGACTCACTTCCCAGTGGAATGCAACGCTTCTCAATTTTCAATGAGCTGACTTATTGGAAAAAACTGAAAATTAACCACCTTTTAGATCCCATGCACATTTTTAAGAATGTGGGTAGCTTGCTATGGGACCACCTCACTGGGCAACGAGACACACTAGGAGCGAGGATGGATTTGAAAGCAGTGGGAAAGATGGAACCATATTGGCCTGTAAGTGGCGTCAACGGTCGAGTGCAATTGTCGCGTGATCCTTGGGTTTTGTCTGGCAATGAAGTGCAATGAGTAAAGGAAAACATCAAGTCCTTTCGCATGCCGACTGGCCTAATGTGTTCTCTCAAGATAGCATTCACAAAGGATGACCAACTGACAGGACTCAAATCCCATGATTGGCATAAGATGTGTCAGGTATGTATAGTATGAGGCTGCGTATGGCATGATTCTACATATTAGATTTCAGAATCTCTGTTTGTTTATACACAATATTAATTACATGGTTTTCACAGTTCGTATTGCCGATCGCAATCGCGGGGTCTCTGACATCGGAGGTACGGATAGCCATTTACAAATGGTCCGAGTTTGTTCAGTTTGTCTCCCAAAAAGAGATTCACACATCATCGATTGAATCCGCGAAATGCATGGCAGTAGAGACTGCTTGTCTTTTGGAGAAGTATCTTCCCACTAGCATGCTCATGATACAAACCCATCTTTTAGTGCATATTGTAGATGAATTGTAGGTTGTAGGTCCAGTCCATAGTCGATGGATGTTTTTCCTTGAAAGGTTCATGAAGACCTTAAAGGGATTTGTGCAACAACGGGCTCGTCCTGAGGGTAGCATGGCTGAAGGTTGGTTAGTGTCGGAGGCCTTGGTGTACATTTCTGAGTGGTTGTCCCACTGTGGACCGGAACAAAGGCTTGATATGGTCACTTAAGGAGGATGATTGTCTGAATGGAGATGTCCTAGTGGGAAACGGAATAGAGAAGAAGATGGGCGCATCCATGGAGTCCAAGGTGAACCAATTTTGTATGCTGCATAGCGCTACGATGGAGAAGTGGCTGCAACAGTATGAGGATGCTCGAGCTGAGCAAGAGTCTGCAAGATCTGACTTTCGACGGAGTATGCGGCAACGGCCCATTCGATATCCGAAGGGCTTAGAGGAGATGCCTCTACTCATGTCTACTAGATGGCTACATGAGGCCCTAACCAAAGCATCTCAAGATGGAGAAACATTTACTGAAGAAGAGTGGGACTTCTCACGTGGATGCAATCCCAAGGTATGGATGCAATCCCAAGGTATGCAATCCCAAGAAATGGACTGTGGAGTGATGGCAATGTTTGAGCAGGCAAGCCGACGACGTGCCACAGATCCAAACCGTGTAGTTGCAGAGATGGAGTATTTTGGATGTTTACAGAGTATCCTTGCAGTGGACTATCGAAGTTTCTCCGTGACCATATTTGATGTGCAATGGTTCAAGGTTACTCTCGAAGGAGCAGGTGCAACTGTTTGGCGAGGGCCAAGTGGCTTTGTTGAGATTGACTCAACGAAGAAGTGGACCGATTTGAGTGATACATTTGTTTTGCCAAATCACTGTGAGTAGGTAAGAGTCCCTAATACTTGACGCGCTTTAGCAATCTCAAAGTTGACTTTTATACTAGTCGTAATATGGATCAGGTTGTCTTTTTTCCTAATCCGCAACAACCTCAATGGTGGTATGGCATTCCCATGACATCTAGGAGTATCCCCGTGTTTGCCAGAATCCCTGTACCGATCGTAGAAGAGACACCTTTAATAGCGGCAATGACAGAAGGCATACAAGAAACTAGGATGAACCGCCTGGAGGACCAAGACATCTCACCTATGGAGATAGAGGAGATAGAGGATGGGTTTTTTGAAAATGAAGCAAAGTCCTCATTTTGTGGAGAATTTTGTATAGATCTCCCAGTGTATACTGAGCTATGTCAAGATGAGATTGTGAAACCCTAAACGAAAGTGACTCGATCAAAACGTTCCTCCCACTACAGCAATGCCACTTTTTGCAAATCGATTAGGACAGTTTGTATGTTTTTGGAGTATGGTGTTTTGTATTATCTAATTTTTTTAATTATTTTAAAATGAAATCTTGCTAATTAAGTCTTAGTTTTATTATGTCTTGTAATTCATTATCTAATATTATTATTTTTCCTTGTATGTGCAGGTTTAGGATTTGGGCACAGACGGCAAGATGAGTCCCGATTTTACAGATGACGACATTGACGCGATGCTAGCGCATTTCTCACCGGAGCAGCTAGCATGGGTCAGAGATAGAGCCGATGCACAGCTTTTCTGTTCCGCCTCAGCACGATCGGTAGACTCTAGACGGTCCGATGCTTCGGTCTCCAGTAGACGCAGTCGCAGGTCTCGCTTTGCTTCAGAGTCATGTAGTCGAGGAGGAGGCAGCTCCTGTTGTGGGGATACAGATGCAGTCTCTCCCACTCGCACTACCACCAGGGAGTCGACACCGTCTTTTACTGGCGGTGGCGAGCAGATGTCTACTGCTCCCACTCCTTCACACACCCCACCAATCACTCCTAGGGCCAACAAGAAGTACACGAAACCCACTCCTCTAGGTATGTATTTTCGCATCCTTTTTTGTAGTAGCACTTATCAATTCAAGTTGTGTTTGACACATTTGTATTAATGTCATGAAAGTACCCATTTGCAAAATCTTGCAGGTTACTCGTATCTCATAGATAAGGCCTCTGGCCATTTATACATGAATGATGAGGGAAAAGCTGTCATCCCTAGGATGCATGAGTTGTGCCAACAAGTATCTCGGCACAACATTACAGACAAGTGGAAGGAGATTCCAAATGCCAGAAAGGAGTACATAATCGATACATTGTATCGAGAGTTCCCTTAGCCCTCTAGCAATGATAGATTTTCGAGAGGGTGGATGATGACGCGTATGCGTGACTATCAATCGCATAGGCGGTCTGATGCACGCAAAGCAGTCAAGCATGGCAAATCGAAGTGGAGTGGCGGGATACAAAGGACTGGAGTAATCTCCAGGATGAGGCGACATCCACTCCAGACAAGTGGAAGCAGCAGAAGGATGCAGCAAAGGCGCGCTTGGACGCAGGATCGGTGCATCACCTTGGTAGTAGCGGCCACGCAACATTCCTGGCAGATTTCGTAAGTATTAATAGGGTAGAGTACTCTAATTTAATGACATCCATGTTGATGTATGTATTTTGAACATGAATCTCAAGTACGTTGTTTTTCAATGTTTGTGTGCCACAGCAAGGTTTTACGAATCGCGACCCGACTGCACTAGAGGTGACATACGAGGAGAAGCATGGCTTGAGTGCCCTGATCAGGAAGCTCTATGCTCGCGGAGGACCGGTAAGTAGTAATAAATATCATTCCTAATTTGAGAAATCTGTCATTATATGTCAGTTTGTATTTGGTACTCACAATTATATATGTATTTGCTATTGCAGACTCCCTTCGGTATGCCACTACAGGGAGAGGAGTTTTCTGATGCGGATGAGTCGTAGAGAGCATATTAGGCTACATAGGATTACTCCCCATCTTGTATTATGTAAGGCCTTATGGCCTCTATCCTCCATATGTAATAGCTAAGTGTATATGATTCGGACTTCTATGTTGTAGCATGACTCCATATTTGCTTTGTCGCAGTAGCACTTCTCAATTTAAGTTCTGTTATTTTCTTTATCAATGCAGTGCACATTTGTGTTAATTAATGACATGAAAGTACTTGTTTGCAAAGTCTTGTCATTATTTGGGATCGATTGTCTAACTTCTTTGACAGCAGGAATTGTCTCTTAGCCCTGTGTGGCTCTAACTGTGGCAGGGCTGCATCTACAGCTCTGCCATTTTTTAAAAAAAATTCTGCAACCATCGGTATTAGCATTGCAAAATAATTCTGCAATCGTCAGTATTAGCGTCGGAAATTCCTCTCTAACTGTCGCTATTTTCGTCGCTAATTTCGTCGGTATTAGCGTCGCTAATACCAACGAAATTAGCGACAAAAATAGCGAGGCAAATAGCGACGATTTTGTAGCGACGCTAATAGCGACGACGGGGATATTTTTCATATAATAAGAAAACGTCGTTATAGCATGTCTATGTTGTAGTGTCTTCTGATCGGCATTACATTCTTGGCACCATTCTTTCTGCGAGACGGGGAGAGATAATTTGAATGATTATGGCAAGGGGGATAGAGAGATCATCAATAGCGCAAGGGAAGAGAGACATCATCAACGCCTTCATTCTCGTACCATCGCCATGCCTTGTCTTCCACATGCTAATGTCAAGCCTCTAAACACCCACCCAATTTGAAATCATAGGCAAGAAGAAGAATTTTTTTGCTCTTCATTGCCACTCTTCCTCCTTGAATTTGTGCAAGTCCAAAATTCACCCCATTGGTCTCAATTCCTCACCATGGCACTATGATGAAGTAGAAAGAAGAAGCTTTAGTTATAAGCTTCTTAATGAAAGCTTAATTAGAAGCTAAATATACTAATTCACATGCCAATAAGTTAAATGATGAGTGCAAGTTACGATGGATGAGAAGGTGGAGAGTTTGTTGTTCAATGGGCTAAGTAGAGTAACATTCTTGGTTGTGGAAGACACGACTTCCGAAGACAACTTTGACTTGTTTGCCAAGTAAGTGCGTCACTTTGTTTAAGAAAAATGAATGGTATGATGCTAAAATTTTCTAAGTTTATATTTTTCTCACAATGCGCCAAAGCTTTCTTTCTTACTTCGAATGGTTTCTGATATTTATTGAGTTCTTAATAAAATTTTGAAAATAGAAAAAACACAAAAAAAACTTAAAAGTCACTTCAAATTTTTCTTTAGAATTTTTTATAAAACTTGTTAATCTATATTTATCAATTATAATACTTTTTTGGTAAATTATATACTATGAGAAGTATGCTAATTTTTTTTCACATTTTTTGGATGAGACTTACTATATTTTAAAATTCAAAAAGTGATCATTTTGAGTGAAAATAAGAATTTTAATTATTATAAATTATGTATTCTCATTTTAAAAAACTATGATATCTTATAAACAATTCAAGAATAACATTTTTTTAAATTTTTGAGATTTCAGAGAGAGAAAAACTAGTTTAAATGTATTTTTAAAGGAATTATTTATATGATAGCTTTATGTTTCCAACTGTATGCTAAATGAAAATATATGTGCACCTTGATTTGTGATGCATAAGATGAAAGGGGGTTGTATGTTGATCTTCTATCAATATTAGCATTGATATAAATGGATGTATTTTTTATGCAAAAGTAAAAATATGGAAACAACTATATTTACAAATTAATTGTGAAATCTTATAAACAAAAACTCATGTCATAGTTAATGAATGTGGTAGCATGAGAGAAATCCTAAGCACCAATGTGGGAATCTCATATCTAATTTATTCATATGAACATTGTTTAATTGTTTGAGTAAAGTGAAGGGAGGAGGGCCAATAGTATAATTTATTAATCAGGAAAAAACTGTGGATTTTTTAAATGAACTTTGTATGTGAATGTGTGAGGATGAAAAAGGAAACTATCTTGTTTACCATAGCACAGAGGAGCGGGAAAATGAAAAAAGGAGATAACCGAAAGGGCACAAGACAAAGGAAGAAAAAGGTCAGACCCTGAAAAATTTGAATGACGACCTCTCCAAAAGGCCTCATTGTTGCCTTGAGAAAAGAAAAGAGTAAAAGCGCACCATTAATTGTGAAAGCACTCCCGAATCCTTGTAAAAGAGTGCCAGCCTCACTCCTATGCAAATTGTATGCACTAGTTGGGAATGGGATAAGTTAGAATGGTGGGAAATAGGAAAAGAGGGCCTAGGCTAATGGTCGGCCATGTAAAAAGTGGGGATGACCGCCGAAAAAGTAGGGCATGTATATAAAGTTCAAAAGTGAATGAGAAGATCATTCTTGTGTGTTGCCAAATCTTCTTCTTCTTCTTCTCTTGTTTCTTGCCTTCTTGCTTGTGCTTGAGTGAGGGATTGAGGAAGTGTGAGGGAGTGAGTGTGTGAGAGTGAGAGATCATGGAAAAGAAGCTCCCCATCTTCTCTCTTCATCTTCTCTTCTTCTCTTATCTTCTCTTTTCTTTCACGGCTATGGACGATGGAGCTTGATGGAGAGGGCTTGAGGTTGCTTAAGCTTGCTGCAAGGATCATGGAGCTACCGGAGTGCAAGAGAGAGGAGGGAACTCGATCGAGCATCAAGATAACCTCACTACACCCGTAAGGTAGGCATTGCACGTCGGCTATGTGAGAGGTAGCCATGGCCACTCGGCTTGAAACGCTTGATCAATAAGCAGTCCGTAGGTCTCCGGCTAGAGCTCTGCAGCTCCCCTTCATTTTGGTTCCATTGCCGGAACTGACAGAATCGAGCCTCGAGCACCCCGCACATCGAATTGAGCATAGAAGTAGGGTTTGCAGCCCGAACCGGTGCTCGAGATACTTAGGAGATTTAGGAGGTTGGATCAAGTAAGTATTTTGATTTGTTGTTTAATATTAGAGTAGGACCATCCATCTCCATCTCTATTTTTTATTTTTATTGCATTAGGTTAAGATTAGGATAGGAAAAAGAAGGAAAACAGAAAGGGTTCTACTACTCCTGGAAACAGGGAAATAGGGGCACAGATTCCAATTTCTGGTTGGAAGAGTATGAGGGATTAGCTTCTGAGGTTACAACAGGCTAGGATGGTGCAATAACAGGCCAGGGAACCAAGAAAGACCACATTTGACATTCTGCTTTGTGAGAGAGAGTGAGCTTGAGAGCCAGGGAGAGAGAGAGAAAGAGAGAGAGAGAGAGCTGCAAGGAGATCCTTGGAGTGCCATTCGATTCGAGCACCACAGTGATTCCAGGTATGTCTGGCATTTCCTTGTAGTGTTTTGCACCTATCTGGAAGGCACAGGATGATTCCATGGAGTAGATGCTGAGCTTGAGTCATCGCGCGCAACCCGCGGGCTGTCATCTGCACAATCGGACCAGCCGGTCCGATTCCTAGAATCGGACCACCCAATTTCTGGAGTCGGACTATCCGACTACGAGAATCGGATCGTTCGACTGCGAGAATCAAACCACCCCATCCGATCCAATTCCAGTAATTGGGCCCAGTGTCAAAATCGGACCACGTGTCCTAGTCTCAAAATCGGACCAACTCCAAGGATCGGACCACTTTTCCTAGTGTGAGAATCGGATTATTGGTCCTAGTGCCACAATCGGACCACTCGTCCTATCGTAGGAGTTGGACCCCCTGTCCGACTAGGAAAATCGGACCAAAGTAGAAATCGAACTGTCCGATTTTTGTAATCGGACCACCCTGTCCGATTTTCACAATCGGACAACCCTGTCCGATTTTCACAATCGGACCACCCTGTCCGAGTCTCAAAATTGGACCAGCCCATCCGATTTTCACAATCGGACCACTTCACCAGAACTTAAAATAGAGGGTTTTTGAACCTGCCTGACAGTCCTGTCCACGCTTTCACATCTCTGACCCCCCCTAGAAACCCAATTTAGCCCTTATAAGCCAGAGACCAGACAGGATAACCAAGGATTCACCCCAAACAACTAGACACTGAGCGGACCGAATTTAGAACTTGACTTGACTTTCGGTAACCAACCAACCAACCCTGAAGCAGAATAGAAAACATAGCATGGACTTTCAGTAAGACCTTAGATCAGCCACAACCTGTGCTTAGAGCCATATCAGGCTATGAAAGTGAGGAAAAGAGTGGAGTTTGCATTGAGCATTCCCTGCATCCGCGCCTCACTTTTGATTTTATCACCAAAGGTGCACTACAAGAAAAGAAAAAGCATGTTTTCGCACTAAGCACTAGAAAGCACGAAGCACTTGTGAATAAGATTGACAACTACTTTCAATAACAAGGAACTCATCAAGAGATATAATAACATCAAGGAACCCACTATTAGGAGAAGATCCCAAAACATAGTTGGGTGTGTGAGAGCCCCATCAATAGGACCTTAAGAGGACACAAAGATCCAGAAGGCGACAACATAGAGGATTGGACATTGTCGGAGCTACTCAAATTGATCGACGACCTTGTGGAGCTGGAAGTGGGAGCAATGTCAGGATCACGAGGTGGACAAGGAGAGGACCGACTGGACTTGGAAAAATTCCCAGTCTTAGTGTAGGAGTTAGTCAATGAGTACGACTTGTTGACGAGGACGGTAGTTCAGGGCAGACCAGTAGAGAAAGTGGTAGCAAGCCTAGAATAGGAAAGAAAGGCGATTAGAAAGGTGCTAGAGAGCATTATTTCCTATAACCACGAGCAGAAGGCTAGGAAACTCCAACAAGATGTAGACATGTACGAGGCCCCGACGTGTGCTAGCCTTGGCTGGTGCAGCCAAAGCAGGACAAAATGCAGAGAGAGAACAAGCAGCAGAGGCTGACTTATTGTTGAGTGAACTCGTAGCCAAGTGGCTCATGGACAATACGTCCGCTGATCAGAGTGCAACAGCCTTAGCCACCACATTACTCTCGGGATTAGGGGTCACGCAAGGGGCAAAGGGGCAATCTAGAATCCCTATTGTAGAAAAGCACCTAGACAAGTATGAACCTAGCAATGACCCATATAGCTTTGTGGAGCAATTTGAACAAGTTTGCAAAGCAAACGGTCTTACAGACCTTGCACAACGCTCTCAAGCTTTCGGTCTGTGGTTAGATGATAAGGGGAGAATTTGGTACACTAGTCTAGATGCAACTGAGCGCACGAACTTTGCCCGTCTTAAGGACCTCTTTATCAAGAGATTCTTTGAGGAACGGTACTCTGACAATCTCATCGTCTGGTTGATGAATGTCAATCAGAGGGAAAAGGAAGACGTAAGGGACTATGTCACTCATGTGTGTAGCCTCTTCAAGAGGATCCTTGCAAATGAGTGACCTAACGAGAAGGCTATGTCTACCATATTTATAAATGGAATTCGAAGCGAGAAGCTCTATAAGGCTTTGGCCAGTAACTCCACTCTACACCGACACATGTTAGCTAGAGTCTTTGAAGAGGCAATAAGTACGAAGCAAAGCATGAGGAACACCAGTTGGGACAGTACAAGTCAGAGAGCTCTAGAGTGGTCAATAGTTTCAGGAGAGAGAGAGAACTCTAGCATACATGATAAGGGAAAGAGTGTTGACCAAGCCCAAGAGCTGGCTGAGGTGAGAATGGAGCTTGCACGATTGCAAGACCAAATGAGGAAACCTATGCAGTCGCATGTGCAGTGTATACACTATGGCGGTAACTACCTCCCAGTTGAGTGCCTAGATCGTAGATCTAGGCCGTGTTCGAACTGCGGTAGGTTTGGTCATGACGCATTACATTGCAGACTACCAAGGAGATTCCCATATGAGTAGCAATAAAACCCTCCATACTTAAGCAATTGGCCACCTAACCTCTTTGGCAGGGGAGCTTAGTTGGCGCTTCCAGCACCAAATGATGCAAGGCTAGAGATGAACCCAACAGGCATACCCAGACCACTAGGGCCCTATGTAACCCATCCATGGAGTGACACTCTTGTTCCCTATGTGGAAGAACCTAGTGAAGAGGAGATCTACGTGAACCCATACATATCCTATGATGAGGAAGAAAATCCAGTCCTGCCAATACCGGTGATGGTGCTAGGTAGAGGAAGAGGCAGAGGCTTTGGAGGACCAAGCCAAGATCCAATCTCATGCTGGACTTGTGGTCATCTAGGCCATACTTCATCACGCTGCCCGGAAAGGGAACAAGCAAACCAAGACAAAGCTGACCTTCGATGCACCGAGTGTGGAATCACACACCTATTTCCTGACTGTCCTAGACGGAAGCCATCAACTAGTTCTACCAATGTGCCCTCAGTACTCTTGGGACTGTTTGGTGTGGAGACATTTGACAGTGAGGATACGCCCATCCCACTACATGTCATGACGCGAGCACAGACAAAACAGGCACGCATCTCATTGCCTGGGCCAAGTAACCTGGATGCAACCTCGTTGGGAAAGAAAAGCCGGAGGAGAAGGAGAAAGAGAACATACGCAAAGATTACCCTTAAAACTGAGAAAGCTACAACACTAGTGACAGGAAAGAGGGTCACTGATGCAGAGGCAGAGACCTCAGCTCCTAAGACAATAGAACTAGGGAGTGCCAAGGTAGGGAAATACCCCCACCCCAAACGACAACTCGAGGCTATAGCCAAAGTCAAGGAGTGGCTCAAGGACGCCCAGGAACACCTTAAGGACGTACAGCCCATATTGGAAGACCAAATTGAAGATCTCTCTAGTGTGAGTACACCCGTTCACCATCTCAATCTCAATCAGGGAACGCACCCACACCACATGAGATGCCACAGAGGCAAGACCAGGAAGAAGCATATCAACAAGCTAACCAAGACCTATGGCCAAAGAGTGCTGACCAAGGAGGAAGGCAACCACCCAGCAACCTCCTTACCACTTTAGTAACCACACTAGTAACCTTGAGCCTAGGAGATCTGCTTTGGTAGCACCCTTCCTTATGGCAAGAATTAAAGAACTGGGTGGAGGGAAAGGAGGAGCACACTGCCGCTGAGTTGCAAGAGCAGGACGCAGTCACACAGATTCCAAGACTAATGCTACACTCAGTTCCAAGGTCACTGCAGGTCAATGCTTTAGGCACTGAGATGCATGCAGTCTTACCTATCTTAGCCTTGGAAGATGTAACACGAAAAGGAATCATAGACACAGGCACCAGTGTCAGTGTCTTGAGCCACATAGTTCTACAGGCCTGGGGAGACCCACGCATGGAAATGGCTAGGTTCAATGTCACATTGGCCAATGGAATGAAGTTCAGACCATTCGGGGTCCTAAAGAACTGGCCAATGAAGGTTGCAAAGGTGTAGTTTTTTGTGAACTTCATTGTCATGAAGGGAATGGACTACGACATACTGCTGGGCCGACCCTAGATGAGGAACGCTCAAGTTATTGAAGATTGGGGGTAACAATCTCATCTTCTTGGGGAATAGAACAGAAGCGATAAGGGTTGAGATGGATACCTGGAAGACTACCCCAGCCGACCTTGATGCTATCTCAACCATGCTAAAAGGTGATGCACAGGCAAGCAAACCCTATGGGTCATTGACTAGGTACATCCCTTGCCCTGAGGACGAGCGGGATTGGATGCACGTCTTGGCAACCATTGACCTATTGTTCTTAGATGAGGAAGAGCTATATAGGCAAGCTGCTAAATCCCCAAGCATACCAGCAAGGGAGCCCATCGTGCCACTCTACATGATGGCAAGAAGTTCACGTAACCCAGGGAAACCGGTCTCATTCCATATCCCCACCAACAAGCTCGAGCTTGAGGAAATCATAGAGTACCTAACCGATAAACTGAAGGGCAACATGGCTGCCAATCTAAAACCCCTAAGTGGTCTTTTTGCTAAGCCTCAGTGGAAATGGACCAAAATTCACGATATGAACCTATTATACAATTGGTCTTTAGTCACTGACGAAAAGGAGATTGGAGAGGAAAGCCTGGGGGATGACGAGCAGTCAGAGGGGCAAGACTCTGATGATGAGGAGTACGAGGACTGCCGCTCTATTGGAGACAAGAGTGAAGAAGAGTTAGACACAATAGAATATGACACTGAAGGGAGAACGATCGAACACATCAAGACAGACTCTAGGCCTAGAAGGGAAAGGGTAGGTTGGAATGAAAGAGGAATCATGCAGATGGAGTGTGATAGATCCTGATTTGAGCACATAGGAGCCATGGACTACGAGCAGGCAGGAGTGGTGCAACCATTGGTAGTTTGAGTGCTTAAGATGGATACACCTACTGAATTATGACCCCCTGGCAAAACTCCTTCCTCAAGCGAGGGATGTGAGTTTAACTCAAAGTCAGAAGTCAGAATGGAGAGTGATCCCAAAATACCCCAACCCTCTAAGGTTAGATGCACCAAAGAGGACTTGCCAGTCCACCTAAGGCACAGACGGCTAAAGGAGGAGGCCAAGAAGTGAACTAAGGACTCATAAGCAGAGAGGCAAAAGAAACCATAGGATCTCCCCAAACGCTTCACAAAGTTTAAGAAGGGTGGTAGAGTGGTGATTCAGCTAAGAGCAAAGAGACAAGGGCAAACCACTGAGCCAATTGAGGGACACGCCAAGGTCAAGGAGGTCAACTTGGTAGTGGAAGGTGAGAAGCCTAGACTTGTGTTCATTGCTGACGACTTGACCAAGGATGAGAAGGCTAAACTTGTTGCTCTCCTACGAGAGTATGTCGACGTGTTTGCCTGGTCCTTGGAGGAACTTAAAGGAGTCGATCCTAGGGTTGTGACCCATAATATCCCAATGGTTCAAGATGCGGTACCAACAAAGCAACAACCTTACCCTATGAATCCCAAACACGCCTATGGAGTGGAGGAAATCGATAAGCTCAGGAAGGCGGGATTTATATATGAGATTGAGCACACGGATTGGGTATCACCTATAGTGATCGTTTTGAAAAAGAATGGTAAAATTCGAGTGTGTGTGAATTACAAGAAATTTAATGCTACTACGAAGAGGGACAACTACCCCTTACTGTATACCGAGCACATGCTGGAGAGGGTAGCAAGCAAAGAAGCCTACAACTTCCTGGATGGCTTCTCTGGCTATAATCAAGTGCAAGGGCACCCTAACGATAGGCACAAGACTGCCTTCGCCACGGAGTGGGGTGTATTCGCCTACATCGTTATGCCCTTTGCGCTAATGAATGCGCCTGCGACCTTTCAACCATTAATGTGCTCCATCTTCAAGGATATGCTTAGACGCGAGCTAGAGGTGTTTGTAGATGACTTATGCATATACTCTAGTTGGGCCGACCACTTAGAAAAGTTGAGAGCTGTCTTTGAACGGTGTCGGTTACAAAACCTCTCATTGAACCCCTTAAAGTGTCAGTTCTAGGTGAAGCACGGATGTATCCTAGGGCACGTAGTGCCAAGGAACGGCATTGCCACTAACTTCTCAAAAGTCAGGGTCATTGTCGACCTACCACCACCCATTAACTACAAGGGCATTCAGTGTTTCTTAGGCGATACGGGATACTATCGATGCTTTGTACTGAATTACACACTAATTGCTAGACCATTGTACAAGCTGCTGATCGTATTCAAGTGGACTAAGGAATGCCAGCGTGCATATGAAGAGTTGAAGAAGGCTTTCACCACTGCACCAATCTTACGAGCCCCAGACTAGAGCATAATGTTTCATGTACACATAGATGCCTCTAAGTTTGCTATTGGAGCTGTTCTATGCCAACCTGTGAGCATAACCTAGATCACCTCGTGAGCTTTGCCAACACGCAGCTCACTGAGACGGAGATAAACTATTCCACTACAGAAAGGGAAGGGTTAGCCATGGTGTTTGCTGTAAAGAAATATAGGCATTATTTGTTGGCCACCCCCTTCGTCTTTTTCGTTGGCCATCAAGCCTTGCTTTATCTCGTAAACAAGCCGTGCGCTACAGATCACATAGCTAGATGGTTACTTCTCTACCTCACCTCAATGTGTTTTGTCTTCGCATGGAAGACCGGATTCTTGGCTAATTGAATAGCACTCATAGAATCCGAATGCAATGTAGGGGTAGCATCAATACCAAGATCAACAACCAAACGACCCAATCAAATAGCCTCCTTGCAAGCCTCAGTGGCTGCAACATACTCGGCCTCTGTAGTAGAAAGGGCCGTGCATTTCTGCACCCTGGACATCCAAGAAACAGCACCTCAAGCATAGGTGAATACAATTCAATTTCTCTGTGGTTGTACGTAAGGGAAACCAGCACTACATGGCTGATCACATGTCCCGCATACCCACAGGAGAAGCTGCTGGACAAGGCATACCTGACGACCTACCGGACACTCATCTCTTTGGCCTGTCTAGCGAAAGAGACTTGTTTAGAGCCGATCTGATGCCATATTGGGACGATGATGTAGTTCAAGTGCTAGAGAACAGTCTACCTAAGAGACCTATTGAGAAAGCCAGGCTAAGGAGACTTATCTTAAAGATCCAGCCATAACAACTGATCAATCATCCAACTCTATAGACTAGGACAATACAGTTTATTGTGTAGATGTGTGTGTGAGCATGAGATGCACGATGTTTTGAGAGAAGCACATGGTGGAATAGTTGGAGGACACTTTAGGGGGATACAACAACCTATAAGGTACTACAATCCCAACTATGGTGGCCCACCCTATTCCGTGATGCTGCTAAATTTGTAAACACTGCGATGAGTGCCAAAGGACTAAGGTGCGTGTGCGCAAGGATAAGATGGAGTTGACCCCCGTAATAGCATGACAACCCTTCGAAAAATGGGGCATTGACTTCATTGGACTTATCAATCCTACAACACAATACTCCTAGGCACGCTACATCATTGTGGCAACTGATTACCTGACAAAGTGGGCAGAGGCAAGAGCCACTAGGAAGAACAATGCTAGAACCACTGCGAAGTTCTTGTGGGAGCAGGTCCTTTCACGTTTTGGTTGTCCAATTGAACTAGTAAGTGATCAGGGCACGCACTTCATTAATGAAGTGATATTCCACCTACTCTCGACCTTCCTAATCATTCATAGAAGGTCCTTGCCCTACTATCCTCAAGCAAATGGCCAAGCAGAATCCACGAATAAAATCCTAGTCAATGTGCTTACGAAGGTGGTATCCACATCACGAAGTGACTAGGATAACAAATTAATGGCGGCCTTGTGGCCCTACCGTATAGCTTATAAGACGGCTGTAGGACAAACACCCTTTAGGCTGACTTATGGAACGGAGGCCATTCTACCCTTAGAGTTCTTTGTCCTCAGCTTAAGGATAGCAGTCCAGGAGCGTTGGGAGGGAAGAGAGGCTTGGACCAACCGCTCAGTGGAGTTAGAGCATCTCACGGAGACTCGACTCTTAGCCACCCGTGCTCTGATTTGTAAGAAGGCATGAAGAAAGATGTGGTTTGACGAGAATGTCAAACAATGCAACTTTGATCAAGGGGACCTCGTTCTACTATACTCTATGAAGGGTCACAAACAGAAAATGAAATTTCGAGGACTAGGACCTTTCCAAGTACGTACAATTAGTAGAACAGGCAATGTTGAATTGGAGACGCTCGAAGTTGAAGGAATAGGCTTTTTCAATGGCAATCGCATGAAAAAGTACTATCCTCCTTCCCATCCGTCACACGAGCTACCTATGCTTGAAGCCCCTATCAACGTTTGTGTGGCCACTATTACCGAACTAACAGATCAAGATGAAGAAGCAGTGGCACCCGCCTACCTATGAATCACGGTCATTGCAAAACGGACGTATTCTTTTGACACCTTGATCGACCAAGGTGCCAACTATAATATCTTGACACATGGCCATTGGACATGCATTGTTCAACCTAAATTACAGCCCAAAAATGCTAAACTCATCCCATTTGGGGGCAACACTTACCCAATCTTAGGAAAATGCAAAGTGTTTGTCTCTATCGAGTCTAAAAGTATACCAGTCTTCTTTTATGTGTTGCCAAACACTAAAGGGGCCGGTAATAAGTCACTACTAGGTCGCACTTTTAAAAAGCAGACGAACTGTAATGTGGATTATAACCTAGATCGCATCCATCTTGCTATAGGCAATGTGCGCATAGTGACTACTTTCAGCAAGGGTTATCTTGATCCTTCTACAATTGCAAAGCCACCGATAGAGACCCCTACGACCACGCCTATGACCAAGCCTAGGCAGAAGGGCTGTGATATCTCACCCCACGCTCAAACTGCTAGAATCAAGCCCACCAAGGCCATTCACAAGGCCAAGGAGTCCACGCTCATATGGGTGCCACAACGACAAGGGCAACCACCTTGTAAACCGCAGAAACGTGCTTCTAAACGCAAAAACTATCAGTCACAGCCTAAGAGGCAGCTCAGACGCTATCAATGTAGGCGCACAACCATGCCGCGATGGATCCCCAAAGATCTCTTGTGAGCACAAGGATACTATGAGGGCAACCCCCGGTGCCTAAGAGTGGACATTCAAGAGGCTCAACTCTAAGCAACCTCACTCTAGCTAGAGAGGCTTGCACATACGAAGCCCAGGCTGCAAAGCAAGCTAGACCATCACCGATTGTGATTAATGAAATTGTCCAAAGCTAGATGCCCTAGAATTATCCAAGTCAGAGGAGTCGAACACCCCCATGCCGGCTCAGATAGAATGCAACATACCTCCTATGCCACTAGAGCCCCCTGCAGTATCTCAAAGTGCTTTTGAGTGCAAAGTCCCATCTATGACGCCATCAATGGAGTCACCACTGTCCAGCCCAATTGCACCATCACCACCAACAAGTCTTAGGCCTTCGTATGAAAGACGATCTTTCCTTTCAGTGGCCAAGGATCTTGCTGAGACCTCAGGAGATGATGTAGTGACATGCATCAAGGTGTTAGATAACACCTTCACCACATTTGCTAGGAGCTATGAGAGGCTTGACCTAGGACTTCTCGATGAACCCCTTGCTTCTGATGTTCGTGCGTTGCCGTGCACTTGGGAAGACTACGAATTTATGACCGTCAAATTTTCCAAAATTGCCGCGGAATTAATCGCTAATGGAGAAATCTCAAAGGAGCAAGCCATTCTCAGAAGACTAATTACCTCATCCCGCAAGCCTGCTCGCTCTGCACCTGAACAAAAACTGGAGGAGTTCACATAGCTTGCCAACTCTGATTCTTCATTCTTACAACTATGGTATGCCTTGAGACTCCAATGAGAGAAAAAAGGTTGCCGCATCATGACCAATGCCAAGCAAAGAAGGGCAATCAAAAGAATTGAACACGACCCTACTTATGTGGCACCTCTTTTGTTTAGGGTTTTGGCCATTACACGCAACATACACTTAGATGACCATGTGTTAGCCCACCCTTACATTGACCAATTCCTTATGGAAGAGGAACTGCACGTTGCTAGCCGCCTCAACTCCGGGGACATCTTTCATGATGTCTTGACCTATATCACCCAAGCTTCCATATGACCATGTGAACTTGAACATCATGCCTAGCTTGAATATAACCCTAACCTCTATCCTTGGCTGTTGGCCAAGTAACTCGCCCCACAAAGTCCATGTGAGTCATCCTTCTTCCCTTGCTAATCCTAGGAAGGATTCCTTTAAAACTTAAGGAAGGGGAGGGGAGGGGGGTAGAGCAAAGTGAGAGCCAAGTGATGCAGCAAGGTGTAGTGATGGATGAAAATGATCAACCAAATTTAAATAGGAAAGAATGCAAGGAGGAAATAGATGTTACTTTTGAATTATTTCCAAGTTTCATACCTCTGACGCAGCATGGAAAATTGTCACACGCATTCTTTCTTGGGTTTTTGTTAGTGATGAGTCAATTTATAACGCTAATATTGGCATGGTGTAATGACAGGCACCTACCATGGCAGGACAAGAAAAGGAGGGTAAACTTCCATTCACTGAAGAGGAGCTAAAAAAGTATGGGATCAGTGTTGAGACACGTGGATTTAGCCAGTTCATGTTCAAACATACCCTGAATTTAGACGATGCCATCCTGGAAGAGCCGATAGTGAAGGAGTTGGTGGATAAATGCAACCTCCGAAAGCATGTGGAAAAGGTCGGGCAGGCTGTAGATTACAACGTGCACTGACTTTTTGAGGAGCTTTGATGAAGGTAGGAGATGTGGCACGGTCACAATAAGGACTGGAGACCAGGATAGAAGGGTGCAAGTGCCCCTTAATGCAGCTATCGTCGAGAAAGCCTTGGGGCTTGTGTCAAGAAGGAGAGGAGCCCAAGAAGAGATGTATATACCATGATGGGAGTCAAAAAAGATGACATGCACACAGTGGATGGAATCAGTTTGGCTAATATTCCAGACCCCACAACAAAGATGCAAGCTAAAATGGTCCACCCCCTTTTCTCAGGATAGAGATACAATGCTTTAATGAACAGAATCTGGGTGCCATTACTAGAGAGCATCGCTGCAAGAGTTCCAGAGGAGGTGGATTGGAACAGTTTTGTGCAGAAAACTATCAAGAGTTCAGCCGCGCTCCTAGCTTCAGCCGCAGCACCAGTTGGTGGGGAGTCTCTTGCTTCTACTGCACAATCCGCAAGGAAAAAGCCTGCCTCTAAAACCTCCACAATCAGATATGGCGGTGTCCTGATGGCAATCATCCATGAGGCTATCAAGGATGTTGGTGTAGATGAAGAGCAAGCTATGCATCAAAGCTCACCTCACCACGAGGAAGAAGGCTCGAGTGAAAGGATAATAAGCGACAAAGGAGAGCCGGAGGTACCACCTACTCAAGCGGCTAAACCTCGGGAGCAAAAGAAGAGGGACAAGAGCTAGAAGGAGAAGAAAGAAAGACTGAGCAAAGAAGAGCGAGCCGAGATGAAGAGGGCTCAAAGAGAGTCAAGAAGGGTGGAGGAGGAATGAAGGAAAAAAGAAGAGGAAGAACTCGAAAAAATTAGAGAAGGATCAAAGAGGGCAGAAGAAGAGAGGCAAAGAAGGGGAGAGGAGGAAGCCGAAGAACTAAGAATGAAAGAACTTGCTGAGTTGGTAGAGGCCACTCATAGATCTATTGAAGAAACCCATGGGGGAGGAGAGATCGATCCTTTGAGTCCCCGCCATGAAGCTGAAGCAAGTGGCAGTGTGGAAACGGCCCCAGTAGTTGTAGGCAAGGGCAAGTCCCTGTTGCACCCCCTGCCTTCCTCCTTTGTGTTAGTACCAACCAACATCACAACCACAACCACCCCACAACCCACACCCTCTCTAAACACGGCCCAATTGATGAACATGATGCAGCTACTTGTCAATAAAGTGGCTGAAATTGTACCAGAAGCTAGAGCAAAAAGGCTCACTGCCAAGATGCCGAGTCTAGGCAAGATCCAAAATGCAGAAGCTAGAGGCATCAACCACTACAACTCCTACTCCCATGCCATCTGGTGTTGACTATGACGCTTATGTGGCTGAGCTTCTAGCACAATTGGACAAGGCAAAAGAAGAAAAGAAGATAGCCCTGGTGGAGTTAGAGAAAGAAAAGGAAACTTCGGCAGCCTTAAGGCTAGAAGTTTCAAAGCAAGGAGCCGACCGAAGAAGGGAAGTGAAAACGCTACAAGATCAGTTGGAAGCAAAGGCCAAGGAAGCCCAGGACAATGAGAGCCTCCTAAGACAAAGGCTAGAAGATGAAGAGCAAAACCTCGTGGCAGAACAGCGAAGCTTGAAGTTACTAGTGAAGCAGTATGCTGACTTGCAATAGAGAACTGCCAAACTGGAAAGGTACAGATAGATGGAAGCTCAGGAGGGCGAGCAAAGTGAGCAACAGGAAGATGCCATAGTTTTCCGGCTATGGTATGAACTTGAAGAACAAGACAGACTAGAGAGGGAAATAGAGTTCGTAGAACAGGAAAGGCCAGGCCATGGCCTTCACCCAGAGAAGATTGCACTTCGCAGAGATCCAAAGTCACGAGCAGCTTGTGCAAGAAAAGTCAGAGCTATTTGCTGAGGCAGAAAAAAGATTCAGCATTGCAAATCAGGCAAAAGAAATTGCTGAAGAACAGTTGGCTCAAAAATCTAGGGAAAGGAACCAACTCTGGTTCTTAATGAATGAGCAGCAGCAGGTTGTGACAACCTTGGCAAGTGAGTCAGAGGAGGGAAGAAAGAAGATGGATGAGAGAGCCAGTAAGTGGGAAAAAAATAATTTTGAAAGAGTTAGGGATTTAACAGAACGCTTGGCAATGGGCTGAGTGCGAGATAGTGCTTACGAAGTCCAGGGCAGAAGCCACTGATGTATGTGCCAACACACAAAGGCAAGCCTTCCTCAGCACAATACTACACGTCACCCAGGCGGAGGGCAATGATTCAGTGGAGAAGGTAAGAGGGAAGCTAGAACTGACCACCCGAGCACTAAAGTATGGCCTTCAAGAACAGGAGCTTCCAACAGGCACAGGAATCACAAAAGAGCAGCAATCACTACCTACGCCATGCCAGCCTCTCCATTGTTGAGCTTAAGAAACTTGGGTTTGAAGAGCATGAGCAGCCACCACCACCACCACAAGCGGTTCCATCATTTGTCGAGCAGAATGTTGAAGAGGGTCCGGACTTTGAGCAGGATGCTGAAGAAGAGCATCAAAGAATGCCCAGTCTGCCTCTACCAGACCTCCCGCCTGAAGAGCCTGAAGATGCCCATATGCCCGAGCGCATTGTGGCAGCCAGAAGAAGAAGACAAGAACTAGCGGAGGAAGCCCAACGCAGAGCACAATCACTGCCAAGACAATTCCCTGAAGAGCCTGTGCCCCTACGAGGGGATCCCCATCCTATCGATTGGCCTCACGAATTGGTCATATGACGTCAATGAGAGTTCTAGACGAGGCCATTTGAACTTTCATTTGCTTATCCACACTCTCTGGACTGTGTTTTGCCTCTAGGTATTCTAGCCAAGATCAAGGATCTGGCTAATGATCTTGCAAACAGGTGGATAGAGGAAAGAAGCCTCATAATAACCAGATGGAGGCAAGAGCCTGAAGACTACTACAAGATAAGGTAAACAGGGTTCCCAAAATCATCCAAGGCTACGAGGGACAGCCGAAGTGGCAGAGGAGGATTTGGGATACCAATTTTGACACCTGGATCGCCTTTTGCAGCTCACTTCCTGAAGAACGCAACGACCCCATCTACATGCCCTACCCCCGTAGGCATGGAGTTGACTAGGATCGAAATATTCATGGGGATTTTGACTTTCCTAAGATATATAATGTTAATGCCCGGAGCCCCGAGGAATGCCTAGTCTTTAGGTTAGAGGATCTCCTCCCATCTATCAACCGCTTCCTCCGCAGATTTTTCTTCTTGCCCAGATCCAGCCTTCTTAACTACCTGTAATTATCTTAGGCTTATCAAGTTCCTACTAATGTAGAGACCCACAGTCGAGGAAGCCCACCTCCCTCCACTCTTTTTTGCCAACCTAGGGATAGATAGTAGAGCCATGACTAGACTAATGATGAGGGCAACCCTGCTTCCCTCCTTTTGCCTAAAAATCTTAGAGGATATGAGTGATACCTGCTTCACGAGGTGCAATCATCCTTTCTTGTCATCCACACCTCTGAAGGCCCAGGCCGGTATTAAAGAATATCTACAAAGTCACGCATTCCTATCCCAATGCTTGCGACCGCCTCGTAATCCAACTGAAGGTGATAGGCATTAGCCAGGACATCTTTCTTGTATGCAATTCTTTTTTTTTTAAGAGAGAAGAAAAAGAAAAAGAGAAAATAAAAAAAAATCACGAGGGCTCACTTCACTCAATACACCTAGGGTTTATACTTAGCCCCTCCCCCACTTCACGCTTAGGGCACATCAAGGGCAGGACTTCTAGACCTGTCACCCTAAGTTTTGCACTGCACCTCCAACAACACACGAACTGGGTCCTCAAGTGTGGGACATTACCAATGGGCTTATCCAAGGTTAGACCCATCTCCCAGTTCCACTACACATGCACTTACACTACACCGTGAGACAGACACACCCCTTAGGGAGCGCACAACTTTCTCTTGTAGGCTATGATCATGACTCAATGAATGGCTACCCAGCTAAAGAAGATCGATCATCCATGACATCCGCTAATGACCACGAATTTTTTGCTTGAGTCGGACAGGACACCACTACAGCAGCTTCAGGAGCTTTTGCATACTCCGATGGTTGGATGGACCAACGTGCTTGATGTAGCCGACCATCTGCCTATTGGGTGCCATGACTAAACCAAACCAAGCAGAAGGAAACTCAGTGATGGACCCACCATTGGCATAGATTTTGGAACCTCATATTCTCCAAATGTATATTCAAACCCCTAGATCTGCGGATTGCTTATTGATTAAGTGCTTTCGGATTAGCACGGGATCCACAGCTACATGGTTCTCAATAGCCGGCTGGCAATGAAAAGGATTAGAGATGCCCATGCAAAAACTTTATCAACCGTCTCGCAGAATGGGAGCTACAACTATTTGAGAAATGCCGAGCATCTTCATGAAGTCTAAAGCATGTTGGAATCTCTCTCGATCATCTTTAATCAAACTCCATCACCTCTCATTCACAACAACACCTTTTGATTGTGGTCATCTACCCACCAGTTCCACTTAGTAACAACCCTAACTACCCCACCACAGCACCATGGGACTGGCGCTTAGCTAGGAGGGGGGTAATGTTTACCGCAGCACAGAGGAGTGGGAAAATGGAAAAAGGACATAACCGAAAGGGCACAGGACAAAGGAAAGAAAAGGCGCCCCGGATGGAAGTCAGACCCTGAAAAATTTGAATGACGACCTCTCCAGAAGGCCTCAATGTCGCCTTGAGAAAAGAAAAGAGTAAAAGCGCACCATTAATTGTGAAAGCGCTCCCGAATCCTTGTAAAAGAGTGCCAGGCTCACTCATGTGCAAATTGTATGCACTAGTTGGGAATGGGATAGGTTATAACGATGGGAAATAGGAAAAGAGGGTCTAGGCTAATGATCGCCCATGTAAAAAGTGGGGATGACTGCCCAAAAAGTAGGGCATGTATATAAAGTTCAAAAGTGAATGAGAAGATCATTCTTGTGTGTGGCCAAAGCTTCTTCTTCTTCTTCTCTTGTTTATTGCCTTCTTGCTTGTGCTTGAGTGAGGGATTGAGGGAGTGTGAGGGAGTGAGTGTGTGAGTGTGTGAGAGTGAGGGATCGTGGAGAAGAAGCTCCCCATCTTCTCTCTTCATCTTCTCTTCTTCTCTTCTCTTCTCTTTTCTCATGCAGCTATGGAGGATGGAGCTTGAGGGAGAGGGCTTGAGGTTGCTTGCGCTTGCTGCAAGGATTGTGGAGCTATTAGAGTGCAAGAGAGAGAAGAGAACTCGATCGAGCATCAAGGTAAACTCACTACACCCGTAAGGTAGGCATTGCGCATTGGCTATGTGAGAGATAGCCATGGCCGCTCGGCTTGAAATGCTTGATCAATAAGTGGTCCGTAGGTCTTGGGGTAGAGCTCCGTAGCTCCCCTTCATGTCTTTATCTTGTTTGTTATTCAGTTCAAAGAAAGAAAAGAAGGAGGTTATTATCGAAATTTAAAACAAATTAATTATTTAAACATTAATAAAGTGCAAGGACGAATGTTATGTCATGAGAGGGGCTCGTTTCTAAAAGGGAAATTAAGACTCATGGGTTTTTGGAACATTAGACTGCTTTCTTTGAATGTTTTACCCTTAAATAAATAGAATGAATTGATTTATAAAAGGTGGAGAAAGAAACCTTGAAAAGGAATTTCAACAGAGGAACACTAATAGATCAAGAAGATCTACATTCTGAAATAACTTTCTTAAAGTCAAACAAACAAACATCCTGGATAAACCACCACAAGTATGGCAAGGAGTAAATTTTGACGAGTGGCCCTTGAAAGAGGGCATGAGGGGGGGACATAGCTAGCCTAGGATTAGAATTCTAGTGTCTAATTAAGAGACCTAGCCATGAGTCATTATAAAAGTAATGTAAGTAAAATTGAGAATGTTTTCTTCTAGACATTGTGTGGTATCTATTGGACTTCTACAATAGAAAGGCTAGTCAAAGTCATAGAATTTAGCAACAATAAATACCACCTAACTAGTGCAACAAATCTTAGGAGTTGGCTTGTCAACCTGGTTTAAAGTGGCTTCTCCTTTGGCTAGTCGACTCGTAAGCTAAATGATACTTTTGTTGTCCACATTTCTCCTAATGAGATTTGACTTGGGCATCATTGATCCATATTTTTAATCAAACCACAAGTGAACTTCAAGAATATTTAACCTTATACATACTTAAGATCTCTAAAACATAAATCATAGCCTCTAAAAAGAAGTTTTTCATATAGATATCAAGCAATGCAACATAGAAAGAAAATAAGGTTAACTTGTCATATTATCTATAGCACATCAATAATTGCACTAAATAATACTCTCTATAATGAGCAAAATTAACTAGCATACTCGATGGATGCTTAATGGAGATGTCGATGTTGAATGACTTTCACCTTGGCTACCTCTACACATAGGAAGCTTGCCTCTAATCACATAGGCCATAATATGCATCAATATCTTAGTCGAACTATAGATTGAAATATTCAACCATGTATTATCTACACACATACCAATGGTTATTTCGATGATCTTAGCATAGGAAATGCCAATGACTATACTGAGCATGTATGTAATCATTTCATAAGATTGCTACATACAAGCAATGGAACTGCAGCTACTTTATATGATGCACTTTCAGAGTTCTTATGCACTTATGGTTTATCAAAATCAAAATTAGTGGGTTTTGCTACTGATGGATGTAGTGTTATGATGGGCAATGAGAATGGATTGGTTGCACGTTTTGGTAGAGACGTGCCTCATTTGGATGGGGTGCATTGGATTGCACATAGAGATGCTTTGGTAGTAAAAGATGCATTGTGTGCATTTCCTATTTTTGATATTGTGGAGAAGGCAATAAAGAAGGCTTAAAAATGGGTAAATAGCTCCTATAAGAGACATGAAGAGGTAAAGGATCTTGCTTCAGAGTTTCATCTTTCAGCACATGAGGTTTTAAGAAGTCATGGCATTCATTGGTTGTCACGTGGCCAAGTGACAAAGAGAATGGTAACTTTGATGCCAACTCTCTTGTGTATTTGGATGCGAGAGAAAGGAGACTTACTATATGTCTCCTTTACCTCTTTCAAAGTTCAATTTTTTCTTCATTTGTTGGCAGATGTGCTTCATCATTTAAATGTATTGAATAAGAAATTCCAAGTTGATCATGTGGATATCACCACAACGGGCACGGAGCTTGTGACCACTATGGATCTTCTTCAAGCTCGTTTTCTTGCATGTGAGTTTGGTAGAGGTGCTGAGCATGTCACTCAATTTTTTGGACTAGTGAAAGATGGTTGCATGGTGTTTCAAAATGGTACAGGAGGTTTGGATGCATGCTTTGAATATTGATATGCTGGGAAATAAAGATACAACCAAGGATCTTATCACATGGGATGCTTGTTTTGATGTAGGAAGACGATTTGTTTGTAGAGTTATTACTTCGTTGCATGCTCAATTTCATGACTTAGAGCTTTTTGAGGCTACCAAAATATTTAGTCCTAGAGACTATCTAGAGGATGTATGTGGATATGTGTAAATCGCTGAAAAAGTTTGGTGATGTAATGAATGTGGATATGTGTAAATCGCAGTATGAAGAGTTCATGGCAAAATTGAAGAGAGCATGTCCTGGAAAGAGTATGCATATGGCATGGCAGTTTTGTGCACATGATATTGAATGGGACCAGTCCTTTAGTGAGATGAAGAAACTTTGGCATGCTTGCTTGATCATTGTTGCAAGTACTGTCAATTGTGAAAGGGGATCCTCCAAGATGAATCGCATTAAGTCCAATGACCGTAATCGATTGAGCTTAGAGAATGTTAACAAGCTCTTGTTTCTTTCTTACAATGGCATATGACACCCAAGAGAGGTAGATTGGGATGCAATCTACTCTACTTAGGATAACTTAAAGCCTCATCGAGATGTTGATATCCATACCACAAGTTCAATAGCTGTGCTCTCGCTATGCTATCACTTGTATGGACTATTCTAATTTCTTTTCTTTGTTGACTTGAGATTTAAAAGTTGTCATTTTAGCATACAATTCAAATAAAAAGATATTAGCATTATTGTTAAAGCTTGTAAGAATAGGGAGCTTTATGTCTCATATATTGCTTTGAAGTTTGAAGTTTCTTGCCAAAGGCACTTTGAATAAATAGTTCATATAGGCTAGACACTAAATCTACCATTCTTAACAAGTCCTACACCTAGGTATGCCTCTCTCTTTCACATCAATAATCAGGAGTTCATAAAATCCAATGTGTATAGTAAACATTGAAAGTAAAAGTTATCTCACACATGAATTAGAAGTCTATGGTTGTCAAGTGGCCGATTTTATTAAAAAGCTTGCTTGCATGAAGTTTAGAATTGAAAGGTAATATTTATTCTACACATCATTCGAAGGCCATACTTCAAAAAGTGACCTTCAAGTCGAAGGGCAAGATCGTAGATAGACCTTCCAAAGAAAATACTAGCCCTTCAAAAATGAACACTGTGAATCAGAATCCCACCGCAGCCTCCGCGGAACAAACAAGCGATCGGCAGGCCGGTGTCAACTTCGCTGCAGTAAATACAGAGAGCGAAGCGGCAGTGTCTTGCAACTTGCAAGCCGAATGATTAATCGCCTCAAACTTCAAAGGTGAAAGCAACGTCGATGGTGACGATGACAGGCAATCTGATTGCCAATTCTGGCTTCTAACGTAACCCTCGTTGACGCC
The DNA here is from genome assembly GCF_053477565.2 of Lygodium microphyllum. Taxonomy (NCBI): domain Eukaryota; kingdom Viridiplantae; phylum Streptophyta; class Polypodiopsida; order Schizaeales; family Lygodiaceae; genus Lygodium; species Lygodium microphyllum. The sequence goes on from NC_141159.1 coordinate 34,911,965, forward strand.
AATCAGACGGATCCCGGAGCCATCCATCTTTTAAGGTGGGCGTGTGAGCCCTTTTCGTTGTAAGTTAATGTGCCTAACCTGAACTAGTTTTCACTTCCTGCCCACAAGCTCATAACTAATAAATGTCAATAAAGTTACATCCAAAAGGCCTTAGCAACCTGATAACTAAACCTACATATTTTCAATCACGAAAGTTTCTATTCACACCATAATTTAGAGAAGGGCTTTCCAAAACTTGTGTCGGCTCTAAGATGAAGCAAGCGTGTCTTTCCTTGACCCATGCCTTAATCCGTAGTCAATCAAACTTGTTCTCATCAAGGCCTTAATCCATAGTCAATCAAACCTCTTGCGTTTAGAGTTCCCCCTATCCAATCCACGTCTTTACTCTATACGAATATTTCATATTCAATCGCCAGCCATCGTGTTGGGGCATTCTTAGGCTTTAACCAGATACACCATAAATTACTTGGTCAACCCCTTTTTACTAAGTTTATGAAAAAGTTAGTCTTACACATAAATTATCCTAATGTAGATTCAAATGTAACGAAAGCAATGGTATAATTATGTAAATGTTAATAACTCATTGAATAAGAAGAATAACATAAAAAAAGTAGTTTAAGTAGCTTATATTTTAAGTCTTCAAAAGTTGTAGAGATGAGAGGTTTCAATGTTAAAATTTTAGTCCAATAGTACATCATCAAGATTGGGCGCATTTGTTGGTACTTATTATAACGACAATTAAGCTTTTTAAGTACAAAAGGATTCTTCTCTCTATGACCCTCCCTCAAAAGGTAGCACCTTTCTTTATGATGTTGAAAGATAATTTCAAGACACATACTTGTGAAAATTATGAATATTGAAAAACTTCCAATGTAGGGTAGCTTGATCTTCATTATCAAATGTTTGACCTATGCAAGTTAAAGAAACAAAAAGGGTAAGAATCCTATGGAGCTATGGAGTTATAAGTTAGAATTTGGAATTGATAAAATGTTATAAAAGTAGTAAACTAATACCACATAATCATTACTTACACAATGAACTAAGAGGAAGTAAAAACACTATGTAATTATTAGTTGTAACCCTTTGATACAAAGTGACTAGAGCACTAAACATCTCCAATATATCAAAGCAATCATTGGATTCAATGATTGAATTCTTTCATGTTGTGACAATGATTGAGTCCTTGATAGAACTAAGTTCTATGCTATTTGCATATGTAGCAATATGAAGTGTGATCCAACATGAAAAATAATAGTCTTTCACCAAGCATGAAGCCTGGTTCTTTATTGCATTTTCGCCCATGTCTTTTCTTTCTACTTTCACATTGTATTGTATATTTCGCTCATCTTTTACAACACGATCTGTATAATGAGTATCAATAGATTAGTTATTAAAGATTAAAAATAATAAAACAATAGTTAGTATTCATGGACAAATATATATACATATATATTGTGCACACAATTGCCTTTTCTTGTCCCAATAACCTTTGAGCTCTCATTTTGTAACTTCCTATTAATATCATCCTCATGATTCTTTTGTGACCCCTAAATACTTACCATCATCATTATGCATGAGGATTCTGATTACAGAGATGAATTTTAGGCCTAAATTTGACGGTCGTTTTGCTTGTCAAAACAAGTATTTTTCAAAATATATTGTCAAAGTACATGCTCGAACTTCAAATTTACATGTCATAATGAAATATAATATTAAGAGTTACCTACATTTGTGTCATGGACATGCCATGATCAAGTGTATGTATTAATTCTTGCTCATGCTATATGAATCTGCACCCCATACGAATGCACCCTTAATAGGACATCCTCGAGCCAACCATGTTAACCCACCCTTCCCATATCATCATAGAACCTTCTAAAAGATATGCCATATCATTTCTTGGATAATCGATGATGTCATAATAAAATCTTCTAGTAGATATGCCATGTCATCACCTACATCATCGATGATATCATCATGAAATATTCTAGAAGATCTTTAGTCGCCCTTCAACACCAATAAAAGGAGGGGCTCGCCATAGAGCTCCTCAGTCTTACCAATGCCAGTCTTGGGAGCTCAAGGAGTTGAGACCTCCAAGTAAGTAACTTTGAGTTCTAGTTCTAGTTCTTATCTAGTCATGGTATTTAGTCTAGTCTTGTCCTCCATTATACTCTTGTTGTCCTGTCACCTTGTAATTTTGTAGTACGAGATCTTGTCTAGTACTGTCTTGTATCTTGTTCATCCACGTTGAGGGAGATCTTTTAAATCAAATATCTTGTATGCATACCTATAGTCTTGAGTTGTGGGATCCTTTATATCCTATCAAGTCTTGTTGTCCATTCCTACCATCCTAGGTTGTGGGATTTTCCATATCTTATTAAGTCATCATTGTACCTTGTGCCCCTACATGGGATTATCTTGAAATCAGAATTCTTGTAACAAATCTTGTATCTATTCTAGTCTCTCGAGCACAGTAGTCTAGTCCTCCCATAACGGTTTGACAAGACTACTTTCTAGCCCTACTGAGCACCATGGAGGCGACCCTTGAAATAATCATGGCCTCCATTCACAACCTCCAACAACAAAATCAAGACTTGAATGAACGACAAGCATAACTTCAAATAGAACACCCCATGCATCTAGGCCCTTTGCTTCAAGAGATGTAAGACCAAATTTGAGACTTGTAGAACAATAGAGGAAGTGATCAAATGATTCTGCGTGTTTATCAACCCCCAACAAGAGAACCCAAGACCATCATGCCACCAGAGAAGTTCAACGGTGTCCATTTGAAGTTCAGGAGATTCCTGCAACAAGTAAACTCTGTATCTGCATGCAACCAAATAGGTATCTAGATGATGCTTCCAAGGTGGGACTCATTGGGACTTTGCTTTGCGGTCAAGATTTATCCTGGTTAGCCCCAATCTTCGAAAAGAATATGCCAGCACATCATAACTATGAGGCATTTCTTTGTAAGCTTACTTCCACATTTGGAGATACAGACATTGGTCGAGTAGCAGAAACAAAAATTTGGAAGCTATGACAAGGTAATCGCCATACCTTTGCTTATGCATCTGAATTTAGGCAATTAATATGTGACCTCACATGGCATGAGGAGTATCTTATCAACCAATTCAGATGGGGTCTTCGAGATGACATTAAGAATCTTGTGCTCAGGATGCCTCAAAGGAAAAAAACACTCAATGATTATATCATGCAAGCCATCCAGTGTGATAATACATTGTTCGAGAGGAAGTAAGAAAAGCAAGAAGAATTAAGGCCTCACTAATGGAGCCTAGCCCCAATCAAATAAGAAACCAAGCCTAAAACAATGCCAATAGATAATATCGAATTCCAGTCCTTGACCCCATAAGAAAAGCAAAGACAAAAAGAGAATCATCTATGCCTATATTGTGGAAACCCTAGACACATCGCCCTAAATTGCCCAAATAAGAGGGCAAGAAGCCCAAGACTTGCTACAACCAACATGACTAGGAAAACAAGGAGGATGTCTGGTTGTGAATGAGACCCTACAACCAAACCTTGATATATAAGAAAGGGTCTCTTGATTCCAGCCACACCCACCATGGAAACTTTCCTTGTCATAGTCCAGATGATATTGCGCTGAGAAAGATCCTTTCCCTCAAAGCCCGGGTCAACTCCCAAGCCTCCGCATGTTTCATTGATGATAGATTTGTTAATAGATGCCAGATTCTAGTACTCCAAAAGACCAATCTTGCACCAACTAAAATCATGGATGGGAGACCTCTAGCATCTAGAGATATTACCAAGGAAACCTGACCACTCATGGTAACTCTTGGCGATATCATAGATCTCGTGTATGCTTTAATGTCATATCTAGTCCCACAAATCCAATCATCCTTGGAATGCCTTGGCTAAAGAAACACAACCCAAAAATTGATTGGGTTAAGAAAAAGATTACACATCATGAAAATCAAGGAAGGTTGGCATATCTAGGAGCCAAAGCATTTATGCACACAACATGGTAGGAACCAACCTACATGATATATCATATACTAGCTCAAGAATCTAGTAAGGATGATTCATTCAAGCTACCAAGACAATATTAAGAATTCAAAGATGTATTTGAAAAAAAGAATATAGAACTCTTGCCTAAGCAAAGACCATATGATTGTGTTTTAGAGCTCCATGAGGGGGACTGAACCACCTTTTGCACCCATCTACAAGCTATCCCCTAATGAACTAGTTGAACTACATAAGAACATTGATGAGAACTTAGCCAAGAGGTTCATTAGGCACTCGAAGTCTCTTGCTCGAGCCCCAATTTTGTTCATAAAGAAGAAAGATAGGTCACTTTGAATGTGTGTGGATTATCGAGGACTTAATAAGATAATAGTCAAGAATTGATGCCCTTTGCCATTGCTACCATAGCTCTTGGAACGTCTTGGAAAAGCCAATATCTTCACAAAGATTGACCTACAAGGGGCTTACAATCTTGTACAAATTAGAGAAGGAGACGAATGGAAGATAGCCTTCCACACAAGGTATGGTCACTTTGAGTACATTGTTATGCCATTCGGTCTTACCAATGCTCTTGTAGTGTTTCAACATATGGTGAATGATATCTTTCGAGAGTATCTTGATGATTTTGTAGTTATATACTTGGATGATATCTTGATATTATCAAAAGATCCAAAGGAGCATAAGCACCATGTAAAATTAGTTTTGGAAAAGCTCAAACAAAAAGCACTATATGCAACACTTGAGAAGTGTTTTTTCCATTAGACAAAAGTGGAATTCTTGGGATATGATGTCTCCCTAAGAGCGGAATTTAGGTGACGGAAAGTGCTTAAAAATAGCTAAAATTTATGAATATCAAGGGAAAAATATTCACCGTCAAAGGCGGCGGCTCGATCTGGGACGATTTTAAGCATAAGCAGTCGACGGGCGCCCAAGTGACACATCCAGATTTTTAGTAATTTTTCTGCCAGTCAGGACGGGATTGGGAGCTGCAAACCGGTCCGGGACGCCGAGAGGGACGCCCAAAAATTTACAGCACGACAATCGGAGTCCGTATGCGGTAGTGGCAAAAAAACCGGCCAGGGTGCCCAAAAAAGGGGCCAAAGGGGAAATTTCAAAGGGTGTGAAGAGAGGGGGGTGACCTTTGGCACCCCCCCCTCTCAAAAAAAAAAACGTGATGTAGGGGGGGCGGCGGCTGTTTTCAGCCGCCAAAAAAAACGCGCCCCCCCCTCCACAAATCGACATGATGGCTGTCAAGTAAGCCATGAAACAAATCACAGTAGGCCACTACATTGTTCTCACGCTCCGCATCGCTCCGTTCCGCGCAGACAATGGCAGCCTGTAGAGGGAGAGAGAAAACCAGTCTTTCTCTCTCCTCCCTCTCTCTCTTCTAAAGGCAAGTTCATGTGGGGAGAAGAAGGAAGAAGAAAGAATGATGGAGGCTTGTCCGGCATGGATCGGATTGCTCCACGGGCTGGAAATGGTGATTGGTGATTGTGCTGGACATGAAGTGCTGTTGATTTCCAAATTTGCAGCCATGGACATGAAACCCGAAACACGCAAATAAGCGGTAATTTAAAATTTTCAAAGGAAATTTGAGATTCTATAGCTTTTGATTGATGAAATGTTGTTCATGTGGGCTAAAAATTGTTTGTGTTGCTGTTTTCCATGAGTTCTTGCTGGTCATAATCGGAAAATCAGAAAAAATATACATCTTGTGGTTCAAAATAATACATTAAAACATGAAAAACATGAAAAATCAAGGGAAAATGATGGTTTTTGGCATAAAAAGGGGGAAGTAAATAGGAACATCAACTAAACTTTCATTTTTCTGCAAGAAGGAACTAAGGGCCACAGCCCATAACTTGTTTTGAATTTTCAGTAATTAAATAATGCAGGAAAATAAGGAAAAATACAAGAAAAGGGTGGAAAAACCCTAAAAAATAGGGGAAAAATACATTTTGGGTTTCGAAAAATAAGGATAAATAAGAACAATGGTTGTGAATGTTTGTGGGGACTGAAGCGTGAGGATTTGCCTCAGTTCAACCCCACCTTCTTGTTCTAGTGTGTCTTTTTCCGGTTTTTTCACATAAAATGATGTCAAAATACCTTATAAACCTATCCAACGATGCAATACTTAAACGGGGAAGGGTAGAGGAGTTGAAATATGTCTAAGTGCCGTGTGAAATGATGGGAAAGTTGCTGATTTCTATGCATAGCATTTAGGACGGATGATAATTAAAATTAAGAGCTTAGTAGCACGAGGATCACCTCGGTGCTAGGCCCATGCAACGAAGCACGAACGGTAGTTGAAAACCATTAAAAGAATGTTTTCGCACTTGTGTACGATACTGTTTTGCTAAATGCTTGAGCACTAGGCATCCACCAAATGCATGGAGCATGAAAAAGAATTTAAAAGTATTAGTGATCAGCTCCTGGACATGCATTGCAATTGGTTTATTAGAACATGACCTACGATGAGAGGCAGTGAGGTACCCATGCTGTAGGTAGACGCGGGTCCCAAAGGGGAAAGAGAAGTAAGGACAATGGTACATTCCTGGACACGCTTATTTGGTACCTTGAGCGACTTTTGTGCGATGTGTCTATTTGTTGAGCGACGCACTGAGGGGCCAATCCCCAAGGTGTAGGAGAGTCGCAGAGGGTTGACGGTATTTAGCCGTAGGAGGAACCCCATGTGTATGTGATTCGAGCCTTTTGGCTATGTGAAAGGGACTCCCTCTGAGGAGTAATATTGGGTTAGGATCAGTTGGACTACAACGTATACAAACGCAATGTTTAGGAAGGCAGAGATTTTGATAGACGCTCCTGGCCGCGAGGCCGAGGGGTTGTCTTGTGCGTAGTGACGAGGCCCGGCTAGTGCATGAGCCAGTGCCGGCCCGTTTCTTGGTCCATCAGTGGTGCGTCTACCGGGAGCCGCTTAAAAGTGGCGGTTCTCGAATCCTGGTTGTTTAGGGACCAACTAGCAGTTTATGCCAAAGGATACTGAGATTGATTTGTTATTTATTGATAAGCATCATCTAGCAGAAATCCAAAAGCAAGAAAGAGACGAAAGAGCTAGGCGACGTGCTGAAATTTTTAGGAGATCTTCTCCTAAGCGTAGCGGCGCTGAACCCTTACGAGGGAGTGGATCTAGTGGTCTTAGTACCACAAGCAGTAAGTTAGGAGAAGGTGGAAGCTCTAGTGCTCCCCTTCCTTCTATAAGCTAGTCCACGTCAAATACGGGAGGTGTAACCCCACCGTCCCCTATTCCTAGTGCAAATCCAATCCTTGTCATGGCGCAGCCTATTGCAATTCCAGCAGGAATGACGGATTTGCCGGCTCTAGGTTACCCGCTACCCATTTTTAATGGGCTAGTTGAGGAAGATGCGAAACTCCACATTAGGGAGTTTCAAAAGCTGATGTTTAACTGTCGCATCCAAGAAGAAGGACATTTAATGATGTTCTTCAATATGACTCTCAAAGGAAGAGCCGCTATATGGTATCATGGTTTAGAAGCCGGAACCATATTGAACATTGATGCATTTTATGGAGCTTTTCGAAGGGAGTTTGCCCCTGAAAGGGGTGGGCAATATTGGTTGCGTGTACTCAACGTGACCCACCAAGAACCACACGAGGATATTCGTGCTTATGCGAAGAAGATAAAAGAGGTTTTCCGTAAGTTGGACACCTCTATTCCTATCCCTGCAGCTGCCCAATTGCAATATTTCCTTCATGGTTTGGACTTTAATATCCAATTGCAGTTGAGTAGTGTCCCCTTGGGGAATATAGAAACTGCCATTACACGAGCACAAGAGGTGGAATCCCGACTACAAGCAGCCTATGCTTCTCGAGGCAATTCGAATATGGGTTTAGTATTGGGAAACAATATGGCAATAGCCAATGGCAGTAGTGGCCAAGGGATAGCGATGGCTAATCCTAATGGGAGAGGGAACATGATGCAGAATGCCCCTTTATTACCAGCTCCCCCTAGCATGTCGATGCCTACGGGCAGTCAAATGGCTCCAAGTAGTGGAGGCCAGGCGGTCAATTCTAACACCATGCCTGTGGCTCAAGAACCAGTGCCTAATCGAATTGTTAGGCCGATGGAACGACAGGGTAATGACCAGGGCTATGAGTCGAGTGCTTCCAATGTTCTTGGCGAGGTTAAGGACATGATGAAGCATTATACCGACATGATTATGGAGCAGTATCGGCAAATAGCCGTTGATGTCAACTTCCTTAAAAAACAACAAAATTTGATAGGAAGTAGATACCCAGAGGAGGGTGCACCTTCGAGGTTTAGTTGCAAATGGTGTGGTGGGCAGCACTATCCAAGAAATTGCCCAAATGTTAAGTGCGACATTTGTGGATAATCTGGCCATTTAGCAGCTACTTGCTGGAGTAAGATCAGTTCCCTCCAGCGAGGAAGTCGGCAACCAGGGCCTATTAATCATCGTGCCCAAGGAAATGATTCCCAGCGAGAGGACGGGCCTAAACAAATACTTCAACGACCAAAGACTACAGTGGAGGAGCTACCAAGTGGTAGTGGGGTTAGTTTGATTGAGGCTGTATGCATTAACGATGCTGAAACCTCTAATCTACGAGCTGTCCTTACAAGAGGTCAAAAGGGTAGAGGAGCCGACAAGGATAAGCCTGTCGACGGAAACCCTAAACAAGGCGACAAAGGAATGCAAGTTTTGGATCCTGCCATGGAAGGGGGACCTTTGAAGCCCGTAGAAAGTAAAGCCGATAAGGAAGCACCAAAGAAGAAGGTGAAAGTTAAGAAAGAGGCAATAAAGCCAGTTCAGCGACCTAAAGAGCGGATGGTTTGGCGTGAAAAGCGAGCTCTATCAAACTATCATGAATTCGATTTGGCGAGCTCTCTTTGCGAAGTCAAGCCGGATGTGAATCTTTTACAGCTTATTAAGCTTTCCCCAGGAGTACGTAAGGAATTTAGAAAGATTCTACGTACCGGGTATATTGTAGAACCTTTGGGTATTGCGCGAGTTGGTGATGACTGGTTTGAGCATGCTGAGAAGCATTGCCCAAGGGTTGCAGCCTATGTCGATGGGATATTAGTAGATTATGCCATTGTTGACACGGGATCATCTGTTAACATTATGAGTTCTGAACTGATGGAAAGGTTGGGTCTTGCGATCCAGAAAGATACCTCCACAATTCTCAGAATGGCAGATGATAGTTTGAGACAGCCGGAAGGCTGCATTACTAAGGTCCATGTCACTGTTGCAAATGTAGAATGCTTGTTGGACTTTAGGGTGATTCGTTTTGCAGGGCATCCAAGTTACCAAGTATTACTCGGACGACCTTGGATCTTGCAAGCGGATTGCCAAGTAGATATACCTGCCGGTCGACTGATATTCGGCAGAGGTGCCCAGCGTGTGGTGGTTGATGCTTATCCTGAGTCCCCGCAGAGTGAGAGAGCTCCTCTATCTTCTACAGAATTGGAGACATTAGAAGATTTATCTGCCAGTGAGACATCATCGAGTGATGAGTCCAAAGAGGGATCCACCACGGAGAACATCTATCAGATCACTTTGAATGAGCCGATAGAGGGCCAAGATCGTATAAGAGATGCAGATGTTATTGAGCTAGACCTTGGTATGCCTGATGATTCGCGGCCAATCAAATTAGGTTCTATGCTCAGCTCAGCAGAAAGGGAGGACTATGTGGCCTTGATCCAGGAATTCCGTGATATCTTTGTCTGGAGTTATGATGAGTTGAGAGGCATTCCTCCTAGTCTTGCTGTTCATACAATTTCGTTGAAAGAGGGCAGTCGTCCTGTACGGCAGAAAGTAAGGCGTATGCCTTTTGAACTGAGGGACGGGCTGTTTGAAGAGTTATAGAAGCTTCGAAAAGCGGGTTTGATTTTTCCTGTGCAACACACGGAATGGTGTTCGCCAGTTGTGATTAGAAAGAAGAAGAATAATCAAATCCGTTTATGTGTAGACTTTAGGGAGCTGAATAAGCAGACAGTTAAGGACTACTACCCGTTGCCATTTATTGACCAGATTTTGGATCAATTAGCGGGTAGGGAGATATATTCGTTTATGGATTGCTTTGCAGGATACAACCAAATGGCAATTGCAGAAGAGGACAAGTTGAAAACAACTTTCATAACTGTATTTGGTACTTTTGCGTACCATGTGATGGCCTTTGGTTTATGCAATGCACCTGGTTCGTGGCAATGAACAACAGATAAGACATTCGGTGACATATCCCCTGAAGAGTTGAAGGTGTTTATCGATGACTTAGGGGCTGCCACCGTGAGAGGAAGGCAGTTGATCATCCTAAGAAAATGCTTTGAGCGCTGTAGACACTTTTGCATCGCCCTAAACCCACGGAAGTGTGTTTTTGGAGTACCTTATGGGCTGTTGCTGGGTCATGTAGTCAGTTCGGTGGGAATTGCGACAGACCCCGAGAAGGTCAAAGTTATAGTTGCCATGGGTCCACCACGCACTCCGAAGGAAGTTCATAGCTTTCTGTCTTCGGTTGGTTACTACCGTAGATTCATCAACGCCTTAGCAGAAAGAACGTTGCCGCTTACAAATTTATTGTCCTTTAGCTGTTCGTTTGTATGGGGTGACCCTTGTAAGGTAGCATTCGAGGATGTGAAACAAGAGCTAGCAAGAGCGCCCGTTATAAAGCACCTAAAAGAGGTGAGGTGTTCTATATATTCTCAGCAGCCACCATGTATAGTATCAGCTGCTGTTTAGCCCAAATTTGGGAAGAGAAGTGGTACCACCGATTGCTTTTGCTAGTCGGAAGCTAGGGGTATCCGAAATCAATTATACTTACATGGAGAAATTGTGTCTAGCAATGGTCTTTGGGACCAAGAAATTCAGGCATTATATTCTCTATGAGAAAGTCGTGCTTTATACGAAAATGGAGGGACTTCGACTATTGATGAATAAGTTACAGCCGCCTGATCGTCTAGCAAAGTGGTTAATCACTTTGCAGGAATTTGATTATGAAATCAAGAGTAAGCCACCAAGGTTGCAAGGCATCGTGGAATGTCTAGTGGACTTTGGGGAGCCGAAAGAATCTGTGGCTGAAGGAGGTGACATGGAGTTGTTACTTAAGATAGACACGGCATCTATTCCCTCCTGGTATGCTGCAATAACGCATTATTTATCAACAGGAGAGGCGGGATCCGAATTATCTAAAGCTGAGAGAAGGAAAATTAAGCAGCAAGCGTTAAAGTTTGCTTTGATCGCAGGTACATTATATCGGCAAGGGGTTGATGACATCTATCGCCGATGTGTGATGCCTGATGAGGTGCCATTCATTTTGGAAGAGGGCCATGATTCTGCTTGCGGTGGCCATTTTGCTGGACGGCTTACAGCACAAAAGGCTTTAAGAGCAGGTTATTGGTGGCCTGCCATCTTCATGCGATATTTGCCAACGACATGATAGTCGAGAGAATAGGAAACGACCACTCAACCCTATTATGGCGATACTTCCATTCGAGAAGTGGGGAATAGACTTTGTGGGTCCTATTACTCCGTCGTCGACTACACAAAAGAGGTACATCATTGTCGCAACTGACTACTTCACAAAGTGGTCAGAAGCACGTGCAACAAGGAAAGATGATGCTAAAGAAACTGCTAGTTTCCTTTTAGAGCAGATAATATACCGGTTTGGTCCGCCGAAAGAATTAGTGTCGGACCGCGGAACCCATTTCCTAAATGAGGTGATCAAAGGTTTGACAGAGTTGTGGCACATCAAGCATAACAAGACAACCCCATATAATCCGCAAGCCAATGGGCAGGTTGAAAGCACCAACAAGCAGCTTGTGGGCATCCTGTCCAAAATTGTGTCGGAAAAGAAACGGGATTGGGATAAAAAGTTATACGTGGCAGTGTGGGCTTATAATACGACTTTCAAACGAGCCACTGGCCATACCCCGTTCAAGTTAGTATATGGGGAGGAGTGTGTCTTGCCTTTAGAGATTGAGCTGCCGACTATTCGGTTTGCCATCAATCATTCTTTGAGCGATGAAGACGCACTTTTTGAGCGCTTGACGACACTGGCACATTTAGATGAGCTTAAGTTGCAGAGCTTATTGCACCAAGAAGTGGCGAAGCGCCGAATGAAGCAGCTACACGACATCAAAGCCAAGAAATACACCTTCAAGAAAGGACAGCTTGTTCTATATTATGACGCACGACGTGAATTATTCCCAGGTAAGCTAGAACCCAAATGGGATGGGCCCTATAGGATCGTTAGAATAGGAAAGAATAAATCCACAGTCTTGTTAGCTGACCTTGAGGGGATAGAATTTAAAAATAAGGTTAATCTTAATAAGATTAAACCTTATTACTTCTGATTGCACTAATGCTATGACTGCCTTGCAGGTCTAGGCGAGATCGATCAAACATCTGCAAGGAAATCGTGATAGGGGTTGATGGGTCGTCTGATCCCTTATTTAGAACACCCATATTTGGAACAAAGGTATCATCAGGGAAAGCTCATTTGGTGGAGCAAAGGATACAAGGTGATTGAGCAAGAAGGCGGGACATTTATTTGGGAGATCAAGGTCTTCTGCCATCACTGGCTATAAATTTTGACGAGCATCCCTGTTGAATTCAATGACGATGGAGGGATGGAGCCTACAATCCACCCATTGAATATGCTGAATTTCGATTACCATAATTACGAGTAGAGTCCAGGATGGCGGGATATGTAAACCCTTTATGGACGTACACCTTGTACTTTGATGGGGCGTCCAAGGGTGCATGCAAAAAAGGAAGTGTAGGAGTTGTCATCCGAGACCCCCGACGATGCATTGTCATGAAGTTAGCTGCTTATCTCGGGGTGAATTTTACCAATAATATGGCAAAATACAAAGCCCTGATTATGGATTTGAATATTGCGAAGAAGGGTGGTATCCGCCAGTTGTTGGTGAAAGGGGACTCTCAGTTGGTTTTAAATCAACTCAATGGGACGTACATGGTACGAAACCCCATCCTTTGTATGTACCATCATACTGCCATAGCCCTGCTAGACGAATTCGATAGAGTGTCTTTTCAGCTGATTCCACGGAATTGGAATCAGTTTGCCGATTCTTTGGCTAATTTTGCGTATGAAGAAGACCTCTTCTTTAATTGTGGCCCGTGTCCCGATATATCTATTGATGGTGAGACAGGACCCGGTCGTTTGTGGGGTATGCTTTATGAACATGCCCTCTTTGGCAGACGATGGTTGATTTGGGTGATGCAGAGGGTAAGCGAGACTCATCTGCCTTTATTATCTTGGACCCATAGACTGATTCGACGACATGTGATGCGAACACCTCTTGCGATATATGCAGGAGGGATAGGTCATAATTTAATGCACTTAGTATAGGGCTACAAGCCCTGTTCCCCTGGGAATGGTATGCTTTGATGTCTATCATGGTTGTTTCCAGGAGGATGTTATGCGTAGTATTATTGGATTTCATTAGGCCAAGAGGGCCGATTCAGTTTTGTAGTGAAGTGTTTCATTTCATTAGGCCAAGAGGGCCATTTCCCTGCCTAGTGCGGGTGCGTTTAATCGGGTTTTTGTTTTAAGTGTTGTGCTGGACAGATTTCGTGGTTAGTGGACTTTGGTGGAGCCTGGAGGAGCCTTTGCTGCGATGGAAGCTTCTTGTGGCCAATCCAGGTGATACCTCTCCTTTACGAGTACCTTTCTTTCCTGTTATATGTGTATTTGTACTTGTCGAGGGGATACATTTTTGTTGGGGACCAGCAACCAAGGCATGAATTAGTCCCAGGTTTAGGTTGAGTATGTTTGAGGGAGGTCGGAGTAGTCATCGCCTCCTGAAAAGACATTGTCAGGCATCGAAAGACCTGTTTTAGAAGGAAGTCCTAGTGGCCCTGTCCTGCTAGCCTGCTAGGCAGCCGTTCTAGGAGTTCTTGTTAGTAGTGAGGCAGTTAGAGAAGCCTGTTAGAAGATAATAAAGATGATGCCCAGAAACTTTGTACATCCTAAAAGATGAATATAAATACGAAGGTGTGTAAAAAGGGGTTCTAACCCCTATCAAAGAAAAGAAAAGAAATGAAAATATATAAGCAGTTGCTCATTGCCTTGCGAAGGCCTGGTAGGTTCCTGGGGACGAATCCGACCCGGGGCCGATACCTTGTCTTCCTAGGGGTGGCTTCTTGCTGGAACAAAAAAATGATGACAAAACAAGGAAGGTTGGAGCGAAAATAAAAGTGAACGTTAAAAAAGGATTAAGTGTTGCCTTGCGAGGGCTTGGTAGGTTCTTGGGTGCCGAGACAGGTCCTGAGGCCGATGCCCTGTTCTCCTTGGGTCACTATGCTCAGCTCCCTCCTTTTTACATGCCCAAGTCTGTTCATCCAATAAAAACCCTAAACGAAGACATGTACTGAAAGAAAATACTCCTTGATCAGGCTATAGGAGTCCTCGCCTTGCAGGAGCACCTCGTGGTGTTGTCTTTAGTTGGTAAGTAGTTCAGACTACCACTTAGGGCAACCTCTTTGATAGGTTTTTCTTTAGTTTGGCTGTGTTGGAGCAGCTGGTTCGTGACTCACTTCGGATCTTCTATTAGATGATGCTAGGCCTACTCGTTGTGGATGTCATGCCTTGGTTCTGTCCAGGGGGAGGGGGAGCATTGTGCTGAGTTTTATTATATAATTGTTTTGTATCAGTTTGATGCTTCTTTGCTTGTTTATATGCAGATATATTCGTGGATTCGACGGGCTGAGTCGCCCTATCCCATGGTCGCCAATGAGAGCGGAATTTAGGTGACGGTAAGTGCTTAAAAATAGCTAAAAATTATGAATATCAAGGGAAAAATATTCACCGTCAAAGGCGGCGGGTCGATTTGGGACGATTTTAAGCATAAGCAGTCGACGGGCGCCCAAGTGACACGTCCAGATTTTTAGTAATTTTTCTGCCAGTCACAATGGGATGTGGGAGCTGCAGGCCGGTTCGGGATGCCGAGAGGGACGCCCAAAAATTTACAGCACGACAATCGGAGTCCGTATGCGGTAGTGGCTAAAAAATCGGCCAGGGTGCCCAAAAAAGGGGCCAAAGGGGAAATTTCAAAGGGTGTGAAGAGAGGGGGGTGACCTTTGGCACCCCCCCCCCTCTCAAAAAAAAAAAACGTGATGTAGGGGGGGCGGCGGCTGTTTTCAGCCGCCGAAAAAAACGCGCCCCCTCCCCCACAAATCGACATGATGGCTGTCAAGTAAGCCATGAAACAAATCACAGCAGGCCACTACATTGTTCTCATGCTCCGCATCGCTCCGTTCCGCGCAGACAATGGCAGCCTGTAGAGGGAGAGAGAAAATCAGTCTTTCTCTCTCCTCCCTCTCTCTCTTCTAAAGGCAAGTTCATGTGGGGAGAAGAAGGAAGAAGAAAGAATGATGGAGGCTTGTCCGGCATGGATCGGATTGCTCCACGGGCTGGAAATGGTGATTGGTGATTGTGCTGGACATGAAGTGCTGTTGATTTCCAAATTTACAGCCATGGACATGAAACCCGAAACACGCAAATAAGCGGTAATTTAAAATTTTCAAAGGAAATTTGAGATTCTATAGCTTTTGATTGATGAAATGTTGTTCATGTGGGCTAAAAATTGTTCGTGTTGCTGTTTTCCATGAGTTCTTGCTGGTCATAATCAGAAAATCAGAAAAAATATACATCTTGTGGTTCAAAATAATACATTAAAACACGAAAAACATGAAAAATCAAGGGAAAATGATGGTTTTTGGCATAAAAAGGGGGAAGTAAATAGGAACATCAACTAAACTTTCATTTTTCTGCAAGAAGGAACTAAGGGCCACACCCCATAACCTGTTTTGAATTTTCAGTAATTAAATAATGCAGGAAAATAAGGGAAAATACAAGAAAAGGGTGGAAAAACCCTAAAAAATAGGGGAAAAATACATTTTGGGTTTTGAAAAATAAGGATAAATAAGAACAATGGTTGTGAATGTTTGTGGGGACTGAAGCGTGAGGATTTGCCTCAGTTCAACCCCACCTTCTTGTTCTAGTGTGTCTTTTTCCGGTTTTTTCACATAAAATGATGTCAAAATACCTTATAAACCTATCCAACGATGCAATACTTAAACGGGGAAGGGTAGAGGAGTTGAAATATGTCTAAATGCCGTGTGAAATGATGGGAAAGTTGCTGATTTCTATGCATAGCATTTAGGAC
Organism: Lygodium microphyllum; assembly: GCF_053477565.2. NCBI lineage: Eukaryota > Viridiplantae > Streptophyta > Polypodiopsida > Schizaeales > Lygodiaceae > Lygodium > Lygodium microphyllum. Next base: position 34,928,148 of record NC_141159.1, read on the forward strand.
GGATGATAATTAAAATTAAGAGCTTAGTAGCACGAGGATCACCTCGGTGCTAGGCCCATGCAACGAAGCACGAACGGTAGTTGGAAACCATTAAAAGAATTCTTTCGCACTTGTGCACGATACTGTTTTGCTAAATGCTTGAGCACTAGGCATCCACCAAATGCATGGAGCATGAAAAAGAATTTAAAAGTATTAGTGATCAGCTCCTGGACATGCATTCCAATTGGTTTATTAGAACATGACCTACGATGAGAGGCAGTGAGGTACCCATGCTATAGGTAGACGCGGGTCCCAAAGGGGAAAGAGAAGTAAGGACAATGGTACATTCCTAGACACGCTTATTTGGTACCTTGAGCGACTTTTGTGCGATGTGTCTATTTGTTGAGCGACGCATTGAGGGGCCAACCCCCAAGGTTTAGGAGAGTCGCAGAGGGTTGACGGCATTTAGCCGTAGGAGGAACCCCATGTGTATGTGATTCGAGCCTTTTGGCTATGTGAAAGGGACTCCCTCTGAGGAGTAATATTGGGTTAGGATCAGTTGGACTACAACGTATACAATCGCAATGTTTAGGAAGGCAGAGATTTTGATAGACGCTCCTGGCCGCGAGGCCGAGGGGTTGTCTTGTGCGTAGTGATGAGGCCCGGCTAGTGCATGAGCCAGTGCCGGCCCGTTTTTTGGTCCATCACTCCCAGAGAGGAATCTTCATGGACCCCAATAAGATCAAGACTATTCTTGACTGGCAGACACCCACATGTGTCTGCAATGTCCAATGTTTCCTTCGCTTCGCCAACTTCTACATGATATTTATCAAAGATTGCTCAAAGATAGCCACACCACTCACCATACTCACAGGAAACTCAAAGTTGTCATGGATCCCAGAAGTCGAGAAGGCCTTCTAGGCCCTGAAGACCACTTTTACCACTACCCCAATCCTAGTCCACCCAAATCCTACCAAGCCCTTTTTCTTGGAGACCGATGCATCAGACTATGCCTTAGGAGCCATCTTGTCCCAGCATGGAGATGATTCTTCATCCAACATATCCACTTTGTAAGCACTACAAGCTAGTGGTTGATTCGATTATGATATCAATTGGGATTTGGTAGATGAGATATATAGTCCTTGCAAGGGAAGTTCTTACCAATCATGTTGAGAAAAGAGCATTAAGGATAAAGGCTACCAATGTCATATGAAAGTTTTTACCTAAGGAGATCTTTTGTAGATATGTATGTATGGAAAAGATCACTACATATGGAGGAGAGTTGGCTACAGATAAGGCTAGAGAGCTTTTCTCTAGACATGGAATTAAATAGGCTTTGACTTGAGTATAAAATTTGAAATGTAATGTGGGAAGAGTGAGAGAGGTTCTCCACCTATAATGAAGGCTTTATCCAAATCTTGTGGTGAGAAAATTAAGGATTGGCTGAGAATGTGGCCCTACACTCTTTGGGTAGACCACACAACACATAGTGTTACCATTGGATATATGCCTACAACGTTTATGTATGGGAAAAAGATAATTATGTCGATAGAGGCTTCTTGTGTACTTACTTAGAGTGTTTTACCTTGGTAAGAAGATATGTCTAGGGAGATATTCTTAGCTCTTCACATTCACTAGCTTGAGTGAAGGTTAGAGGATATACAATATGCAGTGTAAAAAGTCAAGAAACCTAGGTTGGAAAATAAGGACATGTTCTATAATAGGTGTAGGCTATGGCCTAGAGCAGTGGAATAGGGAGATTGGATATTAGTTTATAATAGTAGCCTAGACAACACAAATTGCATTGTTTGGAAGACGGTGAAAATGTGGTTTGGGTATTACATGGTGAAAATTGCATATGACAATGCTACTTATGAACTAACTGAGCTTGATGGAATAGTCTTGAGGGTACCTATTGTGGGCAAGAGGATTAAAATTTTCAAGAGGAGAGATGATGACACATATGCGATGGAAAGTCTAAGGGAGGATGATCATATGGCTAGAGGAATTGAAGAAGAGGTAGTGGACAATGAAGATGAGGATGCTCAAACTTTGGACGTAGAGGGTGAAGAGCTCAAGTATGTAGAGCTCAAAAGAGATGAGGATGGGTAGATATCACCCATCCAAAGGATGAGTAGGTTTACAGAGGGTGGATGTCATGACCTTGTGCATTCACTCTCAAGAAACCTAGGAATAAAGATGTTTTTTGGTTGAGTGATTGAAATAGAGAGAGCGTCACTTCCATATATTTTGGGTTGACTAGTAAAGTAAGCTATATATATAATATTTCTTGATTTTTCTTCGTCTAGTGATTGAATAAGATGATATGTATAGTGGACTCAAGCATCGTGAACTGAGAGACATGTCTTATCGAGATGGAGCAAAGAGGGTACATGATGTTCTTAGTTGAATAATGAAGGTGGGTATAATCTAGATTTCTTTAGTGTATGGGATATGAGCCAACCTCAATGTTATTGTATGCTTACAAGGCTTAGAGACTACATATGGCTAAAAGGTTTATTTGCACTTTTGCATTGGATGTCACAACTCATGTTACACTACAAGGGCACAAAGACATATCGATGCTTGCCATTTGCAATGCAAATAGAGCTGCAATTAGCAATGATTTTTGCAACATAGATAGTGACGTCAATAGTGATGGCATTTTGAAAAAAAAGTAGGGCCAAAAATCCAAGTGTAGCATTTTTAGTACAACAAAACAAAAATGAGTGAAAGAGAGAGCTTGAAGCTTTGAGAGAGAGAGAGAGAGAGAGAGAGAGAGAGAGAGAGAGAGAGAGAGAGAGAGAGAGAGAGAGAGAGAGAGAGAGAGAGAGAGAGAGGAGATGGACAGCCAACCATTGCTGCCACCACCATTCGTAAGGCAAGAGGAGAGGAGCACGCAAGAGAAAAGGGAGGGAAGTTGTAAAATCAAAGGGTTTCTTCTTCGAGCCCTTGAAGTAGGTGCATTGTCCTCTCTTTGTTTTTGCATTTTTGTCTCTTGTTTATGTTCTTGTTTGTGAAGAGATGCATTGAGAGAGAGGGAGAGAGACAAAGAAATAGAGAAATGAAGGAAGGGAGAGAAACAAAGAGGGAGAGAGAAATATAGAGAGAGGGAGGGAAAGAAAGAGAGAGGAGGGAGAGGTAGAGGGAGAGGGATGGAGAGAAGCAAAGAGGGAAAGAGAGAGAGAAATAGAGAGAGAGAGAGAGAGAGAGAGAGAGAGAGAGAGAGAGAGAGAAAATATTGGAGAGAGAGAAGGGAGAGAGAAACAATGAGAGGGAGAAAAGAGGGTGAGATAAAGGGAGTGAAAGGGAAATAAAGAGAGAAGAGAGGGGGAGAGATGAATAAATTGATGAATAGGAGGGAGAGAGACAAAGCGAAGGGGGAGGGAGGAATTAAAAAAATAATAAATAAATAAATATATATATATATATAGAGGATAGAGAGAGAAAATGAGAGAAGAGGAGAGAAACCAAGGGAAAGGGATGGGAGATAGAGAAACAAAGAGGTAGAGAAGGAGGGAGAGATAAAAATAGAGAGATGGAGGGAGGGAGAGAAAGAAGTAGAAACAAAGAGAGGAAAGAGAGAGAAATAGAAATAGAGGGGAGAGAGAAAAAATAAAATAGAGGGATGAAAATAAAGAAAAATAGAGAGAGGGGAGGGAGGGAGAGAGAAATAAGCAGAGAGAGAAACAAAGAAAGAGGGGAGGAGAGATAGAAAATGACAGAGCCAAGAGAAAGGGATGGGAGATAGAGAAACAAAGAGATAGAGAGAGGGGAAACGCGAGAAAAATAGAGAGACGGAGGGATGGAGCGAAAGAAATAGAAACAAGGAGATGGGGGAGAGAAATCGAAATGTAGAGAGGAGAGAGAAAAATAAAGAAATAGAGGGATGGAGGAAAGAAAATAAATAAATAAAAATTAAAAAATAAAAAGAGGGAGGGGAGAAAGAGGAACAAAGAGAGAGGGGGAAATAAAGATGTGAGGAAAGATGGGAAAAGAGAGGGAGACAAAGGTAAAAAATAGAGAGAGGAGAGAGAAAAGCAAAGAGAAAGGAGGGGAAAAATAAATATATGAAGGGAGGGAGAGGGGGAGAGAGAAAAATAGAGAGAGGGAGAGAGAAACAAAGAAAGAGGGGCTAGGGAGAGAGAAAAATAGAAAGAGTGTGTAGAAACAAGGAGATAGGGTGGAGAGAAATAAATTGCAAAGGGGAAGAGAGGATAGGAGAGAATAAGAAAACTATAGAGAGGAGAGAGAAATATAAAGAAATAGAGGGAGGAAGAGAGCAAAGGAAACAACAAAGAAAAATAAAAATAAAAAATAAAGTAAATAAATAAAAATAAAAATGAAAAATAGAGGGAGAGAAACAAAGAAAGAGGGAGAAAGAGAGAGATAAAGAGCTGGGGGGAGGGGGGAGAGGGGAGGGGAGGGAGGGAGAGAAACAAAGAGACAGGTTTGGGGGACAAATAAATATGCAAAGGGAGAGATGAGAGCGGATTTTAAGAGCCCGTTTTTGAAGCAGAAAAGTGGCTTGGGAGGCGTAAAATACCAAATTTTCACACAAAATGAAATGGTTGTAGATCGATGAGCTGGAGTTTTCCTAGATAGAGTTCAATGTCAAGAACACAATGCAAGTTTCAGTTTGTCGATCAAAGTCCATTTGACTCCCATTTAATCCCCACAAGGTTTCACGTTATAAAACAGCTATGTGATTCGGGAGCCAAAAAGTGCATGACGGAGGCCATGTTAGTAGATTTCAACACTACGAAGTTGGCCGTCCAGTCCGTCCGCAAATAAAAGTTTGTTTGGGGCCCTGTTGGGCAAAAAACAATTTGATGCAGTGTGAAAACAAAAAAACTTGAACAAGTTATTTTAAGGCTTTAAGCCTTAACCTTGATTAAGAGCCAAAAACAAAAAAGAAGAAGATCATGGGGGGGCACTGGTTTTTTAGTGCCCCCTTTTGATTTAAAAAATCATTTATTGTGGTTAATGCCATCAGCTGAGGGGGAGGCAAGAGGGAAACAAGATAGAGATTTTCCTTGCCATCCAATACAAGAATTAGATTAAAAAATGATGCATTCCATGAAGAGATCAGTTTTTAGTCTTTCTCTCTCCTCTCTCCTCTTGTTGTGTGTTTCCATGGTTGATTTTATGAGAAAAGGGGGTGGGCTGAGATGAGAGATTTTGATCATGGGATGATACTGGAGTGTGAAGGAGCATACATTGAGATTGGAAGGATTTTCAACGAATGTGGGAAGCATCTATGAGTCTCCAATCATGATATACATACGACATAAAACACGATTTTATGAGTAAGTCCTAGATTTAATCATTTTATAATCAAGTTTAGTTGGAAATGGTTGTATTTGGTTGTCCATGTTGTGATATCTCAAAATTAATAAATAAATAAATAAATATTAATATAATAATTTCTTTATAAATGCAAAAAATCCGCAACATTGCGATTTTAAAGAAAATTATGCATTTTTGGGGTTTTATTGTATATATGTTGTTCCTATGGGATGGAATGTGATAGAAAACAATTCTTAGCAAGATCAATCAGTCCAAATAAGTAAATTAGTAAATATTGATATTTATCGATAAATAAATAGTAAAAAGTAGAGAAAATGAGAGAAAATAGGTTTTTTTGCATTTGAAAAATAAGAAAAAATAATATTTGTGCTTGTGAATGTATGATAAGACTGAGGCATGAGTTTTAGTATCAATTCAACTCTATCTCTATGTTAAATTAGGTATTTACTGCTTTTATGAAGGAAAGTTACATTGAAAACCGTTCTCTAAACCTACAGTCAAATGCACAACCTTAAGTGATAGGGAGAAGGGGGTATTAAGAGTTAATAATATGCTTAATTTTGATGCTTTTTCTTATGCATGGCATATAGGATACATATGGTTTAAAATTAAGAGGATCTAGTAGCACGAGCATGCTCGGTGCTGGGCCCCATGCAACACAACAAACTCGTTTAGAGTAAAGACATGAAAAGAAATGTTTTTGTATCTCCACAATACTGGTTGTTAATAAGAAGAATTATTTGAGCACTATAAATCATACACAATTGCATTGCATGCAACATATGGTATAATTCTAAATGCACAACAATTGTTTTCATGAGCAATGACCTATTGAAGAGGTGAGGTACCGTAAGTTGTAGGTACAGTAATCGTTTCGTTGGGGAGCATTCAGTAAGGAATATACTACATCTCCTGGATTGATCAATTAAAAGAGTGGAGAATGTGTCGTATATGTGCTTTATGTGTTCAAGGCACATCTTGGGGCCAATCCTCGATATGTAGAAGAGCCATAGTGGAGTTGCGGCAATCAGCCGAGGGGCACTTCCTTTGTCTATGATTACGTGGTGTATTACACCAATATGTATAAGGACTCCCTCTGAGAAGTGTGGGAAGGGTTATTCATTGGATTACAATATCTAAAACCTGAAGTTCTATATTAGAGGTTAGGTTAGCCTACCCATTAGACGCTCCTAGCTGCGAGGCTATGTGGGATGGTTTGGTGCATAGTAGAGGTCCACCTAGTGCCATGGAGCCAATATCCGACTCGTTTCAGGTCTCAACAGGTGGTGCGTTTGCTAGGAGCTGCTAATAAGTGGGCGACTTTGAATCTTGGTTAATAGGAACCAATTCATTAGTGTATGCCAAAAGGCAGTGAGATAGATTCAAAAGACTGTCAAGCCGAGCTTCAGAACACTACAACAATAGCGACGTTTAAAGTGACAGAATTATTCATGGAAAAAATTACCCCCGTCATCACTATTCGCGTCGCTATTAGCGACGTGATCGATTCATCACTATTTGCATCGCTATTAGTATCTCTATTAGAGTCTCTATTAGCATTGCTATTTGCGTCGCTAATAGCATCGCTAATCTAATTAGCGATGCTAATAACAATGCAAATAGCGACGCTAATAGAGACTCTAATAGAGACGCTAATAGAGACACAAATAGCGATGCTAATAGAGACGCTAATAGCAACGATTGTAGAGTAAATTTCCAACGCAAATAGCAACAGTTACAGAGGGGAAAAAAATTAGGTGGCAGGGCATGCATCCCTGCCACCCTTCTAGCTATATGCACTAAATATTCTTGCATAATTCATTTGCCAATGTCACCTACACCTAATGTCTAAAAATTGTGTATCAGATTTTCAAAAAAAAAAAACTGAATCCTTTGATTGCAAAAGCTAGATATAATCAATTCGAAAAGCTATTTCGCAAGGAGCTTTTTCATCACTTGCTTAGGCTCGAGAAGAAAAATAGTTTGTGATTGCAAAAGCTAGATATAATCAATTCAAAAAAGTATTACTCAAGGAGCTTTTTTATCACTTGTTAGGCCCAAGAAGAAGAGCTTCACTTCAAGCTTTCATTATAGTCAAGACCCTGAGGTATGAATAAGTCCCATTGATCTTCTGCCCACTCCAGCATATTTCAACTTGTTCAAGTCTTTTTGGGGGAGTATTTGGATATTTGTAAGAGTTATACCATGGTGTTGGAGCCATAAACACTTATATAGGGAGTGGTAGTGTCTCTAAGCTCTACTTCTTCCTTTTTGTTTTTACCTACGTCTAAGTCATCTTCTATCTCTTCTTTCTTGTCTTCACCCTCAATCTCAATGGATGGAGGTGTTTTGATATCAAAAGAATCAAGCTCATCCTCCCCCTTCTCAAACTCCATTTCTTGAGCTTAGACTAGTTGTTGTACTCCAAGTAGATCCCTGAAACGAACAAATTTCTATTTACCAAGTGATTTGGTAAAGATATTTGCTACCTGGTCTTCTGTCTTCACATGAAGTAGATCAATCTGTCCTGTAAGTACCTTTTCTCTGATGAAATTATAATGAACCTCTATGTGTTTGGATCTAGCATGATAGACGGGGTTGCTAGCTAGCATCCATATATACCTTAGGTTGTATACATAACCCTCACGCTGCTCCATATATACCTCTTCAAGAAAGTCACCATTTAGGAATGCATTTTTGATATCCATCTGCCATAATTTTCAGCCCTTAGAAGCCGTTAATGCAATGACTATTCTCACCATTTCCATCTTGGCAACCGAGCTGAAAGTCTCCTCATAATCTAGGCCGTATTGCTGTGCATATCCCTTTGCAACCAACGGGGCTTTATACCTTTCCAAAGAATGGTCTACTTGCATTTCTTTGTATAAACCCATTTTCTTAAAAACATCGAGTACCTCATTCTTGTACTTCTAAATGTACAGCCATGTGTATCGGTTGAAATCATCTATCCAACTGACAGTAGATTCTTGCAAATTTTGTTTTGCCATCTGTCTTGCCATCTGTCCAACCGACAATAGATTCTTGATAATAGAAGGTAAATGTAGTACATCATGTAGGCTCTTCTCTCTGCCATCATAACTGTAGCAGTCTACCTTCCTACTGGTGGGCTATTCTGCACTCGTGCCGAAAATCTTTCCATCCCTTTCAGCTCCAAGTCTTGCATGACTTCCCGAACAACCTTATGAAAAGATCTTTTCGGGATGAGAAGCATGTATCCGTGCTGGATTCTCCTTATCTCTTAAAGGGCGACAATGCTTGGTTTCCATCTCCTCTTATTCTCTAGTGGTCGTTGTGCTCTATGGGGAGCACCTGTTGTTGTACTAGAGGAGGCTCCACCTTGTGCTCCAGGTGGTGGGCCTTTGTGTGAGGCCTTTCCATGGTTGAGAAATGGGGATATGCTTGCTTGGTGCCTGCCATGCAAGCTCGAGGAGGGCAAGATGGAGAAGAGATAGAGGTTGGGGGTGTGAGAATGAAGGAAGTAAAGAAAGTAAGATGTGAAAATGAGAAGAAGAATGAACTTTTAACCCATTTAAACCCCAAAACCGGGTTAATACAACTTCATACGAATTGTCCATCGTGTGATCATAAATCCATAACCTTTTATCAGAATACGACAAAACTTTACATGCACACTCGTTAGGTGGCCAAGAGCCCTTTTTTTTTGGGAAAAAAAGGCGTGGAGACCCCTGGTTTGAAGTTTTGCATCTAAAGAATCCTTTTGCGCTTCTCTCCTCCTTCTTTTCCTTCACGGGTTCCCTCCTCCATTGTAGTTGTTCCCTCTCTTTTAGTAGATGCGGTGGCAACGGTAGTGGCAGTGGCAACCTCTCTCTCTCTCTCTCTCTCCCCCTTATGTTGATCGATCTCCCTTCTTCTCTCTATACATCTCTTCATCAAAAAAAAGAAAGAGAGGAGTAAAGAAAAGAGAAAAACAAAGAGAGAAGAGAGAATGCACTTACCTCAAAGCTTGAAGAAGAATCCTTTTGCGCTTCTCTCCTTCTTCTTCTTCTCCTTCACGGGTTTCCTCCTTCTTCTTTGCAGTTGTTCCCTCTCTTTTTGTGGTGGATTAGCGGTGGCAACGGCCTCTGTGTGTGTCCCTCTCTCTCAATCTCCCTTGCGCACGTTGATCTCTCTCACTTTTTCTCTCTATACACTCTTCATCAACAAAAAGAAAGAGAGAAGTAAAGAAAAGCGAAAAACAAAGAGAGAAGATATAATGCACTTACCTCAAAGTTTGAAGAAGAATCCCTTCATACTTCTCTCCTTTTTTTTCTCCTTCGTGAGTTCCTTCCTTCTCCTTTACACTTGTCTCCTCCCTCTTCGTGGATGGCGGCGGTGGCAGCGGCCTCTCTCTCTCTCTCTCTCTCTCTCGTTTACAAACCTGTAAAATGTCATGCTCGTGTTTCGACACTTTTTTATGAAGCCCCTCTCTCTCCCATTTTTTATTTCTCTCCATCTCTCTCTTTCTTCCCCTCCCTTCTTATCTCTATTTCTCTCCCTCCTTCCCTCCCCACTCTCACTCAACTCATCTCATTGCAAAGACAATCAAAGATAGAAAATAAAAAGCTTAAAAGATAAAGATATTGAAAGAAATGTCACCCCACCTCTCTTTATCTCTCTCTCCCCCCTCTCCCTTTACTTTTCTTTCTTAACCTTCTCTCTCATTCTCTCATTGTTTTCCTATTTCTCTCTCCCTCTCTCTCGCTCTCTATTTCTTCTCCCTATCTCTCTTTCTCCCTCTCTCTCTCTTCTTTTCACTCTCCTTCCTCTCTTTACCTCACCCTTCTTTTCTACCTCCTCCACCTCTCTTCCTTCCCTCTCCCTCTCTCTATTTCTCTTCCCTTCTCTTTCTCTCTCTATTTCCCTTTCTTTGTTTCCTCTCTCTTTATTTCTCCCCCCTCTCTCTCTCGTTGTTTCTCTCACTCATCCTCCTCTCTCCCTCCCTTCATCTCTCATTTCTCTCTTCCTCTTCCTCTTTGTTTCCTTTCTCTCCCTCTTTCTCTCTTCCTCTCCCTTCATTCTTCTCCCTCCCTTCCTCCCTCCCTCCCTATCTTTTGATGTATCTCTTTCCAAAGAAAAATAAAAAAATAAAAGAAGAGAACACAAAAATAAATCAAGAAAAGGCAATGTATCTATCTCAAAGGCCTGAAGATGAAACCCTTTGTATCTTCTCTTCGCACCTTCCCTCTGTTCTCCCTTGCACACTTCTCTTTCTTCTTTGTGTATAGCGGCTGTGGCGATGACGATGGTGATGAGCTCCCTTCCTCTCTCTCTCTCTCTCTCTCTCTCTCTCTCTCTCTCTCTCTCTCTCTCTCAAAGATTTAAGCTCTCTCACTCTCTCTTTCATTCTTTCTCAGAAATTTTTTCTCGGAAAATGTCATGCTCAGGTTTTTGAAACTTTTTTCTCAAATCGGCATCGCTATTTGCATTGCTATATGCGTCACTAATAGAATTAGCGATGATTTTTGCGACACTGCTTGTTTGCATCACAAATGGCTATCGCTATTGCCCCATTCCCTTGTAGAGGAAGTAAGAAAGAGCCAAAAGGGCTAGATGGTGGGCTGAGATTATTAGGAGATAGTCTCCTCAATGGAGTACTCCAATATTCCTATAAGGAAAGGTCTTAACAACCGTAGTCTCACGAGTAGTCCGTTAGAAGGAGGAAGTTCTAATACTTTCCGCCTTCTATTCAGTTAGTCCACTTCAAGTGGAGTAGTAGTTCCCATCATTCAAACTCCTTTAATTAATCTGGTCATAAGGGCGCAACCCATTGCAATCCTAGTAGGAATGTGAGCCTTAGGATTTCCTCTTCCCATTTTTAATGGGTTAGCAGAGGAAGATGTGGAACTTTGTTCAATTGCCGAATCCAAGATGAAGGATACTTGATGATGTTCTTTAATATGACTTTGAAAGGATAAATTGCAGTATGGTATCACAGCCTAGAGGCTAGAACCATAACTATGATTGATTTATTCTTTTCTCCCTTTCGAAGAGAGTTTGCTCCTGAAAGGGGAGGTGAATAAGTACTAGCTATGTGTTCTTCATGTAATACATCAAGAACCTCACGAGAATGTTTGAGGCTATGCCAAGAAACTGAAGTATTTCATAAGTTAGAGACTTATATTTTCATACCAGTTGGTTCTTAGTTGCAATACTTTTTGCATGGGCTAGACTTTAATATTCAAGTGCAGTTGAGTAGTATTGCTCTTGCTGACATTGATATGGCTAGTACACAAGTAGAGGAGGTAGAGTCGTGATAATAAGTGGTCTATACCTCTAGTGCAAAGTGGAATCTGAGTCTAGGTGTTGGAAATACTTTGCCACTGACAAACGGAGGTGAGTAGGGGGTACCCATGATTACTTATAATGGGAAAGGAAGTATGATTCAAAATGTGTCCTTTACCAGCTTCTCCTAGTGGTGTGATCATGCCTATGGCTAGTCAAATGGCTTCACCAAGTGTTGGAGGCCAAACACTAAATCCTAATATTGTTCCAAGGAATCAACATCCAATTCCTAATCAAGTGGTTAGGCCAATGGAATGACAAATAGACGATCGTGGCTATGAGTCAAGTGCCTGAAATGTCCTTGGCAATGTTAAGGATATGATGAAGCACTATACTAACATGATCACCAAGCAATATAGGCAAATAGTTACTAATGTCAATTTTCTTAAGAAGCAACAAAATCTGATAGGGAGTCAATGCCCTAAAAAGGATGCCCCCTCAAGATTTAGTTGTAAGTGGTGTGGCAGTCAACATTTCCCTAGAAAGTTTCCAAATGTTAAATGTGACATATGTGGAATGTCCAACCACATAGGTAGTACATGTTGGAGCAAGATTAGTTCTCCAACAAGGAAGTAAATAACCAAGTCCAGTCAACCATCAAGCAGAAGGGAATAATCTCTAGAAAGATGAGGGACCAAAATGAATACTACAAAAGAAAGGGAAAGCTTTTATAGAGGATTTGCCTAGTGGCAGTGGAGTCGGCCTTATTGAAGCTGTTTGTATCAATGGCAGTAAAGCTTCCAATTTAGGGGTCATTACAAGAGGTTTAAAGGGCAAAGAAACTGACAAAGACAAGGTAAAACCTGATAAGGAAAACCCTAAGCAAGATGATAAGGGGACACAAGTCCTTAATCCTAACATGGAAGGGAGACCTCTGGAGCCCTAAGAGGAACACCAAGGAAAAGGGAATTCTCTTGCAAGAAAATTTATCTTGTAACATCAACAAGCTTTTATTTTATTATTTTGATCATCAAAACAAAGAAAACAACAAATCTTCATGCAACATCATAGTAGATTTCTCCCACAGATTTGATAGAATCAACCATAATCTTCAACATCTTCATAGAATTCTTCAATAGAGCAATGAACACAAAAGAATACACCATCTTTGAATGGAAATTAATCACATATTATTCATCTTCAATGTCTTCATAGTTCTCTCTCTCAATCTCTCATATACAATTACACTGTTTTGATAGAATTGACTATCTCTGACTCTCTCTCTCTCTCTCTCTCTCTATCAATAGTACATCATCTCCTCACTACAATGCTCTTATAATAACTCTCAATCATCCTTCTTAGGTCATGGATGCACCTCCTAAGAGGTATGTCTGATATGAAGAGTCACGAGAGCCAATACAATGTCTTTTCACAGCTCACTACTGTCACTGTCACTTAGTCTTCTCTTCAGTCTTCAACAACTGCTTCTTCCATGTTTTAGCTCTTTTGAACTTAGATTCATCATTTCCCAAAAGCTAGAAAACTTTCTCAAAGTCACACATACTTTCTACAGAACTCTTGCAGAAGGTCTACAGAACAGTTACAGTACAGTACAAGAGCAGCTACAGTACAGTTATAGTACAGAGACAGAGGCTCTACAGAAGGTCATCAGAATCTCATAACTCATATTCAAACCATTCCAAACTATCAAAAACTATTCAATAAGCTTTCAAAAGATCTCAATATTCATCAATCATCAATCCATGCTTTATATAGAAGAAAATCAGAACAAAACAGAAGTTATACAGAAGGTATACAGAACCAATCAAAATATCATAGAATATCATAGAGCTTCATATCTCCACTCAAAATCATCATGGACTTCCAAAACATAATCAATATCATCCAAAACACTCTCAAATACTTCCATTAACAGCCATACATCACTCTAAATCCATCAAAAATCAATCATTCAGACCTCAAAATCAACAAAAATTAGCCCAAAATTCAGTTTTTTTCCACTCTCAACATATCCCCACACTTAGAAAGGAAGCGTCCTCATGACCTAAGGAAAAAAACAATATAAGTTCATTAAAGTGCTAAATTTTATCTTCCATCATCTTCAACAATCTGGCTAAACCACGACTCCAACTTATCACCTGTATCTGATAGAAAAAACTACTAAAGGAAAACTTCCCTTATTTATGAACTCATCTGATTAATCATTTAAAAACCATAACAAATTTGTAAAGGATACAAAAGGTTCTCTTCAGATTTCCACCATAGGCTTTCCATCCACCATCAATCTTTTGAAAAGAGCTCTTGAACAAGTTATTCTCAATCAGCACGATCTCATCACATACAATTATTACAACACACACACAAACACGAACACAACCATCTGAATGACACCTCCAAAAAGAGATATATATAATTAAGAATCATCCAAGATACATTGCAAAGGCATCAATGAAGATGATCCCTTTTGAAGGCTTGGTGGTTTTGAAAATGATCCATGGAGAAGGATTCATCTACAAATGTCTTTGGAGGATTTTGAAAGAACTGTAGGCATCACATCCTTTCTAGCAAAACAAGGTATCTACTAGGGAGACATAGGGCATGAAAATACAGGACATCCAACTGGTGGGAGTTAATATTCACATTGACATTCATGCAAAGTTTTGGAATGGCCTTTTGATCATTATGGGAATGCCTATGCATGTATGCTAGATACAAAGCAAAATGAGCTGTCAATCTCACCGAAGGATCTAGAGATTGTGAATATTGGTGAGCAAAATGAAGGTAGTTCTGGTATGCTTGATTGGCAGTTGTCCAATCTCCTGGAATTATTGGCCAGTTTATCTGAGGTCCTGTAAGAGAATCAGTCGAGCTCCATTCTCTTCTTCTGGTAATCTGCTGATTAAACCCTTCATATTCACTAACCAACTAAGGGGGTTGAGAGATAGAAGTGGCAGGAGAGGGAAGTGGAATAAGTAAAAGAGGATGATGAGATGGGTAGGCAAAATCATAAAAGGAGGAATAAGTTAAAGAAGGAGTGGCTGAAAATTTTAGGGAATTAGTTAGGAAGGGTGTTAATTGATAAATAGAAAAGGTAGAAGGTACATGGATGGATGGAGAAGGGCGTGGTGGAGAAGGGGAAAATACTCTATCTTTGATAAAAGAGCAATATGTAAATATGGAAATTTGAGGAAAAGATTGAGGTTGGAAAAGAAGGGGTAAAATTGGTATTGAATTGGTTTGATAAAGGGAAAGATAGGTATCATAACGGTGAGCCATTTGTTGATAGTACAGTAGGCTAAGAACAGAGGGACCTAAGCTATAAGCTCAAAAGTGAGTAGGAAAGAGTAATCCCTACTAACCAGCGAGACATATTGGATAGGGGGAGGAGCATGAGGCGCCATTCAGATGGAAAACACACACACCACAACACAGACAGTCACAAAGAATGCCTGCAAAACAACCAAAGGGCTATAAAAAAGGATTCAATAAAAAAGAAGGACACTCATACAAACATAGACGTAACTAACCCATTGACTACCCCAGACAATACACATCCTAGAAAAAAAATTCGGCATGACCTCTACACATATGCGACCGAAAAATTCATGCGATGCAACAATCAGGCATCCAAATCCCCGTATCAGGTAAGAAAGAAAGAACTACACACCGTTCCCCTAATCGTAACACATAGACAAGTCAGACTACCAGAAAAATATACCTCAAGACTGGACCATAACCTGGACCATCAGTGGCAACTAAAAGACTTTTACGCGCCCATCCCATGAAGCATGTTTATTAATAATGGAAAAAAAGTGTAGTGAGGGGGAAATATTTTAATAAAGGGTTCATTTTAAGAAATTATTAATAATGGGTGACATTTTATTAGATTATAAACCTTAATAAGAAAACGACAGTTCCTTCTTAAAAATTTTAATTACAAATTATTATGGTGAAACAATGCTTTAGCGCAACCCAGACTACCGATTCCCAGACTGGATCTCTAAATGCAAAATCCTTAATTAAAAATTAATAGTGATGTGGAGCGCTTTTTTGCCAGCGCGTGCTCTTTAGTGACGGCTGGTTCATTTTTATTACAAATTAAGGTGCCTCTTAAGCGCACGTAGCATGTGCAAAGTGAACCGCTGGGTGATTTTAAAATTATTAAATTGTGTGTTTAGCGCGAATACATGTGGAAAATGTGGGTGAATAAATAGTTTATTTTAGCAATTAATTGTGATTAAGGGGGTAATGAAAATAAATAAAGCTCACAAAATAAATACCTGGTAGGGGTGTGTATGCAATGGCCTGAAGGCGCATGGAGGAGTCCCCGAAAAGCAATGAATCCAATCAAACAAAATCAAAGACTACTGAATGAACAAAAAAGAAAATACCTTAGTGGGTTTGTTGATTTTTAATGTAGTTTTAAGTTTTTATTTTGTATTGTGTTTGTTTTATATTTTAGGTGGGTTTATTTGGTTTTTATAGTGTGGTTTGGTTTATTTATTTTATGTGTTTTTAAAAAAATGTGTTTGTTTTTTCTTTAAAATAATAATAATTAAATCAAGATATATAGCACGTGGATATGGGATGAAGGGAAAAATGAAATTTCATCCATGTAGAAAATGTCCACAATTTATGTTATTAAAATTAGGGTTTTTTTTGTTTTTTTTCAAAGAATATTTTTGCCGTGTATGAAAATATATGGAAGTAAGAAATTATGAAAAAAGGGCAGGGGGTGGGTGGAATTTTTTGATATTTTTCTAAATTTTTACTAATTTTAAATGAATTTTATCCATTTTTCATGTAATTTTGAATGAATTTTCAAATTTTTAATTTTTTGTAATTTTGTTTATTTAAATTTCCATGGGAAAAATATGTCAAATAATTGCAAAAATAGGGGAAATTTTTTACAATTTTTTATGTAATTTTTTTGAGTGGAAATGAATTGTGAAATTAACTAAATCAATTAAATGATGTAAATCAGGTTAGTTGGTAAAGTGAGGTCAAGTTAGGTCAACTAAGGCAGGTTAGTCTAAGTAAGTCAGTTAAGTCAGGGTAAGGCAAGTCTGGTCTGGTTAGGTTAGTTAGGGTTGATTAGGTTAGTCTAAGTTAGTCTAGGCGAGGTAGGTCAATTAAGTTAGTCTAGGTTAGTTAGGCAAGTTAAGTTAGTCTAGGGTTAGTTAGTCAATTAAGTTAGTCTAGGTTAGTTAGGCAATTAAGTTAGTCTACGTTAGTTAGTCAATTAAGTTAGTTAGTCAAGTCCTAACTAACCAGGGTTAGTTAGTGGGGTAGGCAACTAACCATGGGGTAGTTAGTAAGGGTGGAAACTAACTAGGGGTTAAGTTAGTGTGGGGAACTAACTGGGATCAATTAACTGGGGCCAACTAACCCTAGGTTAGGTTAGTGGGGGGTGGAACTAACCTGAGTCAGGTTAGGGATACTAACTATAGTTAGGTTAGTTGGGAGTAACCCTAGTTAGGTTAGTTGTGACCTAACCACAGTTAGGTTAGTTGGGACTAGCCCTAGTTAGGTTAGTTGACTCTAGGTAGGTTAGTTTAACTTAAGTAAGATTAAGTTAACTTAAATGTGGTTAAGTTAACTTGAATAGGGTAGGGCAGGTTCACATGGAAAAATAGGGCACGTTCACATGGAAAAATGTGAAAAATAGGTACAAAAGGCCCCAAAACCCGCAAAAATTAATAACGGATGAACCGTGCATCGAAATGACATGGCATAAAAAGGAAAAATGTCAGGGAGAAGGGGTAAGACAGGCTTGACACATCAGATCAGGATTCCGAAGCAATAATGACGCGTTCACATGAAAAACTGTCCAATTTTACCGGAATTTCTTCAAAAATTAATAACTTGAAAACCTTCTGTCGAAACAGGGGTTGGTAAAAAGAAAAAATAGGCAATTTGAAGGGACGAAGAGGGCTGTAAGGTTGGATTGAGCTTTTAGTGAACGTAAGGTCCGTTCGTATGAAAGAAGCGCAAAACCCAGAATAAGGGCAAACGGTCAAGGAACAACCTCGAGGACAGGGTGAAATAGAACGTAAGGGTGGGGAAGGGACCCCATCAGGGTAAAATGAAGTCCTGGCATAGATGCATGAGCAAAAAAGGGTGTATGCATGGGGATATGCATCATGGATGCACAGGGACGTGTCCCCACACTTAAGACCTTAACAGGAAGGATAAACCAAACAACAAGGACTTGGTACCTCACATTAGACCAACCACAAACATCCCCACACTTAAAACATGACCATCACCGAGAAACTGAAGGTGTAGGGTTAGAAAAACTTGGCCCATATTGCCGAGAAGGAATGTCAACTACTATCAAGATTGCATCCGGAAGCGTCGTCCACTGCAGGAGGTAACAAAGTGTCTTCACAGCACACGTTCTTCATCCTTCGTGGCAGGGACCAAGCGGCAGCACCCAGGAAGATAGCTAGTTGAAGGAATCACAGGAAATTCGTCACTAGTGAGGGATATTACACTCAACTCACGATCACTCAAATGGATTGAAAGAGAGTCACTCACCCCATTACTAATATCACTCGAGGAAATAAGGATGAAATCCCAGAGCTCACACGCGGGTTAGGAATTGACAAGGGAATGATGCAGAGGGAGTATGCCAGGGTGCACAATTGATGGTGCAACAGTGCGTCCAACCCGTCTGGCATAGGTGCAAGTAAGAAGGCCAGGAAGCCTTGCAGTGCAGCGAACAGAGTGATGTGTCCTGTGCTGATGGCAGAAACCCAGCCCGTGGGTGCATAGGGAAATGGGAACGTACCTGAATCCAAAGGTCGTAACGTCCCTCAATCCTCACCTCTCGGTAATTGATTGAAGAAACTCCAGTCACACTCAGCCCACCCTCTATCTCACGCTCCATTGAAAGATACAGAGGGCAGCCCTTTCCTGAAACCCATTGATGTAATCCTCACGGTCGCTTGTGCAGAGGTTGTATGCCTTGTGCGCATTTGATGGTGCAACTGTGCATCCCACCCTGTGCCGGCATACAGTGCAAGAAGGAAGGCCAGGCAGCCTTATAGTGCAGTGCACATGAACAAATCGTGCTTTAGAGAGGCCCATCCCGTGCATGCAACACTTCGTTCACACATCTCACCTCTCATTTGATTTGAAAGGAAAGACTGGTCACTCACCCCATCCTCTGTCTCACTCTTTGTTAGATACAGAGGGCAGCCCCCATACTCACGTCCCCATCCTGTTAGGATGAAAGCTCACATCACTCCAGGTGTTGGTGATGAAGATTATGTCAGCTATTGTTGTCATGAGGATCTTGAGGACGAGGCGTACCCAGGGAGGCAGCCTACAAATCTCCTACTTCAATGATTTTTAAGAAGAGTCGTCTGTTAAGAAGGGTAGACGGATTGATATTGCAAAGACATCGCACCAAGGGAGGTGGCTGCAAATTACTTGCTGAAGAGGTTCTGCTGGTGAGTCAGCCATCCTGAATTGTAGGGTACTACTACCTTTTCCACAGTCAGCTTCCCACCCAAGGGTATTTCCACCTTTTCTTGGAACGAGGCCTGTTATGTCAAGGAATTTCTTTCTTTTCTCCCATAATAGTTTTATTTATTTTGTTTTTTTTTCTATTTCTTTTTTTGCCTTTTTTTTCTTTTTTTTCTTTTTTTTCATTAAGAAAGAGAATGGTAGAAATACCATATGTCAGGACCAACCTCGCCACCGTTGTTGGATCAGACGAGAAGAGAACAAGGTCGGGTTGAGATGTTTCTACGAGGGGGTAGTAGAACGAGACTGCCTCATGAGGAGAATCATAATGGCTATCAGAAGCACGATGAGAAGGATAGTGCACTGCCCAAAAGGAAAAGGATAGGTCGGCTGTGATTGTCAAGATCCCAGAGAGGGAAGTATATCTTCAGGCAATAGCCATTGATGAGGAAAGGATCATCAGAGGCATCAATGGTTTGCACCTAAACAGAGCCATTAGGATTGATAGCAAGTACCTTGTACGGGCCCATCCACTGTTGTTGAAGCTTGCTAGGAAACTTGTCAAATCTCGAATCATAGGCTAGAACAAGATCACCTTCTTTGAACTCCTTGTGCTTGATGAAACTGTCATGATAGGCCTTGCGTTGTACTTGAGTAGTTTCCATACATTGTAGGGCCATCCGCCGTATCTCATCCAAGCATTCCAAGTGTAGGAGACGGCGTTGAAGTGACTCACTATCTCCCAAGCGTTCTTTAATTGCCACTCGCAAAGAGGGTAATTCCAGCTCAACAGGGAAGAGAGCTTCTGTACCATACACTAGCTGGAAAGGGGTCTGTCCTGTAGCTGCCTTATGGGAGGTTCTGTACGCCTAGAGGGCCTCTGTAAGTCGATCGTCCCAGTCGCGACGATGTGCGGCAATCGTTCTTGTCAGAATCGAGCAAAGGATGCAATTGGTGACTTCAACTTGGCCGTTGGCTCTGGGGTAATAAGGGGTGGACTTACGTTTGCGAATCTTATACAGCTCAATCAGCTCCTCCATAATTTTATTAAGGAAATGAGTACCTCTGTCACTTACTAGCTCGAGGGGACTGCCAAAACGGGTGATAATATTCTCGTACATAAACAGGGCTACGTTGTTACCATCATCCCACTTCAAGGCTTTAGCTTCACACCACTTTGTGACATAATCTGTATATACTAAGATGTATCTATTCTACTTTCGTCTCGTGGGTGGATCAATGGGACCCACAAAATCAATCCCCCACTTCTCAAATGGCTTTAGGGGAAGAATGGGTTGCAATGGCATGGAAATTTTTTTGGTGGGTTTCCCTATTCGCTGACAAGCATCACATCTCTTGCAGTAATCATATGCATCCTTGTGGAGGGTCAGCCCCACCAGTATCCTGCTAACAAAGCCTTCATGGCTGTCGCTTCTCCTTGAAGTGTCCACCACATGGTTTGTCATGACATGCTTTCAATATTATGCTGATTTCATCCCCTGCAACACATCTTTGTAGCACTTCATCTTTGCCTTTCTTGTACAAGGCTCCACCTAGCAAGGTGTAGGGAGCTGATTCTAACAGAAGATTCTTCTTCTCACGGCTTGAGATGCTAGGAGGATACTGTTGAATTGCCAGGAGGTTGGCTATGTCTGCATACCAGGGAGTAACTATTTCAACTAGAAACAAGGAAGCATCAGGAAGGTCTGGATTGTCCTGTTTCTCTTCTTCTGTTTGAGAGATTCATGATAGATGATCGGCTAGGACGTGGAAACGGCCAGGCTTAGTGACCACTTCAAAATCGAACTCCTAGAATAGGAGTAACCATCTCATCAGTCGTCCTTTAACATCTGCTTTATTCATCAGGAAGGACAGGGCTTCATGATCCACATAGAACTTGAAATGCATTGACAATAGATAATGCCGAAACTTCTCCAGTGCAAACACCATTGCCAAGCACTCAAGCTCTCACTGTATAGTTCCATTTCCTATCAGTGACGTTTTGGCTTGCATAATATATCGGTTGATCTAATTAAGAGGGGCCCTTTTGACATAGGACAACACCTAGCCCTTCAACTGATGCATCGGTGTGCACATGAAACTCCTTCGTCCAATTAGGAGGTTGTAAAATAGATGCTTGGATCAGGCACTGTTTTAGGGTATTAAGGGCCTCTTCACAGTCATCACTCCAAAGGAAATCAGCTTCTTTCCTTAGGAGCTTGTGCAGAGGGGCTGCCTTGGTTGCAAAATGTGCAATAAATCTTCTGTAGTAGCCCACATGGCCAAGAAATCCTCTTAATTTCTTGAGATTTGTTGGTGCTGTTAAGGTGGAAATCTTTTCAATCTTTGCCAGGTCTGTTGCAATCCCTTGTGTAGAGACAATATGGCCCAACAGAACTCCTGAGGAGACGCCAAAGACACATTTGTCGGGGTTGAGAGAAATCCCATACTCTCGGCATCTGTCAAAACATTGCTCTAGGTGTCCCCCAGTGCTCTCGGATCAAACTATAGACACAAAAGTCATCAAGATACACCTCAATGAAATCATACAAATGATTCTGGAAGGTAGCCATCATTACTCGTTGGAAGGTGGTAGGAGCATTACAGAGCCTAAATGGCATCACTCTATAGGCATAGGTCCCCCATTCTATGGTGAAGGTTGTTTTGGATTGGTCCTCTTCTGCGATTTGGACTTGGTTATATCCACTAAATCCATCCAAGAGGGAATACAGCTCATGGCCTGCCACTGTGTCCAACAGTTGGTCTATAAAAGGGATAAGGGAATGATCCTTCTTTATCTTCGAATTGAGCTTTCAGAAGTCGACACATATTCAAATTTTCCCGTTCTTCTTGGGTACTACCACAATGGGTGAAACCCATTCACTGTTAGCCACGAGATAGATGAACTCTGCTTCAAGAAGTTTCAATAATTCGGACTTCACTAGAGCAGAGTAATTAGGATTCATACGCCTTTGTCTTTGCCTTACAGGTTTGGCATAAGGCTTTAGGTAAATGTGATGTTGGCATACTATGGGATCAATCCCCTTTAGGTCTTTGTACGACCAAGCAAACACGTCTAAGTTCTCCTTTCTCGCAGGACCATTAGTTTTTCTTTTGGAAGATTGAGGACCACTTTCAAGTGATGTTCAATACCATCAGTATCCAAGAACATTACTTGTCTTTCACCTTCCACTTCACGGATAAATGTCCCATGGATTGCTTTTGGATAGAGGTCTGACTCTTTCAAGAGAGTAGTATCCTCGTCTGATGTTTCGCTAGAACCAGTATCCTCCTTCTGAACAGATAAATCATTTGTCTGTTGAGGTTGCTGGACTTAGGGATTCATCTTCAGAGGATGCATCCAGGAATGTTACATAGCACGGACTTTCTAGAGGCCGTGGCTCTAAAGGCTTTGGCTTCTGTTGACAAGGGGCATCATCATCATCTTTTCGCTAGACTGAACGGTTAGGGCAATAGGAGCCACTCGTGAACTTAATTTTTATGCTTTTAATCCATTACTTATACAGATTCTGTATACTTTGTGGTCCATTGATTAACCCAAATGGAACCGTAGTCATTCCATCCAGTACCTTGAGATATTCGGCATCTGAGGTCTCTATAGGGACATCAACAAAATCATCCTCTATCAGAGGGAATCTTCATCTGCACTTTCATAACGTGCTTCATTTTCTTCCTCATCATTTTTATCCTCTTCCTCTGGAGGCTCTGTCTCTCTACTACTGTAGAGGCTATGTAGGAGAAGAACAGATCTTCTGCCTCTGCATCTGCTTCTACTTCTGTCACCAGTTCTGACTCTACTTCTGCTTCTGGCTCTGGCTCTAGCTCTGTATCTGTTACTGTCTCTGTAACTATCTCTGTATCCACTCTGCCTCTGTTCTTTAGCCACTCTGTATCTGCTCTGCCTCTGTACTGTCTCTGCTCTGTAACTGTACTGTCTCTATACTGTGTCTGCTCTATCTCTGCAACAACTGCCATGTAATAGGGAGAACAGTACATCCATGCTTCTATTTCACTGTCAGAGGTGATTTACGAAGTTAATTCTAGTTGAGGCAGTAGGTATTTACCCATGGACAAGGATTTTACATACTGTGGCAGTTGGTTTACAGTGCCCACTGTTAGGGACTGTGCCTCTGTTTTCGTAGGAAAGATCTGCCTAACAGCCTCTTCATCTCCTGATGTACCATCTGTTACCTCATTTGAGGAGTCAGTTATGACTTCAATGGATGTGGATCCATTGCCTTTTTGCAATCCATACAGCTTTAACACTGCTTTATTGGGTCCTCTGCCTAGGGTTAGGGTTCCTTTGAACCAGTCCATCTTGGCTCTTGCTTCAAAAAGCCAAGGTCTTCCCAACAGTAGAGTATATGAGGTCCCATAAGAATTTGGTTTAACCACCAAGTATGTCAGCCAATAGTCTCTTCCTGCAAGAGTTGTTTTTACGTATGGGAGGATGCCCAACTGTTTGACTCTGCTTTGGTCTGCCAATCTGATAAGCCACTGTGTAGGTTGAATTCCTTGCAACCCTAAGTCCTTCATTGTGACATCCATCATTATGTTTATTCATAAGCCTCCATCAATCAGTGCATCTGAAATAAAGCATCCTTCTATCCATACACTAATCTCTGGGGTTCCAAGATCTAGGAAGGCATTAACCACATCGACTTCCTTTACAGGATCTGGGGCCTTATTGGTCTTGGTCGTTGTTGAAGGAGCAATCCTTAGTCCACACCTTCTTGTCAAGATGCTTTTTGAATCTCTTTTGGTAGTTGGGAGACATCATCAGCAATTGTCAAAATGTTAAGTTTGGTTTAAAAGTGTCTAGGTCTTTGACCAATTCATAATCTTTGATAGGATCCACAGGCTTTTCCAGCTTGCTGGGGAATGGGGCTACACCCATTTTCATCTTTCCTTTTTCTTCTAACAATTGCTGCATCTGCACTTCTTCTATTCCTGGAAGTGCTTCTGTATCTTCTATCTCTTGGGCCTCTGGTCCTATCTCTGGGACTGTCTCTGTAACTCTTTGTGGTACTATAGTGCTCTGTACTACACTGTTCTATTCTGTACTGCTTTGTCCCTCTGTAGGTAGGTTGAACTTCACAGTCTTTGCAGGAGAGTTATTTTCATTCTGAACCACTGGTTCCTTCTTCTTGGTACGTGTAACAGCAGCAACTTCCAACTCGACCAAATTGGAAGTAGGGTCTTGTACCTTTTGTTGGCTATCAGTGTACCTTTTGTTGGCTATCAGTGGCATTGGCCTTTACAGGGGCTGGACTGGGACAGTCCTTTGCAGTGTGGCCTTCTCCTTTGCATCGGGCTGCATAAGGGCTTGTAATCCACAGATCATCTAGGGTTTGGGAAATTTGATGAGATATGTCCCTTTTCTCCACACTTGTAACATTCCACCTTTGATCTCTGACCACCGCCAGACTGTCATCCTCTGTAACTTTGAGAGGGAAACCTCCTTGGACCAAAATTAGGACCAAATTCCCTAGGCTTTGGTCCAATACCCTGTGTTGTCATTTTGGATTCTAGCAAGTTGAATCTTGCATTTTCATCATTCTGTCTTCGTTCATGCATCTCTTTCAGAGAGCAAATATCCTCGGTATGGTTCTTCCACAAACAGTAGGAACAGAAGGCTCCAGGAATGGTTGGTTTTCGGGTACATTCAGTGGCTAAATATCCCGTTTGATGACACTTTCCGCACCATGTATTAGAGCGCATCACATCTCTTCCAGCTCCTGCAGGAGTGGATATATTGGCGGTATTCACCTTCACCGTCTGTAGCTGCTCTGTAATCACGTCCAGAAGCTCTTTCTTGATACTTGCAACTGAACTAGATAAGTAGTCCTTCAGATTTTCACCTCCTGAAGTACTTGTAGTCGGTTTTTGGGAAGCTTTGGTAATTACTGCATAAATTGGTTGGGTTGATCTAGAAGGGCCTCTGTTCTGACTCTGATTCAGAGCTCTTGTTGAGAATTGGGGTTGTTGATTCCAGTTGGTAGGGTTCCGCTGTTGTTGAGTTGCCATTGGAGGAATTGTTTGAGGCCACTGTTGTTGTGGTTGAGCCATCATTTGAGGCACTGTCGTCTGCGGTGACCACACTGGATTAGGTGCATTATACTGCGGCACTGTTTTCATTTGGGGATAGGGATAGGGAACTATCCCTGGGACTGCATTTGGTGGGTATACCATTCCTGGCATGGGAGGAGGTAAGACTCCTCTTCTTGGAGTCATTGATAGTCTTGCTTCAACTTTGTCATACAATCTTGCACCTTTCACTGCAGCTTGCAGATTGACTGGTCTTCTCAATTCTACGAACTTACGAACTTTTGGTTGTAGGCCCCTGAGAAACACTCCTTTCTGGATTCCTTCATCCAAATGATAGTTAGTCCATCTCTTTAGGATGGATTCCATTCACGAGACATAAGCTTCTACTCTTTCTCCAGAGGACTGACTTAGGTTCATGAACTCCTCTCGCATCCACTCTTCAAAACCTTCATGCCTAAATTTAGTGAGGAAGGCCAAGTTTAGGTCGTCCCATGTGCCAAAAGTTCTTGCTGCTTGTCTCTCATACCACTGAAATGCCACACCCTTGAAAGTGGTAGGAAAGATTGCTAACCAATGCTCAGGGGTTCTGGCATTGTTAGCCACACATGCTACCATGAATTCTGCTACATGAAGATTAGGGTCTTCATTGTACTCTCCCTTGAAAACTGGAAATGGGACTACATTTGCTGGCAATATTTCCAGGACGAATCTGACTAGGAAGGGGACCTTGAGTTGCCATGGGGACTTCTATAAAGATTGCTTTGAGGGCGTCAAAGGAGGCTTCTGCTACGAGCTCGTTCTCAGCTTTGATTTTTTCCTTCTCTCTTCTCACGTACCTCTGGACTCGTTCTAACACTTGCCTCTTTATTGCATCATTCATCAGGGGGTTGGCTTCAACCAGTTGGTCTGGACTCAACAGGATAGTATCAGAGAGGGCTTCAGTCTCTCATGGATTCTCTGGCCAATATCTCTTCTACTTCCTTCTTTTCAACATCTCTGAATTCAGCTTTCAAACCACTACATAGGGGGAGATATTCTGTTCTGAAAGTATCAAAACTCATTCTTCTTAGGATCGTTGTTGCATCATTATAATAATGCGAGCTTCTGAGAGTTTCAACAATGTATGTTGTGAAAAACACTCTGTCTACCAACTTCCAGTGGGTTGCTAATTGGACAAACAGAAGATTATCAGTGCACCAAGTGTTGAGATATCGAGCTCCACTCGTGATACGCCAGGGTGACCGTTGTGTATTTATGTCACCGACTTGTCAGTTGCAGATGCGGTTGGTACACCGCCCCTGAATAATAGCTACATGATAGCTATCCTTATCTACTCTAGTTCGTGGCTCAGTTAGTATGCCGCCTTAGTTAGTTGAGTTTGGTTTGAGACCCATATCTAGGGTTCTTCTATTTCTTTGTACTCGAGTTCTTTTGGCTTACACAACTAAGAAGAGAAAAACAGTTTTCAGCCTCCACCATTGTGTGTCTTCCCCCATTGTGCAAGCAAGAAAGCTACAAGTGAGACTCCTTCCTTCTCTCCCACAACCTTGACATGGTATCAGAGCCTTGTTCGTGGTAAGGAGCTCAAGAAAGCAAGCCAAGCTCGCGGTGTTCTGGTAAGAGGAGCAGTGTTGCTTTCATTTTCTGTTTTGGGAGCAGATCTCTGCAGGTAGCACAGCCGGAAATTGCAGGAGTGCATTGTCTCAGGTTGAGACGCCCTTCGCGCTGAAGTAAGAGGGCAGTATATGCTGCGGGAAAGAGCTTTAGCTCTTGGCGACCCTGTTTTTTTTATTTGAGGCCATTTCGGGGCCTGTTTTGAAGGCGGAAGTTTTCTGCACGCACTCAGGAAAAGACCCTATTTTATGCTGTGCGACCACTGTTCTACAGGTCGGTGAAAAGTTACTGTAGAGATTGCATCGTATGCTTGTGCTCAGAGACATTGGGAGTTTCAGAATCATCATTGGTTCCTGTTTATGCAAAATCGTCACTAGGAAGTGACTGTGTGGTCAAATACCACTTTCGCCAGTTTTGCAGACTTGCCCTTGTGAGGGTGAAGCTGTGTTTTTTGCAGTGACAAAATTTTTTGCAGTATTCTGTAATGGCATCTGATTCTCTTTCACAGATTGTCACTGAAAAGCTTGACAAGAACAACTTCCAGGCATGAAAGTTTAGAATGACGAATTTCCTTATGGGAAAATGATATTGGGAATTTGTTGCAGGAAATGAAGAAGAACCAGTTCTTCCTGATGTTCCCAATCAACAGCAAATGCAGGCATTCAAATCATGGCATGAGAGAGCCAGGAAAGTTATGTACTGGCTGTCTATCAGTATTTCAGACTCTATGATTGTGCATATTCAGGATGCAAGTACGCCAAAGGAGGCATGGGATACTTTGTCAAAAATGTATAGTACAAATACTCAAGCCAGGAAAATGCAGCTCAAGCAAGAGTTGCATAATGTGCAAAGAGAAAATATGAGCATCAATGACTACCACATGAAGGTGAAGAAGATTGCAGATGCACTTGCTTCCATTGGGTCGCCAGTGGAAGATGATGATTTAGTTTCTGTGACCTTGAATGGTCTAGGAAAGGATTATGCACAGTTTCGAACATCCATTTCCGTTCGTGAAAGATTTCCTGACTTTGAGGAGTTGATTGGTCTTCTAATTTCTGAGGAGCAGAGAAATGGTGGTGCATCTTCTTCAGGAGGAACTTCAAAAGAAGCTGTCTTCTACTCAAACGCTGGAAGAGGTAGAGGCAGAGGTAGAGGAGGCCGATTTGGAGGCCGTGGTAGAAATCAGAATATGCAGCAAACTCAAGAAAACCAGTCCTATGGAGGAGGACGTGGTAACTCTAGAGGCAGGGGGAGCCAAAGAGGTCGTGGTGGATGGCAAAGAGGTCAAAATGCAAACAGTAATGTTGAATGCTACTATTGTGGTAAAATGGGTCATATGGCTAAAGACTGCTATAAAAAGCAGAATGACATCATGAATGGAAAACTGCAACAAGGGAATTATGCATCTTCTAGTAGACAGGGTGATGACAGAAATGAACATTTGTTCATGGTGCAGCACATGAACAATTCTGTGACAAGTGCAGAAGAAAGCAACGATGTATGGTATGTTGACTCAGGTGCATCAAACCACATGACAGGTCATGCAGAATGGATGGAGGATGCAAGGAAAATGGAAAAACCAGGATTTGTGGAGACTGGTGATGATACTACACATCCTATTGTGCAGATTGGAAAAATTCCTTTGTCTATGCAGGATGGGAAAAAGAAATACCTGTCCGATGTATTTCATGTCCCGAATATCACCAAGAATCTGGTTTCTGTCGGTCAAATGGTTGAGCAGGGCTTGCAGGTCAGATTTAATCCTCATGGATGCTTTGTTGAGGATATGAAAAATAAAGGTCGCTTGATAGCAAAAGGAAAGAAGAAGGGCAGAATGTTTACATTGGATGCAGACATGTCTGAATTGAGTGCAGCAATGTTTGCACATGGGACCGGTGTAGTTGCAGATATTGATATCTGGCATAAACGCATTGGTCATGTTAATGTACAGCGACTTAAATCAATGCAGGCCCAAAATATTGTTGCAGGATTGCCAAAATTCAAGGTTGCAGAAATGCATAAGGTATGTGAAGCCTGTCAGTTTGGAAAACAGGCAAGGAAACCATTTCGTAGATATGTTCAAGAGAGTGAGAAGCCATTGGAATTAATCCACTCTGATGTGTGGACTACTAAAGCTGCATCTCTTGGAGGCTATCATTATTTTGTCATTTTTATTGATGACTATAGCAGAAAAATTTGGGTGTATTTTATGAAAAAGAAAAGTGAAGTTTTTGGGCATTTCAAAACCCTTAAAGCTATGGCTGAAAAAGAAACAGGTCTGCAAATAAAATGCCTGAGGTCAGATGGAGGGGGAGAGTACCTCTCAAATGAGTTTGCAAAGTTCTTGCAGGAGCATGGCATAAAGCAGCAATATTCATGCAGTTATACCCCACAACAAAATGGAATTGCAGAAAGGAAAAACAGGCATATTGGAGAGGTATCTCGTGCCATGCTCAATGAAAAAGACTTGCCAGATTTTTATTGGGCTGAAGCAGTTGCTACAGCAGTCTACATAATGAACAGGACTCCCACTGCAGCAATACATGGAATGACTCCAGAGGAGAGGTATACTGGTAGGAAACCAGATATTTCTCATTTGAAAATTTTTGGTTGCATTGCCTATGTACATGTGCCAGATGAGCTGAGATCCAAGTTGGATCCAAAAGCTGAGAAGTGCATCTTTATTGGTTACTCTCTGCAGCAAAAAGGGTATAGATGCTATAACCCTTATACTCGTAAGTTTACAGTGAGCAGAGATGTTGTTTTTGATGAGATGAGTAGCTGGTATAAACCAATAAATGTGATTGATGATGTAGATGCACAAAATGGTAATGCTGCACAGAATTCACAGCAGCAGTCACAAAATATTAGTGGACCTGGAGCGTCCTCTAGCAGTGGTTCACATTCTTCGCCATGGACAGGCAGATTGAGATCAGGAGAATCTTCTCAAAGTAATACAGATAATGGTATGCAGGTATCACGAAAAGGAAAAGAGAAGGTTGATCAGCCCATGTTTGATGTGAATGTAGGTCACTCTTATGTGGATGGTGAATCCAGTGGCTCAGAACAGAGCATTGATGATGAGTTGGGTATTCCTTCTATTGTTACACCTGGAGTAAGGAAGACCAGAGATGTTTTGAGAGCACCTGGGAGTGAACCCACTTTGCGCAGGTCTACCAGAGTTAGGTATCCTGTGGATAGGCTGAAATATGATGGATTTACAGCCATTCACTATGCATATATGGTCAAGGTGATACAGGAACCAGAACCCACTTCTTTTGAGCAAGCCATGGGAAAAGAAAAATGGGAGAAAGCCATGGATGAAGAAATGGATGCCTTGGAAGCAAACGCTACATGGGAATTGGTACCTTTGCCTAAAGGTAAGAATGCAATTGGCTGTAAGTGGGTTTATAAGGTGAAGCACAATGCTGATGGTTCTGTGAACAGATACAAGGCAAGATTAGTAGTCAAGGGGTATGCACAAACATATGGCATTGACTATGAAGAAACATTCAGTCCGGTTGCAAGGATGGCAACCGTAAGAGCAGTCATTGCTATGGCTGCATCAAAGGGATGGTCTTTACATCAGATGGATGTAAAGAATGCCTTCTTGCATGGTGATTTGCAAGAAGAGGTCTATATGGAGCAGCCACCAGGTTATGTGCATGCTATTCATCCTGAGTTTGTTTGCAGGTTGAAGAAAGCCTTGTATGGCTTGAAGCAAGCACCTAGAGCATGGTCTGACAAGATAGGACAGTATCTTGTCACTATTGGCTTTCAGATTTCCAAGGCAGATTTCTCACTTTATGTGAGAAAAACAGAGAAAGGTATTATGCTACTTGTCATTTATGTTGATGATTTGATTATGACAGGTGACAGTGATGAAGATATCCTTCATGTGAAAATGCTATTGAAGCAGAAGTTTGAGATGAAGGATTTGGGAGAGCTGCGTTATTTCTTGGGCATTGAGGTGATTAGATCACCAAGTGGGATACAGCTCTTGCAGAGGCAGTATGGATTGGACATGCTGTCCAAATATGGGATGACAGGCTGTAAGCCTATTTCAGTTCCTTTGGAGCAGAATGTGAAGCTGAGCACAGATGCAGGTGAGCTTCTAGAAGACCCTACTATGTACAGACGCATAGTAGGAAGTTTGATTTATATGACTATTACCAGGCCAGATTTGAGCTATGCTGTTGGATTGGTAAGTCAGTTTATGCAGGCTCCAAGGAAACCGCATTTGGATGCGGCTAGACGCATACTCAGGTATGTGAAGTCCACATTGCAGTATGGACTATTTTATGAGACTGGGGTTCAGATACAGCTGCATGGATACACTGATGCTGATTGGGCTGGTAGTATTTCTGATAGACGATCTACCAGTGGATATGTTTTCTCTTTTGGGAGTGGTGCAGTCACTTGGAGCAGCAAGAAACAACCTACAGTTGCCTTGTCGAGCACAGAGGCCGAGTACAGGGGTGCAGCAATGGCTGCATGTGAGGTAGCTTGGTTGCATAAGCTACTTTATGATATGCATCAGTCTACAGATGGGCCAGTTGTCATTTATTGTGACAACATGAGTAGTATACACTTGGCAAATAACCCAGTCTATCATGCTAGAACAAAGCACATTGAGGTGCATTATCACTATGTGCGGGAGAGGGTTTTACTAGGTCTTATTGATCTAGTTTATGTCAGCACAGAGGATCAGGTAGCTGACATATTCACGAAGGCATTGGGCGCAGAGAAGCTGCGCAAGTTCAGAGACCTGCTTGGTGTGTAGGAATTGGGATTGAGCTCGAGGGGGAGTGTTGAGATATCGAGCTCCACTCGTGATACGCCAGGGTGACCGTTGTGTATTTATGTCACCGACTTGTCAGTTGCAGATGCGGTTGGTACACCGCCCCTGAATAATAGCTACATGATAGCTATCCTTATCTACTCTAGTTCGTGGCTCAGTTAGTATGCCGCCTTAGTTAGTTGAGTTTGGTTTGAGACCCATATCTAGGGTTCTTCTATTTCTTTGTACTTGAGTTCTTTTGGCTTACACAACTAAGAAGAGAAAAACAGTTTTCAGCCTCCACCATTGTGTGTCTTCCCCCATTGTGCAAGCAAGAAAGCTACAAGTGAGACTCCTTCCTTCTCTCCCACAATCTTGACACCAAGCATCCCATGTATCTTGCTGTTGAGCATCCATGAACAAATCCCAACTCTTTTCCTTCTTGTCTTCGTGAACCTCCACAAACAAAGACTCGTGAAGCTTCTTCACAATCTCCCACTTGATGATGTCTGGAAACTTCTCATGAATGCCAAATCTTCCATGGATTCTCATTCTCTCTGTTTCTGCTCTTTAGTTTATTCCCAAATAGTTTGCCACCAAGATGCAAGTTTCTATTGCTTCAACAGGAAGAGGAAACTTCCACCACATAGAGCATGCATCATGATGTTGATATGCTTCCGCCATTGTGGGATGAACTTCTTGTGGAAAGTGGCTTTGATTATGAGAAATTCCAACTCTTTAGTGGAAGAAAAAACTTTGCAAACATCCATTGAATTCTTCTCTTCTTGGCAATGCCATTTTCAGCCTCTTCTGGTGCTTGTTGATGGCAAGTTTCCTCGGTTGTGCACCAAAAACATGGAGCCCCAAGAGGAACACCAAGGAAAAGGGAATTCTCTTGCAAGAAAATCTATCTTGTAACATCAACAAGCTTTTATTTCATTCTTTTGATCATCAAAACAAAGAAAACAACAAATCTTTCGTGTACAGATCGGATGCCTAAGTGCGCGTAGTGAGCGTTAGAAGGTCCCGAAGAACAAAAGAACTCTACTTTTTGCACACAAATCAATGTAGAAAGCTTGCACAACATGAACAAGAGACCAATTGGGTGTAATCTGCCCCCATGCCTTGTGTGAGGGCTCCATAAAGCATGTATTTCATATATTAATCATATTCAAGCTCAAATAATAGCCCGAATTACAAAATAGCACGCTTTAGCTTTTGAGTTTGCTTTTGTACCAAATAGAATTAAAGCTAATGGGCGCCCAAGAAGTCAGGTGTACCCAAATATAATGTCCAATACAAATATCTAAATCGTGCGCCCATGCACATACAAAAATAATAAATAAATATCAAGTGCCTTGATAAATAAGTGCGACAAAATATAGACACCATGCTTAAGACACGCGCCCATCAAAATATTGACGATAACTTTGAATACACGCTATCCTCCAATGCTTTCCACTGCCACCGCTGCTATCTCTACACATTGACTAAAGCATTCACAATCGTTAGTAAAATAATACAATTAAACCGACAAAAGTGAATACCTAGCAGTCTTCAGCTACATAAATAAATTGGTTAGAAATCAATCCTAACCTTAATTTATCACGAGTGCGCACTCTAAACTCATAAACGTTTATTAATTTAAATATGTATTTTGCGAAATCACCCACTATGGAATCACCCATGTACAAACTAAATTAACAAAACGCCTGAAAAGGATAGGCGTCCCCATCGACTTCTCGCACAAAGAATCCACTTTGTGTATGAGCCCTGGTAATAAAATCTTACGGAATCCCCCGTAAAACCTCACGGAATCCACCATGGCATGGAATCACCCATGTACACACTAAATTAACAAAACGCCTGAAAAGGATAGGTGTCCCCATCGACTTCTCGCACAAAGAATCCACTTTGTGTATGAGCCTCGGTAATAAAATCTTACGGAATCCCCCGTAAAACCTCACGGAATCCACCGTGTAATATGCCTCCTGGCATCATACCCCCGGGGTGGGATAGCAATTGTCCGCAATTGCTATTAGCTCAATGTGGAGCTAACAAAGTGGGGAAAGCATTTAAGTCTCTAGTGTGCATCCATTGGGCCTCTTCAACAGGATGGTTTTTAAACTTGACCAAATATCTAGAGTATCTACGGCCAGTTCTAGTAGTCAGAAAGTCAATATCTATAATAGTTTCAGGCTCAAGGATTTCAGTCTCATCATCTAGCAAAGGTGGGTTTTCATAGATAGGGTGTACAGGTAATTGGCCTCTAAAGGGTCGTAATAAACTAATATGAAAGGTGCTATGAATTTTCCAATGTTGTGGTAATTCTAGTTCAAATGAATTGTCATTGATTTTGTGAATGATCTTGAATGGTCCATAGAATCTAGGTGCTAATTTCACAACTGGGTGTTTATCTACACTTTGTAATCTACGTTTTTCTATTTGTAACCAAACATAATCATCAACTTTAAAATTCATAGCTTGTCTTTTCTTATTTGCTTGTTTTGTATATAATTGCTGGGCTTTGGCAATCATATATTTAACTTCATCAAAAATAGTAGCGTGCATGTTAGCAATATCATCAGCAGTTTGAATTTTGTTTAATAATGATGCAACAGGTGTAGGCAATCTATATCCATAAATAACTTCAAATGGTGCTTTCTTTGTAGTTGTGTGGGGTGTATTATTATATGCAAACTGAAGTAAATGTAAATATGTATCCCATGTATTTGATTTTGAAATAGTGTAAGCACGTAAAAGATCTAGATTAGTATTGTTAGTAGCTTCTGTTTGACCATTAGTTTCAGGATGAAATGCAGATGAAAAATCAATCTTTGTTCCTAAGTTAGCAAACAAAGTAATCCAAAAATTATTACAAAATCTAGAATCACGATCAGACATAATAACTTTTGGTAAACCATGATTAGTGAAAACGGTTTTCAAAAATAATTGAGCTGCTTGAGATGCAGTTAAAGTTTTCTAGCATGGAATGAAATATGCTTGTTTGCTAAACCTGTCTACAACAGTCCAAATCATATCATGGTTAGCTTTAGTGCTAGGTAAACGAGTGATAAAATCCATTGAAATCTTTTCCCATGGTCGTGATGGAATAGATAGTGGCATTAGTAAACCATATTGTTTACCATAGCGTCTTTTAACTCGTTGACAAACTAAACATTCAGATACAAAGTTAGATACATCAGTGTCCATATGTGGCCAATAAAAATCTTCAGTCAATGTACGCAAAGTAGATATAATACCTCTATGACCTTGATATGGACGACAATGAATCTCATTCAAAACAAATGATCTAAATGGAACTGCCACACACAATCTTTTTTCATAAAACATAAATCCATTATTGTAAGACAGTGAATCAATAGGAATCAAATTATTTGCAACTAATTTATTCCAATCAGCATGAAAAGTAATATCCTGATGATAAGTATCTTTCATAGGGATAAGGGAATCAAATGATGTCACAGAAATATTATGAATTGTTGGTCTTCTACTTAAAGCGTCGGCTAAAACATTCTATTTTCCTAGTTGATATTATATAAGGGGATGAAAACTTTGAATGAAAGCTGCCCATTTAATATGTCGATCAGATATTTGGGGTTGACTAAGGAGATGTCTAATGCTTTGTTGGTCAGTCTTGATCATAAATTTTAAACCCATTAAATAATGTTTCCATTGACATAAGGCTTGTACTAGGGCTAGCAATTCTTTATCATATGTATAATATTTAAGTTCGGATGGTTTCAGTTTACAACTAGAATAGGCTATGGGGTGATTATCTTGCATAAGGACGGCTCCTACTCCAGATCCACTAGCATTACTAATAACTACTAAAAAGAATTGGTCTATTGAAATCAGGTAGTTGTAATATAGGAGCATGGATGAATGCATGTTTCAATAAATCAAAAGATTTTTGTTGATTGTCAGTCTAGTTATACACAATACCATTCTTTAAAAGTTTATTAAAGGTAATGCAAGTAATGAAAAATTTCGCACAAATTTTCTGTAAAAACTAGCAAGACCTAGAAAAGAACGTAACTCATGCATATTTTTGAGTATGGGCCAATTTAAAATTGCTTCTATCTTTTTAGGGTCAACCTTAATACTTTCTGATGAAACAATATGTCCTAGATATTCAATTTCTGTTTGAAAAAATTCACTCTTTTCTGGATTAGCATACAATTGATTATCTTTTACCAACTTGAAAACTAAAGACAGATGTTCATAATGCTCATTCTCATTTTTACTGAATACCAATATATCATCAAAGAATACTATGACACAATGCTGATATTTCAAAAATATGCGATTCATCATGCGACTAAATGTAGCTGGTGCATTAGTTAGACCGAAAGGCATCACTAGAAATTCATAGTGTCCAAATTGTGTTCTAAATGCAGTTTTGAATATATCAGATTTATCCAATCTTACTTGATGATAACCAGATTTAAGATCTATCTTACTAAATATGGTAGATCCTTGTAGTTTATCCATAAGATCATCTACCCTAGGAATCAGATATCTATTCTTAACGGTAATTTTATTTAGGGCACGATAATCAATGCACATGTGATAAGTATTATTATTATTCTTTACTAATAAAACAGGTGCACAAAATGGAGAACTACTAGGTCTAGTTAATCCTCTGTTAATCAATTCTTCTATTTGATTTTGAATTTCTTTCTGTTCAATTTGGTTATGCCTATATGGTGCTTTACATGGTGGTTGTGTACCAGGAATTAAATCTATTTTGTGATCTTCAGGTCGTGACGGTGGTAGTCCAGGTGGTAAATCATCAGAAAAACAATCTTTAAATTGAGCAAGAAATTGTGTATGCCTAGGATGCATATGTTTTTCTTTAGCTTGAAGTTCATTCACCCATATTAAATAAGATTTGCTACTTTTACGTAATGCACGTTTAGCTTGAGTATGAGTAAGCAGTGGAAATTTATTAGAAGGGTGCATACCAGGCAATGCAATTGGTTTTCCTTGAAAATAAATTTTAATTGAATGCGTAGAATAATCTATGTCAGGATTATACTAATGACGCCAAGGCATTCCTAAGATAATGTCACTAGACTGCAAAGGTACAAGTAGGAAATTTCTTCGTTCAGTATATTCACCAATTTTAATTTCTAAATTATGCACCTCTTGTGTTCCATTATATCTTGTGTCTAGAAATTTAGCTATAGTGCGATAATGTGTAGAAACAGTTTGTAAATTCAATTCTTTCACTAACTTTGCAAAAATATAGTCATATATGCTACCATCATCATGTAAAATAGTCTTTTCTTTACCATGCACAAAACATTTCATTGTCAACAAAGAATATGGAGATGGCATACCTGGCAAAGTATCCGAAGTAGTACCAATGTCGTCATCATCTTCCGTAAAATCAAGCATTTCCTCACGTTCTTCTTCTTCCATTGCTCCAAAATAATTGATATGGGCAGGTGGCTTTTTGGTTTGGCAATTGGCTGCTAGTTGTCCAGGTTTATGGCATTTGTAACAAACTATGGGTTTGGCTTTAGATACATTGTTGGTAATGGCAGGGAGTTTAGGAATGTTGGGATTTGGCTGTGAGGATGGCTTAGGGTTTGGATTGGTGTTTGATGGCAAAGTAGGTGGATGTGTCCAAGACTTACGGAATGAAGATGGAAGAAAACGACTTTGATTGAATCTTCGAAAATTTGAATTGAATTGTTTAGAACCATAGTTACCATTAGTTTGAAATTGTTGTGGTCGCTTGTCTCTTCCACGAATCTTGTCTTCAGTGTCATGAGCCAAGGAAATTGCATCTTCAAGGGTTGTTGGCTTGAACATATTGACTTCAGCATAATAATGTCCAAGTAGGCCAAACATAAACTTGCGTTTGTGAGTTGCTTCAGGTACATCTTTGAGCATGCGTAGTTGCAGTAGGGCATTCCAAAAATGTACAGTGTATTGGGAAATAGTTTCGCGATCTCTTTGCTGTAGAAGATCCCATTGCTTTATGGCTTTTTCATGGAATTGAGGAGGAAGGAAATTCTGCAAAAACTTCTTTTGAAAACTCTCCCAGGTAGTGGGACAATCAATGCTCTTGCGGACCACAGTCCACCATAAAGATGCTCGATCGACTAAATGATTAGTGACACAGTTAATTTTGTCTTTCTCAGCATATGTTTCTTCATGAAAGTAATCATCAAATTGACTGATAAATGCAAGCACAGTCTTTCCATCTCATGATCCATTGAAAGTACGAAATTTGAAGTTTCTTTTACTTATCTTTGTTTCTTTGTGGATGGATTGGGCTTCGAGTGTTGCATCGATGGTACATCGTATAAGATCTTTGGGTTGCGGTCCATCTTTGTCGGTGGTAGTTTGTTGTTGTAGATTGGCCAATTGAACTTGCAAAGCTTGTCGGGCTCTTCGTTCTTCATCAAGCTGCATCATAATCAAATCTAACTTTTGTTCCATCGTTGGTTCGGGTAAATCACCTTCAGCCATAAGATCATCCATGTTTTGTTCCGTCATCCTGTAAAATCCAAAAGACCTCACACTCTCGAAATTTGATTAGTGGGATGAGCGTAGCTCAAAGGTGGGTATACAAGGCTTGTAAATTTTTGTTTGGCTTTTATGATCTTTCTCTTTTGCGATTGTGGTATTCGTTGTCTTCATAGAAACTGCGTATGACCTTTAGCGTTTGCTGAAACTGGTTCAGCAAGTCTGCAAATAGGAAGAGGGTCTTCTAGAGAGCAATACCGTAATTTTGTGCTTCTGTGTGTGAACAGTCTTTATGGAAATGGTTGAAGTAAGTCTTTTATTGACTTCTATGGACTTAGGTGACTTGCAAAAGTAAGAGAACTTGGGAGACTTAGTGGATTTAGGAGCTTAACTAACTAAGCTTAAGAATCTAAATTGTCAATGAATTCGATTTTAGGAGGGGGGGGGGGGCGTTTTTCGCTGCCGATTCAGACGTGAAGATGCCTCGTTACCAAATCATAAAATTGGGGGCCCTTAAGCTTTGTAATAAGCTTTTTAAGCTTTAAGATAAAGCTTTTAAAATTTTTGGCTATGGAGCTTATCTGTTTGTCTGGTTGAAAAACATCTTGAAGAAGGAGCTTTCCACGTGGTCCTCCACCTCCTCAGGCCGGTCCTTCGCGATCAGAGAGTGCAGAAGGGGGTTCTTGACCGCCAGGAACACACCGGTATTGACCGTTTGCGATGAAACTGACTGTAGAGCTCGATCGTTCCAAGAGCTCCGCCTTCGTGCAAGATGGTAAGGGATTGCAAGCTCTCGATCTCAGCTTCGCTCTGATACCAATGAACAAGAGACTAATTGGGTGCAATCTCCCCCCATGCCTTGTGTGAGCGCTCCACAAAGCATGTATTTCATATATTAATCATCGTCAAGCTCAAATAATAGCCCAAATTACAAAATAGTACGCTTTAGCTTTTGAGTTTGCTTTTGTACCAAATAGAATTAAAGCTAATGGGCCCCCAAGAAGTCAGGCATACCCAAATATAATGTCCAATACAAATCTTTAAATCATGCGCCCATGCGCATACAAAAATAATAAATAAATATCAAGTGCCTTGATAAATAAGTGCGAAAAAATATAGACGCCATGCCTAAGACACGCGCCCATCAAAATATTGACGATAACTTTGAATACACGCTATCCTCCAATGCTTTCCACTGCCACCGCTGCTATCTCTACACATTAACTAAAGCATTCACAATCGTTAGTAAAATAATACAATTAAACCGACAAAAGTGAATACCTAGCAGTCTTCAGCTACATAAATAAATTGGTTAGAAATCAATCCTAACCTTAATTTATCACGAGTGCGCACTCTAAACTCATAAACATTTATTAATTTAAATATGTATTTTGCGGAATCACCCGCTATGGAATCACCCATGTACACACTAAATTAACAAAACGCCTGAAAAGGATAGGTGTCCCCATCGACTTCTCGCACAAAGAATCCACTTTGTGTATGAGCCTCGGTAATAAAATCTTACGGAATCCCCCGTAAAACCTCACGGAATCCACCGTGTAATATGCCTCCTAGCATCATACCCCCGGGGTGGGATAGCAATTGTCCGCAATTGCTATTAGCTCAATGTGGAGCTAACAAAGTGGGGAAAGCATTTAAGTCTCTAGTGTGCATCCATTGGGCCTCTTCAACAGGATGGTTTTTAAACTTGACCAAATATCTAGAGTATCTACGGCCAGTTCTAGTAGTCAGAAAGTCAATATCTATAATAGTTTCAGGCTCAAGGATTTCAGTCTCATCATCTAGCAAAGGTGGGTTTTCATAGATAGGGTGTACAGGTAATTGGCCTCTAAAGGGTCGTAATAAACTAATATGAAAGGTGCTATGAATTTTCCAATGTTGTGGTAATTCTAGTTCAAATGAATTGTCATTGATTTTGTGAATGATCTTGAATGGTCCATAGAATCTAGGTGCTAATTTCACAACTGGGTGTTTATCTACACTTTGTAATCTACGTTTTTCTATTTGTAACCAAACATAATCATCAACTTTAAAATTCATAGCTTGTCTTTTCTTATTTGCTTGTTTTGTATATAATTGCTGGGCTTTGGCAATCATATCTTTCACTTCATCAAAAATAGTAGCGTGCATGTTAGCAATATCATCAGCAGTTTGAATTTTGTTTGATAATGATGCAACAGGTGTAGGCAATCTATATCCATAAATAACTTCAAATGGTGCTTTCTTTGTAGCTGTGTGGGGTGTATTATTATATGCAAAGTGAAGTAAATGTAAATATGTATCCCATGTATTTGATTTTGAAATAGTATAAGCACATAAAAGATCTAGATTAGTATTGTTAGTAGCTTCTGTTTGACCATTAGTTTCAGGATGAAATGCAGATGAAAAATCAATCTTTGTTCCTAAGTTAGCAAAGAAAGTAATCCAAAAATTATTACAATATCTAGAGCATGATTAGTGAAAACGGTTTTCAAAAATAATTGAGCTGCTTGAGATGCAGTTAAAGTTTTCTTGCATGGAATGAAATATGCTTGTTTGCTAAACCTGTCTACAACAGTCCAAATCATATCATGGTTAGCTTTAGTGCTAGGTAAACGAGTGATAAAATCCATTGAAATCTTTTCCCATGGTCGTGATGGAATAGATAGTGGCATTAGTAAACCATATTGTTTACCATAGCGTCTTTTAACTCGTTGACAAACTAAACATTCAAATACAAAGTTAGATACATCAGTGTCCATATGTGGCCAATAAAAATCTTCAGTCAATGTACGCAAAGTAGATATAATACCTCTATGACCTTGATATGGACGACAATGAATCTCATTCAAAACAAATGATCTAAATGGAACTGTCACACACAATCTTTTTTCATAAAACATAAATCCATTATTGTAAGACAGTGAATCAATAGGAATCAAATTATTTGCAACTAATTTATTCCAATCAGCATGAAAAGTAATATCTTGATGATAAGTATCTTTCATAGGGATAAGGGAATCAAATGATATCACAGAAATATTATGAATTGTTGGTCTTCTACTTAAAGCGTCGGCTAAAACATTCTATTTTCCTAGTTGATATTGTATAAGGGGATGAAAACTTTGAATGAAAGCTGCCCATTTAATATGTCGATCAGATATTTGGGGTTGACTAAGGAGATGTCTAATGCTTTGTTGGTCAGTCTTGA
The DNA here is from genome assembly GCF_053477565.2 of Lygodium microphyllum. Taxonomy (NCBI): domain Eukaryota; kingdom Viridiplantae; phylum Streptophyta; class Polypodiopsida; order Schizaeales; family Lygodiaceae; genus Lygodium; species Lygodium microphyllum. The sequence continues at coordinate 34,969,352 of NC_141159.1, forward strand.
TCATAAATTTTAAACCCATTAAATAATGTTTCCATTGACATAAGGCTTGTACTAGGGGTAGCAATTCTTTATCATATGTATAATATTTAAGTTCGGATGGTTTCAATTTATAACTAGAATAGGCTATGGGATGATTATCTTGCATAAGGACGGCTCCTATTCCAGATCCACTAGCATCAGTAATAACTACTAAAAAGAATGGTCTATTGAAATCAGGTAGTTGTAATATAGGAGCATGGGTTAATGCATGTTTCAATAACTCAAAAGATTTTTGTTGATTGTCAGTCTAGTTATACACAATACCATTCTTTAAAAGTTTATTAAAGGTAATGCAAGTAATGAAAAATTTCGCACAAATTTTCTGTAAAAACTAGCGACCTAGAAAAGAATGTAACTCATGCATATTTTTGAGTATGGGCCAATTTAAAATTGCTTCTATCTTTTTAGGGTCAACCTTAATACTTTCTGATGAAACAATATGTCCTAGATATTCAATTTCTGTTTGAAAAAATTCACTCTTTTCTGGATTAGCATACAATTGATTATCTTTTACCAACTTGAAAACTAAAGACAGATGTTCATAATGCTCATTCTCATTTTTACTGAATACCAATATATCATCAAAGAATACTATGACACAATGCTGATATTTCAAAAATATGCGATTCATCATGCGACTAAATGTAGTTGGTGCATTAGTTAGACCGAAAGGCCTCACTAGAAATTCATAGTGTCCAAATTGTGTTCTAAATGCTGTTTTGAATATATCAGATTTATCCAATCTTACTTGATGATAACCAGATTTAAGATCTATCTTACTAAATATGGTAGATCCTTGTAGTTTATCCATAAGATCATCTACCCTAGGAATCAGATATCTATTCTTAACGGTAATTTTATTTAGGGCACGATAATCAATGCACATGTGATAAGTATTATTATTCTTCTTTACTAATAAAACAGGTGCACCAAATGGAGAACTACTAGGTCTAGTTAATCCTCTGTTAAGCAATTCTTCTATTTGATTTTGAATTTCTTTCTGTTCAATTTGGTTATGCCTATATGGTGCTTTACATGGTGGTTGTGTACCAGGAATTAAATCTATTTTGTGATCTTCAGGTCGTGACGGTGGTAGTCCAGGTGGTAAATCATCAGAAAAACAATATTTAAATTGAGCAAGAAATTGTGTATGCCTAGGATGCATATGTTTTTCTTTAGCTTGAAGTTCATTCACCCATATTAAATAAGATTTGCTACTTTTACGTAATGCACGTTTAGCTTGAGTATGAGTAAGCAGTGGAAATTTATTAGAAGGGTGCATACCAGGCAATGTAATTGGTTTTCCTTGAAAATAAATTTTAATTGAATGCGTAGAATAATCTATGTCAGGATTATACTAATGACGCCAAGGCATTCCTAAGATAATGTCACTAGACTGCAAAGGTACAAGTAGGAAATTTCACGAATTTTAATTTCTAAATTATGCACCTCTTGTGTTCCATTATATCTTGTGTCTAGAAATTCAGCTTTAATGCGATAATGTATAGAAACAGTTTGTAAATTCAATTCTTTCACTAACTTTGCAAAAATATAGTCATATATACTACCATCATCATGTAAAATAGTCTTTTCTTTATCATGCACAAAACATTTCATTGTCAACAAAGAATGTGGAGTTGGCATACCTGGCAAAGTATCCGAAGTAGTACCAATGTCATCATCATCTTCCGTAAAATCAAGCATTTCCTCACGTTCTTCTTCTTCCATTGCTCCAAAATAATTGATATGGGCAGGTGGCTTTTTGGTTTGGCAATTGGCTGCTAGTTGTCCAGGTTGATGGCATTTGTAACAAACTATGGGTTTGGCTTTAGATACATTGTTGGTAATGGCAGGGAGTTTAGGAATGTTGGGATTTGGCTGTGAGGATGGCTTAGGGTTTGGATTGGTGTTTGATGGCAAAGCAGGTGGTTGTGTCCAAGACTTACGGAATGAAGATGGAAGAAAACGACTTTGATTGAATCTTCGAAAATTTGAATTGAATTGTTTAGAACCATAGTTACCATTAGTTTGAAATTGTTGTGGTCGCTTGTCTCTTCCACGAATCTTGTCTTCAGTGTCATGAGCCAAGGAAATTGCATCTTCAAGGGTTGTTGGCTTGAACATATTGACTTCAGCATAATAATGTCCAAGTAGGCCAGACATAAACTTGCGTTTGTGAGTTGCTTCAAGTACATCTTTGAGCATGCGTAGTTGCAGTAGGGCATTCCAAAAATATACAGTGTATTGGGAAATAGTTTCGCAATCTCTTTGCTGTAGAAGATCCCATTGCTTTATGGCTTTCCATGGAATTGAGGAGGAAGGAAATTCTGCAAAAACTTCTTTTGAAAACTCTCCCAGGTAGTGGGACAATCAATGCTCTTGCGGACCACAGTCCACCATAAAGATGCTCGATCGACTAAATGATTAGTGACACATTTAATTTTGTCTTTCTCAGCATATGTTTCCTCATGAAAGTAATCATCAAATTGACTGATAAATGCAAGCACAGTCTTTCCATCTCATGATCCATTGAAAGTACGAAATTTGAAGTTTCTTTTACTTATCTTTGTTTCTTTGTGGATGGATTGGGCTTCGAGTGTCGCATCGATGGTACGTCGTATAAGATCTTTGGGTTGCGGTCCATCTATGTCGGTGGTAGTTTGTTGCAAATTGGCCAATTGAACTTGCAAAGCTTGTCGGGCTCTTCGTTCTTCATCGAGCTGCATCATAATCAAATCCAACTTTTGTTCCATCGTTGGTTCGGGTAAATCACCTTCAGCCATAAGATCGTCCATGTTTTGTTCCGTCATCCTGTAAAATCCAAAAGACCCCACACTCTCGAAATTTGATTAGTGGGATGAGCGTAGCTCAAAGGTGGGTATATAAGGCTTGTAAATTTTTGTTACGCACTTTAAGCTTTCAGATCTAGTAGCTGCTTTATAACGCTGAACCTTGCGGCGATTAAATGGAGGTTCAAACAACCTCCGTTTCAGGACTTTGGATGCATCTTGTATTGCATGATAGGTATATCTCCTTGCATATAGAACGAAAATTGTAGGGGTTTTGAGTGACCAACAAGTGTATATTTGGAATCACACAAGTATCCCTCAATGTATCTCTTAAAGTCAAACACATGTGCCAATAAGAAAGGTGTAAGACTTGTCATCTAGCATGATCGAAAATATTCCATAAGATGAGGAAAAGCGAAGGTCATGCTCGTCCTTAGCTTTTCTAAAAATTTGTTGAACATTGCATCAATGTCTTCATGTGTATGACCCATCATGAGAAACCCAAGCTGGATCATCTTGAATGTTCCTCCTGCAACAAGCAATGATAGATATGCAAAGAGATAGTGATTTTTATTTTCTGATCCACAATTATCAAGTTGAAGTAGTAATCTTTCTCTTTTGCGATTGTGGTATTCATTGTCTTCATAGAAACTGCCTATGACCTTCAGCGTTTGTTGAAACTGGTTCAACAAGTCTGCAAATAGGAATAGGGTCTTCTAGAGAGCAATACCGTAATTTTGTGCTTCTGTGTGTGAACAGTCTTTATGGAAATGGTTGAAGTAAGTCTTTTATTGACTTCTATGGACTTAGGTGACTTGCAAAAGTAAGAGAACTTGGGAGACTTAGTGGATTTAGGAGCTTAACTAACTAAGCTTAAGAATCTAAATTGTCAATGAATTCGATTTTAGGAGGGGGGGGCGTTTTTCGCTGCCGATTCAGACGTGAAGATGCCTCGTTACCAAATCATAAAATTGGGGGCCCTTAAGCTTTGTAATAAGCTTTTTAAGCTTTAAGATAAAGCTTTTAAAATTTTTGGCTATGGAGCTTATCTGTTTGTCTGGTTGAAAAACATCTTGAAGAAGGAGCTTTCCACGTGGTCCTCCACCTCCTCAGGCCGGTCCTTCGCGATCAGAGAGTGCAGAAGGGGGTTCTTGACCGCCAGGAACACACCGGTATTGACCGTTTGCGATGAAACTGACTGTAGAGCTCGATCGTTCCAAGAGCTCCGCCTTCGTGCAAGATGGTAAGGGATTGCAAGCTCTCGATCTCAGCTTCGCTCTGATACCAATGAACAAGAGACTAATTGGGTGCAATCTCCCCCCATGCCTTGTGTGAGCGCTCCACAAAGCATGTATTTCATATATTAATCATCGTCAAGCTCAAATAATAGCCCAAATTACAAAATAGTACGCTTTAGCTTTTGAGTTTGCTTTTGTACCAAATAGAATTAAAGCTAATGGGCCCCCAAGAAGTCAGGCATACCCAAATATAATGTCCAATACAAATCTTTAAATCATGCGCCCATGCGCATACAAAAATAATAAATAAATATCAAGTGCCTTGATAAATAAGTGCGAAAAAATATAGACGCCATGCCTAAGACACGCGCCCATCAAAATATTGACGATAACTTTGAATACACGCTATCCTCCAATGCTTTTCACTACCACCGTTGCTATCTCTACACATCAACTAAAGCATTCAGAATCGTTAGTAAAATAATACAATTAAACCGACAAAAGTGAATACCTAGCAGTCTTCAGCTACATAAATAAATTGGTTAGAAATCAATCCTAACCTTAATTTATCACGAGTGCGCACTCTAAACTCATAAACGTTTATTAATTTAAATATGTATTTTACGGAATCACCCGCTATGGAATCACCTATGTACACACTAAATTAACAAAACGCCTGAAAAGGATAGGCGTTCCCATCGACTTCTCGCACAAAGAATCCACTTTGTGTATGAGCCCCGGTAATAAAATCTTACGGAATCCCCCGTAAAACCTCACAGAATCCACCGTGTAATATGCCTCTTGGCATCAATCTTCACGCAGTATCATAGTAGATTTCTCCCACGGATTTGATAGAATCAACCATAATCTTCAACATCTTTATAGAATTCTTCAATAGAACAATGAATACAAAAGAATACACCATCTTTGAATGGAAATCAATCACATATTATTCATCTTCAATGTATATGGCATCTCAAGAGATGGCTCGAGCGGGGGATACCACATCATGGTATGCACAGACTAGAGCTTGGTTTGACAGACATGGGTTGGACATTGATAGACTCCCACCTCTTCTATATGATACTGAGGCTCCCACTTACACCCTCTCTCTCTCTGAGAGGAACAGAGTCATCAGACAGGAGATATGGCATATTTATATACAGAGGACATGGGTCAGCTCTGCACAGCCACTGCCATCGAAGATGACACATTATTATACACAGTTCTTGAGCATATCAGAGTAGGGATTCATAGAGATTCCGAGATATATGCAGATCTATATGCCACATCGATTGAGAGTTCTTATTGGACAGCTCAGGGTATCATCACATCAGCTTATGCTTGAGAGTGGCAGAGCCAGTGGCATCCCACGGGAGGAGAGGATATGCCCCCTTTGCAGATCAGAGGTGGAGAGTGAGGAGCATTTTGTTCTCAGATGCCCGGCATACTCAGAGTTGAGATCTAGATACACATTGAGCAGCTCACTTCAGGGATATATGACTGATATGGATCAGAGATCATTTGGCTGTTTTCTGGGAGAGGCATGGCACATCAGAGAGCAGAGCACACAGTGGGTCCCAGTCAGAGAGGGGCCCACCCAGATGACTATTACACAGTTCTTTCAGACAGATAGAGTGAGAGCTACTGTACTAGCCTCCAGCCAGACCTCCGGGCTCACACTACAGCAGGCTGAGGACCAGCGTATCCGACGCCGCACGAGGATCCGTGGGTTTCGGACCCCACAGCCACACCGACAGAAGATCCCGAGGATTCTTGATCTACATCGACAGCAGACTGAGATCCGACGACACTCGACACATTGGATCTCAGATCTCCAGTTTGCTCTTTCTCCACTGCTGATGTACCACATCCTGCATCCAGGAGGGATCACCTGCTATTAGCGACTTCGACGACTGCTACTACATCTCACGATAGTATATCTCCCTGCATTTGTTACATATACACATCGCACCACTTTATCACAGCCGACAGTTGTTCCCCTATCACAGTCGACATTTGTTCCCCTTTTGTAGCCATTATCTGGAGTACCAGAGCTACATACACACATACATATACATGACACTTATCACACTCACAGCACCGTATTTTCAATTTCCAGTTTTTAGCTTTTCATTTAGCACTTTTATTTTGGATAGCTGGACCTCATCAGTTGTATCACAGTTTGTCTTGATCCGAGAAAATCACAAAAAAATATCTCTAACATTTTGTTGATTTTTTGTACATTTGGAGCTTTGAAATAAAGAAGAGGGTGGGAACAACCTCTTGGAAAATCCAAGAAATCACTGGATGAAAATATTTCATGGACCTGTTTACCAAGGGGGGGTGAAGAGTAAAGATCAATGGAGGAAGGTGAAGGGAAAATGTATAACGTGAAAAGGAAAGATATGAAATGGATTTGGAGCCATCCAAAGGGCATGTGAGGCTCATAATGTCATGACTTTGGAGCCTTATGACAATTCAACCAAATGGGACCCTTCTTGGAAGCATTAGTGGAAGAAAAATCAGGCACATGATTTTGTAAGATTTTTTAAAAATACTTCGATCCAAAAACACTTTTCAACATAAAAGTTGTAGCGCGTGAGCTGAAGTTTTAGCTGGTATTTTTTTATAATTTTTTGGAGCTACGAGTCGGGAGATATGGCCAAAATGGTGGATGCCAACTTTTTCCAACTGCAGTGGAGATCACCTCCCAATTTAATACACATCCATACTTTCTTCCCCACACTTAACACTTCCATAAAACATCATTCATTAGACCCCCAACCCTTTCCTCTCTCTTATCCTCTCTCTCAAGCTAATAAACCATTAGAATTCCCCTCCTAAATCACCCTCAAATCATTCTTAGTTGTAGTAGTAATGTATGAACTCTCATTACTCTCTCTCTATTATTGCTAGATATGATCTTATTTTATGAAGATTCTCTATATTTTTTTATAGGAGAGCTCTTGGACTCAAGCTATGGGGGGGAGAATGGAGACAACTCACCTATGATGGAGCTTGATTAAGTACAAATTGGTCAACAAAATATCTAGATGGAGCTTCCACATTGGTGGAACCGCCTTAATGCAGCTTTGGTGGTGTTAATTCCTATTACATCTTAACCTCCTCCCTAAACACCCTCAAGGCCTATATAAAGAGGCCTTCTCCTTTGTAATTTGTAAGAAGAGAGAGAGCAAAGAGGCCTCCTTCAGCCCTATCGAGCCTTCCCCATTCTCCCTCATGAGCTTATGAAATTCCTTCTCTTACTATAGCTTATGTATGCTCTACAATGTAATAAGCCCATGATATTGGTGTCCATATTGTGTATATTGGTTATGTCCCGAGGGTTCTCCATCTCGTAAGTCTATTGATTCATTTATTTTTTCATAGTTCTCTCTCTCACTCACTCTCTCTCTCTCCCTCTTTTAGTTTTCATCTCTTCTCCCTCACAATCTCCTCTCCCTCTTACTAGTGTCCTAGTCCGCTCTTCCATGACTAGGTGGTGCCCTTACCTCATTCACTTTGTGACAGAAGGGAGTTTGGCATAGTATAGAGGCTGCCATACCGAATTTCCTTCATCATAAATTGGTGCCTCTATAGAGGACATTCTCATCCATGCGGGACGATACAACACATGGTGGTGCATCCTCTACAACAAGTACTCCAAGTGGCTCTTCTCCAATGCCTTCACCAACTCTTTTTGAAGCTGGTCGAAGTCCACGACTCCCACAGTGGTCTCCCAAGGAAGCCCAAGAAAGGAAGTATGCCTATCGGATGACGACACATATGCAGGTAAAAGGTATTCATATTAAAAATTCCATTCTCTCACAACGGAAAAAATCATGTTGCCATCAATTGCTAGGTTCTCATAATTGTCGTGAGTGTTTTGCAAACAAAGTAAAGGCCCTTCCGGGAGGTCCTCGTCTCCAAATCATCAAATCCCTCTCTCTCTCTGGCCTAATCTACATCAAAGGAGGACAACTATGCATGAACGGTGTGGAGTTTTGTAGAAGTGCAAAGTATGAAGACTACCTTCAACTGTTGTTAGCTCGAAGGTTGGGTGTGGTTGAAAAGGTGGCCATCACACCTTATGAAATATATGTCGCCGAGGATGGACACACTAAGGCAAGAACAATCACTGGTGAGCAAATTCTCCGTATAGCAAAGTTGGTGGGATCCAAAAAGAAACATTCTGGGAAAAATCCTTCATAATTCAAGAAAGTGCATTCCCTCTACTCCCTTAAGTAGTTTCTACTCATGAATAATAATAATGGCCCGAATTTCTACACCTTCCACTCTGTACAAAACATCCAAGTTAATGTATGCATCAGTAGGAAGATTTTCTTCCAACAGCGTCTTGTCATGTACTTTGGGGCTGAAAGATTAAGGGAGATTCTTGTATCACCAGAACCTATAATCTTCCCAATGCTAGACTACAATGCATCCTTCAATGTACATATCTTTATCATATTATAATAGTTTCTCATGAATCACAACGAGTTGCATGGACCTATCCGTCCACTTGCTATGCAAACTGTGCATATTGTAGCCAGCACAAAGCTTAGATTCCAAGGCATTATTAGAAGCATATTGGGGCCTAAACGTCTTGCTGAAATCAATGCATCTGTAAACCCATTCATCCTTCCCCTCATAAAATACAACTTAAGTCTAGACGTGTTCATCTTTGTACTCTACTAAGGCAACATGGCATTTCCAAGCTTCTTTGGGCGCAATGGAGAAAATGCATTGGATTTTTTGGACAACCTTGAGATGGCCTTCCTTGTCTCTGGGAGGGATGATGAAGCATTAAAGTTGAGGGCTTTTCCTTTGGTTCTCAAGGAAGAAGCTAGAATGTGGTTCCAAACTCTAAATCCGGCCCAAAGAGCTGAATGGGAAGGATTGAAGGCGGCTTTCTTGCGGAGATTTCAACAAACTAATTCAGCTGAAGAGTTATGGCAACGGCTTTTGGCCCTCCATCAAAGTGATCCTTATGGTTATACAACTTATGAGGAAGGTTTTTTGAAGCTTTGGGGGCAGTGGGTCAGACTCACTGAACCCTGGAGAGAGAGCTCCAAACTGCCTTCAAAAGGATCGATTTATTTCAGGTTTGTATCCCTTGCTCAGGGAGAAGGTAAAGGTGAAATTTCCAAACAATTTTGAAGATGCTTTGAGAATCACTAGGGAAAAGAATCGAAAGATTCTGTACCAAGCCCAAGCTAGCCAAGCAGGTTTGGTAAACAACATCACAACTATGGAGGCCTCTCAAGTTTCCCCAAATGTATCTAATGCACCAGGCCTTGTTAGAGGTCAAGAAGACATGATCCAACAAATAAACAATCTTACTAATCAACTAGAGGGTTTGAGAGTGAATCTTGTGCAAGGTGCAAGAAGACCTATCGAGGGGAATGGTGGGAATCGACCACAAATGCGGCGACAAGCAAGGGAGATGTTGTGTTACAACTGTGGAGAAAATGGACATGGCATGTACAATTGTCCTCACCCTAGAAGATATGATCACCCTGCCAGAGGTCCTCGACAACAAGTAAGCCCTCCTCGTGCTAGGACTCAAGAGCAAGAGCAGTCACGACCTGCAATTTTACAACCACCTTATGTTCAAGCTGAAACCCCTGCTGTTCAACCAAATGTAAATGTCATAAAAATAGAGGAGGTGGTTAGGGATAGAAGGCTCTAAGAAGAAATAGCAAGAGGTAAGATGAAGATAGATGTAGTAGAGACCATGCCTATCAAGCGGGTACGTGTCCAGACTGAGACAAGCAAGGAAGCAACCAATGAGGCAAGTACATCACGAGCACCTAGAGATGAAGGGAAGAAGAGAAAGACTCAAACTAGGTCTAAAATTGATATCTCTGACTTCCCTTTGGGTTCTAGGACACAACCTTATGATCTGGTAGCAGATGTGAGCTCTCAAGGGCCAAAAATTACTTGGCCACAACTACTTCATGCCTCTCCAAAGCTACGACGACAATGGTCAAAAATGGTAAGCACAAGTGCAAGGCAAGGAAAAATGGTTAGTGCAATCAAGGCATATGGACTCAAAGATATAGTGCCTATAGTGGAGGCTCAAATTAAAGGTCAACGGATTCGAAAAACATACATCGATAGTGGAGCAGAGGTTTGTGTCATGACAGAAAAGCTTATGCATCAATTAGGTTTAGAAGTAATGGAATCCTCAACCTTCAAGGCAAAGATGGCCAACAATGATGCGGTCACATGTGTGGGTGAAGTGAAAGCTTTGAGAGTTTCTGTTTTTGGAATCACTGCAGCAGTGGATGTTTATGTGATGCCAGTAAAGGGGAAAGGATATCCCCTCATCCTAGGGAGACCTTGGCTTATGGGCATTGGAGCTAGGCAAGATTGGGCAACAGGAGATCTGGAGTTGAGGCCACGTAAGGTGGGTGGCCACGATCAAAAGGTGGTTTACAACTTGAAAAGTGGGCGTCAAGAGAACCTTGAACTAGAAATGTCTGCCGATGAGTGGAGCTTAAGTGGATGTTCCTCATCGGTAGAGGAGGAAGAGAGTTCAAGTGGAGAGAGTGATAGTACTCTCGAAGTTATGGGCGTCACCTTAAAGGAACCTACCTCATCAGAAGACAACCCAAGAATCCAAGGAGAAGATGTGTGGGATGCTAGCCTAGAGAAGATGATATCCAAGGATATAAAGGATGAAGAAAGGAAGGGTTATGTGAATGTTCTCAAGAAGCATGCATCATTGTTTATTTCTGATTATACTCACATTACAGGTGTCACTGTAGTGAAGCATCACATCCAACTCAAAGAAGGAAGCAAACCTGTAGTACAAAGATTGAGAAGACTGGGAGTTGTGCAACAGGATGCACTGTTGATGGAGGTGAAGAGACTCTTGAATGCAGGATTCATATACCCAGTGGAAGATTCAGAATGGGTTTCCCCAGTAGTAGTGAGGCCAAAGAAAAATGGTAAGTGGCGAGTATGCATAGATTACAAGCCACTAAATGCTGCAACAAAGAGGGACCACTTCCCTCTCCCATTTCAGGATGAAATCTTGAATGAAGTAGCGGGACATGAGCGGTATACGGTGTGTGATGGCTACTCTGGCTACTTCCAGATTCGCATTGCAGAGGAGGATAAAAAGAAGACCACTTTCATCACACCATGGGGCTATTTTGCCTTTCGGGTCATGCCCTTTGGTCTCACAAATGCCCCAGCAACCTTTCAACAATTCATGAATATGGTTTTCCAACCTTACTTTGGTAAGTCCATAAGGGTTTTCATAGATGACTTTTGTATTTACAGCTCAAGGAACATACATCTACGCAAGGTTGATGAAGGATTTACTCGCTTAGCTAGGTTGGGTGGACAACTAAATAAGGATAAATGTCACATTGGGGAAAGCAAGGTTACACTACTAGGGCATGTAATGTCAATTGAAGGAATTGAGGTAGATCCAAATAAGGTAGAAACATTGCTAGCTCTACCTTCCCCAACCTCCATCAAACAATTGGTCTCCTTTTTACAAAAGCTAAGATATTTGGGTAGATTTATACACTTACTCTCTCAGGCCATATACCCCCTGCAGCAACTGACACGCCAAGAAACACTTGTATGGAGTGAACAAAGTGAAGGACATTTTAAGGAGATAAAGAAAATGTTGGGGTCACTTCCTATAATCCTCCAGCCTTGTTGGGAAGAAACATTCTTTGTAAACCCTAGTGTGGGAGAAGAGGCCATTGGTGCTGCTCTCCTACAAAAAGATCCAAAAACATCCTTCATGAGGCCTGTGTATTTTGCCAGCCGCCTCATGAAAGCCTCAGAGAAGGCTTACACCTCCATGGAACAACTAGTGTTGGCCCTCATGTTTGCAGTAACCAAATTTCGGCCATATTTACTTCCAAAGAGGTTTGTGATTATCACTGTGGAGGATATGTTTCCCTATGCACTACAACATATGGAAATCTCTGACAAAATAGCAAAGTGGGTGGTCTGACTTCAAGAGTTTGACTATACAGTGCAGGTTGAAAAAACAACTCGGGCATGCTTGGCTGATATTTTGACAAATATGTGCTATGAGAAAAATCTCGTGGTGAAAAGAAAGAACCTTCCACCATCCCCATCCATAAAAACTCTTGTAGATGCTTATAGCCTCTACTTTGATGGTGCATACAAGAGAACTAAGGATAAGGCAGCTGCAGGCATCGTTGTTTTCTCTCCTTTAGGAGAGAAAATCTATTGTGAAGGAATCATCTTGGAAGGTGTCCACTCTAACAATGAGGCAGAATATCAAGCTTTAATTCATGGTCTTTGTTGGTGTCTTAGTAATTCAATCGAGAGATTGAATACTTTTGGAGACTCCATGCTATTGGTTAAGGCAAATGCAAGGTACATGGGCATGCAAAAATACAAACCTCTCTAGTAAAATGAGAGAGGCCAAATCTCTTATGAGAAGATTTAGGGAGGCACAAGTACATCATGTGCCAAGAGACCAGAACAAAGATGCCGACCATCTAGCATCATCAAAGCTGAATGAGTCAATGGTGGGAGCAGTGGCTATCAAACCCCCACTTCGACAAGGCAAGGAAGACTTAGAATATATTCTACATCTCTTAGAACAAGGAGAAGCTCCCAAACACCTGACTAAGGGAGAAAGACAGTGGCTAGCTCGGAAGGCTACAAGATATCGCATGGTAAATGACAGTTTGTATTGTCTTGGTAAGGATAGTGTGCTTAGGAAAGTGCCTTCAAAATGGGAAATTGAAGAAATCTTAAAAGCTTGCCATGATGATGTGTGTGGAGGCCACTTTGCACACGACATCACAAGTAGAAAGGTTCTACAAGCCGGCTTTACTTGGCCCAGTCTACACCGAGATGTCAAATATTGGTGTCAAACATGTGAAGAATGTCAGAAATCAGGACCACGACGGCTCATAGCAGAACCCCAAACCCCAATCAAGGTCTATGGACCCTTTGAGAAGTGGGGAATTGATGCCATAGGGCCTCTACCACGCACTCCATCAGGAAAAGAGTATATTATCATGGGGGTAGATTACATGACTAGATGGGCTGAGGCTATGCCAACTAGAAGAATCACTGCTAAGGAAGTGAGTAAATTCATCTTTGACCACATTTGTTGTAGGTTTGGTACCCCTCTTGAAATACTATCAGATAGAGGACCAGGGTTTAGAGCTAATGTGGTGGGTGAACTCATGCAAAAGCTAAGTATTCAACGACAACACTCTACCCCTTACTACCCTCAATGCAATGGATTGGTGGAAAAGGTAAATGGAATGATTTGTAAAATCATAAGCAAACAGGTACATTCAAGGCCCCGGGATTGGGACAAGCACCTTAGTGGAGCTCTATGGGCTTACAGAACCTCCTTCAAAACCATGTTAGGGTTCACACCTTTTCATCTAGTTTATGGACAAGAGGCTCTTTTGCCTATTGAGGTGAAATTAGCTAGCCTTCGAGTATTAGGTGGCACAGTAGGCTCTCAAAAGGAGAAGTTACATCAAAGATTACTGGACCTAGAGAGGCTACAATTGGATCGTGAAGAAGCCATCAACCACTACTCCCAGGAAGCTGAGAAGCGTAGATAAAATTTCAACAAGAAGCTAACAGATAAAAACATCAAGGAGGGATCTTTAGTGCTTCGATATGACAATCGCTTTGATAAAAGAAAGGATGGCAAGTTTCTCTACCGGTGGGAGGGACCGTTTTGGGTCACAAAAAAAATTCAACAATGGCTCCTACAAACTTCAAGACATTGAGGGAAAAGTTCAAAAAACCAGGGTAAATGGATGGCGCTTAAAACCCTATCACATCAGGGTGGGGTTAGCTCAAGATACCAAAGAGTGTCTAGAGGCATAAATACCTCTAGCCAGGTTGGGGGGGGCTATATGATCCGAGAAAATCACAAAAAAATATTTGTCTAAAATTTGTTGATTTTTTGTACATTTGGAGCTTTGAAATAAAGAAGAGGGTGGGAACAACCTCTTGGGAAATCCAAGAAATCACTGGATGAAAATATTTCATGGACCGGTTTACCAAGGGGGGGTGAAGAGTAAAGATCAATGGAGGAAGGTGAAGGGAAAATGTATAATGTGAAAAGGAAAGATATGAAATGGATTTGGAGCCATCCAAAGGGCATGTGAGGCTCATAATGTCATGACTTTGGAGCCTTATGAGAATTCAACCAAATGGGACCCTTCTTGGAAGCATTAGTGGAAGAAAAATCAGGCACATGATTTTGTAAGATTTTTTAAAAATACTTCCACTCCGATCCAAAAAAACTTTTCAACATAAAAGTTGTAGCGCGTGAGCTGAAGTTTTGGCTGGTATTTTTTTATAATTTTTTGCAGCTACGAGTCAGGAGATATGGCCAAAATGGTGGATGCAAACTTTTTCCAACGGCAGTGAAGACCACCTCCCAATTTAATACACATCCATACTTTCTTCCCCACACTTAACACTTCCATAAAACATCATTCATTAGACCCCCAACCCTTTCCCCTCTCTTATCCTCTCTCTCAAGCTAATAAACCATTAGAATTCCCCTCCTAAATCACCCTCAAATCATTCTTAGTTGTAGTAGTAATGTATGAACTCTCATTACTCTCTCTCTATTATTGCTAGATATGATCTTATTTTATGAAGATTCTCTATATTTTTTTATAGGAGAGCTCTTGGACTCAAGCTATGGGGGGGAGAATGGAGACAACTCACCTATGATGGAGCTTGATTAAGTACAAATTGGTCAACAAAATATCTAGATGGAGCTTCCACATTGGTGGAACCGCCTTAATGCAGCTTTGGTGGTGTTAATTCCTATTACATCTTAACCTCCTCCCTAAACACCCTCAAGGCCTATATAAAGAGGCCTTCTCCTTTGTAATTTGTAAGAAGAGAGAGAGCAAAGAGGCCTTCTTCAGCCCTATCGAGCCTTCCCCATTCTCCCTCATGAGCTTATGAAATTCCTTCTCTTACTATAGCTTATGTATGCTCTACAATGTAATAAGCCCATGATATTGGTGTCCATATTGTGTATATTGGTTATGTCCCGAGGGTTCTCCATCTCGTAAGTCTATTGATTCATTTATTTTTTTGTAGTTCTCTCTCTCTCACTCACTCACTCTCTCTCCCTCTCTTAGTTTTCATCTCTTCTCCCTCACAATCTCCTCTCCCTCTTACATAGCGTCCTAGTCCGCTCTTCCATGACTAGGTGGTGCCCTTACCTCATTCACTTTGTGGCAGAAGGGAGTTTGGCATAGTATAGAGGCTGCCATACCGAATTTCCTTCGTCAGTCTCATAGGCCAGTTTTGGTCTTTAGAAGACGTTAATATAACTTTCTTTCTTTATTTCTTTCTCTCTCAATCTCTCATATACAATTATACTATTTTGATAGAATTGACTATCTCTGATTCTCTCTCTCTCTCTCTCTATCAATAGTACATCATCTCCTCACTATAGGTTGTGGATGCACCTCCCAAGAGGTATGTTTGATATGAAGAGTCACCAAAGCCACTACAGTGTCTTTTCACAGCTCACTACTGTCACTGTCACTTACTCTTCTCTTCAGTCTTCAGCAACTACTTCTTCCACTTGTTTTTGCTCTTTTGAACTTAGATTCATCCTTTCCTAAAATTTAGAAAACTTTCTCAAAGTCACACATAATTTCTATAGAACTCTTATAGAAGGTCTACAGAACAGTTACAGTACAGCACCAGAGCAGCTACAGTATAGTTACAGTACAGAGATAGAGCAGAGACAAACGTTCACAGAAGGTCATCAGAACCTCATAATGTCAAGATTGTGGGAGAGAAGGAAGGAGTCTCACTTGAAGCTTTCTTGCTTGCACAATGGGGGAATACACACAGAGATGGAGGCTGAAAACAGTTTTCCTCTTCTTAGTTGTGTAAGCCAAAAGAACTCAAATACAAAGAAATAGAAGAACCCTATATATGGGTCTCAAACCAAACTCAACAAACTAAGGTGGCATACTAACTGAGCCACGAACTAGAGTAGATAGGGATAGCTATCATGTAGCTATTATTCATTGGCGGTGTACCAACCACATCTGCAATTGACAAGTTGGTGACATAAATGCACAACGGTCACCCTGGCATATCACGAGTGGAGCTCGATATCTCAACACTTCCCCTCGAGCTCAATCCCAATTCCTGCACACCAAGCAGGTCTCTGAACTTGCGCAGCTTCTCTGCGCCCAATGCCTTCGTAAATATATCAGCTATCTGATCCTCTGTGCTGACATAAACTAGATCAATAAGACCTAGTAAAACCCTCTCCCGAACATAGTGATAATGCACCTCAATGTGCTTTGTTCTAGCATGATAGACGAGGTTATTTACCAAGTGTATACTGCTCATGTTGTCACAATAAATGACAACTGGCCCATCTGTAGGCTGATGCATATCATAAAGTAGCTTATGCAACGAAGCTACCTCACATGCAGCCATTACTGCACCCCTGTACTCGGCCTCTGTGCTCGACAAGGCAACTATAGGTTGTTTCTTGCTGCTCCAAGTGACTGCAGCACTCCCAAAAGAGAACACATATCCACTGGTAGGTCGTCTATCAGAAATGCTACCAGCCCAATCAGCATTAGTGTATCCATGCAACTGTATCAGAACCCCAGTCTCATAAAATAGTCCATACTGCAATGTGGACTTCACATACCTGAGTATGCGTCTAGCCGCATCCAAATGCGGTTTCCTTGGAGCCTGCATAAACTGACTTACCAATCCAACAGCATAGCTCAAATCTGGCCTGGTAATAGTCATATAAATCAAGCTTCCTACTATGCGTCTGTACATAATAGGGTCTTCCAGAAGCTCACTTGCATCTGTGCTCAGCTTCACATTCTGCTCCAATGGAACTGAAATAGGCTTACAGCCTGTCATCCCATATTTGGACAGCATGTCCAATCCATACTGCCTCTGCAAGAGTTTTATCCCACTTGGTGATCTAATCACCTCAATGCCCAAGAAATAACGCAGCTCTCCCAAATCCTTCATCTCAAACTTCTGCTTCAATAGCATTTTCACATGAAGGATATCTTCATCACTGTCACTTGTCATAATCAAATCATCAACATAAATGACAAGTAGCATAATATCTTTCTCTGTTTTTCTCACATAAAGTGAGAAATCTACCTTAGAAATCTGAAAGCTAATAGTGACAAGATACTGTCCTATCTTGTCAGACCATGCTCTAGGTGCTTGCTTCAAGCCATACAAGGCTTTCTTCAACCTGCAAACAAACTCAGGATGAACATCATGCACATAACCTGGTGGCTGCTCCATATAGACCTCTTCTTGCAAATCACCATGCAAGAAGGCATTCTTTACATCCATCTGATGTAAAGACCATTCCTTTGATACAGCCATAGCAATGACTGCTCTTACGACTGCCATCCTTGCAACCGAACTGAATGTTTCTTCATAGTCAATGCCATATGTTTGTGCATACCCCTTGACTACTAATCTTGCCTTGTATCTGTTCACAGAACCATCTGCATTGTGCTTCACCTTATAAACCCACTTACAACCAATTGCATTCTTACCTTTAGGCAAAGGTACCAACTCCCATGTAGCATTTGCTTCCAAGGCATCCATTTCTTCATCCATGGCTTTCTCCCATTTTTCTTTTCCCATGGCTTGCTCAAAAGAAGTGGGTTCTGGTTCCTGTATCACTTTGACTATATATGCATAGTGGATGGCTATAAATCCATCATATTTCAGCCTATCCACAGGATACCTAGCTCTGGTAGACCTACGCAAGGTAGGCTCACTTCCAGGTGCTCTAAAACATCGTTGGTCTTCCTTACTCCAGGTGTAACAATAGAGGGGATACCCAACTCATCATCAATGCTTTGTTCTGAGCCACTGGATTCACCATCCACATAAGAGTGACCTGCATTCACATCAAACATGGGCTGATCTACCTTCTCTTTTCCTTTTCGTGAAACCTGCATACCACTATCTGCATTGCTTTGAGAAGATTCTCCTGATCTCAATTTGCCTGTCCATGGCGAAGAATGTGAACCACTGCTAGAGGACACTCCAGGTCCACTAATATTTTGTGACTGCTGCTGTGAATTCTGTGCAGCATTACCATTTTGTGCATCTACATCATCAATCACATTTACTGGTTTATACCAGCTACTCATCTCATCAAAAACAACATCTCTGCTCACTGTAAACTTACGAGTAGAAGGGTTATAGCATCTATACCCTTTTTGCTGCAAAGAGTAACCAATAAAGATGCACTTCTCAGCTTTTGGATCCAACTTGGATCTCAACTCATCTGGCACATGAACATAGGCAATGCAACCAAAGATTTTCAAATGAGAAATATCTGGTTTCCTACCAGTATACCTCTCCTCTGGAGTCATTCCATGTATTGCTGCAGTGGGAGTCCTGTTCATTATGTAGACTGCTGTAGCAACTGCTTCAGCCCAATAAAAATCTAGCAGGTCTTTTTCATTGAGCATGGCACGAGATATCTCTCCAATATGCCTGTTTTTTCTTTCTGCAATTCCATTTTGTTGTGGGATATGACTGCATGAATATTGCTGCTTTATGCCATGCTCCTGCAAGAACCTTGCAAACTCATTTGAGAGGTACTCTCCCCCTCCATCTGACCTTAGGCATTTTATTTGCAGGCCTGTTTCTTTTTCAACCATAGCTTTAAGAGTTTTGAAATGCCCAAAAACTTCACTTTTCTTTTTCATAAAATACACCCAAACTTTTCTGCTATAGTCATCAATAAAAGAGACAAAATAATGGCAGCCTCCAAGAGATGCAGCTTTAGTAGTCCACACATCAGAGTGGATTAATTCCAATGGCTTCTTACTCTCTTGAACATGTCTAGGAAATGGTTTCCTTGCCTGTTTTCCAAACTGACAGGCTTCACATACCTTATGCATTTCTGCAACCTTGAATCTAGGCAATCCTGCAACAATATTTTGGGCCTGCATTGATTTAAGTCGCTGTACATTAACATGACCAATGCGTTTATGCCAGATATCAATATCTGCAACTACACTGGTCCCATGTGCAAACATTGCTGCACTCAATTCAGACATGTCTGCATCCAACGTAAACATTCTGCCCTTCTTCTTTCCTTTTGCTATCAAGCGACCTTTATTTTTCATATCCTCAACAAAGCATCCATGAGGATTAAATCTGACCTGCAAGCCCTGCTCAACCATTTGACCAACAGAAACCAGATTCTTGGTGATATTCGGGACATGAAATACATCGGATAGGTATTTCTTTTTCCCATCCTGCATAGACAAGGGAATTTTTCCAATCTGCACAATAGGATGTGCAGTATCATCACCAGTCTCCACAAATCCTGGCTTTTCCATTTTCCTTGCATCCTCCATCCATTCTACATGACCTGTCATGTGGTTTGATGCACCTAGTCAACATACCATACATCGTTGCATTCTTTTGCACTTGTCATAGAATTGTTCATGTGCTGCACCATAAACAAATGCTCATTTCTGTCATCACCCTGTCTACTAGAAGATGCATAATTTCCTTGTTACAGTTTTCCATTCATGATGTCATTCTGCTTTTTATAGCAATCTTTAGCCATATGACCCATTTTACCACAGTAGTAGCATTCAACATTGCTGTTTGCATTTTGGGCTCTTTGCCATCCACCATGACCTCTTTGGCTCCCCCTGCCTCTAGAGTTACCACGTCCTCCTCCATAGGACTGGTTTTCTTGAGTTTGCTGCATATTCTGATTTCTACCACGGCCTTCAGATCGGCCTCCTCTACCTCTGCCTCTACCTCTTCCAGCATTTGAGTAGAAGACAGCTTCTTTTGAAGTTCCTCCTGAAGAAGATGCACCATCATTTCTCTGTTCCTCAGAAATTAGAAGAGCAATCAACTCCTCAAAATTAGGAAATCTTTCACGAACTGAAATGGATGTCCGAAATTGTGCATAATCCTTTCCTAGACCATTCAAGGTCACAGAAACTAAATCATCATCTTCCACTGGCGACCCAATGGAAGCAAGTGCATCTGCAATCTTCTTCACTTTCATGTGGTAGTCATTGATGCTCATACTTTCTCTTTGCACATTATGCAACTCTTGCTTGAGCTCCATTTTCCTGGCTTGCGTATTTGTGCTATACATTTTTGACAAAGTATCCCATGCCTCCTTTGGCGTACTTGCATCCTGAATATGCACAATCATAGAGTCTGAAATATTGATAGACAGCCAGTACATAACTTTCCTGACTCTCTCATGCCATGCTTTAAATGCCTGCATTTGCTGTTGATTGGGAACATCAGGAAGAACTAGTTCTTCTTCATTTCCTGCAACAAATTCCCAATATCCTTTTCCCATAAGGAAATTCGTCATTCTAAACTTCCATGCCTGGAAGTTGTTCTTGTCAAGCTTTTCAGTTACAATCTGTGAAAGAGAATCAGACGCCATTACAGAACACTGCAAAAAATTCTGTCACTGCAAAAAACTCAGCTTCACCCTCACAAGGGCAAATCTGCAAACCTGGCAAAAGTGGTATTTGACCACACAGTCACTTCCTAGTGATGATTTTGCATAAACAGGAACCAAGGATGATTCTGAAACTCCCAATGTCTCTGCGCACAAGCATACGATGCAATTTCTATAGTAACTTTTCACCGACCTGTAGAACAATGGTCGCACAGCATAAAATAGGGTCTTCTCCTGAGTGCGTGAAGAAAACTTCCGCCTCCAAAACAGGCCCCGAAATGGCCTCAAATAAAAAAAACAGGGTCGCCAAGGGCTAAAGCCTTCCCGCGCAGCATATACTGCCCTCTTGCTTCACCGCGAAGGATGTCTCAACCTGAGACACTGCACTCTTGCAATTTCTGGCTGTGTTACCTGCAGAGATCTGCTCCCAAAACAGAAAATGAAAGCAACACTGCTCCTCTTACCAGAACACCGCGAGCTTGGCTTGCTTTCTTGAGCTCCTTACCACGAACAAGGCTCTGATACCATGTCAAGATTGTGGGAGAGAAGGAAGGAGTCTCACTTGAAGCTTTCTTGCTTGCACAATGGGGGAATACACACAGAGATGGAGGCTGAAAACAGTTTTCCTCTTCTTAGTTGTGTAAGCCAAAAGAACTCAAATACAAAGAAATAGAAGAACCCTATATATGGGTCTCAAACCAAACTCAACAAACTAAGGTGGCATACTAACTGAGCCACGAACTAGAGTAGATAAGGATAGCTATCATGTAGCTATTATTCATTGGCGGTGTACCAACCGCATCTGCAACTGACAAGTTGGTGACATAAATGCACAACGGTCACCCTGGCATATCACGAGTGGGGCTCGATATCTCAACACATAACTCATATTCAAACTATTCCAAACTATAAAAAACTATTCAATAAGCTTTCAAAAGATCTCAATCTTCATCAATCATCAATCCATGGTTTATATAGAAGAAAATCAGAACAAAGCAGAAGCTATACAGAAGGTATACAGAACCAATCAGAACATCATAGAATATCATAGAGCTTCATATCTCCACTGAAAATCATCATGAACTTCCAAAACATAATCAATATAATCCAAAACACTCTCAAATACTTCCATTAACAACCATACATCACTCTAAATCCATCAAAAATCAATCATTCAGACCTCAAAATCAACAAAAATCACTCAAAAATTCAGTCTTTTTCCACTCTCAACAACCTCTAAAAGCCATAGATGCTAAAGCTGATGCCAACAAGAAGGATAAGGAATTGCCAAAGAAGAAGGAAAAAGCTAAGAAAGAGGCACCAAAGCCTAATCAAAGACCAAAGGACAGAATGGTTTGGTGAGAAAAGATAGCTCTTGCTAGCTATCATGAATTTAATTTAGCGAGTTCTCTTTGCAAAGTTAAGTTGTATGTAAATCTCCTACAGTTGATTAAGTTGTCTCTAGGAGTGCACAAGGAATTTAAGAAGATTCTATGCATGGGGTATATTGTGGAGCCCTTAGGAATAGTGCGGGTAGGAGATGATTGGTTTGAACATGCTGAAAAGCATTGTCCAAGGGTAGAAATTATATATATTGATGGAATATTAGTAGATCATGCTATTGTGGACAGGAGATCCTCCGTCAACATTTTGAGTTTAGAATTGATGGAGAGGCTAGGTCTAGAAATAAAAAAGATGCCTCCATGATTCTCCAAATGACTGATGACAGTTTAAGACAACCTAAAGGTTGCATTATTAAAGTCCACGTGACTATTATGAATGTGGAATGTATTCTAGACTTTAGGGTTATCAAGTTTGCATGGTGGCCTAGCTATCAAGTATTGCTAGACATGCCATGTATTTTACAAGCGGACTGTCAGGTTGATATACCTGTTGGTCGGTTGATCTTTGGCAGAGGTGCTAGACGCATAGTAGTGCATACCTACGTCCCCTTGAATCTCCTTAGAGTGAGAGAGTTTCTTTATTCTCTACAGAGATAGATACATTAGAGGATGTAGCTAGTAGTGAGACGTCATCAAGTGACAAATCCAATGAGGGGTCCATTATAGAGGATATCTATCAAGTAAATTTGAATGAGCCAATAGAGACTCAAGAGAGGATAAGAGATGTGGACGTTATTTAGTTAGACCTTGGTACATTGAATGATTCATAGCCAATTAAATTAAGGACCATGCTCAGTTTGGAAGAAAGGAAGGACTACGTGTCCTTTATTCAAGAATTATGTGACATCTTGTCTCAGAGTTATGACGAGCTAAGAGGTATTCCTCCCAACGTGGCTGTTCATACCATTTCCCTAAAGTAAGGTAGTTGCCATATGCGACAAAAATTAAGGTGTATGCCTTTCAAACTAAGGGATGGGCTATTTGAAGAACTGAAAAAACTACGAAAAGTTGGCCTAATATTTTTGGTACAACACACGGAGTGGTGTCCGCTAGTTGTTATCACACGAAGAAGAATAATAATCAGATTTGGCTTTGCATAGATTTCAGAGAGCTTAATAAGCTGACAACTAAGGATTACTATCCGTTACCATTTATTGATTAGATTTTATATCAATTAGCGGATAGGGAAATCTATTCATTTATGGATTGCTTTGCTGGATACAACCAAATGGCTATTGCAGAGGAAGTTAAGTTGAAAATGACATTTATCACTGTCTTCAATACCTTTGTGTATCATGCTATGGCCTTTGGGTTATGCAATGCACTTGAGTCTTGGCAACGTATGGATACTAAGACTTTTGGTGACATATCCAAGAGTAGTTAAAATTCTTCATCAATGATGTGATAGTAGCCACCACAAGGGAATGACAATTGATTATTTTGAGAAAATGTTTTGAGCATTGCAGACAGTTCTACATTGCTCTTAATCCATGATAGTGCATCTTTGGGGTGTCCTATGGGCTATTATTGGACCATGTGGTTAGCTAAGTTGGAAAAGTGATCGACTAACCCTAAAAAGATAAAGGTTATAGTTGCTATGAGTCCACCATGCACTTCAAAAGAGGTGCACAACTTTTTGTCACATTAGTGGGGTATTATCGAAGATTTATCACTGTGCTAGCAAAAAGAACGTTGCCATTGATGAACTTGTATTATTTCAACTGTATATTTAATTGGAATGAATCTTTTCATGCCTCTTTTGAGGATGTGAAGCAAGAAATAGCGAAAGTGCCAATCCTAAAAGCACCCAGAAGAGGTGAAGTTTTCTATATATTTTCAGCAACCACAATGCATAGTATTAATTGTTGTTTACCCAAATTTGGGAAGAGAAATGGTATCATCCAATAGCTTTTCTAATCGTAAATTAGGGATATCTGAAGTCAACTATTCTTATATGGAGAAATTGTGCCTTGGAATGGTTTTCGCAACAAAGAAATTTAGGCATTATATTCTCTATGAGAAGATGGTATTTTTCATGAAGGTAGAGGGACTTAGACTATTGATGAACAAGTTGTAGCCGCTTGACTGTTTAGCAAAGCGGTTAATCACTTTGTAGGAATTCAATTATTATGAGATTAGGAGTAAGCCATCAAAATTGTAGGGCATCGTGGAATGTTTTGTGGATTTTGGAGAGCCAAAGGAAATTTTGGCTAGAGGGAGTGATATCGAGATGGTTTATTCAAAATCGATATAGCTTCCATCCTTTCCTAGTATGCAACTATAATGCATTATCTATCTACAGGAGAGGTTGGGGTTGCTCTATCAAAGTTGGAGAAGAGAAAGAATAAGCAGCAAACAAGCACTGCACTTTTTGATCATAGTGGGTGTCTTGTATTGGAAAGGAGTGGATGACATTTATCATCACAATGAGGTACCATTAATTCTTGAGGCATAAAGCCATTTTGACACAGAAAAGCTAAATGAATAGTGATCTTCATTATCATCTTTTCTTTAAAAATTGAGATTGAGATTGTGAATGTGATTGCAATTGAGATTGTGAGTGAGAGTGTGATTGAGAGTGAAATTACAATTCTATCATGTACATGAAGTCAACTCGAGGGTGGTCAAGAGTTTTGAGCTCTACAACACCAAAGCGTAATTTCTTATTATGGTATCTGCTACTCCTCTATTTCCTTCAAACTCTAATATAGATTTCTCTTTCTGTCTTTTTACTAGCGTCTCTATACTAGAATTCTGTTGACTTTTATTAATTTGTGACTAGTTGTGTTGTAAAGGGTCCCTATTGACTACATGAATATCCATTTATGCATTACCAAGAGGTGTGTGCAGAATGATGATGTTGTCTAACATGCTTAATATACTTTTAACTCTTCCCTACAATGGCACAGATGTACTTTGCAAAGAAGATATACCCGAAGCCCTAGTATAGTGCATAAAAACATTGTAATATCACGAAAAATGTAATCCCTATAGTGGGTGCAAGGTATTAAGATAGATAAACAAATCACTTCCAATTTTAGATTCTTCAATTCTATGTTTAGTGATCTTCATTTCCATACAACATTGGTCAAACACAAGTATCACATTCAAACAACCTTCCTCCCTTGGCATGGTGTCCTTCTAGGGCATCCTACTAGATTTTAGATTCTTGTTGGAATATCCATTCCTTCCTAAATAAGATCTCTACATTAAAATCATACATGCAAAACAATAGGGCCATATTTTATCCCGCAACTTGGTTTTGGATAGCATTTATGTTCCAAAGACTATACCTTTAGACATATTCTCTATTAGAGTTTTCTACACACTAGTTGGATACCCTTTAAAGCCTTATACACATCTAAAATCCACTTTTGATAACTTTTTCATGAAATTTCTTTAACACTATTTACAATCCTCATACACATTCTTGGGTAATATTGCACCTATCAGAAATCATCTATATAACATGCATTTAAAGGGTATTAAGAAATACCATTTCTTTATATATTATAGGGCCATAAAATTACCCCTTTTACTTTAGTAAAGATACAATTTTTTTCAAAATTGTAATAATAAAATCTCTTGTATAAATATAATCCTGTAAAATTTACTAACTAAATCACATTTTTTTAAAAACTCATATATCTTATATGTTCTATAAGGTGTATCCCTCGAGTTCACATCTATGTTGAGATGTAGAGACGTGATAGGGAGAGAAGAGACACACCATATACACTCTCAAAGACTACATCATATTGATTACAATCTACATATATATAGGTGAGACCTAGTCTAGATAGGGTGAGCTATATATAGCTCCAACAACCCCACTCAAACAAAGGTATCTAGCTACAGTGGATGAAAAAAACCCTTGGGGAGCACAAGGGAAAAACCTGGAGCTCCTATATACAAATGTACAAACATGATCAAGAAGGATTATCGTGTGTACGTAAAGCGAATCCATGCATGTGAAGTGAAACTAAATATGTATGTACAAAGATGACCAAGAGGTCTGAGGTGTATGTGCATATGTGAAGTGTATGGTGTCTACAAGGATTATGTACAATGGCACTACAATGCCATAGTAGATTAATTCTCAAAGATTGAAGTTGACACAACTCCAACTTCCAAGTGCACCAGAGTGAAGTGTGCTTCATTGAGTCCTTTGGTGAATATATTTGTAGTCATTTGATCACTTGGAAAATGTTCAATCATTGTCGTGCCGTTCTTTACTTCATATTGAACATAATGATAATGCATTGCATTGTGTTTAGACTTGTCATGTTGAACATAGTCTTTAGCAAGACTAATAACACTTTGGTTATCACATCAAAGTGGTGTGCTTGAGAGAGGAGGATGGCCAACAACACAACATTATTTCTTGCTAGTCCAAGAAACAAGATAACCATTGATAAATAAACAATTTTCACTTTTAGAATGCATAGATAAGTGAGAGCTTGCCCAAACTGCATTTGTATAACCCAAAAGTTGAAGTGAATGTAGAGAATCAGAGTTTTGTTAGCGTTGATAAACCAACTAAAAATCTTTGGTGCTTTTCAAATACTTCAAACCTCGTCAGTGTTTCAAGCATGGAGAAGTAAGATGTTGTCTAAGAAAATTTGCAGTAAAAAGAAAGTCAGGGCAAGAATTTAAGCCAACAAATTGAAGATATCCAACAATATTAGCATAAGGTTGAATATTAATGGTAATTGTTCATCATTTTGTAGAAAATGAGAGTTTTCTGTAAATCTCACAAGACAAGGAGTACTAGCAAGATGTGCAGAACCCAAACCAAACTTCTAAATAATATCTTCAATGAACTTTGTTTGACATAGTAATAAAACACCATTTTCTCGATAGTGTTGAATTTGAATACCAAGACATGAGTATATGTCTTCAAGATCAATCATGTCAAATGTAGAAGATAAAACCTTCTTTACTTGTTGAAGGAAGTTGAGATTGTTAGAAACAAGTATAGTATTATCCACATATAAAGCAAGCATAACAAAACTATTATTGCAACGCTTGACATAAAAGTTAGGATCTAAAGAACAAGAGATAAAACCTTGTTTTGTAAGAAAGAGATCAATATTTTGATACCAAGCTCTTGAAGATTGTCTAAGACCATAGAGTGCCCGATGAAGTTTGCAAGAAATATTTTCCTTATGTTTAGCTACAAATCCCTCTAGTTGCTCCACGTATATCTCTTCCTTTAAATCACCATTAAGAAAATTAGTTCTCACATCCATTTGGCGAACCTCCAAATCAAACTCAACAGCAAAAACTAACAAGACTGGAACTTGTTTATGACTTGCAACATTGTTTCCACCAAGATCATATGGGTAATCATCTGGGTAATCATCTGGGTAATATGACAAGTAGGTAAGTTGACATAGGTTATCATAGCGTCCTCCTGGATCATATGGGTGAATCAAAGTACGAACGTTCTCATAGATTATCACAACATCTAGATCTTCTTTGGCTGGTTGATCATCAGACAATCCCGTGACTCCAAATTCTTTTTCCTCCTTCAATGGAACAAGTCTTGTTTGTGCCTTGACCACATTGACGTTTATATCTATATCCATATCCATAAATGGCATAAACATTGGCAAATCCTTATCACTATCCAAAGGCAATCTGACCTTTTCAACTGTCTTGTATTTGTTGGGGGTAAAGGCGCCTCTGGCTAGCCACTCGTTGTCGAAGGGTTTTCAAAAGCAAAGTCACGACCACAGAGGTCCTTGAGAAATTCCAAGATAGAAGATCAATCAAGCGAATAAGCAAGATAAGAAAATGATGTCAAGTCTCTGTTTTTATTTCTGCCAATAACTGAAGATGAATAGAAAGCCAAATTTGCTTGCAATGGCAACCTCGGCAACACATTCTCCACTCTCTAAAGTCCCCAGATTAAGCTGTACAATTGAACCTTGTATTGCATGAAACAAATCAACATCCAAAGCTTAAGGCAAGCTTTTAATCTTTGTAATAGAATTACAGGTTGTAGACCTGTTATGACTCCAATGATCTGCGAACACACTGTCCGACTTTCCTATTGTAGAAGGAAATGTCATTCTTGTATAATGAGGCAGCTTTTGGATTTGCAGGGCTTGCAGGATTCGGATACGTCAGGAGAGACTGAATAGAAGTGAGAATGGTGATTAGTGTATCCCTACACAGCTTCAATGCATGACAGTAGAGTCGTCAGCCCGTTGGAGTACTCATAGTCGTTGCCTTCTCATCAGTGATAAATTTTACCCTCCTTGTTTTGGTTTGAATGGTTTAGTTGAATTTTATCCACAGCCTCATGTAGCTTCTGAGAATTCTGAACCTAATCTGGGACAACAATTCTGTATGTCTCAACCCTGAGAATAGGTGCAGTAGCAATAAAGGACAAGTATGAAGGATACTTAGAGGTGTATTCAAGAGGTTTAGGGAACCATTTTGGTGCATACCAAAATAATGCCCCAGTATTGTATAGGATTCATACGAAACCCAATAACATAGGACAAAAATCAAGGATCTCTTTACTGAATAACAAACTACTCAATTTGACATCATAGCAGATACATTCGAACCATTCCTGCATCATCTATCTTTCTTGAGTATCATGTGATTCATCACTACCCCACTTTGTTGTCCTTTCATACCTTTGAAAAGTTCTGAACCCTTTCAAAGACCATCAGGCCATCTGTAGTCTCTCAATTTTCTTCTCTTACATCTTTTGCTATCGACCCCATGACCACGAACCACCAAGAGGTACTGTGTATCTGTAGAGTAGGATAGAGCAATTTCTCCCTGTTTGTGCCCTCCATTGATGATGAGCAAAGCAAATCCTCTCCTTTTTGGTGGAGATCTCTTTATCAGACTACTTTTGTAGTGTCTTGGAGGTGATGTTTCACGATATCCCCTATAAGATCCTTATTTGTCATGATCAATTGGCCTCCCGTTATATTTGATGGTGGGCTCCAACAGGACTAGGACTAATGCTTCTGCTGTAATGCCTATTCTTCTTCTCTGTCTTCTTCAATGGTGTCTATTCTTCTTCTCAGTGGTGGCTAATAATCCTGAGAACAGGATAATAGCCCACAAGAAAGCAAGGCTCAATCTATGCCTTCCACAATGTGCAGGTATGAAAATTCATCAGGGATGAGACAATCAAAACAGGTGTGGAGAAAGCTCGGCTCAAAGATGGACTGTATCAGCTCTTTGCCACTCTGATTAGCAGCCATAAGAAAACAGAAACTCTTCTTTTTCCCATACGCCCATATAATGACTGCCATCTCTCTGTGCCGACAACATTTCTATTCAATCTTCTTGCCCACTTCTTTAGAGATAGAGATCATGTCCAGAAGAACACTTGTATCCAGTCCTCCCCTTACTGTAGTCCTCCTGAATTTTCAAAGGTACTTTCTCTTTGTAACCTGGGATCTCTATTTTCCTGGACAAACCATCCTTTTTCTGTAGTAAATCTTCTCGTTTTCTGGAAAGTTTGGCAAGTTCTACAGTAGGATCCACAACACCTTGAAGCACAAAATATGGTGATATTTGATCATTTACAATCACAACTGCAGTACCAGGTGGAAGAAGTTCTGCTTCTTGCAGCATATGTAAGTTTGACAGGCTCGAAAGAGTAATGATTTTTGTTGAGCATTTCTCTGCCACAAGTCTGGCCTCTGTAGCTCTACAAAGCAACAACCCTCGTGGTCTCTCCTTTGGCTCTAGTAGATATCCATTTCGTAAAGATCGAATTGATTTTCATCTATTAGTAGTTTCTGAAAGTTTGTTGTGGCTTTCTCTACCAGGTCGAGCTCCGCAGTTGTCTTATTGTATTTCCTGGTATTGTCCTCCTTCCATGTAATATGGTGTTGGAGCTTTTTATCTCTGCGTAGTTTTTCTTGTCTGCTAATTTTATCAAAGATAAATGCTTTTTCAGGAGTGATTGCTGTAAGGTCCTAAGGTGGGATATTTCTCATTATGGCAGCATTAGCCTGCTGCAATGCTTCATCACTTGTTAGCATAGTGCGATTGTCTCCTGCTTTTTCAAATAGCCGGCTAATTTTCTCCTTCCCTCTGCATTCCGTAACACAAAAGCACGCTCAACTTTCCCATGTGGTTCAAACATTTTATGTAAGCAATCATCATCAATATCCAGAGTCAAGTTCCCAATTAAAAGGAGAGAATCTGGCCAAAAAGGCTCAACAATGAGAGTCCTATTGCCCAACAACTTTGAACCATTCAGGGCTTGACGAACTTGTGAAAGAAACTCCTCCACGTTTCCTGAATAATGTTCATAGCGTATTACTGCTCCATCATGCTTCTCATTTTCAAATGACACATTGATTATTTTCCCATACTTGTTAAAAAGAGGTAAAAGCTCCTCCTCAGTCATGCCACCTCCAACACTTGAAATGTGTACACAGGGCTTGGCATGCTAATGTGGTGGTACCTCCACAACATCAATGGTTGTCTGTCTCTGGATTCTCTGGGCCCACCTTCTCTGGCTCTTGCTTTTTAGGCTCTAGATCCAGCTTTTCTGCTTCATTCAGTGCACCCTTCTCACCCCTGTTTAATATAGTAGTTGCTGCCTCCCTAGCTTCATTTAGATGTGCCTTAAGCAGGTTTATAGGATGACAGCACTTAAAATGTTTGAAGGTACAAGCTAACGAAAGAGCTTCTAGACGTTTACCATCATTAATTAGCCTTTCAATCACCTCTGGAGCCTTGGACATCCATATGCTTCTTGACATCTTTTACAAACCTTATTGTCACAATGGCTTTCATTTGAAATAAATCATGTTGGTGCTGTCTCCTGTTCATCATTATGCTGCCCACCTCCATGGGGTCTGTAGGTGTGCTTTTGGGTGAACATCAAATCATCTACTAAACAGTGAGGTTTGATCTCCAGCCCACGCAAAACAAAATGCAAACACAACGACTAAGTATGCACAAAGTAACAAATGTGACACACACAAACGTTTTAGTGGATTCCACACCTGGGATACACAGCAGTACGACATCGTGTATTACTACACTAACAGTATCCGCCATTGCACATTGTAGGTGGCGGGCACCCATCATAGTCACTTATTCTTTATTCTTTTAGTGACAATTTGAATAAAGGAAGGCCCGGCCACACAGTGTGGTTGTTGGAGTTTCCATTTCTTGTCTCTCTCTTTCTTGCTCTTGCTCTCCCGCCATAGCTCTCACGTGCAAGTTGCTTTGATCCTTCTCACCTTTCAACTGGTATCAGAGTTCTTTGACATGAACAGCAGGGTTTCATGAAGAGACAACCATAACTTTCATCATTGAAGCTTGTTCTCTTCACCTCTTGCTTGGACTTGTCTTAGGCTTGTGTAGTCCTATTGTAGCTTCATTGGGCTCTTGCTTATCCCCATACCCACCCTGATTTGGCCCCTCAAGTACAGCAGCATGCTCACGTTTTATTTGTGCCTGTTTACAAAAATGGCTCAAAAATCACTCTTTTTGTCATATCTCGGACATTCGAAACCCGATTCAGGCAAGGTAAGAGTCTAAGTTGGCATTTTGGCATGCTCCATGCGCAATGGTGATTTTGGATTTGCCAAATTCTGATGAAAGAATATTCTACAATAGATTTCAGGTCTGAGACATCATGTATTTGTATGCATATGGCTTATGTGATGCTTCTACTAATGTCTATTGATATCGGATCACTTGTGGATGTTATGCCTTTTATGTGAGATGCATTTGGAGCTGATTTAGCTCAGCCATTGACTTTTTTGAACTGTCCTAGATTTGGCCTAAATAGGGTAGCACTTATATGTCGAAGTCTATGCTTACGGGGATTGATCACTTGATGCATATTGATGCTTGGATAATGTCTACATGTATGGAGATGCTATGTTAATGGATTGCCATCATTTTGGTACTGATTTGAGGCCTGAAATACTCAATCTGGAGTAGTGAATGTTTGATGTAAAGAGTTGGGCTGAAGCTATTCTACTCATGTATGCATATGCCTATGCTATTCGGGTCATGTCTTGGAGATGTAAATTGATATATTGACCATCGGGGATTGGAAAAGAGATCGACATTGCTTCTCATTGGTTGATCTTGAGATCCACTTTCCATAGAATTTAGATATTTATCTTGGATGTATCTTGGAACTTATTGGTCTATGCTTGACTGCTTTGGACATGCACTTATTCTCATGTCACCTACATATATCAGTTACATTGTTTGAGCTTGGATGCTATTGGAACTTTACTTGGGCTTGCCATTCGATTATCTAGAGCATGTTTTAGAGATTTATTGGCTTGCCAGAGTTTATTTTGGAATATACTTGATGTCTATGAATGCTACATATGGATGTCACACCGCCTCCATGTCTGGGATGTCTCATTGATGCTTGATCTTGGACACTTGTCACTGGTGCTACTTGTACATGATTTGTTCGAGCTTATGAGCTGACTCTTTGACTTGGGTCCCTTTCCTTGTGAGCTAACACCTACTTGTGCCAAGTCTTAGTAGTAGTGGCAGGCACACTTTGCTCCGTTGGCTCAAGGGTGTGCCTACTCACTGGTAGATATTTCATGACATGTTTGGGTGTTGGATTCATGCATATAAACTCTCATATGCCTATGTTATGCTCACATGATATTGATTATGGTCTTGGCAGTATATGATTGACTTGGGATTTGCTTCTAGCATAGTTAACTCTCATTTGCTGAAATCTGTCATTTGTTACAACAAGCTGAAATTTGCAGATTTTGAGCAGTTCTCTGAGGGTAATGCTTACTATTTGATGTTATATTGGTCATATTTGCTGGATAGGTTCTTGTCTTGGTAAAATCCACTCTTTTAGCCAATTTTAGCACTAGTTTCAGTGCATTTTCTGCTAATTACAACAACCTGCAATTTTGCATTTTTGCATTGATTTGGGATAGTATAGTTGGTCATCTGAAAGACACATCTCTTTTTAACATTGCCAAGTTGGATGGTACTGACTATGGGTATTGGAAGTCCCAAATATGGTAGGTTCTGGTGCAGAAGTTGTAGATTAAACCCTTGTGTTTCAAGGGTGTCAAACCTGAGGATATGGATGATGATGTTCAGATGGAAGTTGATGAGCTATGCAAGTCTATCATTATTTTGTCACTCTCAGAAGAGGTCCATCATAATGTTGTTGAAGATGAGAGTCAGAGTGCATGGGACTTATGGGAGAAAATTTAGGAGCTTTATGCGCAACAGACTCATGCGTCATAGATGTACTAGCTAAAGCAGTTAATGGACCTTCGCATGAAGGAGGAGTCATCCCTATCATCTCATTTCACTCACTTTCATGCTAACATGAAGAATCTATTGTCACAGGATATTGAGTTTAATGATAACTTGCACCCATTATTTCTGCTTGGCACCCTTCTTAAATCATGGGATGTATTCCGTACTGCCATATGCATGAAGACACATTTCAACGTTGGCTTGCATTGGCAGAGAACTAGTCTGGGAAAAGGCTCAAATGCCTAAGGTCAAATAATAGGGTTGAGTATGTATCACGTGCTTTTGAGTAGTTTTGTGACGAGCGGGGTATTAAGCGTCAGTTGACCACCCCTTACATCCCACCCTAGAATGGTATGGATGAACGCATGAATAGGACCATTCACAAAAGACTCCATAGCATGCTTAGCCAAGCTGGCTTACCACAGTACTTTTGGGTTGAGGTAGTTACTATTGTAGTGCAACTCATTAACAGGTCACCTAGCAGTGGCATTGACTTTCAGGTTGTAGAGGAGGTATGGGCAAGCAAACCCCCCTCTTATGATCATTTGCATGTCTTTGGCTGTGAGGCATTCTGCCATGTGCCCAAGGACAAATACAATAAGTTGGATCCTAAGAGTGTCAAATGCATTTTCATTGACTATGGAGATGCAGGAGAGATGGGTTACCGTCTATGGAATCTGCAGGCACGGAAAGTGATCCATATACCCCCCTCTTATGATCATTTGCATGTCTTTGGCTGTGAGGCATTCTGCCATGTGCCCAAGGACAAATACAATAAGTTGGATCCTAAGAGTGTCAAATGCATTTTCATTGACTATGGAGATGCAGGAGAGATGGGTTACCGTCTATGGAATCTGCAGGCACGGAAAGTGATCCATAGCCATGATGTCAACTTTCATGAGGAAAAAATGCATATGTAGCCTAAAAAAGTGGTTGAGGTACGCAGAGTTATCTTTTAGGAGGAGCCACATGCTCCCGTTTAGCCCATTCCACGGCCAGCTAGACAACGTGCAACATCATCTGATATTCATGGCCTAGATGTTAGACATGCTGATGTTAGACATGATGTTGGTGAGATAGCAGAGCTTAGGTTGAGGCATTCTACTAGAGATAGACAACCTCCTGACCATTTTGCGCCCTCTATGGATTATATACTGGTTACATATGTAGGAGAGCCTCTTACTTATGATGAGGCTATGCGCAGGGGTGATTGTCACTCTTGGGAGAGGGATAGGCAGTTTGAGCTTGACTCATTACATAAGAATAAGACTTGGGATTCGGTTTCCTTGCCGTAGGGTAAGAAGGCTTTGCCATGCAAGTGGGTGTACAAGCTGAAAAGTACCCCTGGACACCCCAAGCCAACATATAAGGCTCGATTGGTTACTAAGGATTTTAACCAGGAGCATGGTGTTGACTTTGATGAAGTCTTTTCTCCTGTGGTCAAGATGACCACCCTACACTTAGTCTTGGCCTTGGTTGCACAGCTTGACCTAGACTTGTACTAGATGGATGTCAAGAGGGCTTTTCTACATGGGGACTTGCATGATGAGAATTACATGGAGTAGCCTAAGGGCTTTGCAGACCCTTGCAGGGAACACCTAGTGTGCAAGATAAATAAGAGTCTATATGGCTTAAAGCAGCCACCTAGGGAATGGTACCATAAGTTTGATGCATTCATGCAGTCACAGGGCTACAATCGTAGTGCTACGGATCCGTACTTCTACAGAAGAAAGCCCGTGACGGTTTTTTACTGATTTTGGTACTCTATATGGATGACATGCTTTTAGTAGGGACAACTCATGAGGAGCTCGATGCTCTTAATGCTCAGCTCAAGAAGAGTTTTGAGATGAAAGATCTGGGACACGCCTCTCATATACTTGGTATGCGCATAATGCGCGATAGATTTCAGGGACTCCTCTATTTGTCACAGAGGGAGTATGTACATAAATTCCTTGAGCACTTCTGCATGCAGGATGTTCAGCCTATTGGCTATCCATTACCTTCTCATGTGAAGGTTTCACAGGCCTATTGTCCGCAGATAGATGAGCAGAGGGCCAAGATGGCCAAGATTCCATATGCATTAGCCATGGGCAGTCTTATGTATGCCATGATAGCCACCCTTCCACATATTGCTTTTGTAGTTAGGGTTGAGGCACATTATATGGCTACACTTGCCAAGAAACATTGGGATGCCATGAAGGATATCATGAGGTACCTGAAAGGCACATCAAATATGTGTCTTTGTTATGGCAGTTAAGATACAAGAGTCGTGGGGCACACTGACTCTGATTATGCAGGACATGCAGATAGTAGGAAGTCCACTTTTGGCTATGTGTTCACTTATGTTGAAGGGGCTATCTCTTGGATATCTAAGGCGCGGAAGTGTACAGCCCTTTCTACTATAGAGGTCAAGTATATTGCAGCCACAATGGCTTGCAAGGAGGCTATCTAGTTAGGCCATTTGATTGCAGATCTTGGTATGACAGATGCTATGCCTACACTGCATTCACATTCTATGAGTGCCATTCAATTGGCTAAGAATCCCGTCTTCCATGCGAAGACAAAACATATTGAAGGTGATATATTCGATAGTAAGTTTTGCAGCTGGTCTAACAACCGCAACAGGAATAGGCATAGGCATATACACATGCTGAGAAAGAGGAGAAGTAGTGGATGGTGCAACAGGAGAAATAGGAGAAGTGGTGGTAGGAGAAGATATCGCTGGTGGTGATTACATCCCATTCTACAAGTGACCCTTCCATCTCCGCCTCTTTATCAATGTAGAAACCGCATCGACAGCATCCTGCCAATCTGTTTTCAATCCCACAGGCTATGTACGGTCCTCTAGTAGCTCTCCCAACTCATCATGAAGTGTAGGATCAATCACTTGTAAGAATAACTCCACTTTCTTTGAGTTCATATCTCTTTGCTCTAGTGCATCCAATTGGTTTTATCAACCTTCAAACTCCCGCAACAATTCAGAAGCAATAAATCCTTTGTTGGGCTGAAAAACCCACTCTCTGAAGGTCTTTCGTCATGAAATATCAATATTGAGATTTGATGGAGGAAAAGGTCCACAAATATCAGTGTGAATATGATGAAGAAAATCTGTAGAATGAAATGTGGTGAAAATGGAAAAAGGTTTGTGAAAAAGGTTTCCAAGTGCACAATATTCACAAATACCCATATGAGGATGAGCTTTGAATTCCATACCTTGAAGAAGGTCACTCTGATAAAGATCAACAAGCTTTGAAAAATTAGAGTGAATAAAGTGATGATGCCATATTGTGTTGTTAAGATCACTAGGAGCTGTAACAACATTTGCAACATCTTCATTTAAAGATAACTCAAAAAGATTACCATTTTGAGGAGGAGCAATAGCTATGATTTGGCCATCTTTCTCAATGCGACACTTGATATGGTAAAAACTGACAAAGAGACCAAGATCCACAAGCCTTGTAGCTGAAAGAAGATTCCTTTGTAGATCTGGGACATGTAAAACTCCACGCTGAATTCTTGTTGAAGAAAGAGTACCGAGATATAAATCACCTATACCTTTGACTTGGCAGGTTGTGTCATCAGCAAGATAAACCAGTTCCTTGATAGCAATAGAATGATAATTATGTAACCATTCGGACTAATATGTCATGTTTCCCATAGCACTAGAATCAATAATAAAAAAAGATCCATCACTAACATGAAGTATCCTCTTCGGAGAGATAGAACAACTCACACAATTTACTTCTTCAGTAGTGTTGTCATGTGTAACAGCATATACTCTATTATGATCCGAATCAAAACGCCTCTTGAAACATAGATGGGTTGGATGGTAACTCTTTTTTTAGTAGTAACAAGGAGATTAATCTTTGGATAAATACAATTGTTTATTTGTAATACTATGTTCTTCATCATATTGTTTTGCCTAGCAATCATCTATAGTGTGACCATTTCTATTACAATAAGAATGATGTTTGTTTAAGAAACTTGAGATGAGAGAAGTTACCACCATGATGACTCTTACATGTAGAGCGTGGAAAGGGATGCCTTTGAGTAAGTAAAGCTTTGTCGATTTTTTCTGGTTGTGTGTCCTATTGTGAGATCATAACTATTTCTTGATTTGTGTGTCATCGTTCATGTCATTTTGTGAATGTTCAATCAAAGATATACAAGCTTGATCAAAATTGATCCCATCTTTGTTAGATAATATGGTAACAATATTATCATAAGTAGGATCCTTTATAGTATCAAGAAGCTGTGTTACCAATTGCTTTCGTGGAATAGCATCATCAACAGCATCAAGCCGATTGATAATGTTCTTAAATGATTCGATATGTGTTGTCATAGAAGTTCCAATGTTGTATTGTAACTTAGTGAGCTGAATATGGAGATAAAGTTATTTTGTAATAATTTTTTTTTCAAAATTTGCTATCAAATACTCCCACATAACTTGTGAGGTTGAAAGATTACATATATCAAATATAAGAGATTCTTGAAGAGTAGAAAGAATATACCGATGAGATGCTTTCTCACGTCTAACCCACTCATTATAAAGAGTTTGCCATTCTTCAAAGATAAACCCTTATGCTACAAGGGTATTATGATGAGACTGATCAATTGATTGAGGTGGACATTCATAATTACTAAGAACAATATCATGCAAGTCATTGGCTTCAAGGATTAGCAGTATCTTTACTTTCCACCCAAGTAATCATTGTCCTTGAAAGTGAGGAACGGAATGTTGTCCAAAAGGAAATCCCTTGACGATTATCGAATTCAACATAGTTGGCTGAGAGAATACGTACAATATAAGATCACAGAATCTGCACACCATGTACAAAACGACGAGACGAAAGTGCAGCACAACAAATCACATGTAGAAACTATGTTGTAAGGAAAGACATTTAGTTCAAAAAACATGCTTTAAAAGAAAGAGATCCAAGATAGATGGAACATGGGTAAGAATAAAGTGACCCAAAATAGACAAAACGTGTGAGAGAAGAAATCGATCCAACATAAATGATAAATAAGAACAATACTCAAAACATTATCGCTTTTCTTTTTGGCCAAGAATAGATAATGATCTAGCTAATTTTGGCAGAAACATAGAAATGCGAGTGAGTAATCTTGACAAAACTTGTGTCGTAGAAGTCTGCACGAAAAGTTATTGTCCTATTTGTTTTCTTGTTTCAAGTCCAGTTTACCTATATTGATATAACTTTTGACACAAAACTCCAAATTGAACATGGATTTGATAGGAACAAAGCTTGTGAGTCGAGTTTTCTTAAGAAAGCTATTTCCTTAAGAGTTCCCCAAAAAGAAACTTTTAGGGTGTCTAAGCAAGTACTTCCATCTAGTCTCTCTTGAGTTTTCAATACCATTTGCCTTACTTTATCATAGAATAACTTTCTTACCTTCTTTTGGTCTACACAAAATTCTTTATCATACTCTTTTCCATGTGAATATTCATAGGGTGCACTGGCTTTAATATCATTATCATCACTATACTCATTTTCTTTAATCCCTAGGACTCCTAGTCTCCATTAAATTCCACAATGTCTTGCTCATCATGTTTCCATACATTGTGTCACAATAAGTCCAAATTTCTATGTAAAGTGTTCTCTAGACTAGTTAATCTCATATGAAAAATTCTCTCCTTGGCTCCATTTACCATATTCTCTATCTCCTGTTTTGTTTCAACTATTGGGACATTGTAACTCCAATCTTCATCTTGCTTGATTTTCTCATCCTTGCCTAGGACATAAGATGCATCATAAGAAACTTTTAAGGGATCTTCTATATTAGTAAGGTCTACTTTAAATCCAAGAGACTTTAGATAAGGGCTCTTATGAGATGCATGTCCATGCAACCCCACCCTATCAAACATGTCAACACCATCTCTAGTCTCCCCATTGCAACTCACATCCTGCAAGGTAGACTCTAGAGACACTTCAACAATGTCATCATCTTCAAATATTGGTGGGCCATCTACATGATGCATTCTTAGCTTCCCTCTTATCTCAGTCTCTAAGAAAATACTTCACCATGCCACGCACACATTTGCAAGTGTAACTCCCTATGCA
This sequence comes from Lygodium microphyllum, assembly GCF_053477565.2. Taxonomy (NCBI): domain Eukaryota; kingdom Viridiplantae; phylum Streptophyta; class Polypodiopsida; order Schizaeales; family Lygodiaceae; genus Lygodium; species Lygodium microphyllum. Next base: position 35,008,658 of record NC_141159.1, read on the forward strand.
CATTTTCTAGAACTAATAGATTATCCCTTAGTATGAAAATATCAACATCATTTCATCCCATAACCCTAGAAATTATGTATTTAATCTCTTCATCCACCATGGCAAGTAGCCATCTGTCATCATCGATGCAACTATCAAGCCAAGCTAAAAGATGCTATGTATGATCTATTTAAGATTCAACAACATTAATACCATGTTTTAATCCAAAAGATTCCAATCTAAAAGCATACGGATTACTTTGTTTAAAAGTTCCAACCAAATTATGCTCATTTAAGTCATCATATTTGCAATATCTTTTTGAGGCAATTACATCAAATTCACATACCCTCAGGACTTTATTTAGAGAGATTTTCCATTATATTGAGGACTCTCAAAATCGCATATTGTGTCTTTGAAGTCATATTTCAATGGGATTTATAGCCATATTGCTATGTTCTATCTCCACATTCTCAAAAGAACTCACAAACTTAGTGTCAATGTTGGTCATTATTTTGACCTTTGATGATTTGATCTTAGACCACTTTCCCATCTTCAATTGTGCTAGGGATTGCTTCATGGAACAACACCTTGTATAAAGAAAACTCTCATTTTGAGATCTCACTCTATGATCTTAGTTTACCAACTTTATCATCTTTCTCTAAAGGTTTGTCTCCACCATCTTGTAAATCATTAGAACTCTCAAATAAAGTTGGCTACACATTCTCATCTAGATACACTCTGTAGGCCTTGAGAATTCAAATTCAACACCCTCTTTCTCACATAACTTCAAGCTTCTAGTCCTAGTATAGTTTTCTCTCTCATTGGAATTTATTTTCTTGCTCTTTGGCTTCTAACTTGAACTACAATATCTCTAGTATTTCCTTCATTAAAATCCCACTATATCAAATATCTTCAAGCAATCCACAATACAAATCCCATGCCTCACCTCTCAATCCTTGGCTAGCATGCATTGCATTAGTCTCATACCTGAGGAGGATTAGTTGTTCCAATTCTCTCTCAATAGAACATTCTGATCAACTTTACATACAAAGAGCTTATCTTGTAATAGGGTCATCTTGAGCTTGGTTTAGAGTAATCTATCAACCCAAAAACTAAATTGTTATATAATTGGGATACCAAAACTAAGATCAAATTTCTATTTGGAGGATGACACCATGACAAGCCACCAATCGAAAAAAAAGTACTAAGCATCTCAAGGCTCTTAGACTACTTGGCCACTAAATTTAAACAACCTAAGATTGTCCCGAAATTTCTACAACCCTAGCCTAGAAACACACCATGTCTAAAGAGTCAAATATGTACTAGCAACACTTTTTTTAAGTCTTGAGTAGCTATCTAAATATTTAATCTCATGAGAGCCACAAGCTAAAAGAAACTTATAGCATGTATTTGTTGACCCTCTCATCTAGGGCCATATGATGTCCATTAGGAGAGAAATTACAAACTCTCCTTTTTGCCCGTTTATGGGTTTCTCTCACCTCTTTCTCTCTTAAAAGAGATTTCAAAATAATGTTATAATAAGAGATCTTCTACAATCAAGAAAATCTTGTATTTGTGTTTTTAATAGAATTCACCTATTATTTTATCCCCAAACTATAGGATAAGGTTACTTTTTCTCAAAATCCTGACAATTAAAAAACTATGAGTTTGGCATGTTAATACCCTCATGACTTATCAGCATTAAAATATATTAGAATCATTCTCATTCTTGCTTCTTGAAAGGGTGGAAGTTAAAAAATGGTTTAAGTTGATGTTCACATCATATTTTAAGAATATTTTTTACCCAAAGAAACCTTTTTTTACTTGAGAGCTTCCTTGTAGATTTTTATCTCTTTTGGACAAGTATATGCCCATTTTGGGAAATTTTTTCCTTCCCTTTGAAAGCTCTATTTTTATCCTAAATTTTGTGTACTCTTCTCTTTTCCTCTAGAATATGGTTTCTTTCATATGAATTCTTTTGAAGTAGCATTCAGGAGTGGTTTTGATGCCATTTGCTGAAATCAAATAATCTACATCTATAACACTCTCTACACTACTACAAGTAATCTCCCTCTTCAATACTATATTATAAGCAATCTCCCTCTTTAGTAGTCACTATAAGCAAAGAGACTATCTAATTGTGTGAGATGAACTAAGAAAATAAGTGATAGAGTGATAGAGAGTAAATTTGGGTAGAAGATACGATGATGTTATTGTTTTTCACTATCCAAGCTTTTGTATAAATATGTTTAATCATCTTTGAACAATTCTTGTTGAGAGAGAGAGAGAGAGAGAGACAATATTATGAATAGAACAAAATATAAGATTAGATTCTAATTAGGGATTGATTACAAGTTAATATTAGAGGCTAGTTGGGGACTGATTGAAATTTATCATGACTGAAATCAATAGAAAGATTCAAGATCCAATTAGGTAAAAAAGAATATAGATATAGTGAATCAAAGAGATATAATTGTGTGATTTAAATGTTAATCCAAGTTAAAATTGTCATACATTTTTCTTTTCAGAATGTAGGTGCAAGACATACTAAGAGAAAGAGAGATATTCACTTCCAATTGGAGGATGAATATGTACCACTTTTCAAAAGAACTGTGGAAAGGGATGATGTAATAAGAAACATGATGCAATAAGAAAGAAAGACATGGGAAAAAAATGTGGATCTTTGGGTTGACGGGTGCATTTATCCATGTAATCCACTAACTCAAAGGCCACCACAATATAATGGGCTTACATCATTTGTAAAGTTTGTTTGTGAAGACAATGAATGATTGTATGGATACACATGTAGACTTGTGACACAAGGATTAGCAGGGTTTCATCAAGCTTGACACAAGAGTATGCTCAGTCTTTGATGGAAAAGGATAAATTGTTGGCTGAGAAGGATAGGGAGAATTAGAGTCTACAACAAGCAATGTATGTCACATTGAAGATGCTATGTATGCTACACATGTATAGAACATGGAATTATATTATGGAGTTGGAGAAGGAGAGTAAAAACATAAAGTGGAAGCTCTTAAAAACTTTGAGACTAAGCTCGCCTTAAAAACCTAAGAAGCATGTCAGCGTCCAATGATGTGCAACACTTATGAACCGAAAATTAGATCTTGACATCAATAAAAACAAACCTTTATCCTTCAATGTGTAATCAAAGAATGAAATATGGGGTCTTATAGTATTTGAAGAACCAAAGGAGGACCATGAAGTACTTAAAGTTTTTTTAAATCTCACTAATATACCCAGTGTTATTCAATACAAAAATAATGGAGAAACTTTACATGTGAAAGAAATTGGGGACTATCAAGTTGAATGGCATCTTGTAGTTGATTTAAAAACAATGAAGTGTATGTTTTATTTATCTAATGCAACAAATGCAAAATTTCCATGTACATATTGTATGAAAACTAGGAAGAAAGGGAAAATGGAAAGAAAAAATGGCTTGCTAAAATAGCACAACAAGATGCTCTAACAGTGATTAGAAAGTCAAGAGAAATGGAGTAGTAGTCCCAGTGGATCCAAACTAGTGCCCTATTTTAGAAATACCATACAAGGGTTCACTTTTGCACATTGCATTTTTTGTTTATAACAATTAAGAAGCTAGTATATGAATATTTATGCTTCGCACACAAGATGCGGCCTATAACAAAAGTTGATATTACATGCATGAAAGCAGAACAAGTCCTCTCTAAAGTTGGATTGCACAGGGGCCAAGTAGAAGTAAAAAAGTATGAGAAAAAATTGGGCAAGAGTGGAAATATCCCTTGTAAACCATGCCTTAGCAGACCCAAGGCTAGAAGTTTGTATCCCCACCTTGAGATGAGGAAGGAAATATACTTGTGAAACAACCAGAGACGTATGAAGCATGGAAAACGTTACATCTTATTGTTTCATATTGGAGCAATGGGGGATGAACTAGGATTGCAAAGGAAAAAGTATGGATACACCTAGATAGCCTTTAGCAGCTCTCTTACAGAAGTTAAGGTTTAGGGATGGTGATGTCAATAAATTTTACTCTATGGTGGAGGCATGGACTTCAAATAATATAACACACTACATGGTCAGTATTGTCACCATTACAAAAATATATCATCATTGCGAATTAGTTTATGTTTCTAATCTCTCTTTCTTATGCAATATATAGTTGAGGCACATGGCCCATACTTTGCATGTCAAGGGAGTTTAGTAGTATAGTCAACTTATAAAGACATGGAACGATCTCACTAACAAGCTCGCTCTGCTTTTTAAAAGGCAACTAATTATGGAGGTGGCATCAATAATTCCAATTTTATGAGATAATTATTTCAATGGTCGTGGTATAGGACATTAGAGATACAATATGAGAGAAAAAAAAAGGTCCAAATTTACCTCTCAAGAAAAATTTGTAAGCAGGGCAATATATGAAGTGAGGAAAGCAATATATCAAAACAATGCACCTAGACAACGGCATGCAAAATGGTTGGCAATCCAAGAGAGACATGACAAGAAATGGAGATCTAGATAAAGAGTAAAATTTTAATACATTTAGAGTCCAAGAGAGAGTATACATACTAAGGATATAACTCATTAACACTCCTATCTTAAACATGTGATGTCTTAAACACTCCTATCTTAAGCTTCAAATCATTTATCTATTTGAATTTGGCTAAAAGAGCATTTTGTAAATTTTCTTTAAAATTTCAAATATTCATAATATGTTTTTCAAATTTTTAATATTGATTGATCTATATTTTGAGTCTGTTAATCTTAAACCACACTTCTTGGGAGAAGGAACAATATAACAATGCCTATCTTAGAGAGTGAAGTTTAAGGTTATCTCTACTTGAGTCCTTTGTTTGACTTTAGATACAACATATTATTGGAACTTTCAAAAAATTAAAATTAAATTGTGAAAAGTCAATTTATAAATGCTAAGAAAAATATTTGAAAATTCCAAACCTTGGAACATTCACTGGCCTAGAGAGAGAGAGGGGCATGAGAGGGCGATAAAAGACAGAGAGAGGAAGGGATCAGGTACACATAGAGAGACAGAGAGAGACAAAAGTTTATTTATATTATAGTAACTTTGAAAGTTCATTTATATCAAAGTAATTTATAATACATTAAGTTTAAAAGTTTCACATTTAAGTCAAGTCTCTCCTTTCATTTTTTTTCATTACTCTTCACTCTACCCTCCACTTTTCTAGCCTATGCCATCACAACCATGGCACGTTCCAAGCTCCCTATCGAGAAGGCCTATGCAAGAGCAAGAGCTCAACACTCTTTCAAATCTAGTGAGCATATTATGAGTGAAAATGGCCCCTGATGTCCGAATATCCAGTATAAATTTCCTTACACTTTTTGACCCTAAGATTTCTACTCACATGGGAAAGACTGTGACCATTGACTCCAAATATGATGGGCTAATCCCACATACCTATCTTAGGGTCAAATTAATCATGAAAGAAGAGCACATGACTAAACCTCTCATTGACAAAGAGGCTCATTATAACATCCTCACCTATACTTCTTGGACTTGCATATGATAATCCAAACTAATGTCTATAGAAGCTCCAATCACTCTTTACGGAGGATCACTATACTCTCTTTTGGGTAAATGCAAGATCCTAATGATCTTACAATCTAAAAGCTTGCCAACTATGTTTTATGTGCTTTTTAATAGAGAGGATGTTGGAAAGAAAATCTTACTTGGTAGACCTTTCAAACATGCAACTAAGTGCAATGTGGACTATGAGGCACAATGAATACACTTGACTCTACCTCGTGTCAAGGTCATCATGATCTTTAGCAAAACTCATCTTGCCACGTTGCTCAAGACAAGGATAATGAATCAATCTCCACTACAAGGGAATGGGCAAATAATGATGACAGTTTGCAACATAAAATAGCGGCATTGCTATTTACATCGCAAATAGCATCACTATTAATAGCAACAACAGTCTGAGAAAAAAAAAGGGCTGCAAAGTCAAGAGAGAGTGAGAGAGATAGCCGCCTTGAGAGGGAGAGGGAGAGCAAGAGGAAAAGAGAGAGAACGAGAGCTTCTCGACATTCCTGCCGCCGCCGTCACCCATATGCGAAGAAGAGGGAGAAGTGCGCAATGGAGAAATAAGGGATGCCAAGAAGAGGAGATAAAAAATTCATCCTCTGCCCATTGTGGTAGGTACATTGCCTCTTCTTGCTTTGTTTTTTTGTTTTATTCTTTTCTTTTGTTTGTCTTTCTTTGTAATGAGATACATTGAAAGAAAGAGAGAAAGAGAGGAAAAGAGAAAGGGGGAAAAAGGAAAGAAGAGGAAGAGAGAATGAGAGAGAGAAAAAGAGGAAAGGTAACAAAGAAGGAGAGGAAGAGAGAAAGAGAGAGAGGAAGGGAGGGAGAGAGGAGAATGAGTGAGAGAAACAACAAAGGGGGAGGGAAGAGAAACAAAGAGAGAGGCAAAAAAGAAAGAGAAAGAGAGAAAGAAAGAGAGGGGGGAGAGAAAAAGAAATGGAGAGTGAAAGAAGAGGTAGATAAAAGGGTGAGGTAAAGAGAGGAAGGCTCGGGGAAGTTACTATATGTATATCCTCTACATCACATGCATCCAAGGCATATTTATAAATATCTTTATTTTTTTCCTAAATAAAAGATAATCATTTTCTATTGAATCTGTAAATGACCCCTTTGTATTACACCCTTTTGTATATAAAAAATGTATAAAAATGGTATTTTAAAAATACCTTCTTTTGAACCCACGTGATGCACAAATATATTCATGAGTAACTTACCTAAAGAGGAAGGAAAGTAAAAAAAAGAGAGAGAGCTAGAAAGAGAGGGAAAAAAAAAGGGACGAAAAGAGGGAGAAAAAACCAAATAGAGAGAACAACAAATAGAGAGTGAGAGAGAAGGAGAGAGAGAAGAATGGAAACAATGAGAGAATTAGAGAGAAGGGAATGATAGAAAAATAAAGGAAGAGGGGGAAGAGAGACACAAAGAGGGGTGGAAAGAGAGGGTCTTTCAATGTATTTTTTATAAGTTTTTTATTTTCTATATTTGATTTTGATTGTAATGTGATGCGTCGAGTGCAAGTGAAGAGGGAAATAGAGAAAGACATAGAGAGAAGAAGGGACAGAAAGGAAAAGAGAGAAGAAGTGAGTGTGGGAGGGGAAGATAACAGAGAGAAAGAAACATTGAGAGAGAGAGGGGAGAGAGAGAAACAAAGAAGGATGAAGGGAGGCAAATAAAAAACCAGAAAGAGAGAAAATTTGGAAAGTGGAAAGAGAAATAAGGATGGATGAAGGGAGGCAAATAAAAAATGGGAAAAGAGAAAGAGAAAGAGGGGCGGGGAGAGAAATAAAGAGGGGGACAAATAAAGACAGAGAGATATGGAGAGAAAAGAAATGGACAAAGATAGATGGAGGGAGGCAAACAAATAAAGGGAAAGGGAGAGAAAGGAGCAGAGATTAAAATGAAAGAACATTATTAATGAGGGAAACACAAACCTATGATAGTCATGATGTCCAAGATCGCAAGGCGTATCTTAATCAGTGTGTCCCATGTTCTTGCACTCAATGCAAGCTAGCAATCAGATGAAAGCGTTGCTTGTCCATAGAACATGTATGATGCTTTGGTGAGTTTCAATCAGAGATCATTGATCAGGCAATGTCAGACTTTGAGCGAACAGTAAGAAAAGTGTATATCCATCATGCTTTACATTCCTAAAGTAATTGGATATTATATACAAAAATATTAGACATATCCATGACATTTGTACAGGGAGGTGACGTCTCATCCCAAGGAATGCACATATTGTGGCCTCTTAAAAGAGTTTGTGGGCATGGGATGGATGGAGTGTGTGAGTTGATATACCAATTGGAGGGCACGACTCAGTCTACACCCTCGATGCTAGAGGAGACAATCGGTCTTTTAGACCTTCCTCCAATCTTGGAGCCTGAGATGGATGCAATGATCGATGCATTAATGCCCATAGATGTTGAGTCATTTGATCCATGAGAGAGGAATTGTCCATACCATTATATAATGGGCTCCAAGTATCTCACTTGAAGATGCTACTTGCGCTCCTAAGTGTCCAGGCAAAGTATGGGTAAAGCGATGCGAGTGTGACCAAGTTTTTCAGGTACATCCTGTGCTCTGTTGGTTTTTTTAACCCTATTATAAAAAACACTTATTGTGCTTTTCAAGGCATCTTGATTTTTTTTCATGTTGCTGAAGTATCATATATTGCCACTTGAAAACATGATGCCTGAGTCCCATGATGATGCGTAACTGGTGATATGAAAACTTGGCATGGACTACAACAACATCCATGCATGTGCCAATGATTGTGTGATGTTTCCAGGAGACTACGGGACTATGGAGACATGTACAAAGTGTGGTGCTCACATGTATTGATTGGACTTGCAAGGGAAAACCGTCCCTTAGAAAGTTCTTAGACACTTTCCACTTATAATATATCAGGCATGCCGAGCTTGAAAACATGGCATGCATATAATAGATCGATGGATGGAGTCCAATGAATATCAGCAGATTCACGCGTATAGAGCCACATTGCCTCCACCTTTCTAGGATTTGCATGAGAGCCAAGGAATCTTTGGCCTTATCTTGCTATGGATGGCATGAATCCATTTGGTCTCTCCACTCAACTTCTTACAGTGTGTGGCATATAGTCCTTGTTAACTACAACATCCTAACGTGGCTTTCTATGATGAAAGGATACCTAATCCTTAGCTTGCTTGTTCATGGGTGCTAAAAAGTCAAGAACATGCATATCTACCTTCGTCCATTAGTTGATGAGCTCAAGATTTTGTGGGATGAGAGAGTCGTTGTGTGGAAGATGTGAGCAAGCACGATGGTTGATGGTTTGCTAATATACAAGCCATTCTCATGTGGACCATGCATGACTTTTTGGGATTCATGGAGTGATTGGGTAAGTGGGCTTCTGTTCTCATTGGTGATATCTAACATAGCTCGTTCAAGTTTATGTTGACTAAATAGGGGTGTTGTGACAGGTCTGGTTATCTTAGGTTATCATACATGTCCATTGTGTGAGCCACAATGAGACTCCGAAAGGTCACAAACCATGAAGAAGATGGTATATCAAGGACTCGCCACTTTCATGCTAGAGGGTCATGAACTGAGGGAAGGTTTTCTTGGATGATCTCTTGCACGAATGAATGCCCAAAGCTGGTATGAGTTGAAAATGGCACAAGGAGTCACATCCAAATGGAATGTGACACTTCTCGATTTTCTACAAGTTGATGATTCATTGATGATTTGCTCTTAAGGGTACTTTAGAATATGCATTTTAATTAGCATTATTTTTTATCATAGTTATATTGTTGTGCTTTACCTAAATCTTTATATTGATTTTGTTAACATCATTTTTTGTTTGTGCAGGTTACCTTTGATAATATACTTGGAGAGCAGGATGAGTCGAGAGGGGATGGGCGATGAAGAGTTGCAAGAGATATTCATACATATGTATCCAAATGAGATGGCCCGATTTAGAGATATGGTAGATAGGAGTTGTCTCAGACATCATCGGATCATTTTGTGAGATCTAGTTCGGCATGCTCTAATGCTTCCATTTCCAGTAGATGAAGTCAACACTATAGACTAGCCCTAGATAGAGGAAGTGGTTTTGAGGGGTGCTCAAAAGATGTGGATGCTATGAGCCTACGATTGGTTCCAGAGAGGGATGCTACTCCTATCTCCTCTTGTACATGTTCCAAAGAGGGTGGATCAGGTGGGTGTTGTGAAAGCACCAATGCAATGTCTTCATCTCATCCATTTGGTGGTGGATACTTGTAGCCTCCAAGATTTGTCACACCTCTCGGGATATCTACTCTACTGACTGTGGGTTTTGCTCAGCCATCCACATGTGTGGCTCCCCTATGGGTGCTACTCTGAGAGATACTACGATCCCCATGGTGGGTATGCTAGATATACATGGGTCTCTTGATTATGCTCGGGAGCATGGTTGCAAGTGGGAGAGGACACACCTTAGATATACCCCAGCAAGGTATGGATATCTCATAGATGAGAAGATAGGTGCTGTGATCATGAATGATGAGGGGAGGAGGGTGATGTCTTGCATGAGAGAGTTGTGCCAACAAGTATTTAGGCACAATGTTATAGACCATTGGAAGAATATACTGGAGGGGAGTGAGAGCTATATAGTAGCATCTTTGCATGAGGAGTTTCTTGTATTTACAACGGCAGAGGGGTTTTCCATTGGGTGGATGATGGAGTGTATGCATACATACATGTCACATAGACGATCAAATGTATGCAAGGCACTCAAGAGTGGTATCTCAATGCATGAGTGGCTAGACACAAATGATTGGCAGAGACTCACAGAGGATGCCACAGATTCTCTAGGATGATGGCAATAGTAGGCGGAAGGCAGCGAGGGCACGATTGGAGGCATGGGACGTGCATCATCTAGGGAGTGGTGGTCACAGGACTAATTAGAAAAAGAATAATTAGTCTAATTTGATTGAGGTAGAAATCATTTATACATTTGTCAAATCCAAGGAAAAATTGGTGATAACTCATAGGCCTAAATTTTCAAAAGAGGGACCAAAGTGCCCACCTAATGCTCTAGATACACACAAATGCTACAAATATGAAGAACTTGCATCATTAAGAAGTAATAAGTAACCACTAAAGGCATCGACAAGCCTGCTTAGGAAGTCCAAATCTCCTGAAACCTCTTTACCTATGTAGAAATAGAAAGGCCAACATCAACAACCTCCTATTGTTGCTCAACCTACACAAATAAACTCAAAAAAATCATCCAAGAACATTTCCACACCAAACAAGATAATGATTTGACCAAGCGATCTATCTCAACTAGCAAAAGTTTCCAATCTACTAGCTCAGCCATTATAACCTCCCAACAAGGATCTCAATAGTCACAACCTTTGGCCAACATAGCCCGTATCCACATAGGAACAAGACCTTGTCATCCCATTCGCTGAAGTAATATTTCATGAAAATTCTTCATCACCGCAAAAACCCACTATGCACCTCGTGCCTAGGCTCATAAAGAAAATTCTTGAGAAGATGACTGATGAGATAGTCCATTCATACTGTGCTAGAAAACATCCGATTTGGCTAGTTCCTTATAGATTTTGGTGACTTCAACATTACGTTTTTGTGATCAGATTGTGTACACTATGTGAAAACTCTATTTGTGTTATCTATGCTAGTGGTTTCCCTATATTTTCTCTACGTCTCTCTTATTTTCTCTATCTTCTCTTCCTATCCTCTCTACATAGCTCCCCGCTACACTTCTAGTGATGAAAAACTTCACGATCTTGACTATTTAACATGGATTTCAGTTATGAAAGCATGATTTATGTTGAAGCAAAGGTGGTGTATTATTTTGAGAGCTATTGAGTATCCTTAGCGTCTTACTCCTCTTCTAGATGATTTTGACAAGGTCAACCATGAAAAAGTGCTATGCTCACTTGGGATTCAAATGCTATCTATGCCTATTTTGCTCTTTTTCATTTGTATTTATAAAGAAGTCTTATCACGGACCACCTCCTACCATACATCTTTTATGATACGCTCCTTCAACCATGTTGTTGAGGGCTAAATTGACTTGTTTGTTTGGGCTGATTTTTGTTATTTTTGTGAGCTCAATGGTTATTTTTGTGATGGAATGATTGGTTTTGTTGAGTTTTGAAATTTTTTTGAGTATTTTGGATTAGGTTGAGTAGGTTCAAGAAGCATATGATGGTTTTTGGCTGAGATATGATGTTTTGATAGGTTCCGTGAATTATTTGTTTGGTTTTTGTTAGGGTTTGTTTTGCCTCTGATTTGATCTGTTTTCTTCTTATTTGAGAGGCTAAATTGTAAATGAGTAAGTTGAGGACTATTTGAGAGTGTATTGAAAGTTTTTTAATGGTTTGAAGTGGTTTTGGTTTGATCTGTATGGTTTTTGTGCCTTCTTTTGACTTTCTGTGGTGTTTTGTGGAGCTTTTGTATGTAGTCTGTAAGCCTCTATTTGCTACTATACGTATTTTGACTAATGGAAAATTTGGCTTGGGGATGTTTTACAGTCTTAAAAAGAGATGAATACAAGTTTGAAATAGTGACTAGGTTGAAGAATTTGAGCAACATGTGATGATGGCATTAAACCAGCCTGTAAAAATGCTATGAGAAAGCTATTAGCAGTTCCATCAATAGGCGGTCCCAATCAAGATGCAGAGGAACTATCTGTAGCATCAGACCCTCATAAAGTGTTTTTTGCAGCTAACTGTTGCTCCTGTGTGGTTGGGAAAGAGCTTTGTATCACCATTGGTCTAAAGGAGATGCACAAAAGAGGAAATAAAGAGGAAGAAATAAGATTTAATTTACTGGAATCCAATATGACAACCTAAGATATTGGAAAAAAGGCTAGAGAGTTTGGACCTAATTTTGGCTCGAGAAAGTTTTCCTCCCAAAGTTATAAAGGATGACAATCTGAGGATGACAATCTAATAGTAGCTAGTGATAAGAAGTGGTGCTATAGATGCAGAGAAAAATGACATATTTTGGCAAATTTTCCAAACCCTAGAAGGTTTATGGACTACGAATCCTTATGAAGCTGATGCAAGGGAGAAGACTGTCAAGATTGTGGGAGAGAAGGAAGGAGTCTCACTTGTAGCTTTCTTGCTTGCACAATGGGGGAATACACACAAAGGTGGAGGCTGAAAACAGTTTTCCTCTTCTTAGTTGTGTAAGCCAAAAAGAAGTCAAGTACAAAGAAATAGGAGAACCCTACATATGGGTCTCAAACCAAACTCAAATAACTAAGGTGGCATACTAACTGAGCCACGAACTAGAGTAGATAAGGATAGCTGTCATGTAGCTATTATTCATGGGCGGTGTACCAACCGCATCAGCAAACTGACAAGTCGGTGACATAAATGCACAACGGTCACCCTGGCATATCACGAGTGGAGCTCGATATCTCAACACTCCCCCTCGAGCTCAATCCCAATTCCTGCACACCAAGCAGGTCTCTGAACTTGCGCAGCTTCTCTGCGCCCAATGCCTTCGTGAATATGTCAGCTACCTGATCCTCTGTGCTGACATAAACTAGATCAATAAGACCTAGTAAAACCCTCTCCCGCACATAGTGATAATGCACCTCAATGTGCTTTGTTCTAGCATGATAGACTGGGTTATTTGCCAAGTGTATACTACTCATGTTATCACAATAAATGACAACTGGCCCATCTGTAGACTGATGTATATCATAAAGTAGCTTATGCAACCAAGCTACCTCACATGCAGCCCTTGCTGCACCCCTGTACTTAGCCTCTGTGCTTGACAAGGTAACTATAGGCTGTTTCTTGCTGCTCCAAGTGACTGCAGCACTCCCAAAAGAGAACACATACCCACTGGTAGATCGTCTATCAGAAATACTACCAGCCCAATCAACATCAATGTATCCATGCAACTATATCTGAACCCCAGTCTCATAAAATAGTCCATACTGCAATGTGGACTTCACATACCTGAGTATGCGTCTAGCTGCATCCAAATGCGATTTCAGAAGCTCACCTGCATCTGCGCTCAGCTTCACATTTTGCTCCAAAGGAACTGAAATAGGCTTACAGCCTGTCATCCCATATTTGGACAGCATGTCCAATCCATACTGCCTCTACAAGAGCTGTATCCCACTTGGTGATCTAATCACCTCAATGCCCAAGAAATAACGCAGCTCTCCCAAATCCTTCATCTCAAACTTTTGCTTCAATAGCATTTTCACATGAAGGATATCTTCATCACTGTCACCTGTCATAATCAAATCATCAACATAAATGACAAGTAGCATAATACCTTTCTTTGTTTTTCTCACATAAAGTGAGAAATTTGCCTTGGAAATCTGAAAGCCAATAGTGACAAGATACTATACTATCTTGTCAGACCATGCTCTAGGTGCTTGCTTCAAGCCATACAAGGCTTCCTTCAACCTGCAAACAAACTCAGGATGAACAGCATGCACATAACCTGGTGGCTGCTCCATATAGATCTCTTCTTGCAAATCACCATGCAAGAAGGCATTCTTTACATCCATCTGATGTAAAGACCATTCCTTTGATGCAGCCATAGCAATGACTGCTCTTACGGTTGCCATCCTTGCAACCGGACTGAATGTTTCTTCATAGTCTGCCATATGTTTGTGCATACCCCTTGACTACTAATCTTGCCTTGTATCTATTCACAGAACCATCTGCATTGTGCTTCACCTTATAAACCCACTTACAGCCAATTGCATTTTTACCTTTAGGCAAAGATACCAACTCCCATGTAGCATTTGCTTCCAAGGCATCCATTTCTTCATCCATGGCTTTCTCCCATTTTTCTTTTCCCATGGCTTGCTCAAAAGAAGTGGGTTCTGGTTCCTGTATCACTTTGACCATATATGCATAGTGAATGGCTGTAAATCCATCATATTTTAGCCTATCCACAGGATACCTAGCTCTGGTAGACCTGCGCAAAGTAGGTTCACTCCCACGTGCTCTCAAAACATCCCTGGTCTTCCTTACTCCCGGTGTAACAATAGAAGGAATACCCAACTCATCATCAATGCTCTGTTCTGAGCCACTGGATTTACCATCCACATAAGAGTGACCTGCATTCACATCAAATATGGGCTGATCTACCTTCTCTTTTCCTTTTCGTGAAACCTGCATACCACTATTTGCATTGTTTTGAGGAGATTCTCCTGATCTCAATCTGCCTGTCCATGGTGAAGAATATGAACCACTGCTAGAGGACACTCCAGGTCTACTAATATTTTGTAACTGCTGCTGTGAATTCTGTGCAGCATTACCATTTTGTGCATCTACATTATCAATCACATTTACTGGTTTATACCAGCTACTCATCTCATAAAAAAAAACATCTCTGCTCACTGTAAACTTACGAGTAGAAGGATTATAGCATCTATACCCTTTCTGCTGCAGAGAGTAACCAATAAAGATGCACTTCTTAGCTTTTCGATCCAACTTGGATCTCAACTCATCTGGCACATGAACATAGGCAATGCAACCAAAAATCTTCAAATGAGAAATATCTAGTTTCCTACCAGTATACCTCTCCTCTGGAGTCATCCCATGTATTGCTGCAGTGGGAGTTCTGTTCATTATATAGACTGCTGTAGCAACTGCTTCAGCCCAGTAAAAATCTGGCAAGTCTTTTTCGTTGAGCATGGCACGAGATACCTCTCCAATATGCTTGTTTTTCCTTTCTGCAATTCCATTTTGTTGTGAGGTAGGACTACATGAATATTGCTGCTTTATGCCATGCTCCTACAAGAACCTTGCAAACTCATTTGAGAGGTACTCTCCCCCTCCATCTGACCTTAGGCATTTTATTTGTAGGCCTGTTTATTTTTCAACCATAGCTTTGAAATGCCAAAAAATTTCACTTTTCTTTTTCATAAAATACACCTAAAATACACCCAAACTTTT
Organism: Lygodium microphyllum; assembly: GCF_053477565.2. NCBI lineage: Eukaryota > Viridiplantae > Streptophyta > Polypodiopsida > Schizaeales > Lygodiaceae > Lygodium > Lygodium microphyllum. The sequence goes on from NC_141159.1 coordinate 35,024,120, forward strand.
CTGCTATAGTCATCAATAAAAGTGACAAAATAATGACAGCCTCCAAGAGATGCAGCTTTAGTAGTCCACACATCAGAGTGGATTAATTCCAATGGCTTCTCACTCTCTTGAACATGTCTAGGAAATGGTTTCCTTGCCTGTTTTCCAAATTGGCAGGCTTCACATACCTTATGCATTTCTACAACCTTGAATTTAGGCAATCCTGCAATAATATTTTGGGCCTGCATTGATTTAAGTCACTGTACATTAACATGACCAATGCGTTTGTGCCAGATATCAATATCTGCAACTACACCGGTCCCATGTGCAAACATTGCTGCACTCAATTCAGACATGTCTGCATCCAACGTAAACATTCTGCCCTTCTTCTTTCCTTTGCTATCAAGCGACCTTTATTTTTCATATCCTCAACAAAGCATCCATGAGGATTAAATCTGACCTGCAAACCCTGCTCAACCATTTGACCAACAGAAACCAGATTCTTGGTGATATTCGGGACATGAAATACATCGGACAAGTATTTCTTTTTCCCATCCTGCATAGACAAAGGAATTTTTCCAATCTACACAATAGGATGTGCAATATCATCACCAGTCTCCACAAATCTTGGTTTTTCCATTTTCCTTGCATCCTCCATCCATTCTGCATGACCTGTCATGTGGGTTGATGCACCTGAGTCAACATACCACACATCGTTGCTTTCTTCTGCACTTGTCACAGAATTGTTCATGTGTTGCACCATAAAAAAATGCTCATTTCTGTCATCACCCTGTCTACTAGAAGATGCATAATTCCCTTGTTGCAATTTCCCATTCATGATGTCATTCTGCTTTTTATAGCAGTCTTTAGCTATATGACCCATTTTACCACAGTAGTAACATTCAACATTGCTGTCTGCATTTTGGCCTCTTTGCCATCCACCACGACCTCTTTGACTCCCCCTACCTCTAGAATTACCACGTCCTCCTCCATAGGACTGGTTTTCTTGAGTTTGCTGCATATTCTGATTTCTACCACGGCCTCCAGATCGGCCTCCTCTACCTCTGCCTCTACCTCTTCTAGCATTTGAGTAGAAGACAGCTTCTTTTGAAGTTCCTCCTGAAGAAGATGCACCATCATTTCTCTGCTCCTCAGAAATTAGAAGAGCAATCAACTCCTCAAAATCAGGAAATCTTTCATGGACAGAAATGGATGTTCGGAATTGTGCATAATCCTTTTCTAGACCATTCAAGGTCACAGAAACTAAATCATCATCTTCCACTGGCGACCCAATGGAAGCAAGTGCATCTGCAATCTTCTTCACCTTCATGTGGTAGTCATTGATGCTCATATTTTCTCTTTGCACATTGTGCAACTCTTGCTTGAGCTGCATTTTCTTGGCTTGCGTATTTGTGCTATACATTTTTGACAAAGTATCCCATGCCTCCTTTGGCGTACTTGCATCTTGAATATACACAATCATAGAGTCTGAAATGCTGATAGACAGCCAATACATAACTTTCTTGGCTCTCTCATGCCATGCTTTAAATGCCTGCATTTGCTGTTGATTGGGAACATCAGGAAGAACTGGTTCTTCTTCATTTCCTGCAACAAATTCCCAATATCCTTTTCCCATAAGGAAATTCGTCATTCTAAACTTACATGCTTGGAAGTTGTTCTTGTCAAGCTTTTCATTGACAATCTGTGAAAGAGAATCATACGCCATTACAGAACACTGCAAAAAGTTCTGTCACTTCAAAGAAGACAGCTTCAGCCTCACAAGGGCAAATCTGCAAAACTGACGAAAGTGGTATTTGACCACACAGTCACTTCTTAGTGACGATTTTGCATCAATAGGCAACAAAGATGATTCTGTAACTCCCAATGTCTCTGTGCACAGGCATACGATGCAATTTCTACAGTAACTTTTCACCGACCTGTAGAACAGTGGCTGCACAGCATAAAACTGGGTCTTTTCCTGAGTGCGTGCAGAAAACTTCCGCCTCCAAAACAGGCCCCGAAATGGCCTCAAACCAAAAAAACAGGGTCACCAAGGGCTAAAGCCCTTGCCCGCAGCATATACTACCCTCTTGCTTCACCGCGAAGGGCGTCTCAACCTGAGACAATGCACTCTTGCAATTTCCGGCTGTGCTACCTGCAGAGATCTGCTCCCAAAACAGAAAATGAAAGCAACACTGCTCCTCTTACCAGAACACCGTGAGCTTGGCTTGCTTTCTTGAGCTCCTTACCACGAACAAGGCTCTGATACCATGTGAAGATTGTGGGAGAGAAGGAAGTGTTGAGATATCGAGCTCCACTCGTGATATGTCAGGGTAACCATTGTGCATTTATGTCACCGATGTGTCAGTTGTTGCAGATGCAGTTGGTACACCGCCCATGAATAATAGCTAGATGATAGCTATCCTTATCTACTCTATTTCGTGGCTCAGTTAGTATGCCACCTTAGTTAGTTGAGTTTGGTTTGAGACCCATAGATAGGGTTCTTCTATTTCTTTGTACTTGACTTCTTTTGGCTTACACAACTAAGAAGAGGAAAACTGTTTTCAGCCTCCACCTTTGTGTGTATTCCCCCATTGTGCAAGCAAGAAAGCTACAAGTGAGACTCCTTCCTTCTCTACCACAATCTTGACATGGTATCAGAGCCTTGTTTGTGGTAAGGAGCTCAAGAAAGCAAGCCAAGCTCGCGGTGTTCTGGTAAGAGGAGCAGTGTTGCTTTCATTTTCTGTTTTGGGAGCAGATCTCTGTAGGTAGCACAGCCGAAAATTGCAAGAATGCATTGTCTCAGGTTGAGATGTCCTTCGCGATGAAGCAAGAGGGCAGTATATGCTGCGGGGGAGGGCTTTAGCCCATGGTGACCCTGTTTTTTTGATTTGAGGCCATTTCGGGGCCTGTTTTGGAGGCGGAAGTTTTTTGCATGCACTCAGGAAAAGGCCTAGTTTTATGCTGTGCAGCCACTGTTCTACAGATTTGCCCTTGTGAGGCTGAAGCTGTGTTTTTTGCAGTGACAGAATTCTTTGCAGTGTTATGTAATGGCGTCTGATTCTCTTTCACAGATTGTCACTGAAAAGCTTGACAAGAACAACTTCCAAGCATGGAAGTTTAGAATGACGAATTTCCTTATGGGAAAAGGATATTGGGAATTTGTTGTAGGAAATGAAGAAGAACCAGTTCTTCCTGATGTTCCCAATCAACAGCAAATGCAGGCATTTAAAGCATGGCATGAGAGAGCCAGGAAAGTTATGTACTGGCTGTCTATTAGCATTTCAGACTCTATGATTGTGCATATTCAAGATGCAAGTACGCCAAAGGAGGCATGGGATACTTTGTCAAAAATGTATAGCACAAATACGCAAGCCAGGAAAATGCAGCTCAAGCAAGAGTTGCACAATGTGCAAAGAGAAAGTATGAGCATCAATGACTACCACGTGAAGGTGAAGAAGATTGTAGATGCACTTGCTTCCATTGGGTCGCCAGTGAAAGATGATGATTTAGTTTCTGTGACCTTGAATGGTCTAGGAAAGGATTACGCACAGTTTCGGACATCCATTTCAGTTCGTGAAAGATTTCCTGATTTTGAGGAGTTGATTGCTCTTCTAATTTCTGAGGAGTAAAGAAATGGTGGTGCATCTTCTTCAGGAGGAACTTCAAAAGAAAATGTCTTCTACTCAAATGCTAGAAGAGGTAGAGGCAGAGGTAGAGGAGGCCAATTTGGAGGCCGTGGTAGAAATCAGAATATGCAGCAAACTCAAGAAAACCAGTCCTATGGAGGAGGACGTGGTAACTCTAGAGGCAGGGGCAGCCAAAGAGGTCGTGGTGGATGGCAAAGAGGCCAAAATGCAAACAATAATGTTGAATGCTACTACTGTGGTAAAATGGGTCATATGGCTAAAGACTGCTATAAAAAGCAGAATGACATCATGAATGGAAAACTGCAACAAGGGAATTATGCATCTTCTAGTAGACAGGGTGATAACAGAAATGAGCATTTGTTTATGGTGCAGCACATGAATAATTCTATGACAAGTGCAGAAGAAAGCAACGATGTATGGTATGTTGACTCAGGCGCATCAAACCACATGACAGGTCATGCAGAATGGATGGAGGATGCAAGGAAAATGGAAAAACTAGGATTTATGGAGATTGGTGATGATATTGCACATCCTATTGTGCAGATTGGAAAAATTCCTTTGTCTATGCAGGATGGGAAAAAGAAATACCTGTCCGATGTATTTCATGTCCCGAATATCACCAAGAATCTGGTTTCTGTTGGTCAAATGGTTGAGTAGGCTTGCAGGTCAGATTTAATCCTCATGGATGCTTTGTTGAGGATATGAAAAATAAAGGTCGCTTGATAGCAAAAGGAAAGAAGAAGGGCAGAATGTTTACGTTGGATGCAGACATGTCTGAATTGAGTGCAGCAATGTTTGCACATGGGACCGGTGTAGTTGCAGATATTGATATCTGGCATAAATTGTGGAACAAGGGTTTTAACAATAATATGGTATTGATTATAAAAAAACATTTGTGCCTACCACAGAGATGGCATTATTCCCTCTTTTGATTGCAATGGCTGCCCATCACTGACCTATCCTTGTATTTTGGTGGCAAAATTGGAGTGAAATTGGACAATTTTGTGAAAAGCCCCAAATTTGGTAAAGACCGCACATCAAATTTCTTTGATCCAATGTTGAAATTTGCAAATTTGATGGAAGCCCCAAGATGTTTGGTGTGGATTGAAGCTAAATTGGGAGATTTTTTAAAAACCCCCAAATTTTGGCCCAATTGTGCCTATGAAGGGGCAACATAATGTACAGCGACATAAATCAATGCGGGCCCAAAATATTGTTGCAGGATTGCCTAAATTCAAGGTTGCAGAAATGCATAAGGTATGTGAAGCCTGCCAATTTGGAAAACAGGCAAGGAAACCATTTCCTAGACATGTTCAAGAGAGTGAGAAGCCATTGGAATTAATCCATTCTGATGTGTGGACTACTAAAGCTGCATCTCTTGGAGGCTGTCATTATTTTGTCACTTTTATTGATGACTATAGCATAAAAGTTTGGGTGTAATTTATGAAAAAGAAAAGTGAAGTTTTTGGGCATTTCAAAACTCTTAAAGCTATGGTTGAAAAAGAAACAGGCCTACAAATAAAATGCCTAAGGTCAGATGGAGGGGGAGAGTACCTCTCAAATGAGTTTGCAAGGTTCTTGCAGGAGTATGGCATAAAGCAGCAATATTCATGTAGTCATACCCCACAACAAAATGTAATTGCAGAAAGGAAAAACAGGCATATTGGAGAGGTATCTCGTGCCATGCTCAATGAAAAAGACCTGCCAGATTTTTATTGGGCTGAGGCAGTTGCTACAGCACTCTACATAATGAACAAGACTCCCACTGCAGCAATACATGGGATGACTCCAGAGGAGAGGTATACTGGTAGGAAACCAGATATTTCTCATTTAAAATTTTTTGGTTGCATTGCCTATGTTCATGTGCCAGATGAGTTGAGATCCAAGTTGGATCCAAAAGCTGAGAAGTGTATCTTTATTGGTTACTCTCTGCAGGCAGAAAGGGTATAGATGCTATAACCCTTCTACTCGTAAGTTTACAGTGAGCAGAGATATTGTTTTTGATGAGATGAGTAGCTGGTATAAACCAGTAAATGTGATTGATGATGTAGATGCACAAAATGGTAATGCTGCACAGAATTCACAGCAGCAGTCACAAAATATTAGTGGACCTGGAGTGTCCTCTAGCAGTGGTTCATATTCTTTGCCATGGACAGGCAGATTGAGATCAGGAGAATCTCCTCAAAACAATACAGATAGTGGTATGCAGGTTTCACAAAAAGGAAAAGAGAAGGTAGATCAGCCCATATTTGATGTGAATGCAGGTCACTCTTATGTGGATGGTGAATCCAGTGGCTTAGAACAGAGCATTGATGATGAGTTGGGTATTCCTTCTATTGTTACACCTGGAGTAAGGAAGACCAGGGATGTTTTGAGAGCATCTGGGAGTGAACCTACTTTGCGAAGGTCTACCAGAGCTAGGTATCCTGTGGATAGGCTGAAATATGATGGATTTACAGCCATTCACTATGCATATATGGTCAAAGTGATACATGAACCAGAACCCACTTCTTTTGAGCAAGCCATGGGAAAAGCAAAATGGGAGAAAGCCATGGATGCCTTGGAAGCAAATGCTACATGGGAGTTAGTACCTTTGCCTAAAGGTAAGAATGCAATTGGCTGTAAGTGGGTTTATAAGGTGAAGCACAATGCAGATGGTTCTGTGAACAGATACAAGACAAGATTAGTAGTCAAGGGGTATGCACAAATATATGGCATTGACTATGAAGAAACATTCAGTCCGGTTGCAAGGATGGCAACCGTAAGAGCAGTCATTGCTATGGATGCATCAAAGGGATGGTCTTTACATCAGATGGATGTAAAGAATGCCTTCTTGCATGGTGATTTTCAAGAAGAGGTCTATATGGAGCAGCCACCAGGTTATGTGCATGTTGTTCATCCTGAGTTTGTTTGCAGGTTGAAGAAAGCCTTGTATGGCTTGAAGCAAGCACCTAGAGCATGGTCTGACAAGATAGGACAGTATCTTGTCACTATTGGCTTTCAGATTTCCAAGGCAGATTTCTCACTTTATGTGAGAAAAACAGAGAAAGATATTATGCTATTTGTCATTTATGTTGATGATTTGATTATGACAGGTGACAGTGATGAAGATATCCTTCATGTGAAAATGCTATTGAAGCAGAAGTTTGAGATGAAGGATTTGGGAGAGCTGCGTTATTTCTTGGGCATTGAGGTGATTAGATCACCAAGTGGGATACAGCTCTTGCAGAGGCAGTATGGATTGGACATGTTGTCCAAATATGGGATGACATGTTGTAAGCCTATTTCAGTTCCTTTGGAGCAGAATGTGAAGCTAAGCGCAGATGCAGGTGAGCTTCTGGAAGACCCTATTATGTACAGACGCATACTAGGAAGCTTGATTTATATGACTATTACCAGGCCAGATTTGAGCTATGTTGTTGGATTGGTAAGTCAGTTTATGCAGGCTCCAAGGAAACCGCATTTGGATGCGGCTAGACGCATACTCAGGTATGTGAAGTCCACATTGCAGTATGGACTATTTTATGAGACTGGGGTTCAGATATAGTTGCATGGATACACTGATGCTGATTGGGCTGGTAGCATTTCTGATAGACGATCTACCAGTGGATATGTGTTCTCCTTTGGGAGTGCTGTAGTCACTTGGAGTAGCAAGAAACAGCCTACAGTTGCCTTATCCAGCACAGAGGCTGAGTACAGGGGCGCAGCAATGGCTGCATGTGAGGTAGCTTGGTTGCATAAGCTACTTTATGATATGCATCAGCCTACAGATGGGCCAGTTGTCATTTATTGTGACAACATAAGTAGTATACACTTGGCAAATAACCCAATCTATCATGCTAGAACAAAGCACATTGAGGTGCATTATCACTATGTGAGAGAGAGGGTTTTACTAGGTCTTATTGATCTAGTTTATGTCAGCACAGAGGATCAGGTAGCTGACATATTCACGAAGGCATTGGGCGCAGAGAAGCTGCGCAAGTTCAGAGACCTGCTTGGTGTGCAGGAATTGGGATTGAGCTCGAGGGGGAGTGTTGAGATATCGAGCTCCACTCGTGATATGCCAGGGTGACCGTTGTGCATTTATGTCACCGATGTGTCAGTTGCAGATGCGGTTGGTACACCGCCCATGAATAATAGCTAGATGACAGCTATCCTTATCTACTCTAGTTCGTGGCTCAGTTAGTATGCCACCTTAGTTAGTTGAGTTTGGTTTGAGACCCATATATAGGATTCTTCTATTTCTTTGTACTTGACTTCTTTTTGGCTTACACAACTAAGAAGAGGAAAACTGTTTTCAGCCTCCATCTTTGTGTGTATTCCCCCATTGTGCAAGCAAGAAAGCTACAAGTGAGACTCATTCCTTCTCTCCCACAATCTTGACAGGAAGGAGTCTCACTTGTAGCTTTCTTGCTTGCACAATGGGGGAATACACACAAAGGTGGAGGCTGAAAACAGTTTTCCTCTTCTTAGTTGTGTAAGCCAAAAAGAAGTCAAGTACAAAGAAATAGAAGAACCCTATATATGGGTCTCAAACCAAACTCAACTAACTAAGGTGGCATACTAACTGAGCCACGAACTAGAGTAGATAAGGATAGCTGTCATGTAGCTATTATTCATGGGCGGTGTACCAACCGCATCTGCAACTGACAAGTCGGTGACATAAATGCACAACGGTTACCCTGGCATATCACGAGTGGAGCTCGATATCTCAACAAAGACCACATTGCAAAAGAATGTGTAAGTCTAGACCCTGTGAAGGCTAGTGCTATTGAAAGTTAGACCAAGGCCTAGAAACCTGCCTCCAACTTAGTGAAATTGGAAGTTACCACAATCATATACACTAAGAAAAAGAAACAACTAGTCCAAAAAAATCCATCCTTAGGTCAAAATCGTGAAGTTTAATCTTCCAACAAAGAAATAGAACAATACATAATATAACTATGTAATAATAGAGTACTAGCACTATAATGAGACACAAAGACACTTAACAGAAGCAAGACCAGAGGTCCAAGAGATAGATAATGCAGAAATATCTCCAATAATAGAAGAAGTTCAGATGTTGTCACTTCTGAAAGAAAGAGAAAATATGAAAATGGGTGCTTCTCCATTCCCTAACTAGCTGGAAAAGCCTATGGATCCTATCAAAGAGTATGATTTGGTCAATGATCTATATATCTTCATACCAAACCTAACATTCTGATAGTTATTAGTGATGTTGTCCCCAAGTTGTCAGGCCTAAATATTACTTCCACAACTACCACAAAGTCCAATAAGGCCCAAGAGCTAGTCAAAGAAGTGGATGTGGCTAATGCCTTCTTGGATCCCCGCATCCAAGATATTTTTGTTTGGATTGAATGATGTTTTACTACAGATGCATTAATTGATGGAGGCTCATAACATAATGACAGATGTCATAATGAAGGATGTAGGCCTACAATGTATACAACCTACACAATGGTTTATGAGAATGACAAACCAGAGGAGAATTAAGCCTTCGGGCATTCTCCCATATGTGAAGATAACTCTGGTGGGAAGAGACTATTGGCCTACCTATCTCATGGTGAAATTAAATTCCTATGGGATCTCATACCCTCTATTTCTCGGAAGATCATGGCTTTTTAAACCAAGAGTATGGATCGATTGGTTCAAGGGAATCTTTACGCTCTTCACATAACCCAACAAGGTGGTAGGAAAGTTTTATGGCTTGCAAAAAGCTAATAGATTCACCTCTATCAAAGTCTTAATAGACTCCTCAAATGGTCTGAACTAGTTACCTACCATAGGACAACTGAACCGAAAACTCCTACCAAGCCAGGACCTTTATAGCCTAGTCTTTTATGTAAAGATACTTTTTATTCATCACTTTTTAGATACTTTAGGACTTGATACTCTGGCATGTAAAAAGGAGAGAGCTGAGTGTCGTGACCTAAGGAGAATAGGGCATCAACCTTAGGTCCTAACTTAGTACCCAAGAACCTACCAAGCCCTCGCAAGGCGAGACTTAATCCTTTTTTGTCCCCACACTTTTATTTTTTCTCCAACCATCCTTATATATTTTATTCGGCTAAATATCACCCTTAGGAAGCCAAGGCATCGGTGACTCATCCCTAGGAACCTACTAGACCTTCAAAAGGCGATGATTATATGCTCTTTGATTTTTCTTTTGTTTCATTTCTTTTCCTTTTGTTCAGGGGTTAGAACCTTGATTTAGACACCTCTGTATACTATAGCCTTTCAAATATATGTATTGTCTCTTCTTTTAAAAATTTTTTTGGCAAGCTTTTCTATCTAGCTCACAACTAGCTCACACTTCTAGAAACAGCTGCCTAGTGTAGGCTAGCAAAATAGGGTCACTAGGACTATCTTCTAAAATAGTTCTTAGAGTGTTCGACAATGTCTCCACATGAGCGGACAACTACTTGAACCTCCCCAAACACACATAACCTAAACTTTGGGACTTCAGGCCTTGACTACCAACTCCCCATCAAAAGAAACAAAATTCCCCACATACACACAGATGTATATAGCACAAAGGTAAATAACTCATAAAGAAAGGATATCACCTGGACTTGGTCACAAGAAGCTTCTGTGCAGCAAGAGGCTTCCTGTAGGTACTCCATCAAACCCATTTGATACAACAATAAAATAAGAAAATATACACCAAATAGATATGTGGCCCTCTTGGCCGAATAACATTAAACTCAACAGAAATGGCCCTCTTGGCCTAACAAAATATAACATTGTGCATTAAAAAAATGAGTTCTCTTGGCCTAAAGTAAACCAATACAACTTATACACATCCCTACTTGGAGTAGTACTGTCATGCAACAAGACACTTCATTCCAAGGAGAAAAGAGGGCTACTAGCCCTAAACTAGATGCATCAGATTATGGCCCATACCTCTTGCATATACAACAAGAGGTATACACATAAAATGTCATCTAACCATCTTATGGGTCCAAGATAACAATGGTAAATGGGTCTCGGCTACTCTTTGCATTACCCATACTAACCACCGCCTACCAATATAGAGCATGTTCTGATAAAAATCCCCATAGTCAACCAAGTTCTATCTCATCATAGTTGAAAAAGAGGTCTTCTTCATCATAAGCATAATTTGCTAAGGAATCGACAAAATGATTCCAATATCATTGAACCAAATAAAGAGACACTCTCAAACTCATCGATTAGGTTCATAGTAGCATGAGAATACATACAAAGGATGGGATTTTGTGCTAGGTACATCCCATTCAAATGATTTAAAACCACTTGGGAATCCCCTTTTACTAGTGAATGGTGAATATCATTGTTCTTAGTAATATTCAGTCCCGTGATCATAGCTTTATATTCCACCATGTTATTAGTAAATCCTTTCCCAAGATAGGTAGCTAATTTCATTATGATTCTATGTTTGGGATCTCTAATGACTACCCCAATACTTTGTTTCCTATTGGAATCCTTGGATGCTTCATCAAAATATAAATGTATATGTCCATAAAGGCTTCACGCATCTGGCCATCATTGGCTCCATTATTTGTAACCATGATAATTGTTGAGACTTAAAATGAGCGTGATGTTGGCTCTATGACTCTAGTCGATGGGCCTCTATGCTCAACCAAAAATACCTCATAGCCTCACGGCCAGGAGGCACTACAACAAAAAGGCTCCATAGATGCGCTTGTAGACACAATATTTGAATTGTGTTTAAAAATGTGGGGCGTGTTTATTACCGCGTCTACTAGTGTATCTAAAATTTCACGTCTACAAGCGCACAAATAGTGAAAACTACACGTGCATATAGACGCGAAAATAGACACAAATATAGATGCGCCTATTGACGTGCTCCGTAAATATATAAGCATACTTATAAAAAAGTAGATATATTTATATTTAACGTCTATAGAGGCATGTAACTGCACGTCTAAAAAGGTGCGTACTCTACAATTTTTTGACGATTATAGACGCGCATTTTTCCTACAATTTAGACGCGCGGATAGACGCGCAAAACAGAGTATGAAAAAAAAAACAGAGAGCATATTTTTTTCCCCCCATCAAATTGTATGCTTAGGAAAAATAGAGATATATTATTATACTGAAAGCAAAAGAATGTGGAGAGCCAAAGTCCATATATTGATAATAACACATGATGAGCGTACTGTGCGGCGGAAACATTTATACATATTTCGAAGATTTTTGTACTGAAAGCAAAACAATGTAGAACACGAAATTTCATATATAAAGATGAAATGTTTTTACATGACGAGTTCTAGTGCTTGTGACCTCAAGCATGGTCATCGTCGCAAGTACTAGCTGAAAGTAATACATATCAAAATGAAAACTACAAGGCCAAGGGGAGGCATGCATGCACAGGGCTCCTCTGCATCTCCTCAGAAGAGACATCATCATCACTACCACCACCGCTGCTGGTGCCACTGTCGCCACCACTACTGCTAGTCCCCCCTTCACTATCCTCGGCTGCATCAGGATTTGCCTACACAAAGGATTAAGGTATATAAATACCATTACAAATAATAAATTAGAGTTACCTATACTTTTCATGTAAAAAACAAAACATACATCTTCTGGCTGTGGAATCCTCATGGCACGATTGTATTGCTCCTCTGTGATCAGTCCCTCCTCATAGAAATGCTACCAAGTGGACGCCTGGTTATGACCTCGATGGTAGCCTACCTCTCTAGGAGTAGGCATCCTACCAACGATATGATACTACAAAACAATTTTAACATACAATGTATTAGAACACACTACAAAATGAATTGAAACAAATTATAAAATTTAATTAAAAAAGAAATCAAATAATACTTACAAACTCAGCCTCCCATGACTCCGTGCCACTCGATCCATAATGCGATGACGATCCCATGGTTGCCATCTGGATACGTCTGCATGCTGGTGACTTGTCCTTTTCTCTGCTGCTCTCTTCTTGGCCTCTTTCCACTCCCTGCGGTGGCAACTGGGTGGTTGGCCATATTCAGGGCGCCTCTGCTCTTGTCTCCGCAGTGACTCCTTAGTGCGCATCATAAGGTGAGACCTCTTGTTATGAAGCACGTCTCTCACCTTTGACCATCCCCAATCATCTCAGAATCGTGAATTCTCGGGATTAGGGTACCTTCTATGTACTGCCCTTAGCACCTCTTGCCACAAACCACTTTTTTGGTGCTTGAAGGGAATCATACAATCTTTGTATGTGGCATGCACGAGACTCCTCAAGTAGGCTATCACTTCCCTCCCCTGAGGGTTATGCAAGATACCACCAACATCTGTGACAGAGTAGTACATTTGTGGAGGCTCACCTTTCTCATTTCCCGGTGAGGGTGATCAAGAGCCATCTCCTAGGCAACCCCCACAAAGCCCTCGACCTCCTTGTCCTCCCGCACGACTCTCCCTCCTTCCTCAACGGGCACTACCCTCTACCTCACTCGATGCACGTGCTTTTGCAGATACACATGCTTCGACCAATCCATGTACTTCCTGTGCATCAGCTGATCTGTGTGTATGCATAGTGCATGGAGTACCTAATAGTAGAGGTGTACGAAGGTTTGGTGTGCCAAGGTTTGGCGTTTGTGCGGCAGTGCTAGGCAAAGATGTGATAGGTGTCCAAGACATGACACTAAAAACCTCCTCTGTAGTGGGAGGGCGACAAAGATAACTGGTCATCTCCCCCATGAATTGCTCCTTGTTCGAAAAACCTCCAAAAAAACTACTAACACCTCTAGAAAACTCTGCTAACGTGTTGTTCATGCGTTCCAAATCAGGATCAATGCTGGAAGGTCCAGGATTCCACATCTACACAAGCAAAAATCCATTACTACCTACATCTATACCCGTATTTATACCCGTTTCTATTAGCACGTTTATATAGGTGTCTAAAAACGCGTCTAGACTATCAGCTAGACGCGCCTACAGATGCGCAAGGTCGGACCATATTTTTCAAAACTGTTATTAAAAAAACACGCAAAAAACCTCCATAGATTTTCTGAAGCATGTAAAGAGAGAGAGAGAGAGAGACAAACAACAAAGTGAAAGCAAATAAGATTAAGAGAGAGAAGAATGACTCATCTTCTTTGCTTGTTCCGATGGGTGGTGGCTAGGTTGCAAGCTCGTTGTCCTCCTCCTCCCTTCCCATGGTAGGTTGCTTGATTCTTCTTCTCTTCCTTGCTGTTTGGCTCTTGTTCTTTACTCTCTGGCTCTTCCTTCCTCCTCTTTTTACTCTTATTTCCTTCCCTCGTTGTCTTCATGAAGTGATAGATAGACATGATTAGTGCTATCGAGCTTGAACTGCAGAAAACGTGCAAAAAACGCAGGAAATCACTAGTTTGAAAAGAAAGACACAACTTTTTTAGAAAAAAAAAATATTCGCGTAGCGTGTCTATAAGTGCATGTAATTGCACATCTATATGCGCAGATAAAACATATTACACGCACTGATAGACACGATTACAATTAAACTTATTAAAATGCTAGCTTATGGTTGTTTTTGGATCAACATGACTTTCCTAGTCTTTCAATATCAAAATGTTTGTCTCCATGTTGTAAGTATCAAAATATTTAAGAAATATAACATATATGCCAAATGAAATCATATATGTCCTTATGATTCAGGTGTAATTATGTCGTCATCTTCTACTAGTATGGGACATGCTGAGTCAACAAACAGTACATCCTCCAGTGAGGACGAGACATTGCGTCTTCACAATCTAGATGCTTGGCTACGATGGAAAATCAAATGTATGTGTGATCGTTGTGGAGGATGTTTTTTTCGAGCACGTCGAATCAAAATGTCACACCTCAGCATGTACGAAGAGTGGGACCAAGAAAAAGACCTAGTAATTTTTACTACTTTATTTGCAAAAATATTATTGGTCTATGTTGCGTCTTCACCATTAAAAAAAACCTCATTTTTTAATTGAGCAGGATGCAGTACCACATCCTCAAATGGTCCCTCTAGGGCGTCGAGCGACTGCAAAGCGTCGATGCGAGGAGGTAGAGTCCTCAAGAAGAGTAGAGACTGATGACGATGATAGCATCCCTCTTCAAATGCCCCATCAAGTTTTGGAGGAAGAGATTTTGGACAACATGGTGCACGATTTATTTTCCCATGAGGTTCGGGGGGAGAGCGCCACTAGAGAGACAGATGACCCGCTACACATAGCGTCGAAAACTCCATTGTACGAAGGTTGCACATACTCCATTCTACGTGCATCTCTCGACACTACAAGGAAACACATGTATAGCGACGGCAGGTAGTGACGCAGGAATAGTGGCGTCGCTATTTGCATCGCTATTAGCGTCGCATTTGCAACGCAAATAGCGATGCCCCACAGGGAAAGAAAAGAGGGCCAAAACCCGAGGTGTTTCATTTCGCGCATTCGTGAGACATTTCGAGAGGGAGAGCGAGCGTTTTGCATAGAGGGTGAGAGTGGGAGAGGAAAAAGGCTTGCCGCTGCTGCCACCGCCGCCGCCGTTCGTGAAGGAGAGGAGGAGCCGCCGTCGCGAAGAGGAGCCGCCAAACCCTCGCCAAATCTTTACGGTGAGTCCAGAATGAGTCCACCTCACTAAGAATAGGATTGGCGATTCACCTCACTAAGAATGAGTCCATGTACCTAGCACATACCATCATAGTACCCTCTTAGCATCATCCCCATAGCCTCATAGTATCCTAGAATCAAGCTTCCACTTGTGTCAGCACAAGGGTACCATCGTATTTTACCCTCCTACTCTCTATATTTGTGTATGCATCTAGGTACAAAGGGTTGTGTTGGCACAAATGTACCATCATATTTCACCCTTCCCCTCTCTATATTTGTGTATGCATTTACGTACAAAGGGTACAAATATTAATAGACAGAAGAGAAGCCAAATAGACAAATGTAACAATATGTGGGTATAATAGTCAGTGTTACAACTTCTCTTCTTCTTTACTACCCATATTTGCTATTGTATCCAAGTATTATGAAGGTAGATAGATAGATAGAAAAATAGATAGATAGATAGATAGATAGATAGATAGATAGATAGATAGATAGATTGATTGATTGATTGATTGATTGATAGATAGATAGATAGGTAAATAGATAGATTAATAGATAGATGGATAGATAGATAAAGAGATAGATAGAGACATAGAAACATAGTTACATAGATAGATAGATAGATATTATTTATCTATCTAGCAAATTGTAGGTATAATATGTATATACCCACATATTATACCTACAATTTCTCTTGTACCCATATACCATACCCATAGGTGCTATTGTACCCATAGTGTACTCTTTTTGTGGGTACAATACCAATTGTGGGTACAATATCTAGTACCTTCTACCTATTACATAATATCATGGTATCCTAATATTTACTATCTATTCAATATTATCATGCTAGTGAAGTATTTACTATCTATTGCATAATATCATGCTAGCCAAGTATTTACTATCTCTTATATAGTATCATAGTACCCTAGTATGTACTACCTTGTACCTATTACATACTATCATAGTACCCTATTATTTAGCACCTAGTACCTAATACATAGTATCATAGAACCCTAAATCTACTACCCACTATTGAGTACCTTTTAGTACTGAAGTATTTGGTACTTAGCACATAGTATGCTAGTACCCTGGTATCGATTACCAAGTATCTGGTCCTAGCACATAGTATCCTAGTACCCTAGTATCGATTACCAAGTGTTTACACTAGTATCATAATACCCTAGTATCTAGTCATAAGTACCTAGTACATAGTATCATAGTACCCTATTATCTAGTCGCAATTATCTATTACTTAGCACAAAGCACTTAGTACCCTGGCACCTAGTACCTAGTAGCAAAGTACCCTAGTAGCTAATACCTAATGCCCTGTATCTAGCACACACTCTCATAGTAGCCTTGTCTTTAGTACCTAGTGCCTAGTACCTAGCACATGGTGTGATATTACCCTAGTCTCTAGGAACTAGTACCATAGAACCTCACATCTATTTCATAATGCTTAAGGTACCCTAGCACCTGCTACATAGTATCATAGTACTGGTACATGGCACTATGATACTAGAGTACTAGGTTCTAGATACTAAGATGCTATGATATTATGTGCTAGGTACTGAGTACTAGGTACTAAATACTAGTGTTCTATGATACTATATGCTAGGTACTAGGTACTAGATACTAGGGTACTATGATATTTTTGTAGTCATAGTCATAGTTGTAGGCGTAGCCATAGTCGTGGTCGTAGTTGTACGCCAGGGTGACCGTTGTGTATTTATGTCACCAACTTGTCAGTTGCAGATGCGGTTGGTACACCGCCCCTGAATAATAGCTACATGATAGCTATCCTTATCTACTCTAGTTCGTGGCTCAGTTAGTATGCCGCCTTAGTTAGTTGAGTTTGGTTTGAGACCCATATCTAGGGTTCTTCTATTTCTTTGTACTCGAGTTCTTTTGGCTTACACAACTAAGAAGAGAAAAACAGTTTTCAGCCTCCACCATTGTGTGTCTTCCCCCATTGTGCAAGCAAGAAAGCTACAAGTGAGACTCCTTCCTTCTCTCCCACAACCTTGACATGGTATCAGAGCCTTGTTCGTGGTAAGGAGCTCAAGAAAGCAAGCCAAGCTCGCGGTGTTCTGGTAAGAGGAGCAGTGTTGCTTTCATTTTCTGTTTTGGGAGCAGATCTCTGCAGGTAGCACAGCCGGAAATTGCAGGAGTGCATTGTCTCAGGTTGAGACGCCCTTCGCGCTGAAGTAAGAGGGCAGTATATGCTGCGGGTAAGAGCTTTAGCTCTTGGCGACCCTGTTTTTTTTATTTGAGGCCATTTCGGGGCCTGTTTTGAAGGCGGAAGTTTTCTGCACGCACTCAGGAAAAGACCCTATTTTATGCTGTGCGACCACTGTTCTACAGGTCGGTGAAAAGTTACTGTAGAGATTGCATCGTATGCTTGTGCTCAGAGACATTGGGAGTTTCAGAATCATCATTGGTTCCTGTTTATGCAAAATCGTCACTAGGAAGTGACTGTGTGGTCAAATACCACTTTCGCCAGTTTTGCAGACTTGCCCTTGTGAGGGTGAAGCTGTGTTTTTTGCAGTGACAGAATTTTTTGCAGTATTCTGTAATGGCATCTGATTCTCTTTCACAGATTGTCACTGAAAAGCTTGACAAGAACAACTTCCAGGCATGGAAGTTTAGAATGACGAATTTCCTTATGGGAAAAGGATATTGGGAATTTGTTGCAGGAAATGAAGAAGAACCAGTTCTTCCTGATGTTCCCAATCAACAGCAAATGCAAGCATTCAAATCATGGCATGAGAGAGCCAGGAAAGTTATGTACTGGCTGTCTATCAGTATTTCAGACTCTATGATTGTGCATATTCAGGATGCAAGTACGCCAAAGGAGGCATGGGATACTTTGTCAAAAATGTATAGTACAAATACTCAAGCCAGGAAAATGCAGCTCAAGCAAGAGTTGCATAATGTGCAAAGAGAAAATATGAGCATCAATGACTACCACATGAAGGTGAAGAAGATTGCAGATGCACTTGCTTCCATTGGGTCGCCAGTGGAAGATGATGATTTAGTTTCTGTGACCTTGAATGGTCTAGGAAAGGATTATGCACAGTTTCGAACATCCATTTCCGTTCGTGAAAGATTTCCTGACTTTGAGGAGTTGATTGCTCTTCTAATTTCTGAGGAGCAGAGAAATGGTGGTGCATCTTCTTCAGGAGGAACTTCAAAAGAAGCTGTCTTCTACTCAAACGCTGGAAGAGGTAGAGGCAGAGGTAGAGGAGGCCGATTTGGAGGCCGTGGTAGAAATCAGAATATGCAGGAAACTCAAGAAAACCAGTCCTATGGAGGAGGATGTGGTAACTCTAGAGGCAGGGGGAGCCAAAGAGGTCGTGGTGGATGGCAAAGAGGTCAAAATGCAAACAGTAATGTTGAATGCTACTATTGTGGTAAAATGGGTCATATGGCTAAAGACTGCTATAAAAAGCAGAATGACATCATGAATGGAAAACTGCAACAAGGGAATTATGCATCTTCTAGTAGACAGGGTGATGACAGAAATGAACATTTGTTCATGGTGCAGCACATGAACAATTCTGTGACAAGTGCAGAAGAAAGCAACGATGTATGGTATGTTGACTCAGGTGCATCAAACCACATGACAGGTCATGCAGAATGGATGGAGGATGCAAGGAAAATGGAAAAACTAGGATTTGTGGAGACTGGTGATGATACTGCACATCCTATTGTGCAGATTCGAAAAATTCCTTTGTCTATGCAGGATGGGAAAAAGAAATACCTGTCCGATGTATTTCATGTCCCGAATATCACCAAGAATCTGGTTTCTGTCTGTCAAATGGTTGAGCAAGGCTTGCAGGTCAGATTTAATCCTCATGGATGCTTTGTTGAGGATATGAAAAATAAAGGTCGCTTGATAGCAAAAGGAAAGAAGAAGGGCAGAATGTTTACATTGGATGCATACATGTCTGAATTGAGTGCAGCAATGTTTGCACATGGGACCGGTATAGTTGCAGATATTGATATCTGGCATAAACGCATTGGTCATGTTAATGTACAGCGACTTAAATCAATGCAGGCCCAAAATATTGTTGCAGGTTTGCCAAAATTCAAGGTTGCAGAAATGCATAAGGTATGTGAAGCCTGTCAGTTTGGAAAACAGGCAAGGAAACCATTTCCTAGACATGTTCAAGAGAGTGAGAAGCCATTGGAATTAATCCACTCTGATGTGTGGACTACTAAAGCTGCATCTCTTGGAGGCTGTCATTATTTTGTCATTTTTATTGATGACTATAGCAGAAAAATTTGGGTGTATTTTATGAAAAAGAAAAGTGAAGTTTTTGGGCATTTCAAAACCCTTAAAGCTATGACTGAAAAAGAAACAGGTCTGCAAATAAAATGCCTGAGGTCAGATGAAGGGGGAGAGTACCTCTCAAATGAGTTTGCAAAGTTCTTGCAGGAGCATGGCATAAAGCAGCAATATTCATGCAGTTATACCCCACAACAAAATGGAATTGCAGAAAGGAAAAACAGGCATATTGGAGAGGTATCTCGTGCCATGCTCAATGAAAAAGACTTGCCAGATTTTTATTGGGCTGAAGCAGTTGCTACAGCAGTCTACATAATGAACAGGACTCCCACTGCAGCAATACATGGAATGACTCCAGAGGAGAGGTATACTGGTAGGAAACCAGATATTTCTCATTTGAAAATTTTTGGTTGCATTGCCTATGTACATGTGCCAGATGAGCTGAGATCCAAGTTGGATCCAAAAGCTGAGAAGTGCATCTTTATTGGTTACTCTCTGCAGCAAAAAGGGTATAGATGCTATAACCCTTATACTCGTAAGTTTACAGTGAGCAGAGATGTTGTTTTTTATGAGATGAGTAGCTGGTATAAACCAATAAATGTGATTGATGATGTAGATGCACAAAATGGTAATGCTGCACAGAATTCACAGCAGCAGTCACAAAATATTAGTGGACCTGGAGCGTCCTCTAGCAGTGGTTCACATTCTTCGCCATGGACAGGCAGATTGAGATCAGGAGAATCTTCTCAAAGTAATACAGATAGTGGTATGCAGGTATCACGAAAAGGAAAAGAGAAGGTTGATCAGCCCATGTTTGATGTGAATGTAGGTCACTCTTATGTGGATGGTGAATCCAGTGGCTCAGAACAGAGCATTGATGATGAGTTGGGTATTCCTTCTATTGTTACACCTAGAGTAAGGAAGACCAGAGATGTTTTGAGAGCACCTGGGAGTGAACCCACTTTGCGCAGGTCTACCAGAGTTAGGTATCCTGTGGATAGGCTGAAATATGATGGATTTACAGCCATTCACTATGCATATATGGTCAAGGTGATACAGGAACCAGAACCCACTTCTTTTGAGCAAGCCATGGGAAAAGAAAAATGGGAGAAAGCCATGGATGAAGAAATGGATGCCTTGGAAGCAAACGCTACATGGGAATTGGTACCTTTGCCTAAAGGTAAGAATGCAATTGGCTGTAAGTGGGTTTATAAGGTGAAGCACAATGCTGATGGTTCTGTGAACAGATACAAGGCAAGATTAGTAGTCAAGGGGTATGCACAAACATATGGCATTGACTATGAAGAAACATTCAGTCCGGTTGCAAGGATGGCAACCGTAAGAGCAGTCATTGCTATGGCTGCATCAAAGGGATGGTCTTTACATCAGATGGATGTAAAGAATGCCTTCTTGCATGGTGATTTTCAAGAAGAGGTCTATATGGAGCAGCCACCAGGTTATGTGCATGCTATTCATCCTGAGTTTGTTTGCAGGTTGAAGAAAGCCTTGTATGGCTTGAAGCAAGCACCTAGAGCATGGTCTGACAAGATAGGACAGTATCTTGTCACTATTGGCTTTCAGATTTCCAAGGCAGATTTCTCACTTTATGTGAGAAAAACAGAGAAAGGTATTATGCTACTTGTCATTTATGTTGATGATTTGATTATGACAGGTGACAGTGATGAAGATATCCTTCATGTGAAAATGCTATTGAAGCAGAAGTTTGAGATGAAGGATTTGGGAGAGCTGCGTTATTTCTTGGGCATTGAGGTGATTAGATCACCAAGTGGGATACAGCTCTTGCAGAGGCAGTATGGATTGGACATGCTGTCCAAATATGGGATGACAGGCTGTAAGCCTATTTCAGTTCCTTTGGAGCAGAATGTGAAGCTGAGCACAGATGCAGGTGAGCTTCTAGAAGACCCTACTATGTACAGACGCATAGTAGGAAGTTTGATTTATATGACTATTACCAGGCCAGATTTGAGCTATGCTGTTGGATTGGTAAGTCAGTTTATGCAGGCTCCAAGGAAACCGCATTTGGATGCGGCTAGACGCATACTCAGGTATGTGAAGTCCACATTGCAGTATGGACTATTTTATGAGACTGGGGTTCAGATACAGCTGCATGGATACACTGATGCTGATTGGGCTGGTAGTATTTCTGATAGACGATCTACCAGTGGATATGTTTTCTCTTTTGGGAGTGGTGCAGTCACTTGGAGCAGCAAGAAACAACCTACAGTTGCCTTGTCGAGCACAGAGGCCGAGTACAGGGGTGCAGCAATGGCTGCATGTGAGGTAGCTTGGTTGCATAAGCTACTTTATGATATGCATCAGTCTACAGATGGGCCAGTTGTCATTTATTGTGACAACATGAGTAGTATACACTTGGCAAATAACCCAGTCTATCATGCTAGAACAAAGCACATTGAGGTGCATTATCACTATGTGCGGGAGAGGGTTTTACTAGGTCTTATTGATCTAGTTTATGTCAGCACAGAGGATCAGGTAGCTGACATATTCACGAAGGCATTGGGCGCAGAGAAGCTGCGCAAGTTCAGAGACCTGCTTGGTGTGCAGGAATTGGGATTGAGCTCGAGGGGGAGTGTTGAGATATCGAGCTCCACTCGTGATACGCCAGGGTGACCGTTGTGTATTTATGTCACCGACTTGTCAGTTGCAGATGCGGTTGGTACACCGCCCCTGAATAATAGCTACATGATAGCTATCCTTATCTACTCTAGTTCGTGGCTCAGTTAGTATGCCGCCTTAGTTAGTTGAGTTTGGTTTGAGACCCATATCTAGGGTTCTTCTATTTCTTTGTACTCGAGTTCTTTTGGCTTACACAACTAAGAAGAGAAAAACAGTTTTCAGCCTCCACCATTGTGTGTCTTCTCCCATTGTGCAAGCAAGAAAGCTACAAGTGAGACTCCTTCCTTCTCTCCCACAACCTTGACACTAGCGTCAGACCCGAGCGAACTACTTTACGCAGAAACGCCAGGTCTGAAGCGGATTCACGCTGCACTTGGTTCAAGGAGAATGGGAAACGAGAGGGATGCAAGGCTCGACCTCTCTGCCATAAAGCATAGTCCCATTCCGTTCCCCTAAAACAGCGTAAATCGGGTAGGATGTAACTCTAAGTCATCGTTCTCGTTATTTGTTCCGGCGATGCTGATCCTAGTGGACACGTTACAGTTGGTATCAGAGCGAACCAACAAAGGATTTGTTTTTAGGAAATTTTAATAAGAAGAAGTAAAGCAAATGTTGCGTCCCAAACATTTCCTTACTTTGAATGCTGTATTCCAGAATTATGAAGCATGGAACAGGTTCTTAGTGTTCCGAGTCATGTTTATGACCGCGATGCATTCCACGAATTATCGACAAAGGGTTGAGATGATGAACATCCTAGACCGCATTTACAATCCATCGCCTGTGTACATGGAACAGAGATGGATGGGTGTTTCAGGGATCTATTACATAACTGCCTATCGACCTGCGTACCTTCAAATTAACTTGAAGAGAATCAAGGGGATGGAGGATTTGAAGATCGTAAAGCTGTTCATCTTTGTTGAGGCTCACGCAAACGCGACTCTACAGGTTGGAGGTCGAAGGGTTAACCAGAATAAGTATGTGTACGGAGAAGTAATTCAAAGAATCTCTGCCGACCGAATCAAGGTTTTGGGACGTCATGAGAAGAATGGATATCAAAGGAAAAGATACCCTAATCTACCAATGAACTATCGATTCCTGAAGATCGATGACCCCAATCCGTACTACTACTCAGTTCCTGTAGCTGAATGCAACAATATCTTATTCTCCTCGAATTAATGTATTAACTTGTTCCATCGCCCCAAGAAATAATTGTGCCTGAAAGGGCTATGCTGATATGAATGGAATAAAACTTTTTAATCAACGATTGTCTTGACTATGAGTATTGAAGTAAAGAGATTTGGTCACTTGGCTAAAGGAATACGGGGACGTAGTTTCTGAAGAGTTAACAGAACTCCCGCTTCAAAGAGAAGTAGATCATGAGATCAAGTCAGTAATAGGAGCTGTGCCAATTGTGAAGAGAACCTATAGAATGTCCATTCCGGAAGCTATTGAGTTGAAGGAACAACTCAAGCAACTGTTAAACCATGGCTACATCCGGCCTAGCAATTCACCATGGGGAGCTCTAGTCCTATTCCAGAAAAAGAAAGATGGGACACTTCGGCTATGTATTGATTACCGTGGGTTGAATCAATCATCAGTCAAGAACAAGTACCCTATTCCTAGAATAAATGAGCTTCTTGACCGCCTTCAAGGTGCAAAGATCTTCTCCAAAATTGATCTCAGGTCAGGCTACTATCAAATCAGGATCAAGGATGAGGATATTCCAAAAACGGCCTTCAATACAAGATATGGGCACTTTGAATTCTTGGCTATGTCATTCGGCCTTACAAATACACCTGCCACCTTCAATAGATTAATGCAGGATATTTTTAGACCATATTTTGATGATTTCGTGCTTGTCTTCTTCGACGACACTCTATTCCAAACAGGAAGGAGATCATGAATCCCAACTTCGGATTTTCCTTGAGACAAGGAGGTCACGCAAGCGGTATGCTAAGATGATGGAATTGCACATTCCTCAAACATCAGAATGATCATCTAGAATTCATCATATCGGAAAAAGGAATCTCAGTGGAGCCAGCCTAAGTTAGAAATGTTCTAGGATGGCCAAATACCAACAACTGTCAAAGAAATACTCAGCTTTCTTGGATTGACAGGATGGTATGGGGTCTTCATCTAAAACTATGCCTTGATTGCAGCACCTTTGACAGAATTATTGA
Organism: Lygodium microphyllum; assembly: GCF_053477565.2. Lineage (NCBI taxonomy): Eukaryota > Viridiplantae > Streptophyta > Polypodiopsida > Schizaeales > Lygodiaceae > Lygodium > Lygodium microphyllum. Next base: position 35,048,430 of record NC_141159.1, read on the forward strand.
GGAAGCAAACGTCCATTGCATGGTCAACTGCCGAACAAACTAGCTTCGATAGGTTGAAGCAAAGTTTGGTATCAGCACCGATCCTAAAACTTCTAGACCACAGTAAGGAGTAGAGGTAGTAACTGATACTAGCATGCTTGCCTTAAGATATGTGCTCATCATCAGCATATTCTTCAAGGAAATTGAAGAGTCACGAAAAGAATTATGCCACGCATGATCTGGAGTTATTAGCTGTCATCCATGCTCTAAAGCTTTGGAGACACTACCTGTTGGGTAACAAGTTTACTCTAGTAACCGATCATAAGAGCCTCAAATGGATTTTTACCCAGAACGAGCTCAACATGAGGCAACGTCGACGGATTGAAGTATTGGAGGAATATGATTTTAAGATTAAGTACCGACCTGGAAAGAAGAATGTAGTTGTTGATGCATTCAATCGCAAGGCATTCCTTAATTCATTAATCTTGCAAAATCTATCAATAGCTAGATCTCTAGCTACAGAGGTGTCCATGCCAAACGACCTAATACTTGAGCTAGCTAGAGAGGAAGGATGCCATGATCTAGCCTATCAAAGGATGCTAAGGGAAGTCTCTATCAAGGACCAGGAACAAAAGCTAGAGGCTAAGTATCGTGAATTCTCTGTCAATAATGGACATGTCTACTATAGAATGAGAGCATGTATACGAGCAAGCCAGTTATTTAAATAGAAGATATTGTGCGAAGCTTATGATTTCACTCTATCGGGACATCAAAGCTGCGAAGGATAGACAGAAGGCATACACGAAATTGAAGTGTCAAGATAGAATATTTGAGGAAGGAGACATGGTCTTCATTCACGTATGCCCAAAGAAGAGTTCTCTATCCTTAGGAGATTGCAGGAAGCTAAGTCCAAGGTATTGTGGACCATACAAGATCCTCAAGTGCTTAAGACCTAATGTTTATAGACTGCAACTCCCTGAAAACCTAAAGGTTCATAATGTATTCCATAACAGTCTATTGAAGAATGAAGTATGTACCTAGCCCTAATCATGTACTTGATGACCAACAAAATTGTAATGCCTAGTCAAGGAGTCCTTGAACTAAGGACGGACAAGATTTGAGATGCTAGGGTGAGACAACTGAGATCCAGAACCTTGAGAGAATGTCTCGTCCAGTGGAAAGATTATCCTAAGGAGGGTGCTACCTGGATGGAACAAAGCTCTCTCAATCTTCAATATCCCCAGTTTATCTCGAGATGAGGACATCTCGATTCTTCTAAGGGGGAGAGAATGTAATATTTCCGCACACTGCGTACCGTAAATATTGCCTTCCCGCACGCCGTGTAAACCCTGTGCAAGGGTATTCCCTACTTCGTAATTATTTGTAACCTAATCCACACCATGCACGTTCAAAATGAGGTCTCCACGTTGAGAATTAGAGGCCGAGATTGGAGACCGTAAAAGCCGCAAGGGAACACCCTTTTTGAAGGGGCAATTTGGATAAATCAAGGCAAATTTTTTTATTATTATCCCTTCCCCCAGCCGATGCATGGCTGGAGGAGAGGGAGTGTGGGGAGGAATGGCCAAGGAAGGAGAAGGTCAGATTGCATGAGGAGGAGTCCTCCACGTGTGTGGAGGCCCTCTTTTCCCCCCATGCCTATATAAACACCCCCTTTTGGAGAGGGGGGAATAGGAAAGATTGCGGCAGAAGGCTGTCGTGTGGAGGAATGCCGTGAAGGAAGGGGTGAAGAGAGGAGGCCGGACGTGAAGGAGGAACCGGACGTGAAGGGAGGTGGTCGGGCTGTGAGAAGGAGGGGACGGGCTGTGTGAAGGGGAGGGAAGGTCGCCTTGTGGAGGGAGGTCGCCGTAGAGGAGAGGACGCTGTGCGGGAAGGTCGCTGGCCGCTGGGGAGCCGCCGATAGGGAGCCGCCACCTCGCATGGAACCACCAGGCCGCCGCCATTCTCGCCTAGACCACGCCCTTTTCCTCCCATGATCATTGGGACCCCCCCAACGTGGCCATGTGCTGAGAGAAGCTTCTTAGAAGCTTCTCTAGGAAGCTTCTAAGGGGGCTTCTTAAGCCCCCCTTCCCACTAGTCCATTCATACCCCCCCCCCCCCCCCCTCGAGACTTTGAAGGGAAGAAAGCTACGAGCCTTCTCACCAATCACCCAATAAGTCCATCCCGGGACTTTGAGGAAGAGGAGGCTACAAAACCCCTTCCCACCAGTCATCCATGGGCCGGGATTTTGAAGAATAAGAGAGGAAGCCCATAAAGGCCCTCCCACTAATCACTTACAAGGCCGGTCCTTGGATTTTAGGGAAGGAGAAGAAGAACTCTAAAGTCTCCATTCTTGCAAGGCCCATTCGCAAGAGCCCTTTTCCGCGAACATCATCGTAAGGCCCACAAAATCCTTCCTAAACCCGAAATTTCAAGGTGGATTAAAGTTCTCAAACCTCCATTGTCCAAAGGACCTCATAAGAACCCTAAGGCCTTCCCAAGTCAAATTCCGCAAGTCGGAACTTCGGTCAAGGAAGCCATATCTCAAAGGAAATTGCGCATACAAGGGAGACGGACCAAGGTCATAAAAACTGCAAGCCAAGGCAAAAAGTTGAAATCCACAAAGGCTAACTGGAGATCGAATTCGCGATGGCCTCTAGAAAGATCACAAGGTGCGATGCAGGAGGTTCACCCCGAGCATACGTGGATATTTCCCGGAGTCCGCAAGTCCAGGTTTTATCTATTTGGATTCCACACAAAAGTATTGGAATTATTTACGATAACTTCACGAATTAGGAAGCACTCATGCATGTTCGAATTCAACTAGTCAAGTTAAATGCAATTGGAAAATGAATTGGCTATTTGAACATTTATTAGAGATAGCTTAAGATATGACAATTGATCATTGGTACGTTCAATGGAGTTAATGAAAAGAGCATAAGGTGTCTATGCATTTGCAGGACCTTATTAGTAAGTTTCCTTTTGTGCATTCAAAAGCGACGAGCCTAGGACAACTGTTGCCTCATTACAAGGTTGAAATTATTGAGGTACACCTTTTTACTAGGCATGGAAAGATTAATGGCATGTCCCATTTTTAGATAGATCTTCCTTGTAATGATTCATGAGGGAAAGTTAACACCCATAAGACGTTATTCGAAAAGGAATAGAGGGGCACGAAAATGATCTATGGACTTGTAAAATGGAATGAATTAACACTAGCTTTAGTTTGGTATAAACTTCGTCAACTACATTGTAGCTAGGAGAATGTTGCGTATTGCATAGTCATCATGCGGAAACGTCATTCATCAGAAGCCGCATTTAGGAAAGGTTGCATGGTTCGTCAAAGCATAAGATTCGAAAGTATAGACTACAAGGTTGTAGGCATGATTAATAGGTCTTAGGAAAAGTTAGTATCCAGAGTATCATGCATTTTTGCTACACCAAGGAAAGATAAAATTATCATAAACCATGTGATGCGTAAAAGCAATAAATCGCATGTTTACGCGTATTGGTGTAGTTGTAACTATTGTTCTCCATTAGATGTAGTTTATTACCTTTAGAAGGTTCATCCTTGTTGCAATACAAGTATATTGAGTTGTCTAAGTAACCTAAAACACAAAGGATTCATATGGGCATGGCTCAGTCGATATGATAGGTATCCCAAGTGCCAAGTGCAATAAGATTTCGACCTAGTTTTACACTTGTTGCCAAGTCTAAAACCGCAAACCCAAAGATCTTACACACGTTCACGAAATGTCGATTCAATTGGATGTTCATGCATAAAATGATCTAAGGTTTTATCCTAAGGATCATTCGTTCTAATGATGAAACTCCGACGGAGTTGCAAATTTCTAGGACCATGGGCCAACATAATTAGGAATGGGTTGGAGGATACCCTAAACCCTGCTACTCCGCTAGAGGTAATTCCGTGGCCGGAGGATGCCATTCAATGGGTGGAATGATCCCGTGGAATGATGCAACACATGTGCAAAAAGGTTGCAACACCGTATAGACTTGAGATTTGTCCACAAGAGAGTTTTATCATCTCTCGAAATGAGGTTGGCAAGTTATTGAAAGAATTTAACTTACAAGAGGATGAGTAATCATCCTTTCTTGGAGAATAATTGCCAAGAAAAAGGAGAGTTAGGTATTTGCCTGAAAAGCAAATGACCAATCAATAAATTGAAGCGACATGGTCGCCAGGATTTACTATTACCTAAGGTATTGATTAAGTTGGGTTAACAGGGTATGGCCCTAACCCAAGGATAAAAGGGTGAACAAATAAACCCTTGGGGATCTTGCCAAAGTCGCAATTTGATCCCAGGTCGAATGCTGGATGCATTCGGAGAGAATGATTCACTTTTTTTAAACAGTTGGCCAAATAAAACGACCACTGGAATTGATTGTGCTTGTAATAGTTTAGAAAGCACTGTTTGCATTGTTTGCTCAAGGAACTAAAGGGATGAAAAGATATCTAAAACTTCAGGTTGGAGCCTGAAGGGAGAGGCAGCTTCAGTTACCCCCGACTGCCTGCCTGACCCTAACCAAGGGGGTTGTTAACCGCGCCGGGAACGTGGACCGAACCCGCCGTGAGAGGTCTTTCCGTTGAGCTCTACTTGGAGCAGGAGGACGCTTGGGTGCCACGGGGGGCTCTGGCTGTAAATCCCTCGCCTTCCGGGCCCTGCACAAGAGGCTAACGTGACTCGGGATTGGATCTCGAGGCCCGCATACTAGTCTACGGGCGGAAACTTGGATTAGTGATCCCTGGTGGATTACTGGATAGCCTTCGGGCGGATTATGAATACGCCTACGGGCGGGAACTCCTTGTATTTCAAAGATAAAAGGATAAAATGATAATAAAGAAGTTGTTTGGCATTGTTTTCTTTATGTCCTGTGATAAGATTACGTGAAGGAACCGGTGCATAACAGGGTTAATCAAAGAAGCTGTTTGTATATGTCAAACTAATGTGGTAGGTAATTACAGAACTAAAACAAACTGAGGAAAGTGCGGAGGATGGACCATGGGTCCGTCCTATGGATGGGTGGTCCCGGTTAGCCGAGAACTTTTCTCAAAATCTTCGACGAACAGCGGGATGATCATCATCGCCGGAACAAATAACGAGAAGATGACTTAGAGTTACATCCTACCCGATTTACGCTGTTTTAGGGGAACGGAATGGGACTATGCTTTATGGCAGAGAGGTCGAGCCTTGCATCCCTCTCGTTTCCCATTCTCCTTGAACCAAGTGCAGCGTGAATCCGCTTCAGACCTGGCGTTTCTGCGTAAAGTAGTTCGCTCGGGTCTGACGCTAGTTGCTGCTAGCTAATGACCAAACAGGAAAACCCAAATTCAGGTCGATCCTAAGTGGGAACAGCCAGAATACTTCCGCTACGGGGCAGACACGGGAAGTCCTAGATTGCAAAACCCGTAACATTCCATGGGAGTGCCGGGCGGAGTTTTCTAGACATCCTTTCTGTTGGACTGCTAAGACGTGTCCTGGATGATCCTAGTGGACACGTTACATGAAGCAAGTAGTCAAGTCTATCCGCACTCCAATGGGTATGATGCATTCTCTTAGGTTTGCATTTTCTAAAGACGACCAATTATCAGGGCTAAAATCCCATGACTGGCATAAGATATGTCAGGATTGTACTACGAATGGATTGTAATTGGCATGTGCATTTTGCTATTTGGAGTGTAGCCATTATTCATAATTCTTTCTCATTGGTGGCAATTTGAACTATCAATCGTGATTCAGAGATATGGATGCTGTGGAGGTACGGACGCGGTGTCTCCGTCTCGTCGTTCAGCTCGAGTTGCATCACCTTAGGGATTTGTCACACCTGTGGGGACGTCTACTCTAGTTACTCCAACTTTTTCTCAACCGTCAGCAGAGTGGCACCCCTATGGGTACCACTCCGAGAGATATTACCCTGGTCGGTACACCAAATGCATAGGGGTCTCCTAGATATGCCAAGGAGCGTGGATGCAGATGGGAGAGGACCCATCTTAGGAAGACTCCAGGGGGATATGGATATCTAGTCGATGATAGGTCAAGAGCCATCATCATGAATGATGAGGGGAGGAGGGTGATGGCTCGCATGAGAGAGTTGTGCCAACAAGTTTTTCGGCACAACGTCTTAGATCATTGGAAGAACATACTGGAAGGGAGCAAGGACTACATAGTAGCATCCTTGCATGAGGAGTTTCCAGTTCCAGTCTCAGTAGATAGATTTTCTACGGGCTGGATGATGGATTGCATGCGTGCATATATGTCACACAGATGATCTGACGCACGCAAGGCAATCAAGAGTGGGGCTGCAAAGCCCGAGTGGTTAGATGGAGATGATTGGCGCCGACTGAGGGAGGAGGCTACAGATTCTCCAAGACGTTGGAGTCAGCAGTGCGAGGCGGCGAGGGCACGACTCAAGACTGGAGTGGTCCATCATCTTGAGAGTGGCGGCTACACGACATATTTGGAGGACTTTGTAAGTTTTTCTTTTATTTTGCTTGTTTATTTTTTTGCAATATCCTTTGTACTGACAATCATGTTTCTAACAGTTAGCATTTTGTTTTCTTTGCAGCACTCCATTACAAATCGTGATCCGACCGGCCTTGAGATTCGATATGCAGAGAGGCACGGTCTCACTTCATTGATTGACCGATTGTATAGACACGGCGGCCCTGTAAGTTACTCATCTTTCTTGTCCGTAGTTACCATGTTTAATTAGAATGCATTATTGTATGGTGGACTGATGTATTGTTTCTTTTTTTACAGAGTCCGTTCGATGCTCCTTTGCGGTGGGACGAGCTTTCAGAGGGCGAGGATATGTAGCTCAATCTTGGATCCCTGGAGCTCACACACCTTTATTTTTGGGTCGCCTGATCTATGTAGACATTTTCTATGTATTAGTGATATCTTGTCATGATTGTACCAATCACTTAGTATGCAATCATGTATTTATTTCATGTATCACTGTTATGATTTCAGTATACTTTGTTTTTGTTTGCAAGCGCATTGTACATAGTGCATAAACTATTTTGTATGGCTCTAATAAAGCACACAGTGCTATATGTGGCAAGGCAGCTTGCTGCCCTGCCACAAAATTTTTTTTTCCGTGTTACCATCGCTATTAGCGTCGCAAATTTTACTGCTCGCATCATTATTGGCATCGTTTTTTTTCATCGCAAACCATCGATATCAGTGTCAATATTGGCGTCGGTATCATCGTCGCATATTTGCATTATTGAAGTATGTATTGTAGTGTGAGATACTGAACTTACAAACCATTTATGGATGGAGTAATGATAGCTTGAATGCATTATTGAAGTATGTATCATTTGATATTAATTCATAAATACTTCTAGACAACATTCGCGGTTTATTAACTCTTTTTGCACAATATATGCAGGTTATTGTCACAAATGCTTCCAAATGGAAATAAATTATCAACTAGAAGGGAGCAAGCAAGGCGTTTCTTGACATCTCTTGGATATCTCGATTACGTTAAAATCCATGCATGTATTAATGATTGCATCTTGTTTCATGGGGATCACGCATCTGCACGACAATGTCCTATTTGTGGTGAACCAAGATACAACCAGGAGATGAAATCAATGGATGTGCCTCGTAAGGTTTTGCGACATTTTCCTATTATTCCACGTATTCAACTTATTTTGAGTGTGAATCTATTGCGAGACTCATGTCATGGCATGCTAGTCAAGTGATGGAAAGTGGAGAATTCCTTCAAACACACCAGCTTGGCAACACGTAGACAGTTTGTGGCCTACTTTCAAAGGAGACCCCAGAAATTTGAGATTTGGTCTAGGATTAGATGGAATAAATCCATTTGGCATCAAAAGCACCTCATATGGTGTATGGCCAATGGTATTGGTGAACTATAATATCCCTCCGTCCATGGCAATAAAAAAAGGACATGTAATATTGTCCCTTTTGATTCCTGGAAAACACAAAGTAAAACACATGGACGTTTACTTAGAGCCTTTGATCCAGGAGCTAGAAATGCTATGGAGAGGTATTGAGATGCAAGATGTGAGTATAGTTCTCCATTTCCTGCAACGTGTTCTAAGGGAGAAGAAGTAGCAGCAAAGGCTTCTTCCTTCGAACTCTCCAAGCAGAAAACAAAGTACGTACAACACCTAAACATTCTTTTGACTAGCCAATACATCAACTATAACTATAGAAGGCATGTGGAATATCTATGAGCGACAAACCTAGGTCAAAAATTGACATTGATATCTCATCAACTATACCTAAAATATATGGTAAGCACCATTGGATGAACTTTTGGTTCTCTTCGGCCTTAAAGCTTTCATAGTACTTACTTGGATTACGAGGCCACCGTCCATGACAAATAGAGGGTGGAGAGAGCTTATAAGCCTTTTCACAACAAAACTCTATCATCTTTTTCTTTTCATTGGACATGGCTCTCATGAGTACTCGTATGTATTTTTGAAATATATTTAGAGATAACACATGCATCGCATCATATACCAAGTCTATTGACAAGTTAAAACCATACAAATCATACAGTTTCCATAGAATAGATTCTCCAGCTAATCCTGCAAGCTTTAGTTTTCCATCCTTTTCAGCTTGTGTGGATGCCCTCTTTGAACTTGATAAGGCATCAATCATTTCACCTATGGACCATTGGGTTGGAGGATATCTTGCTTGATATCGACTACCATCATAAAGGTAACGTCCTTGGAATGAGGGATTACTAGTATCAAGAGTAGCTTGGGCTTTGTCTCTATGACAAAAGAATTGCCCACCATCTTTGAAGGATCCTATTTTGCATTGTGCAGGATGATCCCCTGTAACCATCATTAGCATTGATCTAACAACACAAAAGTTTGATTGTCCCATTGGATTTTCAAAAATCTTTTCTACAGGGTAGTTGTATGACACTTGCATACCATTTATGTAAAGGTCTTGTAGCTCACTAACAAGTGGTCTTAAAAAATTTTGAAATACATCATGAGTATTACGAATAAATTTAGAGCAACTAAAAGATATGAATAAAACAGGAATAATGCCTAATATGGAACCCTTCCCACCATTAAGGACCTTAATTTCAACCACACCATAGTCCTTCTGAGTGGTACGAGAGGCTTGGAAGCCATCCCAATGTAAAAGAAGTGCCAAGTTTAGAGGATCACCTCTACACTTTTTCTTTTTACATCTGTTGAGATGTCAGAATTTTTTACAAACAAAATTATACTCTTGCATCTCTTGGTCAAAACCTTGTTCTAGAACTATTGAAAAACATGACATTGGAAAAGTTGTATATACTTTCCCACATGTAGGGTTGTTGCACGAAACAACCATCTCATACTCAGCATCAGGATTCCAAAAATCTTGATACTCACGACACTTTGTTCCATCCCAAAACTCGTTTATGAATTCTGGTTGCATATGGATATCTTTCCCTAACCATCTTGTTTTATGACGCCACATGCTTAGGAAATCATGACAAAGTGTCCTAGATCACACTAAAAGTTCTAATTGTTTCTTTAGAGGTAAATAATCAATAGCTAACATTTCTCTCCTTGGTTTATTGCATTTTTTACACTTTTTATAATGTTTTTTTGCATAGGCTCACAAGTGGTTGGCATCTTGGAGCATAAGCTCACAAGTGGTTGGTATGCTAGCAGACTGGCTCTTATGCTTTAGGCTTCACAGTCAAAAAAGATTTATAAGCTCCATCATGTAAACGAAGCTTGGAATGTTTAAAATATGATAAACATTTATTGATTTAGCAAAGTTTTCTCTTATATTCAAAGGGAGTTTCTATAATTTAGATTTACGGTAGGATTAGATTTTTATCTTCATTTTATGGTAGGATTAGATTTTTCTTTTTTTCACAAAGTCTTCATTCTATGATTTTATAATTGCTTATTGTTGAGAGCTATCCACATGTGTATGTATATTTAAAGGCACATGCTCTTACTCAAAGTGTATACAAGAGAGAGAGAGAGAGAGAGAGAGAGAGAGAGAGAGAGAGAGAGAGAGAGAGAGAGAGAGAGAGAGAGAGAGAGAGAGAGAGAGAGAGAGAGAGAGAGAGAGATGCATGATTGCCTTTTACAAGCAATCATGTACCTCTCTTTACAAATATTTTTTTTGAGTTTTGCAGGTAAACTCCTTGGTAGACACACATAGTGTGTTTGGGGTTCAACTCCCTTTGAGTTTATCCTCCTAATCACCTTTTGTAGGTTTGATATGTGTAACCACAAAGATATGGTTACAAAGATATGTGCAGCCACAAAGGTATGACTTTTGTAGACAATGAGGTCACTACATCTGAGAAGAGGTTTTCTCTAAAAATTTTCCAAAGCATTTCAAAGCTTCATCACGATTTCTATCTATCAACCTGAATAATAGCAAATCAAGCCAGTCCAAGAGACTATGTTCAATACTAGAAGAAACTTCTTATAATTTCAAACTTTCTGTCTTTCATCCAAATGCAAGGATTATCTCGAATCATAGCAATGGTGTGCATTTGTAAAGGAGCCTTGCGATAGCAATTGTATGACTTTATGAGATAGGACCCAACAATTGTTGCAGCTAGCTTATATCAGACCATGAAGAGAATCACCAACAACTATTGCAACTATCTTATTTCAAGCCACGGAGATACTGTAAGAGCCACTTGAGCTTGATGACTAGGAAATGGAACTAGAACTATCTTATTCAATGGCATATTTCTCATATGACATGTACATCAACAATATCTCAATAGCAATAATTGATATTGGTCCTTAGTTGGATCTCTTTCTCATCTCTTTGCACCATGAAAATAAAAAAAATGTATTGAACCATAGTGCAAGTCAAAAACTTCATCGAGCATGCTTTCCCCCTTTGTACATCTCTCTTCAAGCTTCTCCTTTCTCACATAAAGCTTGGTTGAGCAGGTATTTGATGAGCTCATCCTGGATGACTTTTTGCACCATGTACATTGAGAGTGTGCTCTTTTCTAGAATTTCTCTTTTAATCAACATCGTTTATTTTTCACATCTTCTTTCTTCTTCCTTCTATGCTCATCTTGCCTACCTTTCTTGTGCTAAGACTATGTTTAGTGTTGTACCTCTACTTTGACATGCTTGAACTTTGTATCTTCAATTATCATTAGAAGTGTAGGTCCAAAGTCCAGGGTAAGGAGTTTGGGCCTCATCTTATAATACTTCCTTGTTGCTAACTCTGTTGTAGTGAGTAGGTGTTCCTTCATGTGAATTAGCATATAGGTTGGTGAACTGATTGGAGGGGGACCAAATGTCATTGATGAGCACCTGCTCTTGGTTAAATTGGAAGAGTGCAATTACCTCTTATAATTTTGAGGAAAGTTACATTCATATGGGTGCTTGATGGTATGGCCAATTGCATTGTGACTTTGATTGTCATGCGACCCCTTGGTGCAAGTGGAAGGGCAATTAGGTTTCAAATGGTGTAGGTTTCAGATGGTGTAGGTTTCTATTTAGCAAATTTGTCTCTTATATCCAAAGGGAATTTCTATAATGTTTTCGAGTAATGTAGCTTTTTAGTTATATCTAAAAGTCATTGTAGTGATAGCAATGTAATCAAGCTAATCGTTTTAATAATCAAGTCTCATCTTCAATTATTAACAAAAAAGAACCATTTCGTATTAGGATAGAATAGAGATAAGTGCATGAGGATTATCTAGGTTTAAGTACCAACACAAAATCAATAAAGCAACTAAAAGTGCCAACTCAACATTTATGGAAGAACATTAGATGAATTGATGGGATTCTATGGCAAGTATATTTCCATGTATGTATGGGTAGTGAAAACAATACGCATGATTTGATTGGCCAACTTATAATGAGGTGTTGTCTCATCTTATGATAGTTTCCTAAAAGAGAAGGTTCATCTATGTTGCTAGAATAGTGAGTAATCCAAAATGTTTTCAACCTCTTGTGATAGATCTTGCAAGGATGTAATCCAAACATCCTATCTTGTAAAGCTAATATTATTGGTCAATCTAACATTGTGATAGTTTTGGGCCACTTCTCTAAATGATATAGTAGTTGAAGAAATATGCAAGACATGAACCTTTTCTAAATACCTGAAACAAACAAAAAAAGGGGCAATGCTCTAGCACATGCACATGCACACTCATTACTTTAGAAGTTTTTGGTTAACACAACACAACACCACACACACACACACAAACATTTTTAAAGGATATACCATTACATAAATTAGTAAGTTTTCCTTTTCTGTTTGCCTTCACACTGCCACACACAAACACAAATCTTATGTAATGGTATATCCTTAAAAAATCTTTATGTGTGTGTGACAAAGTGAGTTAATTTAGTAAATCTATTACATTTGATAGCATTGAATAGGCTCATTTATTTCTAATGTTTTGCATATGTCTAATGTTTTCATAATAAAATCTCCATATTACCTACTACATCACACTATAGTTCGATAGACCCTCATCTTTGAATAGGCTCATTTGTGTCTCAATAGTTTTGCATATTTCGAATGTTTCCATAATAAAATCTCCATATTACCTACTACATCACACTATAGTTCTATAGACCCTCATCTTTGCACATCAAAAGTATGTTTGGTGCAAACAATGGCTACAATGAAATCTTATTCCATCATTATCTATACATGAATTAGTGTGTTCTGGATGAAAAACATGCAAGAGGAGATTGAGACATAAGCTACACTAATAACTCTCCTATACTTGGCAACATAGGTTGAGGCACAACACACTAGCATAACATGCTTGCAACAAGTGTTAATTTCTTAGCTTGGTTATATAAACATTATTATTTTCTATAACTAAAAAAGTATTTGTTAGCTTTGCTATAGAGACACTTATTTTGTTTTTTTGGCTTTGTATATATTTATCTAGTAAAATTAAAATATTAGTTTATATCCCAAACTTCCTACATGGTAACTAGTAAAAATTCATACATTTACTAAGTAAGAGTCATTTTACTAGTTATTGCTTCATTTCTATGTAGTAAAATTAAAACCTAGTTTGAAAATAAAAATTCCTACTTGCTAACTAGAAAAATTTACTCATTTACTATATGCAGGTCCTTTTACTATCTAGTCTTGTGTCTAAAGTTCCTTGTGGGATGGCCGGTTATAATGGCAACCATTATTAATATCATTAATTACAGGCTGGGTGGTGGCATTCTTGACACAAGCATTGACACCACGTTAACGACAGAGAAGAATAGCAAAAGCTTTTTCTTAAGCTTTTGAGGAAAAAGCTCTAGCTTGGCTCGACGAAAAATTACGTTCCTTCTCATGGGGAGCCGTATAAGTTTATGGGGAAAGAAAAGCTATTCTATCTATAAAATCATAGGGGCTTTGATCATGAGGAGGGATGGGAAGAATCGAACGCTTTGTCTGCAATAGAGGAGTATTGGGCTACTGATTGACGTACCGGAGCTTGAGGCCAGCTTCGGGTTAAAGATGAGACTGAGATCTTCTGAATTATTTTCCATCCTTGCTGTCAAGAATCTATGGCCATGATGAACAACTAAGGAGCATTACCTGTGAAAGATGAAGATGTGTAGTATACTCCGATAAGACCATCTCCATCGGCGACCACAACATCTAAGATTTTAGTCATGAGGACACGGCCACTTGTTCCTCCTTATGAGAAGAGATGTGTCCTTACAGTGAAATCTTCCTTTTTGCATGCTATTCTAATCTAGAAGATTTTGTACATTTTTTGAAAAAGCAACTTGCTGAAAAAGCAACTTGCTTTTTGCATGCTATCCTAATCTAGAAGCTTTTGTACATTTTTTGAATTTTTACAATAGATAATATAAAAATAGACTAAAATTATATAAAAATCTAGTATTTTTGGATAATCCATGCCACTCACACTAGTACTAATGACTCAGATCACATTGACTCTCTTGATTAATAAGAAAGTCGGATGATGATGCATTCCATGCTTTTTTACATTGTGTCCACATAGCATCACGACATCCAACCCCCTCTAAACCTGCACATCCTCCGTTATGTGTCAAAATCCTAGTTGTCACCGGATTCTGAGTCCTTCTCATCCTTTACAATCATATCCTTTGCTTCTTCATCTTCCATATCTTCATGGCTAGCCCTTGTATCATGGCCACCATTTTCTTCTAATTCTGGCAACTCATAGGTAGTAGATTCTCGCCTCTTGAATAATTTGATTCTTTTCCTTGCTACCAAAAGTTTAATGGCTATTCCATTTAGTTCATTTAATGCATAAGTAGCATTATCAAACACATGTCTTACCACATAGGGTCCAAACCATCTTTTGGAAACTTTATGCAGGGCACTATGCTGGTTGTCTAAACTGCTATCATAAACCAATACCCAATCCCCAACTTGTATGGTTCTTGGTCCGAGTCTATGTCTTTTGTCAAACTGTTTCTTGTTCTGTATCCTTGTTGCCCTTAACTTTGCAATTGTTGCCTCTATGTCTTCTGACTTTCTTTCCAACTATTTAATGCACAAGGCCAATAACTCCTCTCGATTGAATTCCTCCTCCCTAGGTAGCATGCTCCATGTGACTGTCATCTCTTCTATCGACATGATAGGTTTTTGACCATACATCAATTTTGCAGGCATATATCCTCTAATAGCACTATGAGTTGTTATGTCAGTCCACAAAGCATAAGGAAGAAATCCTTGCCACACTTTTACCTTCTCTCCACATGCTTTTGCCAATGCCTTCACAATAGGTAGATGACCTCTTTCCCTTTTTCCATTTCCTTCAGGGTTATAGGCTGAAGTTAAAGCAAGCTTTATCCCCAATCGTGTAAAGAAATCATGAGCTTTATTTGCATCCAACTCACCCCTATACCTGCTGTAATTTTTCCCACACAGTCATATATACAAAAGATCTTTTCTAAGAGAAAAGTACACACAACATTTGTTGTCTTAGTACGTAAAGCTCTCCCTTCCACTTGATTAGTCAAATCTTCATGGGAAAGCACAAGATACCTCATTTGCCAAAGACCTATAGGCATTGTGACCAAATCCACCACCCACTTAAAATGAAGAGACAATGGATATGTGGGCTGCAATCCATCCCCATGTCTCATAGATGAATACATTTAACATGTTGAACATGTTTCCACAAAGTGAGCAATATCCTTATACATACCCTGCCACCAATATCTTTCTTTGATCTTTGCAAAAGTACCCCAAACACCTCTATGACCAGCCCATAAGCTTTCATGAAATTCTTGCATAACATTTACTTATGAAGCTCTGTCACCCAAAACTCACAATGGCATACCCTGTTTCTTTTTAGCATGTTTCCATAAGTATCCATCTTTTAAGAAAAACCCATAGACTTTCCTCTTAATCTTATTAAACTCCTCATTTGACCATTCATCTCTCTTTGTCAATGTATAGAGGTATTGACCAATTCTCAGCCACTCTCCTATATATTTATCTTGTAGAAACACTTCTACACAAGATGCAAAACATCTAAAGTGTCTTCTCTTTGTTGTCCAAGATTTTGTTAATGCTGTAGCAACACCTTGCATTGCTAAATTAACTCTTAAAACATCACTTTCAGCTGCAAGAAATTCATCTTCTTCCTCCTCATCCATCATCCCATCTTCATTCTCATAGCATGCCCGAGATAACATGTCTACCACTGGGTTATCTCTTCTTGCAATATGCTGAAATTCAGGGTTCAAAGATTTGATATATGTAATCCACCGGAGCATAGCAATGTCCGGGGTAGCACAACTAGTAATCATACCCAATACAATCAGTCTCAATGACTACATGAGCACCCATAAAATACTCCTTATCACATTTAAGGGCTGTCACAATTTCCCATAATTCTCTTTTTACCTGTGGATATCTTCTCTGTTATTCATTCAATACTTTAACATCAAAGCGTATTTCATATCTTTGCCCTTCCTCATCATCTTGCCCAATTGCCCATCCAATCCCGATTGGGCTTGTATCAACAGTAATAATGATAGGCTTTCCATGTGAATAGTCAGCCTTTCTCAATGTAGGAGACAGATTTTAAGAGTTGCTTCAATTTCTTCATTGCTTTCTAATGCTTCCTTTCCTAATGAAATTTCTGACCTTTCCTCAGAAGCTAATATAGAGCATCGGCTACATTTGCAAAAAGTGAGGAATCCATATCAAATAGAAAACATGTGCACCCAAGAATCTAAGCACCTATGATACATTCGTGCATACATTTTACATTCTATCAATCCGATCTATTTTTGCTGGTGATGGTCTTCGCCCCTAGGGCCCACACATATGACCAACAATCAAAAACTCTTCAACTCCAAAGACAAACTTTTGTCCAGAAATAGTTAAATGCACCTCTTCTAGACGCGTCAAAATCCTAGACTCACAATCCACAATATGGTCTGCAACAAACTGTCTGCATCCGTGAGCATCCATCTCTTCATTCTTTTCATCCACTGCACACCCTTTGATTGGAACATCATCTAAGAAGGGCATTGTCAATTGTGGTATAAAATCCATGAGTACCCTATTGATAGCATTTGTCATGTGTGCCACTGAGTTTGTTGCACCTTGTGGGAGCGTACACATCTGTACTAACCCCAAGGGAGTTTTCATGGTTGTGATATCCATGCTTTCAATTGCAAGATGAAATTGATCATAACCTGAGTAAAGATCACCCAAAGAATAGATCGCTCTGCCTACAAAAGCCTCTGCAAATTCATCCACTTGCACCCACATTTCTTATGGTCACTTTATTGACCGGTTGCATGTCTTGAATAAATCGCAAAGCCCCATTATTTTTGGGCACTGTAAACCAATGATTTGAGTATGGGGCTGAAGAAGGCTCCAAGATCTTCATGCGAATCTTTTCATTTAGTAAATCCATCAACTTTGGCAAGTAAGCTTTAGGCACTGGAATAGGCCTCAAGTTCCATGGTACATGTGGCACAGTAAATATGACCATAGGAGAGACAACATTTGGATCCACACAACCTATTTCACTTGGCTGAAATGCAAATGCCTTTCCATGCCTAGCCAACATCCGCATAAAACAGTCTCTCTCAGCAAGCAAAAGAAACCCTTATGCACCAACTTTCAATTCTTGTAATGTTTCAGATGTAAACTGATGACCTATATCTTTAGGATCTCGTAAGCTTGGCTACCCTGACACTTTTTCATACATACCCTCACTCTCTGGTGGAAGTGGCAAAGCAATTGGCTTCACCTTTTTGTCAATTGTCTTATACTTTGTCTCCACAAGTTCTTCAACCCATTGTAATCCTTCATGCTGAGCAAACAATGCAATAACATTATACATATCCAAAGAACATACTCACAACACTCTGTTTTCAGCCTCATTTTCTACATGTATAGTTGCTTAAATTTCAGCCATAGTGTCATTAATATTCAGCCTATAAAAGATGCCTAAAATATCTTCATTTTCAACTCTCAATTCCTTAGTAGCTCGTTTCATAGATATGCGTTCAACCTTGCACATAGCTTCAATAGGCTTAAATGAACATGAACTATTTGCTGTAAACTGAGAATAACCAGTAGTAAATACATGCTTCATTCCATCAAGAGGCGAGTACATCCTCTGAACAGCACTATTGTAGCCCCGCATTATAACAATGCTTAATGAAAATCTAGGTCTTTGAATTCCCTTGCATTTGGAGCCAAAGGAGACTCTCAAAGTATATTCTGATTTCTAGGATGATTAACACAAACAATAAGAAATTGGACTGCTTTCCTCCCATCCTGGCTTCTGACTCTTGCATAAGTAGAACCATCATCAAGCACCTTTGTTTCCATACACACTCCTGTAATATAGGGTAGTCCTAAAATCACTACATATGAGGAATTATCTTGCACAAAGAAGTGTTGCTCTTCTTGTACATCACCAATTATCACTTTTACATTAGGACATGCAGCATAGAGCTCTCCCAAAGAATTATTTACAGCCCTCATATGCCAATCATGGTCAATGACTATAGGCGATGCACCATTTTCATACAATCCACGCTCAATGGCATTTATCTCTAACCCATAGTCAAGTAAAGCAACACAAGGAGTTTCACGTTCTCCTATTTTCACTACCGTTTTCAGTGGTAGCTCTAGCCCAATGATTTCTTGTTTAGTGACTTGGAGGAATAAATCCTAGAGTCTCTTCCCCATATTGTTGCATTTGCCTTACTCCACCATGCATATTGCTATAAGACAATGCATTTTCAGCCACTTTCTTCTCTTTTTCACATGTTGTCTACTAATTAGTAGTATCTTGCATAGATAATCCAATACTTACTTTATGCTCATATTTAACCAGAAAACCCAACAAACCAGTTTCCTCTTCAAATTGCAGCAATGCACTAGTGGTATCACCAAGAACCTGGCACTTCCTCTTAATTATGTCAATGATCTCATCATGAAATTCTCGCTTGGCGATGCCAAGCACCTCTCCCAAGGTGAATTCCACCCAACTGTTTAAGATCCGTTCTTCAAGAACCTTCTTAAGATCTATGGCTATCTCAATATCAGATTGCAACTTATATCCTAGCTGCTTGCCCTTCTTTTTGCTCTCTTGTTTACTATCTTGTTTTTACTCCTATCTCACATGTTCCATAACATGCTCGAGAGGTGGCTGATTTGTAGCTTTAGGCTAATCCACAGTTCTTCTTGTCATTCTTTTAGATTTCCTTGCATTATCTTTATCTCATTTTTGTTTTTGCTTCACAAGTACATCTATGTTTTGTATCTTTGCTAGATATGCATACACTGAATATGTATCTATCGGTGATTCCCAACTAGTTATGCCACGGATGTCTTGCCTTGCATGAGACATTTCACTATAAGTGGCCTTTCTCTTTTCAATTACATGTAAAGCATGTGTCCATATTTCAGCCTTTGGACCAACCATCGCCTGATCATACATTCTATCCAACTGTAGAGCAAAAGTAGAAGCATGTACCGCCGCATAAGCATTTCGAACTGCCAAGTCTTCCAACAAATTTTGCATACCTCCCTTTTCAAAATTTAAAGCAAGAGGCAATTCCATTTCTTGTGCATGGATCTTGCCATCTTTCCAAAAGATGAGTTGTTGTGCCAAGGCCTCCTAATAGGCAGCACAATCCTTTCTCTCATGCTGCAAACTATCACACCACATACATCTTTTTCCTAACTTAGGGTCTGATGCCCGTCCGCTTTCCTCTTGTCCTTTTTCATCCAATTTTGCAACCTTCAATTGAAGATCCCGCATGTCTTTGACCAATTCATCTAAGACATCTTCCCTAACAGAGGAAACAATAGTAGGTACAACCATAGGGTTAGCCACAGAAGTAGGTGGCTTACTCGATACATCAACTGTCTTTCTCGTAACAGTGGGCAAGCCAGAGACATGCAGTCTTTCTCTTCTTCTATTCTTCTTCACAAGTGCAGTAACAAATTCCTTGACATGTCTCCATTCTATTTTCAAACCTATTCGTGTAGTCTGATCCTCCAACACGTCATCAAGCTTCTCTTGAAGCTCAGGATCAGGTGTGGCCTATAGAAACAATTCAGTTTCTGACTTGCAAGAGCTTATTGTTCTGCAAGATCCAACTACTCAAATCGACTTTCAAATTCTCTTAACAGTTCTGTAGCCAGAAGACCCTTATTGGATTGTAAAACCCACTCCTAAAAAGTCTTGCGTATAATCAAACTAGTATCTTCAATGTAAAAGTATTCTGTGAGTGTTTTCTTTAAAGCTACCCAGTCAGCATCCTGCAAGTATAATTCAATAATCCGTGTTTTTTGTTCATGTACAGTAATAGGTACAAAATACCGACTCCATGCAGGTTGAGCCACCCCAAAGAGTTCCATCTTCTAAGCATAGGTATGTACATATGCATATACATTCCTGCCATTGACTAACTTCACCTCACTCTCAATTGCTTGCAAAGCATTCAACACAACACTTCCTGTTTGAGCAAAAGCTTGCATTACCTGTTGTTGTTGTTGTACCTGCATAAGCATATTCATATTTTGCACCAACTGTTGCAAAACATCACTGGAGATTGTGTTCGAAGGTTCTCCCATCTTGTATTTCCTTCTTCTGATGACATTTCACATTCGGTTCACCAATGTTGGAGGAGCTTTTCTCAAAAGGTCAAATCCACAGGGGATCAGAGGTAGAAGAAAGTAGAGATAGGAGATGGAAGAGAAGAAAGAGAATACGCAAGTGGTAAACATGATAAAGAAAAAGCACAATGAATAGAATCAATATGTATTTACAGAACCTGAAATCCTTTTTCTGGCACTACTTAGAAGCACTCTCCAGGCATTAGATCTCCTAGAGCTCCCTCATAGAATAGAAACGTGGATCAAAAATAACAACTCCTTCTTTGCTGCTCGAAACCCAAATTTGATGGGTTTGTTTGCTCCGAAAGGAGGGTAAAACTCTGAAAGTGTCTACATTAAAGCCTTTAAAAGCCAGATGCGCTTCTTCAAAGTTCCAATCAATTGGAGCAACTATTACTTAGAGTTTATCACACCTGCTTTGCAGGTTAGAGTGATAGATTTGTTTGTATAGGATCCTAACTGGGATTCTTTCAAGAAAGCGCTCAAAGATGAATATTTTCTAGAGGATTATGGTATTGCTATGTGAAAGACATTCAGAGAGTGTGTTTATTATCCCAACAAAGGACTTGTTGCTTTTTGAGTTGTTGCAGGAGTTTGAAGAGTGATACAACTAGTTGGATGCACTAGAGCAAAGAGCTCTGAACTCAGAGAAAGTGGAGTTATTCCTACAAGTGGCTAATCCTACACTTTAGGATGAGTTGGGAGAGTTGCTAGAGGACCGTATGGAGCCTATGTGATTGAAGACAGATTGGCACGATGCTGTTGATACAGCTTCTACATTGACAAAGAGGCAAAGATGGAAGGCTTGCTTGCAGAATGGGATGTAGTCACCACCAGTGATGTCTTCTCCTGCCACGATTTCTCCTACTTCCCCTATTGCACCATCCAATACTTCTCCTGTTTCTCACCCTATGTCTATGCCTATGCCTATCCTTGCTATGATTGTCAGACCATCTACAAAACTGACTATTGAAGTTATGGTGGAGGAGATATCAAAGAACTTTAAAGACCTAAAAATCAAGGTGATTAGAATGGAGCAGAAGGCACTTAGTCCAGCTCCATTTTCAGCTCCAACTTCCTCTACTCTTGCAAATTCTTCCAGGAATGATTGTATTGCTAAATACACTTTCAATTTGCCTCTCTTTTCATGCATATACATGGCATATTACTCTCTCTTGTGTCCAAGCTTTGGAGATCTCTTGAGAATAGGTACATTGAGCCTATACCACTATCCTTTGAGTGCATCAAATCAAGATTTATGTGAATTAGATCTTGTGTTATGATGTAATTTGAAGATTGAAATCATTGTATTCCCACTTTCCCTTACCATGCCCACATATGTATTCAATTGAATATGAAGCCTAACCATTCATTTTACTCCATGTATTTACCTTGAGTTGCATGCTCTTCATCATCTGTTGCTCCCATCTCGCAAAGCGTCTCTATGGCAAGCGACTGTCACGAGCTCTCGCGCGTATTGTGTACAACAACTGACACATATATTATTTTGTCCTAATTTTCAAATGTTAAAAACATATTTTTTCCATTTCTTTCTTATTAATAAATATTGGTATTTCTTGATTTTTTAATATGAATTTATTAGACTTACTGAGAATTATTCTCATTCCTCATTTCATCCCATGCAAACAACATTGACACATCAAAATCCCCAAAATCCATGATTTGTCTTAAAACCGCAATTTTATGGGTTTTGCATGTTTATAAAAAAGTTAATAGATGACCACTTCTTACTTATTTTCTTCATGTTTTGCATAAATTAGATCATTGACAAAAAAAACAACCATTTGCAAATGAGATTTATCATAAAACGATGAAATTTATCAGTTACTCATAAAATTGTGCTTTTAGTTCACAACATTTCACATTTGAAAGGCCACTGACGCTAATTAACAGTTGTGCTAATGCTCCTCCAAACATGGATCTACTCTCCATCATGTCTCAGCATAATCTCCCAATCAAAATCTCTCAAATTAGCCCACCCCCTTCTCTCATAGATTGATGCATATAAACGGACACTAAGATGGGAGAGAGGGAGGAGAGAGAAAGATTGATTTGTGCAATTCCACACAGGGTAGCCATTTTGCACAATTCAACAGGTGATTGGGAATGAAAAATTCATGGAGTACATTGATGTCATCAATTTGGTGGCTTTCTTGTAGCCTCTCTAGCCCTCCTCTATAAAAAACAATGTCATATGGGGGGAAAGGGGGTGTCTAATCATGCCATGTCAAAAAATGGTCCCCCCATGTCAAAGATTTGGTGTCCTTTGGTCCCCCCAAGGTCCATGCCCATTAATTTTTTTAACTTTAGTCAATTTTGACCCTTCAGATGTCCAGTCTCTCACAATTTCTTTGTCTGGCAAACTGATTGATAATCCAAAAATCCTACGCGTTCAGCTTCCTCCAAGAAGCTAAATACATTTTACCTAGGATGATATCTTATGCATTGTCTTAAATGAGAGTGCTATTATTTAGCAAGCTCTTCATTTGGAGCTTTTTAAGTGCTTCTTGAAGCTTTTTGGTCATCACTTGGATTTTTTTTTTGGTTATTTTATGGAGCTTTTTGTTTGATTATGTTATTGCTTTGAATTTAATTATTTTGCAATTGCAAACTAATTGGATCAATTATATTAGGAAGTTGAATTGCAAACTAATCGCAAACTATTGAATGCTTTGATCTCTAACAAAAAATAGATATGCAACTACTTCTAAAGCATGAAGTTTTAGCATAATTTTATAAGTTTATGAAGTAATCCCAATTTAAGTGAGATCCAAAATCCATAGAGTCATACATAATTCCCGAGCATCATCAAGCCCCATGGCATGCACTACCAATACAAGGCATCATATTAAAAATAATGCAACTACAAATCATGCGAAATCACCATCGTCACTAGGATGAACAGATGGCGGTCCGCATGCCACATCAACCAAGCACTGGTTGTAGAGGCTAAAATCACCCTCAAGGCACATGCAAAAACGATGCATCTCTGTGCGTGCTCTACCAAGGCCGCCACAACCTGAAAAAATATCCAGCACATAGTCGAGATCCTCTGTGAACATAGCAAGGAGCCACCTACAAAAGAAACCATTTAGTAACATCCATAACAAAAGCATGACATATCTCAATGCAAAGTATAAACTAGTCTAAGAGTGTATAACGCACCTATAAAAAACTAGTGATCTTTCTGCACCCCCTCGAACCTCTACACCATCCACATAAGTGTGCTCAAATGATGTGTCCTGGAGGTCTGTCTCGAAGAGGAAGCTATGAGAGGCAGGAAACCTGTATGGGCTAACCCTCTCGCCAGCCTCTCTATCATATGAAGGGACATGCATCCCTCGGTAAAACAAGCCAATAGTAAGGTCCATGACCTAGCAATGCAGAATCATCTTGTTAGCTACTTAAACTTTTATTTTAAAAAGTTACAATTTTTTCTTCAACACACTTACCTCCTCTCAAGTATCAGGGTGTCTATATCCACCCTCACACACGAGAGTCCATGTGCGATGGAGCTTCAATCCAATGGCATGAGCTCCTCTAAGCACTTTTCCAAAGTGTTGTGCAAGTCCCAAAGTCACCAAGAACCCCTCACCATGAGCTCCTCTAAGCCCTTTGCCAAAGTGTTGTGCAAGTCCCAAAGTCACCAAGAACCCCTCATCTGCCAAGAATCTATGGGCTAGGTCCATGATACCTTTGATAAGTGCACTAGAAAATGTATTCCATTCGGGAATCCCTTTCAAATGTAAAGATGTATAATACCATGCAATATCACATGAGTTTATAAACTAAACTAATGCAAGCACATATACCTTCTGCCTCAAGGCCAACAACAAGCAAAGATGTAGGGAAATCTGCAAACAACAACTTAGCAACCTCATATGATGGGATACCATTACACTGGTAAGAGTTGATGGTATTTCCCTCCATGAAACGCTTAATGCTAAAATTGAAAACACAATAACAAAGCATAAGTAACCATTACAATAGATGTGTATATAGAGAATGGTGATAAAATATACCCATCCAATGCAAAATCGTCGATCGATGTCACGTCTATCAACAGAGCATCTACGATATTTTGGTATTGAAATCCTATCATCAAAATAAAGTTTACTTACAAATGTTGATGTTGGATAAATGTTAAGACTTAGAATGTAAAGCTAGAAATCTACATACCTGTCTTGCGTATAGCGGGACGTCTACAAGACTCTTGTATAGGCTCTGATGACTGAGTTATGAACAACATAGCCCGAGAAGGTGTAGTATGTTGCAAAGATCCCTCAAAGTGACCCTTACTTTTTTCCTTTTCTTTCCAAATTCTATGCATGTCAAAACCATCTTTTTTGCCTAAACTTGCAAAGAAAAATAGGAAGGAAAGCAAATTATTTAGTGTTTAATGTTTAGATTTTATATTATCTTCAAAAGAATATAAAAATGTACTTTTAACATGACTCCAATAATCCAAAAAATGATACTTGATTCACCTTCTAATTCTTCATCCAATGAAATAACTTTCTCTTTGTGTTTAGGCCTTCGCTTTGTTGTATCAACCTCATTTGATTCACTTATATTACCTATGCAATATAAAGACAACAAAATAATACTTTAATAAATTGACTCGTCAAATGAAAATCCTAAACTCTATCATTCATGCAAATTGGCTTACCCTTGCTATGCTTCAACGCATCATCTATCGTGGGGATATTCTTTCATTTTCCCATGGACTTTTTCTTCATTGTAGTATCAACAGTTGCATCACTAATGGCACCTAAGTAGTGTGAAGTCAACACAATATAATATCATATTCATGCAAATTAGAAACAAGGCTACTTGGATCAAACTAAAAATTTGCATTCCATCCAATATACCCTTTGCCATGCTACCACCACAAGTCGCCTTTATCCCCACAACATGAGGGACCATGTCTATTGTATTGGACATTTCTAATTTGCAAAAACAACAAAGTTAAGAAAACACAAAAGTCCAAAAAGTTATGATAACTTTCATGTTAAACAAATACATTTTTAGAAAGTATCATTTCCTTCATCCTTTTCTTTGTGCATAGAAATTACTCTATTTTGTTCCAGAAATCCTGCATATAAGGCAAGTATTACTAAAACAAATAGCTAAGAGCAAGAGTTACCACATATTTACTATGTTTGGCTCTCAAAGTACTTACTCTCTCTTAATTCAATCTCTTGACGTGGAATGTCATCCAATGGATAGTCTATCCACCATGGACAAATATGCATTTCCCATTCCGACAGACCCCTCTCAAGCAGTGCTTTTGAGAACATACAATTTTCATATCCCAAGTCCATCCACTCCTCCACTAGAGGAGGGAGGCTTTCTAGCACTCCACTTTCCTGTAGACTACGCAATCATCTTTTCCAAAAACATAAGAACAAACAACAAAAGCACTCTTAAGTTAGAATACATTTGTACATATCGTATTTAGAAAATATGGTTTCTTTATACTAGAAATACCTGTATACCACCCTCTTGCTTGATTGTGTGAGCTCTGGAACCTTCTCAGAGTCTCCAACATTCTTCATTTCACCAAAAGTATTTGCAAATGCCTTTAAAATATGTAAACGTCTTTGGCCTTTAAAAAAACATCAAAGCCTCCTGGAATCTCAGTGCCATCAACTTGTAAGCTCCTGATCAATAAGGAGCATTCTCCAATCATATGAAACCAATACACCTCTTGCTTCATGTAGCTACGAAATCTCCTTACATCTGCAAAGTGTGACATAGTGGAGTCCTTTGCCTTTGTGACAGTCATGAGAAGTAAAATCTCCCTTTTCCTAATATATTGGTTATTGAACAAAACATAACTTCAATATTGTTGAACCAAATTATGTTCAATTCCAAAAAATAAGAGAACATTAGTCCATGAGGAAAAGATACCTCTCCGCAGCAATATTAGCACTACAAATGGCATACAATTTGTCCTTGGTAATAGCCATCATGTTCTTTTCATCCCAATTCAATGCAAACAAAACAAAAAAGAAATCCTCTCCATGCGCAGGATTAGCTATTCCAAGGTACTTGTATCCTTTGTCCCTCGATTTATCTTGCTCTTTGTTTATGAATTGTTTTCTTTTTGCCTCATAATTTGCCTCTGGCAATGCAAGCTCCTTGAGATGGGCCTCCTCTTTGAGTATGGCAGAGTTATAGTCATCCTAAATAGAAAAACCAATACACTATTCTTAGTTATGGTTAAATTCAAGATACTACAATTTGTTATGCTGAAAACTAATATACTATACCAAACTTTTTACCTTCCACACCAAAAGCGATATTAGCAAACATGGGTTCTTGTACCATGGATCATTGCCATGGTTACTTTTTCCCTCAATTTCATACTCTATTTCAGTCCACCATCTTTGAGAAGGGCTCATCCTTTCCAAAATGCTTTGTTTATCAGCGATGCCAAACTTTTGGAACATGAAAATTTCATGGCCTAGGTTGGGTTTGACATGTGCTCTTGTTACACTACAACATTGAAAATTTTCTTTAAATTTTAAGATTCACACATAAATAAAACGTATTCACATTCACATAACTAATAAATGAAACCTATTGGCATTCACACGTAAATGAAACCTATTGGTATAAATAAAATATCTTGACATTCACACATAAATTATCTTTATATTTTGAGATTCACACATAAATAAAAACTATTGGCAATATTCACACACAATTGATGATCTATTAACCTATTTGAAAAAGTTAATAGTGATAAGTATACTTACGCATTTGATGTATCCAATGCTAACAATAGTTCTCCTTCTTTCTTCTTCTCCACTTAAATGAATTGACATAGAACTCTAACATGTCGCGAAATATCTTCATTATAAACTACATACATAAAATAATAAAATAAATAATTAGTAAAAGAAGGAAGTATCATCACAATAAACAAGAGAAAGCAAGACAATGCATAGTTACCTTCCTTTATCCTCTTCATCCATGTCTTCAACCTATGATTACCGTCCCATACCAAAAAATTGCGCCCTCTTAAATCAGCCCACTCATCAATCAATTCATCTTCAAACATTTGGTTAACTTCTCTCCAAAGAGGGCCCCACTCTTCCAAATTTTGGGGAGATACATCCATTAGCTCACCAGTGGTCCTTCTCAAAGAAACCAAAAATTTCCCCATTGTTTCCATATACGAAGCATTATCGAACGATGAAATCAACCATGTAGCAGAACTAGATGCAAGCCTTATAGCCTCATAGGGCACAAGTCTACACAAAGGGATAGGAGGAGGAGAAGTAGACCTCGTTACAAAAAATGATGCCAACACATCTGACATAAGCCCAAACTTGACATTCTCTCCAATGTGTCTATCATGCTCACTGACCTCTTTCTTTTCTTCATTAGCAACATCCTCATTCACCTCTTCATTTTCCTCATGTACAGTTTGCAAATCTAAAGACCTCCCCTGTGTTGTTTCACCACACTCCGTAGTGGTAGTGTGGGTGCTCATAGGATCAGCATGAATGTCATTGCTTGCTTCATCCATGCTATCCTCAAGTGCTTCATCATCAATGAAAGGACATTTTTTCCTTGGTTTTCCACCCTTGTTATTTGGACGGGAGGATGCTTCTTGATCGATACTTACTAGTCTATTGCATAGCCTGGATCTTAACTTGTAATTGGAGTATCTACAAAAATAATTTGAAAATAGAATATAACATTTATATGGAACTTTAAAAGAGCTATTTAACCATTAAGAATAGAATATGTAAATTTAAAAGAGTGATTGAATGACTTACTTGGACGGCCCCTTTTGCTTTGACCTCTCCTACCACCACCAGCCAACCTCTAGCCATGCTCAGAAGCACTAAAACAAACCACAAATCGTTTTAAAAATGAAGACAACTCAACTAAATCACATGTTCTATTAATTAATCTCCACCAAAATATGACCATTTGATGCAGACAATACACTTTAATATCATTTGTTATTTGGTTTTAATAAATGTATTAAATTTTCTTAATCATTTGAACTTCCTGACCACATTTTCACCCCCGCACCCCCAAAGGGGGGATACTCCCAACCCCTTGTTCCTGTCTGCATTGACGCAGACAATGCTGAGTGTTTAACAATTCCCAATCCAAAAAAATCAAATCATGTCACACTTATTTATTTAGGATGATTTGCGTACGATTTAAAAATGGTTTAATTTTTCATGCCTTGGACTCGCGTGGTTTACACCCACTCTATATGGGGGGGGTGTAGGGGGGCATCAACCCCCCCTACTACTGCCGGGGGGTTCCAAGGGGGGCCGGCGATAGCCATGAGGCCCCCCTTGGCGGGGGTTCGGGGGCAGCGCCCCCGAAGCGAAAAATTGTAGGTAACTTGGCTATAGAAGAGGTTTAAGGGGCGGTTTAGGGAGGAGCAGTGGTTTAAGGATGAGGGGCTAAGAGGGGAGTGGTTTAGGGAGCAGGGACTGCGAGGGGAGTGGTTTAAGGAGGAGGGGCTGAGAGGGGGGCCGCTGTGCACTACCCGCCCCATTTCATAAGGTACCCCGTCCCCCACCAAGTCGTCTGCGTTGACGCAGACAACGGTGTCGTTGCGTTAAGAGTTGAAGGTCTACCACCGGGGCTTTTAGTGCAGAAGAAGAGTTTAGGATTCAATATTTGGAAAGGGAAAATGGATTGAGGTTTAATAAGATCCGGGATTTAGAAATGATTTAGGTACGAAAGAAGAGTTCAAGCCTTCTCACTATGTACTTTGCATTCATGAACAGAAGGAATAAGACTAACTTGATTACATCAAATGCTTCAGGATACATACATCATGTCATAAAGGATATTTTCAGATTCCCAATTCATTTATGAATGTCAAATGCAAGCTCTAATGGAATTTATTTCATGTACATAGATGGATTTCAATCCTTTGGATCAAGTATATTGTTGATAGATTCAAATGCATCCAAGATTTGGGCTAAAGATACATGAAATGAATTGAAAAAGTATAATTTTAGCTTCAGCCCTATTTTAAAACAGAAAATTCCAGCCCATATTCAAGTTCAAAATGAGTGCATAAACTCAAGAAGAAGCACTTTTGATCATCTATGAACAATGTCCTGAAGAAAAGAGGTCATTTCCCTCCATTACAACCATAAAAAACCCATGTTTGCTCATAAAAATGGATCATAACAGTGGGCTGCCCTATTTATGACTGGTTATTACAGCCCATGACAGTCCATAAGTCTTCAATATCCTCACCCTTTGCTTGCCCCAAAGTCACTCAAGTACTTGGGTACAAGTCGGGCTTCATTGGACCAAGAATAAGGTAAACAAGATGAGAGAAGTCGTGCATAAGAGCAGGCTGAATACTCTTCTCTCAGATTTCCCCTCTTTTATAGACAGTTTCAACATGCATTTTTATCAGACCAAAGAGGCAGAGAAGTGGAGCTCTCACCATGTTTACATCTTCGGTAGTTGGGTCTGTTAATCTTCAGTTTGCATGCTCCATTTCATGCACCACAACTCCAGCTCTCTTCCAGTTGCCCTCAGACATTGCAGCCCGCATTTTGCGCCGAAAAACGCGGGCTGCTCTCTGCTCAGTCCCTGGTCACTTTTTGACCAGCCTAGTTCACTTGCTGGTCACTTAAGTCAGTTACTTCTGGTCCCATGTGGACCCAGTGGACTTTTGAGAGTTTTTGGCATTATTTTTGGGTTCTGACCATATTTTTGTACCTGAATTAATGTGATTTATCCAGCAGACTGTCAATTACTTCCAGAAGTCCAAGTTGTAGGTTCCCATAGACTTATTTTTCATAAATGGTACATGGTATAACTACAAATTATATGCTAAATAAAATTAGAACTTGTATAACTAAGGTGGTTATCGGATAACAATGCCTGAATTTTGTATGCAAATATCTCATATAACTTCCAGTGAAACTCTTCTGTATTCATAAGAATCCCATGATTTATATCATGAATAGTAAAATCTTTGACATTCACCCCCTCTTAACCTGCACATCCTCCGGCATGTGCCATTTCATAAGATTACAGGTCAAGGAGGGTCTTCTTCTTCATCTTCATTCCCTAAGTCTTTTTCTTCCTGCATATCTTCAAGTAGAGGGCTTATATCTAAGTCTTCAAGTTCATAAGTTGAAGATTCTCTTCGTTTGAAGAGTTTAATTCATTTCCCAGCTATTGGAGTCTTTATCATGGTCCCATCCATTTCAGCCAAAGAGTAAGTAGCATTATGATGTACTACTTTTACAACATATGGTCCAAACCATCGCTTGGCTAACTTTCTATGAGCACTATGTTGATTGTCCAGGCTGCTATCATAAACAAGAACCCAGTCATTCTCTTGAATAGCTCTTGGACGGAGTCGATGGTGCTTGTCAAACCTCTTCTTATTCTTTAATCTTGTTGTTTTTAGCCTTTCAATGGCTATTTTAACATCTTCTGGCCTTCTTTCAAGTTGCCTTATGCGTAAAGATAGCAAATCTTCCCTGTTCATGCCTTCATCCCAAGGTAAGATACTCCATGTGACAATGGATTCCTCAATAGGCATAATAGGTGGCTGTCCATACATGAGTTCAGCTCTGGCATATATCCTGTTACTACACTATGGGTTGTTCTGTCAACCCATAATGCGAATGGTAGCATTTTAGGCCATTCCCTCAACTTTCCTTTGCATGATTTTGCTAAAGCTTTAAGAATTGGTTGATGACCTCTTTCACTCTTACCATTGCCTTCAGGATTGTAGGCTGAAGTAAGAGATAACTTAATTCCCAATTGAGTAAAGAAATGGCAAGTCTCATCGGCATCCAATTCTCTTCTATCAGCAGTTACTTTAGCAACACATCCATACCTGCAAAATACTTCTTCAAGTAAAAATCTATAGACAGCATGAGTGGATTTTGTTGTCAAGGCCTTTCCTTCCACTTGATTTGTGAGATCTTCTCTAGCAAGTACTAGATATCTCATGTTCCAAATTCCTGTAGGCATGGTTACTAAATCAATAACCCATCTATAGTGAATGGATAAAGGATAGGTAGGCTGAAGCCCATCTCTATGCTTTACCATAGAATACATTTGACAATCATGACAAGACTCAACAAAATGCTCAATGTCTTTATACATGTTTTGCCACCAGAATTTCTCTTTTATTTTGGCAAAAGTACCCCATATGCCTCTATGACTGATGCCAGGAGGCATATTCCACGGTGGATTCCGTGCCACGGTGGATTCCGTGAGGTTTTACGGTGGATTCCGTAAACTTAGATGACCGGGGCTCATACACAAAGAGGATTCTTTGTGCGAGAAGTTGATGGGGACGCCTGTCCTTTTCGGGCGTCTCATTAATTTAGTGTGTACATGGGTGATTCCATAGCGGGTGATTCCGCAAAATGCATATTAAATTAATAAACGTTTATGAGTTTAGAGTGCGCACTCGTAATAAATTAAGGTTAGGATTTATTTCTAACCAGTTGATTTATTTATGTAGCTGAAGACTACTAGGTATTCACTTTTGTCGGTTTAATTGTATTATTTTACTAACGATTGTGAATGCTTCAGTTGATGTGTAGAGATAGCAGCAGTGGCGGAGGAAAGCATTGGAGTTTAGCGAGTATTCGACCTATGGATTATATTTTGATAGGCGCCACGCCTATATTTTGTCATGTCTATTGAGGCATTGATTATTGATTATTATTTTGTATGCGCCTATGCGCACGGATATGTTATTTCTATTTGGACATTGTGTTGGGCGTGCCAAATTCCATGGGCACCGTCCATTAGCTTTATTTCCTATTTTTGTAGAAAGCAAACTCAAAAGCTAAAAGCTTGTCATATTTTTGTAAATTGGGCTATTATTGAGCATGAAGATGGAAATATACATAAAATACATGCTTTGTGAAGCGCTCACACAAGGCATGGGGGGAGATTGAACCCAATTGGTCTCTTACTTCTTGTCGTTCATGCTTTTACATTGTTTTTTGTGCAAAAAGGTAGAGTTCATTGTTCTTGGGGACCTTCCGGGATTCACTACGTGAGCATACAGTGACCGATCTGCGCACCAATGACCAGGCAATAGGCTTTCATGGAATTCTTACATGACCTGTCTTTGTGTCTTTTTGTCACCTAAGACACGAACAGGCACCCTTCCTTTCTTTTTTGCATGCCTCCAAAGGTAGCCATCTTTTATAAACAAACCATAGGCTTTTCTCTTAATTCTCTTGAACTCTTCATTAGTCCATTCTTCCTTCTTTGTCATAGTGCTAAAAAATTGGCCAATTTTTAGCCAATCATCTGCATAATATTCTTCTTTAAAGTGTGAACAAACCATAACAAAACATGGAATATGCTGTTTACTAGCTGTCCATTGTCCTTCTTTGGTTGATTCATCCATCCTTGCTGATGTAAAAGTTGTTTTAACAGATGAACCTGTTGTTCTTGCTGTAATTTTTGTTGTACCTGCATTAACAGCATCATTTATAAATTTTGATTCTTCTTCATCCATCATTTCTTCTTCATCCATATATTTGGCTTGTGAAAGCATTTGAGCAACTAGATTATCTCTACCTGCAATATGTTTCAAATCAGGATTTAAGGATTTAATATAGGCTATCCATCTTAGCATGGCTATGTCAGGAGTGGAATAGTTGGCTATCATGCCCAAGAGTGGAAGGCAATCTGTCTCAACTATAACATGTGCGCCCATGAAGTACTCCCTGTCACATTTTAATGTAGTTACTACTCCCCAAACTCTCTTTTAATTTGAGCATACCTTCTTTGTCGTTCGTTAAGAACCTTTGCTCCAAAACAGATTACATATCTGTTGCCTTCAAGGTCGTCTTGACCAACTGCCCATCCTATTCCAATAGGACTTGTGTCCACTGTGAGTATAATGGGCTGTCCATTAGAGTAGTTAGCCCTCTTTAAAGTGGGAGCTGAAGTCAGCATTTTCTTGAGTTTCCGAATAGCCTGAGTATGTTCTTTTGTCCATAGAAACCTTTGGCCCTTTCTTAGAAGCTGATAAAGACTTTCAGCAACATGGGCAAAATGTGGTATCCAAATAAGGTAGAAGACACATGCACCAAGAAATCTTCTCACTTCTGAAACATTTGTACATTCTTCTTGCATTTTGCTGATTGCATTTATTTTAGATGGAGAAGGCTTTCGGCCATATGGACCACACATATGACCGACCTCAAGGACTTCTTCGACTCCAAAAATAGATTTAGCTCCTGAAAGAGTAAGATGGACTTCTTCTAATTTAGACAAGATTTGAGCACAATCATTAATATGATCAGAAACAAACTTTTGACATCCAAGTTCATTGAGTTCTTCATTTTTCTCATGAACTTCACATCCTTTGATTGGAACATCATCAAGAAAAGGAAGAGTCAATTGAGGAATATAATCCCTTAATACTTTATGCATAGCATTCATCATGTGAGCTACTGAATTCATAGCCCCTTGAGGTAGAGTACACATGCGGACTAGGCCAAGAGGCGTCTTCATTGTAGTAATGTCACGGCTTTCCAAAGCAAGCTGAAATTGATCATAGCCTGAATATAAGTCTCCCATGGAATAGATTGCCCTTCCTGCAAATGCTTCGGCAAACTCATCCACAATTGGTCCTGATCCAACATTTCTTATAGTGACTTTATTGAGGGGTTGCAAATCTTGAATGAATCGTAAAGATCCATTCTTCTTAGGTACGGTAAACCAACGGTTGGAATATGGAGCTGAAGATGGCTCCAATATTCGCATTTTAATCTTTTCATTTAAAAGTTCCAATAACTTAGGCAAATGAGCCCTTGGAACCGGAATTGGTTTAAGATTCCAACGCACATGTGGAACTGTAAAAATTACCATTGGTGTCACAATGTTTGGATCCACACAGCCAATTTCATGTGGCTGAAATGAAAAAGCTTTACCATGGTTCTTTAACATCTGCATGAAGATTTGCTTTTCAGCTGGCAAGAGAAAAGAGTTGTCACCAATTTTCAGCTTTTGTAGATTTTCTGTTGTAAATTGGTGACCAATATCTTTAGGATCACGAAGGCTTGGTTGTTTGGAAGCCCTTTCTGCCAGTCCTTCACTTTCAGGTGGTAGAGGAGTAGCTACCGGCTTGACCTTCTTATCAACTGTTTTATACTTTGTTTCTACTCTTGCTTCATCCTTTTTTGGCTGTCCAAAAGCTTCATAATCTGCAAATTCTTGAATTATGTCATACATATCCAATGTACATACCTGTATGGACTGATTTTCAGCTTGATTTTCTGCATGAATGGCTGTATAAATTTCAGCCATTGTATCATTATAATTCAGCCCATAAAATAGTCCTGAAATTTCTTCATCTTTAGGTAAAACATCAATTTGCTTCAGCTCTTGCTCCATATGACTTAAATACTTTCTTTCAACCCTGTTCATGGCTGAAAGCTGTTTATAATAGCCCACACCATTGGCTGAAAAAACCTGCAAATCAGCTTTTGACCTTGCCTCCTTCATATGTGGAGGCAATTTTTTATGACATGATGCACTGCCATAGCCTCCACTTATAGCAGGGCTACCCAAAAACCCTTAAATTCTCGGGCATTAGGAGGAACAGGATGATCTATTAATCGATCCCTATTCCGATGGTGGTTAACACAAACAGTTAGGAATTGAACAGCTTTATCATTATCCTTGCTTCTTATCCGAGCATATGATGGACCATCATCAAGAGCCTTTGTCTCTAAACGAGACTCGGAAATAAATGGTTGTCCAAGAATGATTGGATAACTGCAGGAATCTTGAACAAAGAAATGAAATTCATCTTTTACATTACCAATAGTAACTTGTACATAAGGACATGCTGCATAAAGATCGCCAGAAGAGTTATTGCCTGCCTTCATGCGCCACCCTGGGTCCACATCAATGGGCCATTCACCATTCTCATAGAGACTTCTTGACATAACATTAATTTCTGAACCATGGTCTATAAGGGCAATGCATGGAGTTTCTTTCTCACCGATTTTAACAACAATTTCAGTAGTCGCCCTTGCCCAATGGATACGGGAATAGTGACTACTTGGAATAAAGTGAGTTTCACTTTCTTCTTGCATGTTGTGAAGAAGAGTCTCTTTCTTATGCATGGGCTGCACTTTAGATTGAGAAGTTTCCACCATTATGGCTTCTTCAGCTTCTGCTTCATAAATGTCTTTGTCTTTGGCTTCTATGGCTGCAATCAATTCTTTGATTGCCTCCAATCGAATCCCTTGAGTTTTCAGCTTCTCTTCATCCTGCAAATACACATGAAGTACTTGCAAAAAAGCATGTACAGATTCTTCAGTTTCCTCACCAACATATTGCCTTTTTCGTTTAATTACATTAATTATTACATCATGAGATCCTCATTTTGCAATACCGAGAATTTCACCTAATGTAAATTCAATTCTACTTCCAAGAATCCTTTCTTCTAGGATCCGTTTAAGATGCGTTGCGGTCTCTATGTCAGACTGCAACTTGTAACTGGGATGTTTGCTTTTTCTTTTTCCTTCTGCCTTCTTTGCTTGAGGGGCATCTCCCATGTCAAATTCTGGTGGCAGCGGATCTTCAGCAGCCTTCTGTTGGTCTAGTCTACTTCTTGTTATACGTTTAGTTGGTCCTGAAGAAGAAGGACCGGAAACATGTTCTTCTCTTCTTCTCTTTTCTTCTATCATGGCTTCTTGATTATTAATTTCAGCTAACCGAGCAAAAGCTGAAAATGAATCTACAGGCTCGGACCAACTGGTTCTCCCTCGAATACATTGACTGGCAGTGGTTAAATCATCTTTTGTTGCCTTGCCTTGCTCCATACGTTCCAAGGCCTGCGTCCACACTTTAGATTCTGCATTAGTTTTACATGCTTTAACAATTTCATTAGTTGGCTCAATTTGCAATCCATAAGTTGCAGCATCAACAGCTGCATAGGCCGTTCTTGTTGCCAAATCCTCCAATCTTTTCTTCATGCCACCGTTGCCAAAGTTTGGCTCAAGAGGAAGCCCGATTTCGGTTGCATGAATTTTACCATCCTTCCAAAATACTAATTTTTGTGCTTCAACTTCACGGAATGCACCGCACTCCCTCTTGTCATACTGAAGGCTATCACACCAAATGCAGCGTCTTTTGAAGCCTTCTCGTGCAGGTCTTTGGGCGGTTGACCGATCCCTTTCTTCTACTTTAACATCAAGCCTTTCTACTTTAGAGTTAATTTCTGTTAAATTAAGGTGGAGATCCCTCATGCTTTTAATTAACTCGTCCATGACATCCTTCTTTGGAGAAAGAATAGCAGAATTTCTTGATTGCTCGGCCATAGAGACAGGAGGTCGAGAAGCTGGAACAGGCTCCTTCATAGAATCAGTTGTTACAGGAGTTGATCCCCATCTTAGGCGCAATCGCTCTCTTCGAGCGATCATATTAACTGCTTCAGTGACATCACTCCAAGCAGTATTTAATCCCGACTCAGAGTCAGGGTCTTCAAGTCGGTCAATCAATTTCTCTTGAAGAGAAGAATCTGCAGCTTTTAAAAATAATTCAATCTTTTGACTTTCCATACCTTGTTGGTCATCGGGATCTAGCTGGGCAAATTTTCTTTCAAACTCTTGATGAAGAGCAGGAGCAGTTAGACCCTTATTGGGTCTTTCGACCCATTCGGTGAAGATTTTCTTTGTCATAAGGCCAGAATCTTCAAGGAAAAATTCTTCTCAAAGAGTCTTCTTGAACACAGTCCATCCAGCATCTTTTTGGGAAAGACCATGAATTCGGTCCTGGAGACCATGCACAGCCAGGCAGGCAAAGTAACGGCTCCAGGCATGTTGAGGAACTCCAAAGAAGACCATCTTGTCAGTGTAGAGGTGGATAAAAGAGGACACATTTTGCCCATTAATTTGCTTGAGCTCATGCCCAACTGCTTCTAAAGCCTTAATGGCAGCAGCATCAATCCGCTCTTCTTCTTGTCTCCGTTGTTGTTGCAATTGCAACTGCTGCTGAAATTGCAGCTGTTGTTGTTGGCTCTCTTGCATTAGACGAACCAACTATTGCAAAGCATCTCCTCCCGAGCTTGATGATTCTCCCATTGGACTTCTTCTTCCGCAGCGGACCTTCGCGTCGGGTTCACCACTGCCGTCGCGTTAAGAGTTGAAGGTCTACCACCGGGGCTTTTAGTGCAGAGGAAGAGTTTAGGATTCAAGATTTGGAAAGGGAAAATGGATTGAGGCTTAATAAGATCCTGGATTTAGAAATGATTTAGGTACGGAAGAAGAGTTCAAGCCTTCTCACTATGTACTTAGCATTCATGAACAGAAGGAATAAGACTAACTTGATTACATCAAATGCTTCAGGATACATACATCATTTCATAAAGGATATTTTCAGATTTCCAATTCATTTATGAATGTCAAATACAAGCTCTAATGGCATTTATTTCACGCACATAGATGGATTTCAATCCTTTGGATCAAGTACATTGTTGATAGATTCAAATGCATCCAAGATTTGGGCCAAAGATACATGAAATAAATTGAAAAAGTATAATTTTAGCTTCAGCCCTGTTTTAAAACATAAAATTCCAGCCCATATTCAAGTTCAAAATGAGTGCATAAACTCAAGAAAAGCACTTTTGATCATCTATGAACAATGTTTTGAAGAAAAGAGGTCATTTCCCTCTATTACAACCATAAAAAACCCATGTTTGCTCATAAAAATGGATCATAACAGTGGGCTTCCCTGTTTATGACTGATTATTACAGCCCATGACAGTCCATAAGTCTTCAATATCCTCACCCTTTGCTTGCCCCAAAGTCACTCAAGTACTTGGGTACAAGTCGGGCTTCATTGGACCAAGAATAAGGTAAACAAGATGAGAGAAGTAGTGCATAAGAGTAGGCTAAATACTCTTCTCTCAGATTTCCCCTCAGCATGCATTTTCGTCAGACCAAAGAGGCAGAGAAGTGGAGCTCTCACCATGTTTACATGTTCAGTGGGTCTGTTAATCTTCAGTTTGCATGCTCCATTTCATGCACCACAGCTCCAGCTCTCTTCCAGTTGCCCTCAGACACTGCAGCCCGCATTTTGCGCCGAAAAACGCGGGCTACTCTCTGCTTAGTCCCTGGTCACTTTTTGACCAGCCTAGGTCACTTGCTGGTCACTTAAGTCAGTTACTTCTGGTCCCATGTGGACCCAATGGAATTTTGAGAGTTTTTGGCATTATTTTTGGGTTCTGACCATATTTTTGTACCTGAATTAATGTGATTTATCCAGCAGACTGTCAATTACTTCCAGAAGTCCAAGTTGTAGGTTCCCATAGACTTATTTTTCATAAATGTACGTGGTATAACTATAAATTATATGCTAAATAAAAAAGAACTTGTATAACTAAGGTGGTTATCGGATAACAATGCCTGAATTTTGTATGCAAATATCTCATATAACTTCCAGTGAAACTCTTCTGTGTTCATAAGGATCCCATGATTTATATCATGAACAGTAAACTCTTTGACAGCGGGCGGGTACTGAGGGTTCCCCCTCCTTGCCTTCTCCCTCTCCTCCTCCTCCCTCTAAAGGGGGTTGCGCCCAACCCTCGAGAGTTGTCTGCGTTGACACAGACAGCCCCGGGTGTCCCAAAGGTCTCCTCCTCTCCCATTTTTTCAGTTTACCGTATCCTTCTCTACCTCCCCTTTCCTTCTCTCCCCTCCCATTGTTGTCCTCTCATTATCTACTTGCTCTTCCATTTCTTTCAGCCATGGAGAAAAAATGCAACTTGAAATATAGATTTTTCAGCCATAAGGATGGAGTGTGGAGCTTACCCGGTGAGTTTGATGGAGAATGTTGATCTTGTTTGAGCTTGTTGCAAGGGCTGCTCTCCTTCTTGCTTCTTCTTTATGCCTTCCAACTTGCAATGGGAGAGAAGAAGAGGTAAACAAAAGAGAAAAGGAAGAAGAAGAAAAAGAAGAAGAAGAAGAAGAAGAAGAAGGACAAATAAGAAGATATGTTTAAACCGTTACACACAACTTTCAATGGCAAGCGATACGTGCATATTGAACATCCATCATGAGAGAATGTTTCTCTCGAACACCGAAAATTTATTTACTAAAAAATGTAAATGCTGACGGAGTCTGACATCTGACAAAATAAAACGTGCTTATAAAAATATGTGCTACAACACGACATGATTTTCGAAAAGATATTATTTATTTTCGAAAAGACATGTTTTTTTAAAAAAATTATTTAACTAAATCTTGTGATTTTTCAATATGTAGACTTTTTTTAATGATTTGGTTCATTAATGGACTGATTCGTAACTTCAACCGTCACTAAGAACTTGCCCATGGAGTAAGAGCTCATTTAATCCATATTTGGTGGGGGTAACGGACTATTATTTCTACGTTCAAAGAAATTGATAAACAATAGGCATGCTATTAGATATAATATTTTGCCTTCATAGCTCCATTGTTTGCTGAGTTTCAAACCGGATTTTGTGAGAGACGATGGCAGAAGTTACTCTTCAATGGTCAATCGGCTCCGAATCACTGGAACGTGTTGTGCTCCTGAGGGATGGAAAGATTCTTGTGAGCTCTTATTTTCTTCAATCACTTCTACCCCCTGACCGGAAGCTGGTAGGTTTGTATGCTATTTTCCAACTTGATGCTTACAGTGAAGAGATCGCGGTTCATGGCCAACCGGATATCAATGGTGCAGAGCAATTTTTGCTCGATTCTTCTACTACTTTCAGCATGGACCAAGATGAAGGACTACACACTGTAGAAAATAGCAAACAAGCTCATTCACTTTCAGGACCTGTTGTAGACATTACATCCGATTCCTTCGTAGAGACGTCATCTCAAACTTCTTCGCCACTTATAACAAATGCTTTTTGTGCACCCATCTCAACTCCGACTATTGACTTAGAGTCGGATGATGGACTTGATAGTCCTCATTCATTTCCACAAATAAAGAAAGAGATTTTAAATTGGATTGCTAATAGCCCCAGAGGAAAGAAGTTGAAGGCTTTATTGCAGATGAGTGAAGGCCCTTTTTTTGTTAGTGAGATTCCAAGAGAGTACAATGGTTCTGTTGCTTTCGTTCTTCTGCCGACATATGGCACATCTTCAAACATGGATGGGATGCAGCAACAATATGATGGTCATGTCTGGATAAGACCCCATCCAACTAATATCTTCCCTGATGCTACTTCGAGAATTAGCCATTGCCTTAGAGACTTACAATGTCATCGAGTCAATTGTCCTTACTATGAGAGCAACAATCAACATAATAAAATGTATTTTCATGGTTACCTCAATAGCACAGTGAGCAAGGGGCTACTTGCAAGTGAAGAAAAACATTCAATCACGTGTCACTATTGTAGTAAAGTTGTCACTTGTTATGCAACTTATGATTGCAAAGTTTATTACATTTTGCCAAAGGACACAAGCATGGAGAGATTGATGCTTCATGTAGGTACTCACACACACAATGTACAACTAGGGACTTCAATGGCTGCAATTAAAAAAATTAGATCTCTAGTTCACTCAGTTTTGCAAGTGAATTGACACTGTGGTGCTAGGAAGATTCAAATGATTGTAGCAAAACAAATTATCACAGAATCTTTGACAACTAATGGTTCAATGGTGGAGGGAGAACAAGAGCTTACAAACTTTTTGGAGGAGTTGATGCCATTGGTTCAAAATCAGAGGTTAGTTTTGGTTATTCAAGTCTGCAAACTATGGTTTGTAGCATTGTTATTAGTTTAACAAACTTTCGTTTGTTGAGGTTTCAGGTTCAATAGTATCGTGACATGCCAGAAAAAAAAAGAAACATGTGTTGTTGGAGATGGCTTTGATAACATTTTGGAGTTGAAAAAAGATGCATGTTTCCTTTTTTTCATGGCAGTAGATTTCCAGGGCAAGGAGGGGTGGGTGAAAAAAGTTACATTTTTAATATGTCTACTAAAGGACCCGGCTTTGGAGTGGAATTGGTTAATCGAATGCGACGCTTAGGAAATGGAGACCTTTGCAAGTCTTGGGTTCACTTTCACTTTACACACAGAATAGATGACTAGGCAACAATGTCTTGTTCTGTGTACGATCCATGGTTTATTCGGGAACCTTACTTGTTATCAATTTTCATTGACATATTCTAGTTGCTAATCAATGTATTTCTTATTGCAACTTGAAGGGGATCATGGTGATTGCTATTTGTGATACAAAGGAAGAGGATACAAAAACACAAATTCTTTTTTGGAGATGCCTTAATAATGTGATGCTCGAGTCTGGACACCCTCCTGCAGACTTTGCAGGTTTTATGGCGGATGAAGCCGGTGCAAATTGGATGGCGATCCGCATTGTTTTCGATGCGGGACCTGACAATGTTTTGGAAGGAAGAGAGCGATCGTGTTTGTTTCACTGGGAACAAAGCTTACAAAAGCACACAACAAAATACGTGCCTTCAAACCTTTGGAAGCATCACTTGAATTTGGTGAGAGGTGGCGCCTTTCAAAATCCATTGAAGAGGGCAAGAGGAATGCCACAGCTATACAAAATTGGTGGCAGCAAGTAGGACTACCTCGAGATAGTACCGTACCATTGAAGAGATGGATCAAATGGTTGGAGAATAGGATAGACCATTGAGGTAGTACTACACATGTAAATGTTTTTTTTTGTTTCTATTTGTTACATACACATGTACTAATATCATTGGGGTGGGAATACCCAAGTATGAGAACAAAATAGACATGTAAGAGGAATTGCTGAGTTTTTTATTGGGTTGCAGGCTTCCTTGAGTCCTTGGGAGAGGGCTTGTATTCCCAACACAAATATTTCTAAGAGCGTGCATGCAAGTTGGTTGGCAGGGGAGGATGGAAAGAAGAAAATTGGTTTGTATGATGCATGCATCACTGACTTGATCAACTCATATATTCAATGTTCAAGGCAACTGGCCTTCACAACTGGAAGATACTCTGGAAGTGGTCTCGACATGGATGCTCTTATTAATAGGGTGGTTGCAAGAAATACCCCTTCACCTGCATTCATAGCTCGAACAATTCAAGGAGTAGTTCTTGGTACCCCCATGTACGGAGAGCCTTTCATTTCTGGAAAAAAAGAAACAGTTCAAAGGAAAAGAAGAACTCTAGATGGTTGTAGCTCTCATAAACCAGGCTATGTAATGGAGTCAAGGGATAGAAAACAAAAAGGACGACCACACAAGATAAATTTTCAAAATAGAAATGACCAACCTACAGAAGTGGGCTTGGACCATGAGGTGCATGCAATGCCAATTGAAATGGATCTCCCAACTAATATTGTCTCAGAGGAGGAAATGCATAGAAGTTTGTGGGCCATCCGGAGAATGCCTGTTCATTGCAAACGAAAATGTTTTGGTATTATAAATAGAAAGAAGTGCTGCAACGTGATAGAAAGTAGATCACCTGGGTTACTATGCCCTTCATTTTGGTCAGAGAGGGAATTTCAAGGTAAGCCTATTGCACAATGGTTCTGGTTTTGCAGTCATGATGTGTAGCATACATGGGATGTTGATAAACAAGTTAAGCATGTGCCCTTGAGACCAAGGATTTGGTCTATTGACAAGGGCACCAATGCTTCTGCAGAGGAGATTTCAATTCTTATAAAAGGAGGTTTTGAATTCAAGCATGATGGCATTCCACCTACCCCCAAAAATACTACGACCCATGGGACAGAACCACTTACCTCTTCAAGTGGCAAGCAAAGACAAAAATGGAGACATGGTATTTCTAAGGATGCAGAAAGAAAAATTGCATTGGCTAAGGCATTGGATGTAGTTTTCATGGAAGAGAAAGTAGTGGTGGCAAATGAGAAAGTCATATTTTATGTTATGTCAGAGCATTTGTATGAGGTGCATGTCAATCCCGAGCCCTTCTGCACATGTCCTGACTTTCAAAAGAAGTTGGAAAGTAAACCCTTCTTGGCCTGCAAGCACATGTATTATGTCTACATTCGTGTGCTTGGGATGGACAAAAATCAACATATGATGATGCATCAACCTTCCCTTAAGCAAACTGATTTAAATTTTATGCTTGCCCTTCCGCGACGCATAAAATGCAAATCAAAGACTTGAGAGTTTTATGTTGGCTATTGTTCAATGACATGGACACCATGCAGTACTGAATGAAAGATTTAAAGGGCATATGAAGAAGTGGAGGTGGACATTCATTT
The DNA here is from genome assembly GCF_053477565.2 of Lygodium microphyllum. Classification (NCBI taxonomy): domain Eukaryota; kingdom Viridiplantae; phylum Streptophyta; class Polypodiopsida; order Schizaeales; family Lygodiaceae; genus Lygodium; species Lygodium microphyllum. Next base: position 35,091,761 of record NC_141159.1, read on the forward strand.
TGGATACATGATGTGAAGGGACCACATATTTGGTATTTTTCTTTTTGAGCATAATGAAAACTCTAGTAAAAGTAGACATTATTAATCATGGACCAGTTATCCATTTGTGGACATGATTGGACGAGGATCTAAAAGTGGAATTATTGATCATGCTTTTTTGATTCATTGAGGGGGCCATCTATTTATAGGTTAGGGATCTCTTTATAAACTATGCTTATTTAGTATGCAAAGTAATTTCATTTTTCCTGATTTGATGCTCCAACTTCATTTTTGTTGAGCCAATTTTTTTTCAAGGTAATCTAGATCTTGCTCCTCTTCTCCTATTATGAAAAGTATGAAAGTTTATTGCTTGCCTTTTGCTATGATGAATACATCCATAAAGCTTGGTATTCACTGAGGGGGGTACCTATTTGTAGGTGATGGATCTCATTATAAATCATGCTTATTTTGTGTGCAAAGAAATTTTATTTTTCTTAATTTTAATGCTCCAAGTTCATTTTTGCTAGTTGTGACAATTTTTTTCTCAAGGTAATCTCGATTTTGTTTCATAAAGCTTGTTGATCACTTCGTTTTAATAAGAATTTGAAGAAAAAAAAGAGAGATGTGAACAAGCAATAGGTCAATTGGTTGGAGGGGTGCAAAGTGCAAGTTGGATTTTCTTCAATCAATCGCACCATCCTTGTATGAGAGAGAGAGAGAGAGAGAGAGAGAGAGAGAGAGAGAGAGAGAGAGTCTCTTCACACTCCAAACATGGTTCTTTATGTTAAGCTCCCATTATTTGAGGCTTCAAATCCTATCTTTTTTTTTTAATTACTCTTAAAAATATGGCTTGTCCCATGTGGGGAAAAAGTCTGATCATACTTGTCTAATGATTTTGAAATAAATAAAATATTTGATTGATTTGGAAAGGCTTCTATAGTTGCCACCTAAAATGATGTTAAAGATGGTGTTTTGGGTATTACCCTACTTAGACTCTTTAGATCTATAGTATAGCATAGATATATAGATATATATGTCGAGACATAACATACTAGATATAGATCTAAATTAACATTAAAATAAATACAAAATAACTATAAATCAATGGCTCCACATCATATTATTATAGGGAATGTTGTAGAGTAAATTGGAGGAAGCTAGAGGTTCCTTGAAACAAAGAAACTCTTGTTCTCAAACCAACCAAACAACTAGTTTACATTTTATTAATTGTTTTCTCAAGCTTTATGAAGTGGACAATGCTAAACGGACATTAACAATATGATATGAATTTCCATTTATGTCAATGCAACCCCCATAGTTTATTGTATAGTCAAAGATTTTCTAATACAAAATAAACCTTTATGTGGAATATGATTGAAACCCTTGGAAAAGGAAGAACGAATTGGTTAATTTGACAATTGACTGGCAGCAAAGAAGTGTAACTTCATGTCCCCATTTCCTTAAATTTGAGAGTGGGCATTTGGTTGGAGGGTTGAGGGTGAGCGAAATTTCTTCCTGCATATAGTTTTTGGAATCTGAACATTATGTGATGTGTCAAGGAGGCGCCCATGTGCTACAAACTTGTCTAACTTAGGTTGTAATAAGCTGAACAATCTATCCAATTTGCAAGGCATGTATGAGAAATAATTAATTTAATTGATTTGTATGGAAATCCTTCTCATTGTAGACCCAAGAGGCTTTTGAAGACTTTGAGCGCATCTTCTCTTCATCTTCTTGGAAGATTGTAAGTCAACATATGCATTTTGAAAAGGGAAACTTTGCTTTCCAAATGTTTTGAATTTGTCTATCATGGGCTTAGAAAAAGAGTGGACATGGACTATATACATTTTTTTGTGTTGGCATTGTTAGTAATGACTTGAATATAATATAAATTACCCCAACAACTTAAACAAGATGTAGACTAGCGTATTCATGAAGTTGTATGATTGCCTGCCTAATAGAAATTAAACAAGTCTTGAAATAGGTTTTAGAGTATCATTCTACTTAGTGCAAAGAGAGCCTTTCTAATCAGTATTAGAAACCTAAAAAAACTAGGACATCACCTAAATTTCCATTTAAGTTTTCCTAGCTTTTGAATCCTCAATAGATTTATAACACTTTTAGTGATAAAAATTTGAGCACATGGTCTTGGCGAATTTCAATCGGTACTTGTCATTGCTTGCTACATTCAAAAGCAATCTACATAATGTCTTTCCATTAGTAGAAATTTATACGCAATTACCTTTATTTATAAAAGAAAAATAGCAATGGTGGAAATGTGTAAAATTTTGAAGAAAAAAAAGAGAGATGTGATCAAGCAATAGGTCAATTGGTTGGAGGGGTGCAAAGTGCAAGTTGGATTTTCTTCAATCAATCACTCCATCACTGTATGTGTGTGTGTGTGTGAGAGAGAGAGAGAGAGAGAGAGAGAGAGAGAGAGAGAGAGATTCTCCTCACACTCCAAACATGGTTCTTTATGTTAAGTTCCCATTAGTTGAGGGTTCAAATCCTATCTTTTTTTTTTAATTTGCTCTTAAAAATATAGCTTGTCCCATGTGGGGAACAAGTTTGATCATACTTGTCTAATGATTTTGAAATAAATAAAATATATGGTTGATTTGGAAAGGCTTCTATAGTTGCCACCTAAAATGATGTTAAAGATGGTGCTTTGGCTATTACCCTACTTAGACTCTTTAAATCTATAGTATAGCATATATATATATATATATATATATATATGTATATGTCGAGAGTACATAACATACTAGATGTATATCTAAATTAACATTGAAATAAATACAAAATAACTATAAATCAATGGCTCCACATCATATTATTATAGGGGATGTTGTAGAGTAAATTGGAGGAAGCTAGAGGTTCCTTGAAACAAAGAACCTCTTGTTCTGAAACCAACCGAACAACTAGATTACATTTTATTAAAATTGTTTTCTCAAGCTTTATGAAGTGGACAATGCTAAATGGACATTAACAACATGATATGAATTTCCATTTATGTCAATGCAACCCCCATAGTTTATTGTATAATTAAAGATTTTCTAATACAAAATAAACCTTTTTGTGAAATATGAATGAAGCCCTTGGAAAAGGAAGAATGAATTGGTCTTGACAATTGACTCACAACAAAGAAGTGTGACTTCATGTCCCCATTTCCTTGAATTTGAGAGTGGACATTTGGTTGGAGGGTTGAGGGTGAGTGAATTTTCTTCGTGCATATACTTTTTGGAATCCAAACATTATGTGATGTGTTAGGGGGATGCCCCTGTGCTACAAACTTGTCCAACTTACTTTGTAATGAGCTCAACAATCTATCCAATTTGCAAGGTATGTATGATAAATAGTTAATTTTATTGATTTGTGTAGGAATCCTTCTCATTGTAGACCCGGGAGGCTTTTGAAGACTTTGAGGCTCGAGCGCATCTTCTCTTCATCTTCTTGTAAGATTGTAAGTCAACATATGCATTTTTAAAAGGGAAAATTTGCTTTTCAAATGTTTTGGATTTATACATACGCATTTTCGAAAGGGAAAATTTTCATGGGCTTAGAAAAAGAGTGGACATGGACTTTATACATTTTGCTGTGTTGGCAATGACTTGAATATAAGATACTGAATGCAAAGAAACTTGCGCTGATATTTGGAAATTGATCTGAGTGACTGTTTGAGGATTATATAGAGAGAAGCGAACGATTGCTTACTGATAATACATACAAATGGCGCAAAGTTATCATAGTCATCAACGACACCTCCTGACGTTAAACCTCGGCCCTTGGTTGATTCAATGCTTCTCGTGCTGCATTAGACCTCGCCGGCAGTTAATGACGGTAGATACTGCAGCGTCAATACTGTTAGTTCTCTTTGCGAACGTTAGCTCGGGCGCAGCTGTCCCCGATCATCATGATCAACCTCTACTGATCTCCGGAGGAGGTGGGCAGTCGTCCTAGTTTCTTTCTCAGTTTCACTCTTCTTCATCGATTGTTTTACGTGTGCATATTAATCATCGATGGATCTTACGGCGCAGGGACGGATCAGGCATCCTCTCCATCGGCCGTGCATATAATTACTCATGAAGCAGCTGATGTTTCTGATTCGCCCTTCACTGCCCAGGTCTGTTACCTACTTTCCTGTTGCTTTCGATTTCTTAATAGTTGGGAAAGAGAAATAACACGGGCCGGCGCATGAGCTAATCAGAATCGATAATGGCGTTTTGATTCTTACGATTGTGCTGATCATGATACAGGTCAGAGCTCTGGCCGACTATGGCCCAGGACCAAATAATGGCTGATCGTGGATTGTCTTTATTACTAGTGGCTGAAATGAGACATGGGCAATCGGACTCGGCCCGAGAATGTGTTTTTCATTGTAAGCAGCTCATTCAACATCTTACCTGAGCTAGTTGGTTTGCGCCGTACCTTTCTGTTTAATAACCATCGGCGGGCGGAAGGATACATGAGAGACGTACGGGCACACGGACACGTGGATGTATAACATGTTAAAAGGCGAACAAGTACTTAACTTAGTTGCCAAGTGTTGCAAGGCTGGTATTTGAAGCCTAATCTTAACATGTAAAAGTAGAAGAGTTTAAGCATTGATCGATACCATTGCAAAGGGAAGTGTCAACATGAAGTCTGTGTTAAGTTCGTTCAATCGTCTTTTAAAGACTTGGGACTGTTACAATACACGGTGAGAGAGTGTCTCACAAGCCTTCCAACTTTTATACATGCTAGATTGTGAGTTGAAGATGATGAAATAGGTCCAAGAGTTGTATCCACATCAGCACTATCCCATTTCAATACTATAATATGGAAAACATAATGATGCTCGAGTTGGATCCATGGTAAGGGAAGTATGACATTTTGCACACACATCATGATTTTGTATTGGTATGGACCTTAAAACTAAGTTAGGTATAAAAATTTTGCAACTTTGTATGTGTGTGCAGACACACACACTCCCTCCCTCCCTCCCTCTCTCTCGCTCTCTCATACACACAAAGCATAAACATATTATGAGAAACAAATTCGAAGAAATAAAGAGTTATATAGCAGAGATCTCTCAACAACACATCAATATGAAGAATGCCAATAAACAAATAGCAAATCCTTTCACTAGAGAAGCTTGATGTATACTCATCATACTTGAGGAAATACATATGTTCTCCATCCAATATCATAGCTCACAAATCCTAGTGAAGTGGGGTACGTAAAGTGCATCCTTTACAAATATTGAAGAAAAAAATTGATGTCAATTATGCCATTGTGATATGGTTCACAAAGGGCTACAATTTCAAGGGCTATATAAAAAAAGAAATTCTCATATTCCACTCAGATCACACCCTGAAAGAACATAACAAAGAATAATGTTGTGAACCCAAGGCTCACAGGCAATTAACATCAACATGAGAATCAACAAAACTGAGAAACATGAGAATTAGCAAAACTAAACGGAATTACCCTTTCTAGACTTAGAGTCATTGACCCCCAACCTAGCTCAAGGTAGATATAAGGTCTTGTTGTCTCTTATAATATTGCCAATCAATTCATGCATTAATGTCTCCACTTCATCGAATTCTCCTATTATCTCTTGTAGGCTTCTTCAGGTCCACAACTATGCAAGCTCGCCCTCAACTCTTCAAATAGTCTTCTTGGCCCTCCGCAAAACACCTCAAGTTTTGAATGCCCAACGACTGCCTCGATTGACAAGATCTTCTGATAGTCTGAACCCGTCTTCTTAACATTGTTGCACATGCTCACACAATGAACTTTAGACACCTATCCTATAGAAAAAAAAGAGAAATTTTCTAGATACTTATCAAAGTATCTAGAAAAAGTCTCATGTAGTAAAAGTGGGACACTTTACAAGTTAGTGATATAGTAAAAAATTCCTATATAGGAATTTTAAGATTCTCTAGTTATCTATGTAGTGAAATTTTACTATATAAACAGACTAGTTAGAACTAATCATATAGTATTTTTTATATATAAAAAAACTACTTGCAATCATGTAGATAGTTTTAAGAATTACTAATATGGTAAAAAATATAAATCAAAATAATAAAAAGAATTAAAAGATATTATCTTCATTAATTAAGAGGTCAATTCAAGATACATATATCATCAATACTCAAAGGTTTATTGTGATTTTTTGTAACATGAAATTTCTCTCTATAGAGTAACCAATCTACGAGAGCTTTTCTCATGGCTGGCAATGTTTGCTCATTGCGTCCTCCTAAAAAAGTAGGATCTCTCTTAATAACACCATATGTAGATTTTAACGATGCATATAGCTCATCAATGGATTGGATGTCTAAATATTTGAGGAGAATGGTTTCTTGGTCTTCCTCTTCAAATGCATTAACAACCTGCATTTTAGAAATACAACATAGATTAGAGTGCTACCACATCATAATTTAATTAGCTACTCTATTGTCTTAATATTTAATAACATTGAGTTACCGATGAAGTTCTTGATGGCAATTCTATATTAGAAGGATCCACACTTTTTGATGGCTCAACATGGTCGAGAGTCTATAGTATAGACAAGAAAATAAAGTTAACAAAATTAAATTATGCCACATTTAGTAAAAAAAAATGCAAAGAAGTACCTTAGATAATTTCTTATTTTTTCCCTTACTCTCCTTTTGTTGTTGCTTGCTTTGCTGCATTTTCTTGCTCAACTTATCACAATAAGTTTGTAATTAGATATAATTTATTAAATGCATATATTAAAATAAAATATCAAGAGATAGCTAAGCATACCTTTCGTACACGAAGACTTTTCCGTGCTACTTCAACCTCCTCAGGACCTTGGATCATATCTTCTGGAAGAGAGTGTTCACTACCGCATGAACCCTATAATACAAGAAAAGTAAAACTTAGAATGGAATATCTTTAAATTTAAAAGTATACAAAAATTAAGAATATATGTATATATTCCTCATACAGATGGAATTCCTTGTAGTAGCTCCATAAAACTATGATCTGAGTTTAAATAGTCCTGAAACATAGGTTAAGTGTTAGAGACAATAAAATGAAAAAAGACTACAAACCAAGATATACTAACCATTTCATTATTTTTTTGACATTTTTCGAAAGCAGAAATTGAAACAAGAGGTGGACCATCACTGTGAGATTCCAACTAGTACAAGCAAGAAAATTGAAGTCAATATCAAAAACTAAAAACTCTAAATATTAAAATATTTAAATGAGTGAACGATGTACATACATGTGTTGCACTATTCTCAGAAAAGATGCATTGTTCTTCCACCATAAGTTGTGGATAATACACCTCCTCACTTGTATCCTAAAATTTTAGAGAAAATATAATGAAAGATAAATATATCTAAGAAACCTAAAGTGAAATGATTATAATAATGATAAAGAGAATAAAAATTATACAATAGAAAAAATAAAACTTGAGATGAAAATTGCAAATCTTACCGGTTTTTGTTGCATATCTACTTGCTCGAAGCTACGATTCTTCTATTAAAAAAACATAGTTGTGCCAATCAGTACCAATTTCTTGTGTATATAATCTATGGGGTGAGAAAATTTTGATAAATAAGTATGCTTACCAAAGATATATCCACCAAAGATGATCTTTTCCTCTTGAGTTTCTTTCTGAGATTTTGAGCAACAGAAAGATAGTACAGATATACATCCTCCTTTTTCCAAAGGTAAGTAGCACCAGGAAACTCAAGGGGTAAAATTTGATCATACTTTTGATCTATGATCTCTAAAATTCTATGTTTGTCATCTTTATTATTATGAAACCGCAAATCATTGCCAATCTCATAGCTCTTGACCCAATTATACACTTTTCTGTGATTAGCACAATACCTAAAATTTTGCGTATCTCGATAGTATTTTAGTAAAAATGGTTTTCCAAACTCATCTTGGTCATCTCGACTAATCCTTTTAGGTGGTTTGAAAATCTGGTCATATGTAGGAGTCTTCATCATAGATACATCCCCTATTTGTATTCTCTTGATTTGCTTTTGAGGTGGCAACTGGACTCTTTTACTTTGTATTGAAACTGGTTTGCTCATGCTCATTGTTTGTTCGGAACTATCATTCTTTGATTTTAGTTCCTCAATTGTTTTTTGCAAAGTGATGATAGTTTGCATCATTGAATCTAGAGTTTGTTGACTTGGGGAGGCCATGAGACAAGCTAAAATTAAATCAAGAAACTATGTTAATATTCAACCAATAAATAATCAATCAATCATATAAAAAGGATACAATATACAACTATACAAACCATGAGACAAGCTAAAATCAAACAAGATACAAGCTAAAATCAAATTTACAACTTTATATGCTAGTATTCCTCAAACAAGAGATTATATCCATACATTAATCTTCTTCAAGCAAGAAATTTTCTCATTTTTTAATAATCACACATACACACAAAGGTCCAACTACCTATACATGAGACACAACATGAGCTATATCCACGAGATACCGTCCTAATATACAAACACCCATAGATAAAGCATTATGATATACACAATGGGATGGCGATTAGATAATGATATCCATTATGACCAATGCTACTAGCACCCATTTCAATCTCCAAGAATGCAACACACACACACTCTCTTTCTCTAAAGTAGTCAAGTTACATCACGTGATCTCCACACTATTGGAACATTTATAGACTCTCCACTTGATAATGTTACTCTCCTCCTCTTTGTAACTTCAAAGTTTGACATTACCATGCAACACAAATTCCAATCCCTCCAAATATCTTCATCAATATCAATTCTCCATGTACTTCTATTATGATCACACTTCAACCATGACAATTTGCACATTTTTTCTTCATAATTTACCTCTCTTATCATTGTATGAATGTACTCCCCATCCATATCATCATGTTTTCTTACCAACACAATATCATATTTTTCCAACCAAGGAGGTATACAACCAACCTATTTGTAATAATCTTGTTCTTTGAATTAGATCTTTTACCTCATATGCAATAAGTCTATTATGTAAAGGTAAAGGAACAAACTTATGCAATAAAGAACTCAATAGTCTTATGCAATCCCATGTAAATGGAAGTCGTTGAGTTTGTAGTACACTCATTCCCATGATTGGATCTATAAGTAAGCATTCTTCATTTTCTTTTACAGTTATGCATTGCTTGTAATATTCTCCACTAAAAAAGGTGTAATACTCCCCATCCCATTGAATGGAAAAAAAATTAGTGAGTCTTGCTTTCCAATGACCTATACTTTCTAACGTACTACAAAAAGTGTCAGTTTTTACCACGACGTCATCTGCGATCTTGTATATTTCTCCATTATAAAGAATTCTTCTATATGTGGTAACTAGATATCCTACTAGTGTATTCTCTTGAAGACCAAGAAATTGTGCAATATATTTTTGTTCTTCGGATGAAAGGGGCCTACGTTCTTTTCTCTTTTTTGTGATTAAAATGCCTTTTTCACGCATCATTATGTTACAGGGATATTGGGAATCATCTCTTTCAAAAAGTTTCCACATCTCCTTTGCCTTCTCAATTGAAGAAACCTCCACAATGCCATTCTCATGAAATGAATAACAACACGGTGTCTGGTAATCAGTGAAAGCATAACCATCAGGTAAAACAAGACAGGCATGTACTTGGATAAGCATTCTTTCATGTGGAAAAAGCCCATCTACTTCCATTTTTAATAACTTAAATATTGAAGTGAAGAATGTCCTCTTATAATAATTTACATAAGATATTTCGTTAAAGCGATTATTAGTCTTTACCGCTATATACAATGCTACCATTCGCTCAAAGTCACAACACCAATACACATCATGCGATCCATGTCTCAATATGTCATCTAGTAGTTCTCCATTTCCCGCAACGTGTTCTAAGGGAGAAGAATTTGCACCAAAGGCTTCTTCCTTTCGAACTCTCCAAGCAGAAAACAAAGTACGTACAACACCTAAACATTCTTTTGACCAACCAATACATCGACTATAACTATAGAAGGCATGTGCAATATCTATGAGCAACAAACCTAGGTCAAAAATTGACTTTGGTATCTCATCAACTATACCTAAAATATATGGTAAGCACCATTGGATGAACTTTTGGTTCTCTTCGGCCTTAAAGCTTTCATAGTACTTACTTGGATTACGAGGCCACCGTCCATGACAAATAGAGGGTGGAGAGAGCTTATAAGCCTTTTCACAACAAAAATCTATCATCTTTTTCTTTTCATTGGACATGGCTCTCATGAGTACTCGTATGTATTTTTGAAATATATTTAGAGATAACACATGCATAGCATCATATACCAAGTCTATTGACAAGTTAAAACCATACAAATCATACAGTTTCCATAGAATAGACTCTCCAGCTAATCCTACAAGCTTTAGTTTTCCATCCTTTTCAGCTTGTGTGGATGCCCTCTTTGAACTTGATAAGGCATCAATCATTTCACCTATGGACCGTTGGGTTGGAGGATATCTTGCTTGATATCGACTACCATCGTAAAGGTAACGTCCTTGGAGTGAGGGATTACTAGTATCAAGAGTAGCTTGGGCTTTGTCTCTATGACAAAAGAATTGCCCACCATCTTTGAAGGATCCTATTTTGCATTGTGTAGGATGATCCCCTGTAACCATCATTAGCATTGATCTAACAACACAAAAGTTTGATTGCCCCATTGGATTTTCAAAAATCTTTTCTACAGGATAGTTGTATGACACTTGCATACCATTTATGTAAAGGTCTTGTAGCTCACTAATAAGTGGTCTTAAAAAAGTTTGAAATACATCAGGAGTATTACGAATAAATATAGAGCAACTAAAAGGTATGAATAAAACAGGAATAATGCCTAATATGGAACCCTTCCCACCATTAAGGACCTTAATTTCAACCACACCACAGTCTTTTTGAGTGGTACGAGAGGCTTGGAAGCCATCCCAATGTAAAAGAAGTGCCAAGTTTCGAGGATCACCTCTACACTTTTTCTTTTTGCATTTGTTGAGATGTCGGCATTTTTTACAAACAAAATTATACTCTTGCATCTCTTGGTCAAAACCTTGTTCTAGAACTATTGAAAAACAAGACCTTGGAAAAGTTGTATATACTTTCCCACATGTAGGGTTGTTACACACAACAACCATCTCATACTCAGCATCAGGATTCCAAAAATCTTGATACTCACGACGCTTTGTTCCATCCCAAAACTCGTTTATGAATTCTGGTTGCATATGGATATCTTTCCCTAACCATCTTGTTTTATGATGCCACATGCTTAGGAAATCATGGCAAAGTGTCCTGGATGGCACTAAAAGCTCTAATTGTTTCTTTAGAGGCAAATAATCAATAGCTAACATTTCTCTCCTTGGTTTATTGCATTTTTGACACTTTTCACAACATTCAATACAATCACGCTTTAGTATTCTTTTTCGCATATTTTGTTTGCAAGAACACAATACTACATCTTTGGTATAAGAATCTTCTTTACTAGGTGTAAGAAGTTCAATTTCATGATCATTGTTTTTACTTCCCATGCAAAACCTATAGCGCTCAGGTTGGACCATGCCAAGACCATGATACATAGAGTCAAGTTGCTCCCAAGATGTCGGGACTCTTACTCCATCAAGATTTCCATCCCATGTATCAGGTAATTGCACTAATAGCTTCCTTAAACTTGGCTTGCACTCTTCAACTCTTTGAGCCCTAGCCCTTGGATTGCCCATGTCTCCAAATAATAATTGGAGCATCTTCTCTTGTGCACTAATTGATATTCGATTCTCATCCCAAAGAGCTTGAAGCTCAATTATTTTTTGTATAGTTTGTTGATATAATGTTGGCCCAACAATAGATATGTGATTGTCTATAGAAGGATCTATTTGAGGAGACTCAGCATGGTTAATTGAGTTGTTGTCATGACTAAAGGGGGGACTTATAGAAGTATTGATAGTTTGATCATTGCCTTGTTCATGTTGCCTTTCATTAGAAGGAGTAAGACCAATTTGCATACTTAGTGCATCATATTTGGCCTTCAACTCTTGGTGCCTAAGAAAAGTTTGTGGACCAACACTCCTCCCACCATTACAATATGCAAGGCAATCACACCACCTATGTCTTCTATTTAAATCATCTATGTTAGTTTCACAATGCATTGGAGATGATTCTTTGTGCCTTTGGTTCTCAAGATGATCTCCTTGCACATTTGAGTCCCTTGGTTCACTAGGATGTGATCTTTCTAGAGAAGAATGTGTAATCCCAAGCATGTCATTTTTAGCGTGTCTAAAATAAGTACTACGATTCACTAATTGCCAACCTTCAGTACTATGTGCACACTTATAGTTACATGTACATTTTCTTAATGTTCTTGTAGAAGAAGACATCCCTTACTTGAGTATCTTCAATCTTCAATCCAAGGTTGATGAAATTATGAGCTCCACAATTAAAACTCCAAGACTGCAAAAAAAACCAACCCATAACATAGTTTACGTTAATAACATATTTTAGTTGCGCAATTAATATCATAGTCTATACTAGTTTAGCATTAGAGCTACATTTAAAACCATACTTTGTAGTGTCTATTAGTGTCTTGGAAATAAACACACGATTTCACAAGTAGGATGAGAAATCCTAAGTCGCGAAAGAAAGGTGTTGGGAGAACTCTTAGAGTTTTCCTTGCACCCTTGAAATTCATAAGGATTGGCAGTATTTGTGGAATGTTAACAATGCTAGAGGTGCAAATGAGAGGCATGCTAGGGAGAATCCCAATATTAACTACGAAGATCCAAAGGTCCAAGGACCCTTGCATCCTAGTGCAACCAATGTTATGTTCCAAACTGTGAGCTAAATGGAAATTGGTTTAGAGTAGATTGTGGAAGTGGAGTGGTATTGTGTGGAGACTATCTCAATTATTGGAAGCTTAGCTGATAGGAAACCTTGCAAGTCATGTTAGCCCTATAGATCTTTACCTTTTGAGTGCTTTGTACTCCCAAGAACTTTTCATAGTCTTTACGATTTTAAAGAGGGAGTCCACATTTACATAGAAAGAATAGTCCACATTTACACAACTTAAATAACCCAAGCATCTACTAAATCAAACCACACCAAAAAAAGGTCACAATTAGAAGTCACATACTCTGTCCATGGGTGGCAGTCATTTCTTTGTTCCATTCCATACATTAGTCGTCTATTGCTAGGAGAGGGTAGCTCAAAGAAGGCAATGTAACCATCATATTGGTTTGGAAGCTGCTTTACTCTTTTGAAAGTTGTAATGCTTTGAAATGTAGCGTGCAAGTTGCTATTTATAGGCAAGCATTTGATAAGGTCAAAGACACTATTGAAGCCTTCAATAGACCAAGCATCAATATCTTATTTTATCTCCACCCCTTCTTGCAAGGCACTTCCAACCATGCCACGTTCTCTTGAGCACTTAATAAGCACTTAAAACCATCTCTCTCCCTAGTACTACATGCAGAGTACTCAACTGCATGCAGAGTACTCTACTGCATGCAGTTCCGATAGAATATTCGGCCTCTACTGCATGCTGGCCATGGATCTCTCTCTCTCTCTCTCTCTCTCTCTCTCTCTCTCTCTCTCTCTCTCTCTCTCTCTCACAGAGGCTGCATGCTGGCCACGGATCTATCTCTCTCTCTCTCTCTCTCTCTCTCTCTCTCTGTCTGCGTATCTGTTTATCTAATACCGCATGAATCCCCCACACCCTCACCATTACCAGCACGCTAGCTTAATCAAAAACATTCTTCCTTCATTCATTCATCAAATCTATACATGCTTTCATAAGCTCTGAAACCTCTCTCTCTCTGATCTCTCTCTCTCTCTCTCTCTCTCTCTCTCTCTCTCTCTCTCTCTCTCTCTCTCTCTCTCTCTCTCTCTCTCTCTCTCGCCACTGGCTGGCCTCTGCAGCCTTATCAGTTGACACTGCACTAATCCATCCATCCACCAGTAAGTTGCCTTACCTTACCTTCTAATTAGTTCTGATACAGTCGTTTGATTCAGTCCATTCAGCTCTGTGCCTTCCATGCTCATCTAATTAGTTCTGACACAGTCGTTTGATTCAGTCCATTCAGATCAGACGATGGTTTGACAAGGAGAGCTGGACCCAATAGTCTTGAATACACAGATCAGACACACGCCTGATCAGCTAATTATTGACTTCAACCTTGTTTTGTCATGCAAATTCAACAGTTTGTAGCTTAATCAAAAACATTCTTCCTTCATTCATTCATCAAAGCTATACATGCTTTCATAAGCTCTAAAACCTCTCTCTCTCTGATCTCTCTCTCTCTCTCTCTCTCTCTCTCTCTCTCTCTCTCTCTCTCTCTCTCTCTCTCTCTCTCTCTCGCCACTGGCTGGCCTCTGCAGCCTTATCAGTTGACACTGCACTAATCCATCCATCCACCAGTAAGTTGCCTTACCTTACCTTCTAATTAGTTCTGATACAGTCGTTTGATTCAGTCCATTCAGCTCTGTGCCTTCCATGCTCATCTAATTAGTTCTGACACAGTCGTTTGATTCAGTCCATTCAGATCAGACGATGGTTTGACAAGGAGAGCTGGACCCAATAGTCTTGAATACACAGATCGCTTGATCAGCTTATTGACTTCAACCTTGTTTTGTCATGCAATTTCAACAGTTATTTGCATTGGAATTCTGACCATTTGCGTGTTGATCTGTTGAGAAGTGCCATCGACTAAAAATTTAGGGGTTAACTGAAGCTATACACACACACACACACAGAGATAGAAGTATCCTAGGGTCCGAGATTTACCTCATAGACAGGCAGTTTCTCGAGGCGCCCTCTTTTGTAGCCTTTTAGAGCATTGTCATAATTAGGAAGAGAGGGACTTGTCACTTGCATTTGGTGGTCATCTTGTCTGCGCAAGCAGCACAGAAAATTACAACTCTCTTTGTTAGGAGAAGAATAGAGATTTGATAAAAGAGCGAGAGACAGAGGTTTGTGCAATTGTGTGTATTATACTCATGATGTCTACTGAGCGGCCTGTGTTGAGACCAGTAGGTAATGTGGCTCCTCGATCAGCAAGGTGGAGATGACAGAGCAGGCGCTAGGAAGGCCACAAAACCCCCTCCTTCCCCTGTCAACAAGCCATTAATTCTCCCCCTCTTGTACCTCCTCTACTGCCCAAGATCTCCCCACCCAATTCATACCCTTCCACCCCAAGAATTGCCCCCAGCCCCCAAGCAAGAAGCCCTGTCCTGAAGCCCAATGCTTCATTCAAGCTCCCGGCCCCTCGCAAGCCCACTGGCATCTCTCCCGCCACCCTTGCCCTATGTCTGCAATCAACAGGTTTCAAGGCCCCAACAGGTTTCAAGGAGGAGCTTCTCGAGCCTGCTAAGATCACCAGGAGATGCATGTATGTCCCCAATTAGAAGCTATACATGTATGTCCCCAATTAGATGCATGTATGTCCCCAATTAGATGCAATCAACAAGTTTCAAGGAGGAGCTTCTCGAGCCTGCTAAGATCACCAGGAGATGCATGTATGTCCCCAATTAGAAGCTATACACACACACACACACAGAGATAGAAGTATCCTAGGGTCCGAGATTGACCTCATAGACAGGCAGTTTCTCGAGGCGCCCTCTTTTGTAGCCTTTTAGAGCATTGTCATAATTAGGAAGAGAGGGACTTGTCACTTGCATTTGGTGGTCGTCTTGTCTGCGCAAGCAGCACAGAAAATTACAACTCTCTTTGTTAGGAGAAGAATAGAGATTTGATAAAAGAGCGAGAGACAGAGGTCTGTGCAATTGTGTGTATTATACTCATGATGTCTACTGAGCGGCCTGTGTTGAGACCAGCAGGCAATGTGGCTCCTCGATCAGCAAGGTGGAGATGACAGAGCAAGCGCTAGGAAGGCCACAAAACCCCCTCCTTCCCCTATCAACAAGCCATTAATTTCTCCCCCTCTTGTACCTCCTCTACTACCCAAGATCTCCCCACCCAATTCACAGCCTTCCACCCCAAGAATTGCCTTAGCCCCCGAGCAAGAAGCCCTGTCCTGAAGCCCAATGCTTCATTCAAGCTCTCGGCCCCTTGCAAGCCCACTGGCATCTCTCCCGCCGCCCTTGCCCTATGTCTGCAATCAACAGGTTTCAAGGCCCCAACAGGTTTCAAGGAGGAGCTTCTCGAGCCTGCTAAAATCACCAGGAGATGCATCTATGTCCCCTAAAAGGTGCTTATGCGATCAGATTTCCAAGTTACTGGATTTAGTTTCATCAAAGCATGTTTTCCAGGACTTCAAATGTGAAAGGAATCATATAAAACTTAAACAATCTAGACATCATCTGCCTATAGGCATGATATTGAGCTGAATCTGCCCATTATCTACCTATAAGCATGATAGTTAAGCTTATAATTATATGGATTGCGCCATAAGGTGATTATATGTAGGTTAGAGTCTTAATATGGCTAGAGCAATCAGCTGCAGGGCTTATAGAAGGGCAAAGTTATCATGTTCTGATTATTATTGAGGGTG
Source organism: Lygodium microphyllum (assembly GCF_053477565.2). Taxonomy (NCBI): domain Eukaryota; kingdom Viridiplantae; phylum Streptophyta; class Polypodiopsida; order Schizaeales; family Lygodiaceae; genus Lygodium; species Lygodium microphyllum. The sequence continues at coordinate 35,108,249 of NC_141159.1, forward strand.
TGCAAATGCAGGGGTGAAGAAGAGTATGAGGAATCTGACCACGGGGTGATAGTGAATCCAAGGAAGAAGCAGAAACTCAATGGAGGGATATACAGCATGATGGGAATGATGTTGCAACAACAGCAGCAGCAGCAACAAGAACAACATCCATTGAAGCTCCTCTCTGCGAGACATGCAGCGATCGATCTCCATCTACCAGCATAGCAGCTGACTTGAAATGCAGTGCATGCAGGAGTTTTGTGATGGGGGCAACCTGTTGATGAGCACGCTCCTACCTCCTCCTCTCTGCGAGACATGCAACGATCGATGTATGGCTTCGTTGGCTCCAACCATGGTAATTCTCACATGATGAATTACAACAACATCGGTAAGCAATCATTTCTCTCTCTCAATTTCAAGGATTACATCATGTCCTATCACAATAGACAGGAGATCATGTAGCTCAAAACCATCTCTCTCCCTACTGCATGCAGAGTACTCTATTGCATGCAGTTCCGACAGAATATTCCTCTACTGCATGCTATTAGTCTTCTGCAGAGATACTCACCGTCTTCAGATTACTACAGGTGGCATTAGTCTTCTGCAGAGATACTCTGTTGAGGCTCTGGTTGCTGTGCTGGAAATGTAGCATCCACATCACTGCAATGGATGAATCACACAACCCTTGGCTAGCAATAGAAATGGACAAACCAGCTCTCACAGTTTTCAGATTACTGCAAGTGCCATTAGTCTTCTGCAGAGATACTCACCGTCTTCAGATTACTACAGGTGGCATTAGTCGTCTACAGAGATACTCTGTTGAGGCTCTGGTTGCTGTGCTGGCAATGTAGCATCCACATCACTGCAATGGATGTGTTGATTAGAGTCTGAAGCATCAGAATGCTCATGTCAGAATCTACTCCCCTTGGCAAAGATCTTGAAGATGCATTCAAGGCCAAAGTCTCCCATGCAATCATTGGGCAGGTCTGTACTTAACATTAACAATTTTGATCTCTTTCCCTGCTGTCTGTGAAGACATTGTGCAAGGCTATGGGATGACTAAGGCAATGCCTGTGCTAGCCAATCCCAAGACTAGTACTATCTCTCTCCCTCAGAAAAAACCTGGAGAAATCTGCATCAAATGTTGTAGTGCAAATGGTGGACTCAAGTACATTGTCCAGGTAACTTGCTCTTAATCCTAGATGACTTATATGGGCAAGTTGAGACTCATGATTAGATGCTTGTGGTGTGAAGGATAACAATAAATACTTCTTTTGATACATTTTCTGTAATGTACATTAATTATGTGTTAGTAGATGCACCATAGCCTTCAATTTCTGAGATTGTAAGTTTCTCAATACTCGGCTATGCTTATGAGGACATGACATTCTTACAACCATACTATATTTTAAAAACAGTTAAATAGGAATCTTGAAGTTTCTTGTAAAATAGTACCTGAGCTATTAAGGAGTGGCCGTACTAATGGTGACGGATTGAATTTATAATGTCTTGACTCCCGTGCCCAATCACACTGTGCGAAATTATAGCTGCAGTACCAATGAGATTACAGCACAACAGAAACATTAGTATAACCTCTTAGGATCAACTAGTTATTATGACTATCATGATAGAAAAGACTATCATGAGCTGTACCATTATTATAGTGAGAGATATTAGTCTTTCATACCTTGGATCAGACTTAAGCTTGGAGGCTGCAGATTACCAAGTCTTGGAGGCTGCAAATTACCAAGTGATGATCGATGATGGAGATGTGGAGATGATGGATAGTACAAAACTAGAGTATTGCTTCTTTTGCTTGCCCTGCACCCTGCGCTAGCTGAAAGCGCAAAGTACAGATTTGTTTTGTGAAAAGAACAAAAAGAAGATGAAGTTGTACATTGGAGAAACGGGCGGGAACCCCAAAATGTAAAGGAGGGAAACTAATTCGTTTTTTTGCTAACGGGAGGGAAACTAATTCATTTTTTTGCTAACGGGAGGATGAGATATTTCTTATTTCTTTTTCTAAATCTTCATTTTATGGTAGGATTAGATTTCTCTCTTTTTCACAAAATCTTCATTCTATGATTTTATAAATTTTTATTGTTATGGCATACTATATTTTAAATATAGTTAAAGTAGAATCTTGAAATTTATTGCAAAATAGTACCCGAGCTATCAAGGAGTGGTGATGGTGACCGATTAAAGTTTTAATGTCGACTCCCGTGCCTAATCACACTGTGCCTAATCACGTGACCGATTAAAAGTAAGGAGGGAGACTATAATGTTTTTTTGCATAGGCTCGCAAGTGGTTGGCATCTTGGAGCATAAGCTCGCAAGTGGTTGGCATGCTAGCAGACTGGCTCTTATGCTTCAGGCTCCACAGTCAACAAAAATTTATAAGCTCCATCATGTAAATGAAGCTTGGAATGTTTAAAATATGAGAAACATTTATTGATTTAGCAAAGTTTTCTCTTATATTCAAAGGGAGTTTCTATAATTTAGATTTATGGTAGGATTAGATTTTTATCTTCATTTTATGGTAGGATTAGATTTTTCTTTTTTTCACAAAGTCTTCATTCTATGATTTTATAATTGCTTAGAGAGCTATCCACATGTGTATGTATATTTAAAGGCACATGCTCTTACTCAAAGTGTACACGAGAGAGAGAGAGAGAGAGAGAGAGAGAGAGAGAGAGAGAGAGAGAGAGAGAGAGAGAGAGAGAGAGAGAGAGAGAGAGAGATGCATGATTGCCTTTTACAAGCAATCATGTATCTCTCTTTACAAATTTTTTTTTTGAGTTGTCCAGGTAAACTCCTCAGTAGACACACATAGTGTGTTTGGGGTTCAACTCCCTTTGAGTTTATCCTCCTAATCACCTTTTGTAGGTTTGATATGTGTAACCACAAAGATATGGTTACAAAGATATGTGCAGCCACAAAGGTATGACTTTTGTAAACAATGAGGTCACTACATCTGAGAAGAGGTTTTCTCTAAAAATTTTCCAAAGCATTTCAAAGCTTCATCACGATTTCTATCTATCAACCTAAACAGTAGCAAATCAAGCCAGTCCAAGAGACTATGTTCAATACTAGAAGAAACTTCTTATAATTTCAGCCTTTCTGTCTTTCATCCAAATGCAAGGATTATCTTGAATCATAGCAATGGTGTGCATGTGTAAAGGCTTGGTTGTGCAGGTATTTGATGAACTCATCCTGGATGACTTTTTGCACCATGTACATTGAAAGTGTGCTCTTTTCTAGGATTTCTCTTATAATCAACATCCTTTATTTTTCACATCTTCTTTCTTCTTTCTTCTATGCTCATCTTGCCCACCTTTCTTGTGCTAAGACAATGTTTAGTGTTGTAGCTCTATTTTGACATGCTTGAACTTTCTATCTTCAATTATCATTAGAAGTCTAGGTCCAAAGTCTAAGGTAAGGAGTTTGGGCCTCCTCGGTAGACACACACATTGTGTTTGGGGTTCAACTCCCTTTGAGTTTATCCTTCTAATCACATTTTGTAGGTTTGATATGTGCAACCACAAAAAAATGATTACAAAGATATGTGTAGCCACAAAGGTATGACTTTTGTAGACAATGATGTCACTACATCTGGGAAGAGGTTTTCTCTAAAATTTTCCCAAAGCATTTCAAAGCTTCGTCATGATTTCTATCTATCAACCTAAACACTAGCAAATCAAGCCAGTCGAAGAGATTTATTCAGTACTAGAAGTGACTCCTCATAATTTCAAACTTTTTATCCTTTTTTAGCAATGGCCAAACAGATCCATCAACATCCAAGTGTTGCTTAAGAGGGGACTTGCCATCATAATGTGGAAAAATGAAAGGAGTTGAATTTTTACATAATCTCTACATTTTAAAATCTTGCTTTCAAAATGGTTTTATAAGTTTGCAAATATGCTTTCAAGGCCACCAATGCTTTCAAGGCTACCGATCTATGAGAGTTTGGTGTGGGCACCCTTCATGTTGGAATATCAATGGTACTTCTTGTTAAGGACTATGCATTGGAAAAAGCTCATCTATTCCTTCCCTTGCATTTATTGAGGTGTTTTTAGTGCATTCTGAGGGGAGATGCAATTGTACATAAGTGATGGACGTGTGGTACATCATTCTTATTGTGGTTAGTACACTATTAGTAACTTTAAATGGTTTCTCTTTGCAAAAATGATCATGCATACAAATAATATCTCCTAGAAATTATGCCTATCGTTGTAGACTTTTGAGTAGGAAGCAAGTTGCTAAAGGAAGAAGGCATGATCCTGGCAAGCAAGGATTACCTCGAATCGTAGCAATGGTGTGCATGTATAAAGGAGCCTTGAGATAGCAATTGTATGACTTTATGAGATAGGACCCAACAATTGTTGCAGCTAGCTTATATCAAGCCATGGGGAGAATCACCAACAACTATTGTAACTACCTTATTTCAAGTCATGGAGATACTGTAAGAGCCACTTAAGCTTGATGACTAGGAAATGGGACTAGAACTATCTTATTCAATGGCGTGTTTCTCATATGACATGTACATAAACAATGTCTCAATAGCAATCATTGATATTGATCCTTAGTTGGATCTCCTTCTCATCTCTTTGCACCATGAAAATCTAAAAAATGTATTTAACCATAGTGCAAGGCAACAACTTCATTGAGCATGCTTTCTCCCTTTGTACGCCTCTCGTCAAGCTTCTCCTTTCTCACAGAAAGCTTGGTACTGAGGTACTTGATGAGCTCATCCTGGATGACCTTTTGTATAATGTACCGAGGGGACTGACCCTCGCTGTTGGGGCTTTGCCCCATCCGTACCTTCCCCAAGTAGGTTGGAAAGAAAATGCATACCGTGACAAGTTCTACAAATTAGATCCTAGTGTAGTAATGACTCTACACAAGCATAGATTCTCACTTGCAAAACAACAACCAAAAGCCCATACTCGAATAAAGACAAATAGAGACCCTAGAACCTCAATGGGCTAGTCTAGCCAACAAGGGCAAAAATGCCAAATCACAAAAACATGTATAGGTTGCGTTCCAACTGCATCTAGTCAAAGATGAATGCAACAACATCAAGATGCAACTATGAGGATGACTAGACATGACAACCCTGACATGCACCTTGAATAGCACTGCACAAATGACCCAAGACATTAGTACAAAATCCACATCTGGTTGTGCAGTTTGGGACTTAGAGGCATGTATCAGAAGGATTGAATTTATAAGCCAAGACCCGTAAGATGAAGACATGGTACCACCTGCTTATCTTAGGGTCAAACTCACCGCAAAAAGAGAGCATAATGTCGATGCTCTCATCGATGAAGAAGAAGATTTTAATATCTTGACCTATGAAGCATGGACTCTATTAGCCCAACCAGAGCTTACACCGACTAATGCAACTCTTAGTCTTTACGAGGGACACCCACAAGCACTTATAGGGAAGTGCAGAATCCTTGTAACTATTGAAACTGAAAGCTTGCCTATCCTATTCCATGTTCCTCCAAATAGTACTAAGTATGGAAAGAAAACTCTCCTAGGAAGACCCTTCAAAAGGGCAACGAAGTGTGAGGCCGATTATGTAGCATAAATGATACACTTAACACTTTCGAGTGTAAGGATAATCATGACCTTTAGTAAGGTTGAACTAATCAAACCTTGAGGGAAAGACAAGGAATATTCTAACATACTAGGCAAGCATAGTAATGAGAATAAGGACTTGTTGAAAGATTTGATATAAGCACATGTTGAACAAAGAGAACCTGTGAGCGAGACCATGCTTGAAACAAGAAGGTCAGGAGACAATGCCAAGGATAGGCTTTGGACTTACCAATGTCATAGAAGACCACAAAAGAAGTCCAAGCCTTAAAGACAAAGGTATCGATGGAGAGCCAACGCAACGCTGCAATGGATATCCAAAGTGTTGGTACGTGCTCAAGGGTATTACGCAGGTAATCGATGGATTTGGGTACCAAAACCCCTTACTAAACCACCTCTATCAACTGAAGGCCAGATTGCATCAAAAGAAAATAAGCGTAGAAGGAGATCTAAATGAAAATCCAAGTCTTCACTCAACAATGTTGGAGTGACTGAGCCCCTCATGATTGAAATCATGAAATCAAGCATGACTATTCAAAAGGTAGATCCTCAACCTAGCATGCTTAACATGCGAATATCAGATGTAACTGTGGAGTGTGCACAAAGATCACTAGTGCCCAAGGAGCCTTTGACTTCTCAAGAGGATAATCAGCACCACAGGCACAACACTGCTCATGGATGATAAGGTTGATTGCTCAACAAAGAAAATGGCAGAATCATCTAATAGCTACAAGCAAATCTTCCAAGAGTGCCAAGTCCACTTAGGAGTCCCAATTCTCTTACACCCTATTTCCCTAAATGGACACAAGAAGCACAATAGTAGTCGTCAAGTACAGCTGCTCAATCCCAAACTCTATCTCTATCTAAGCTTCCAAATGTCCAAGATGTAAGACATGACACCACCCTTAATTCTTAGCTTAAGAATATGCCCGTGCAATCTAGTGTGACTAGCTCAACTAATTCTCAATCTACACAAGTGAATGCACAAAGGACAACAAAAGACATGACCACTTCTGATCTGCTTAAGTAATTGACACCGCAGTCTACCAACAATAGTCAGTCCATTGAACTAGCTGCTACTACTTCCAATCATGAATCACAATGCTCACAGCCTTTTGCCGTGATGACGCTCCTTGAGAAATGTGTCCTTAGCAATTCACCTGTGGAAGAGGTTTCACAACCAACATCCTTAACACCTTGAGCACTTCCAAAGCACCTAAAGCCTAGGCTTGATGAGAAATCTCTCAAAGATTTGGCCAAAGAGATAGCGCATCTAACCAATGAACCAAAGATGAAGTGCCTGATAAAACTTGATCACAAGCTGACAAGCATCACACGTGCAAACATCCATGTGGACATTGGAAGGCCAAAACCAGAGCACACAAAGCTCATAGCCGAACCCCTGACTTGAGGCAAGCAACAATACGTTCGCTTCCACTATGTACTTGTTGCTAAGGAAGTCATAAAGGACATTCCAAACGCCATAGCTAGAGAATTGTGCCTGATACCCTCACTCTATACTGCTCAATGTGAGACAAACAAGGAAAAGCTCAAAGCGATCAAATGAAAAGGGAAAGGACAAGGAAACTTTGTACAGAAATGACACTCTAACTAGAGTTTGGCAGCCAGAATTGGCCACCAACTAATGACACTCGCTGAGAAAAGGAAAGCGCTTTGGACATCAAGACATGATCCCACGTACGTTGCCTCGACCTCATTAAGAGTATTAGCAATGGTCCATGAGGTCGAGCTTTCTACAACTATCCAAAAACATCCCTTGTACGATAAGTTGCTTCTAGAAGAAGTTCTACATGTGGCTAGCAAGCTAGAAGTAGGGACTATGGTTCTTGATGTTAGTGCATATGTCTTGTGCCTCACTCAAGAACTTGCAATCCTAGATCTCTATGCTTCCCATCAATACCACCCTGACTTCTTCAGTTGGTTTTGTCCAAGTCTACATGACAGGAACCCTAAATCGTCTCTTGGTTCTACACGAGAGTCACGCGAACAACCTCCTGAGCAAGAGAGAAATAACTCTAAACACAACACCTGCACTGATAAGAAGCAATGGAGGCATTTCCAATGGGTAAGGACAAGAGTCTAGAGAAAACACCTGATTAGGACCAACTGCCAATGCAATCGGATGAGGGACTAAACGGAGAGGAATGAGCTGAAGAGCTAGACTCTCCAAAAAGAGAGGCAATCATACTCTCACAACCTAGAGAGGTTGTTCAACAAGCTGTGGCTATGTCCCATAAGCACATGCCAAAGAAAGAGAATGCTAAGGCCCACCAACCAAGCACATCAACGGCTAACCTAGTTCAAGGTCCTGAGTCTTTAAAGGATAAACCTTGATTACCCAAGGAAAAGTGGAGAAAACAACAAAAACAATAGGAGTTGCAAGTGGCTGTAGATCCCAAGAAGATTGAGAGCAAGAGTGCTGAAGAGATGAGGAATAAAGCATCGAGTAAACCCATTGCCATCTCTCTTAACGGTAGTGAAACCTCAGACACATCTGTGTTCTGATAAGTCAAAGCAACCATTACTATCAATGGTTGCTTACAACACTCAATCCACTGACAAAATAACTTACATTGACCAATCAAGAGTGGATACAACACTATCACAACAAGTTGACAAAACTATACTAGTCACATCTGAGGAGAGCTATGACACAGTAGTAGCAAAGCCTCAAGAGGAGAAATATGGAAATCCTGAGGACATGAGCAATCCTAGCATTGACAAATCTTGCTCATCTAGGCATGAGCCCTAGCTATGTTAAAGCCTAGGGAAACTCCCAGAACCTTGCATGAGATAGAAAACGAGCAAGCCTTCATATAACATAGAAGTGCCACAGAGTGCTCGACTGAGTTGGAGGCTAAACTCAAATTATTTGCACGTGCTTACATCCTTGCAAACATGGGCACATTCCCTAGGGAGCTGTTTGAGGAATATTTGTTACACTGGGAAGAGCAAGAATATCTTAACGAGCACTATGAAAAGCTTCTATATGTATGCATGCAACCCATCTCTGACGAGGACGCCCGTGAACTACGCTTAACTATGACATTCAACAAAGCACTTTGTCAACCAAATCTCTTAGAGATAGAGCAACTAAAGCAACAATCAGAGGGTAAAGTCAATTTGAAAAACCTTTTTTTGAAATCCATGCTACAATGCCCGAACTTGGAGCCCAATCTCAAAGGAGAGATTGGCCAAATGGCGCTCTCAAAGAGACCCGACCTATGTGGTGCCAACTTCCTTTCGAGTGCTGACTATCATTCGGGGTATGGACTTAGCCAAAACTAGCCAAGATAACTCTCTGATTGATAAAATTCTCATTGAGGAGGAGTTGCATGTTGTGAGTAGACTCAGACAAGGTACCATGCTACTCGATATTGCAAAATATCTGTTGTTAATGAGTAGGCTGCCTTGATTACTAGATGCATGTGCCATACTCTCGTACAATCCTGTGTTCTACAATTGGTTTTTATCCTCACAAAGTAACGTGGATTCATAAACGTGTACATAAATAAACAATGTGTTTTGTGGTTGTGTATAGATAATACCAAAAAAGCAAAGCCAGCACACACACAAGCAATGGAAATCAAGTGCATGTGATATGCATCGAAGTCAACACTGTGGGATTCAGATAAGTGATGTCTTTTTGAGCTTCACTTGTTCATTTGTTGTCAAGTGGATATAGGATGACACAGGTCTCTATAGTACGAAAGCCTTCAATGTCCAAGTCACCACAAGACCACCAACCCCACAAAGAGCCATTATAGAAAAAGAAACAAAAATGCCAAGAACAAAGAGCAATGATGGAAGCCCCATTGTTGGAAGGGAAAATTACCCATGCAGAAAGCACACATTGCATTTGAGCATGGCCCAAAGCATATTCATTGGCTACTCTCTCTTTCTTGGCCAAACTCTACATTTGGCTCACTGCAATTGCTACCTCAATTGTACCGATGCCTCACATGTTACAAAGAGGTTTGCAAAATATCAAGTGTATCTCTCCATCTCAATAACTGTTCCTCTAGCATCAACGCTAGGGTTTCTCTCACCTCTCTCTGTCTAGAAAGAAATTCCAAAATAATATTAGAATAAGAGATCTTCTACAATCAAGCAAATCTCATCTTTATATTTTCAAAAGATTTCACCTATTATTTTATTCTCAAACTGTAGGATAAGGTCACTTTTTCTCAAAATCCTCATACCTAAAAAAATACAATTTTATTTTTTGTAAAAACAGAGTCAATCATTAATATACGACTCTTTAATGCCCTCATGACTTATCAACATGAAAATATATTAGAATCATTCTCATTCTTGCTTCTTAAAAGGGCCGAATTTAAAAAACGATATAAAATGACTTACACATCATATTTTAAGATTATTTTTTACCCAGAGACACCTTTTTCACTCGAGAGTTTCCTTGTAAATTTTTATTGTTTTTGGACAAGTATATGCCCATTTCTGGGCATTTCTTCATTTCCTCTCAAAGCTCTAGTTTTGTCCGAAATTTTGTGTACTCTTCTCCTTTCCTCCAAAATATGGTTTCTTGCATACGAATTCTTCTGAAGCAATACGCAGTACTATCTACAACAGTCTAAATCCTGCTACAAGCAATCTCAGGAGTGGTTTTGATAGCATTTGCTGAAATCAAATAATCTCTATCTACAACACTTCCTACCCTGCTACAAGCAATCTCCCTCCTCAATATTGGGCTATAAGATATCTTCCTCTTCAACACTCTATACTGCAAGCAATCAAGTGATAATGGAGGTATCTTTATTTTTTTAATCTCTGTGATGTTATTATTCTTCATAGTTGTTGTTTAATTATTAAGTGTCAATTCATAGAGAGAGAGAGAGATGGGGGAGAGAGAGAGAGAGAGAGAGAGAGAGAGAGAGAGAGAGAAGGGGGAAAGAGGGAGAAGGGACGAGGGGAAGAGAGAGGACTATGTGAGATGAACTAGGAAAATAAGTGATAGGGTGACAAAGAGTGAATTAGGGTAGAAGATAAGATGATGTTATTGTTCTCCACTAGCCAAGCTTCTGTATAGATGTGTTTAAATATTTTTAATCAATTCTTCTTGATAGAGAGACAGAGAGAGAGAATATTTTGGATCGAATAGAAGATAAGATTGGATGCTGATTAGAGGTAGGTTAAAAGCTAAGATTACAGGCAGACTAGGGGTTGATTAGGGTCTATCATGGCTGAAATCAAGAGAAAGAGACAAGATCTAACTAGGTAAAAAAGAACACATATATAGTGAATCAAAGAGATGTAATTGTGTGATTTGAGCCAATCGAGAATTAGTTGCATGCTGCTGGATTGATGACCTGCTACTTCCAGATATTTAGACGTTCTTACTATTGATCGGAAAATTGGCATCGAGTCCTTGGCTTACTATTAATCAAAGGGGTGTAATTATGTAATGTTAAAATTGGCATATATTTTTCTTTATAGGATGCAAGTGCAGGACGTACCAAGAGAAAGAGAGATATTCACTTTCAATTGGAGGATGAATATGCATCAATGTTCAAAAGAACTGTAGAAAGGGATGATGCAATAAGATATAGGATGCAACAAGAAAGAAATGCATGAAAAAAAACGTGGACCTTTGGGTTGATGGGTGCATTTATCCACCCGATCCAATGTCTCAAAGGCCACCACAATTTGAAGGGCTTACATCATTCATAAAGTTCGTTTATGAAGGCAATGAAGGATTGTATGGATACACATGCAGACTTGTCACACAAGGATTAGCAGGGGTTCATCAAGCCTTGACAAATATGCAAACAAGATTACAAGGGAGTATGCAATCTTTGATGAAAAAGGATAGATTATTGGCTGAGAAGGATAGGGAGAACCCCTGCTAACAAGTTATGGATTTGGAGAAGGAGAATAGAAACATAAAGAGGAAGCTCACAAAAACTTTGGAGATTGGGCCCACTTTAAAATCCAAAGAAGCACATCGGTGCATCCGATTAGTTAAACCAATTCACCAATTAACCAAAGGAAGTGGACAATATCATAGATGGATATATGCTCAATCTGCTACAATGAGAAATATGTTCCCTCATGTAGAGAATGATACTGTTGCCAAAGTCCTAAGCAAGGGTATGGCCAAAAATGCATTGAGAAATCGTAAATTCAAGGACATTGTAGATAGCGTCGCAAGTGAACATCTTAGGGATGTGAGCAACTTGTTTACTGCTACAGATGCTGAAAGATTATATGACAAGGTGGGAATGAGTTTTGAGTCATATAGTATGCTCTATCAATAATTGGATATAGGATTTAAGCAAGTCTTCAAAACTAAATGAGTAATGCATTTGCCAAAACCATTTCACGTGAAGAAGGCTTGAAAAAAACTAAATGAGAAAGTTTTAGAACTGATTGGTGAACCAATGCATCTAGAAAATACACACATATTGAAGTATGGTTTCAAAGAAGTTGCATTTGTATTGAATGCATCCAACAACTTTGTATTGGATATATGTAGGGTTCAGATTGCTATGATCAAGTTCTACAATATGCCTATGGAAGAATATAGAGGCAAGCTTAGGTTTATCCTCAAACTTGATGAGAGTGAGATTATTAAGGGGCAAAAACTTCAACGTGTGAGTATAACACTTATAAATCAAGCATTGGATCCCAACATCGATGAAAACCATCCTTTATACTTCAGTGTACAGTAAGAGAATGAAATATGGAGGCTTGCAACATTTGAAGTACCAAAGGAGTTCCATGAAGTACTTAAAGTTTTTTTAAACCTCACTAATATACCGATGTTATTCAATAACAAAATAATGAAGCAATTTTACACATCGAGGGGTTTGGGGACTATCAAGTTGAATGGCATCTTGTAGGTGATTTAAAAACATTGAAGTGTATGTTTGGTTTATCAAATGCAGCGAATGCAAAATTTTCGTGCATATATTGCATGCAAACTAGGAAGAAAGGGAAAGATGGAAAGAAAGAATAGCTTGCTAAGGTAGGACAACAAGGTGCTCCAACACGTGATCAAAAAGACATGAGAAATGGAATGCTAGTTCCAGTGGATTCAAACTGGTGCCCTATTCTGGAAATACCACTAACAAGGGTTCACTTTTGCAAATTACATTGTTTGGTTAGAATAATTGAGAAGCTAGCATATGAATATATATGCTTTGCATACAAGATGTAGCCTGTGTCAGCAGCTAATGCTACATGCAAGAACGTAGAACAAGTCCTCTCTGAAGTTGGATTGCACGAGGGCCAAGTAGAAATAAACAAGGATGAGAAAAAATCGGGAAAGAGTGGTTAGATCCCTTGTAAACCATGCTTTGGTAGACCCAAGGCTAGGAAGTTTATATCTCCACCTCGAGATGAGGAAGGCAATATACTTGTAAAACAACCAGAGAAGTATGAAGCATGGAAAAAGTTGCACCTTGCTGTTCTAGATCGAAGCAATGGGGGACGAACGAGGATTGCTAAGGCCAAAGTGTGGATACACCTAGATAGATTAGTAGCTCTCTTACAAAAGTTGAGGTTTAGGGATGGTGATGCCAATACATTTAATCGACAATTGCTAAATTTCATAAGTCCATAGTGGAGGCATGGACTACAAATAGTATAACACACTACATGGTCACTATTGTCACCATTACAAAAAAATATCATCATTTGGAATTATTTTTTGTTTCTAATATCTCTTCTTCTGTAGCATATACTTGAAGCACATGGTCCATACTTTGCACATCAAGGAAGTTTGGCAGTATGGTCAACTCAAGGCATGGAACGATCACATTGGCAAGCTCCTTGTGCTTTTCAAAAGGCAACTAATCATGGAGGTGGCATCAATGATTCCAATCCTATGAGGCAATTATTACAATGGTGGTATAGGAGACTAGAGATAAGTAGGGCAAAAGCTCTCAAGCAGAATTTATAAGTAGGGCAATATATGAAGTGAGAAAAGCAAGATATAAAAACAACACAGCTAGACAACGCCACGTAGAATGGCTGGCAACCCAAGAGAGAGATGGCAAGAAATGGAGACCTAGATAAAGATAATACTTTTGATGCATTTAGAGTCCACGAGAGAGCATAGGTACCTAGGATATGACACATCAATACTCCTATCTTTAACATGAGATGTCTTGCAAATTTTGTTTAAAATTTCGAAGGTTTGTCACTATGTTTTTCAAAGTCGATTTCAAACTATATTTTTTAATTTTAAAGTTCATTTATACTACAATAAGTTTGAAAGTTTCGTATTCAATTCAAGTCTTTCCTTTCATTTTTTTCCATTACTCTTCACTCTACCCTCCACCTTTCTATCCTTAATTATCACAACCATGGCACGTTGTCAAAGAGTTTTCTGTTCATGGTATAAATCATGGAGTTCTTGTGTTTGCAGAAGAACTTCATTAGGATTCACATGAGAAACTTTCATACATAATTCAGTCATTATTTCCCAACATTTGACTTAGATATCATTTAATCTCATAAGTTCCTTTGTAACTTGACATGCAATTTTCAGTTTGTATCATGTAAATGGATAAAAATTAAGTCAATGGGGACCCTCAACTTGATCAAAGGAGGTAATTGATAGTCTACAGGTTATGTCACATTAGTTCATGAGGAGTATTTGCTTGGAAATCAAGAAGAGTGCCCAAAAGTCCACTTGGTTTTTATGGGACCTGAAATAATGGACTTATGTGACTTGTAAGTGACCTAAATGGTCTATTTTTGTGTGGAAGCTGAAGAGAAGAGCAGTCCGCATTTTTCGGCGCAATTTTCACGCCTGCATACCTCTGGCAGATGGAGGGAGAGCTGAAGGCTATGGTGCATGCTCCAAAGTATGCAAACTCAGAGCAAACTACTGAAGAAAGAGAGGAGATACAAACAAAGAATGTGAGAGTCTTTCTTGCCCATCCATTTGGTATCACGAAAATGAGTGGTATGACGGTCCATAAAAGGGAAAAACAGAGATAAAGTATTCAGCCTGCTCTTATGTACATCTTCTTCCATTCTCTTACCGTATTCATGGTCCATTGAAGCCCCTCTTGTGCCCACTTTGGGGCAAGTAAAGGGGAGATTTTGGAGGTGTATGGGGCTGTTTTGGACTGCTAAACCTGTCATAAACAGGGCAGCCCTGTTCTTGTCTTCTTGAAGGGAAATCAAGTGATCTATCTAGTTGCAAGTGATGGTATTGACCTCTAAACATCAAGGCTTCATTTGAGAGTGATTAGAGAGGCTTATTCTTGAGATTATGTGCATTTTTGGAGCTTGTTTATGGGCTGAAAATTACCATTATAAAACAAGGCTGAAATGAATTAAAAGCTTTGTCAGTGCATTTCAAGAGTTTTCGGTCTGCGTCTTGGAAGTAGTGGAGTCTACCACTCAAATACTTGTATCTTGGAGTTGTTGTTCATTGGCATTCATGAAATTGAAACCGTTTGGGCTTGCATTTGAAATATGTATTTGGATTAAATCTATGATAAAATCTCTATATGTATTGGTCTATTAACCTCATACGCATTTGATGTAATCGAGTCAAAGTCTTTAATTCCATTCATGTATGCTAAGTATATGAAAAAGCTTGAGGTCTCTTCTCCTACTGAATCATCTCTAAAACCCAAGACTTATTAAACCCCATTCTTTTCTCCCTCTCCTATTCTTGAATCCCTCACTCTTCTTCTGCTCTAAACCCCGGTGGTAGACCTTTGACCCCCCAACATGACGACAACGTTCCAAGCTTCCTATCAAGAAGGCGCCTGCAAAAGCAAGAGCTCAACACTCTTCTGAATCTAGTGAGCGTACTGTGAGTGATAAAGGTCCCTTGGTCAATAATGATGGTTCGCCATTTTCTAGAAATGGTGGTCCAGGTGCTCTAGTTGCTCCACCTCCCACTATGGCTCTAGTTGGTAATACACGTCCTCCAACACATAAGAAGCGAAGATGGAGACCAGGCACATCTATGCTACGTGAGATAAGAAAAATCCAGAAGAGTGCCAAATTGATTATTCATAAGGCACCATTCTCTAGGTTGGTGCGAGAAATACTGCAAGATCTATAGTTAGGGCATCATTACAAGTTCTTTTCAAGGAACCAAGAAAGGAATGTGGGGCGATGGTCAAGCCAAGCCTTGCTTGCTCTCCAAGAAGCAGTTGAAAGTTACTTGATTGATCTAATGGGTGATTCTCGAGTTTTAACCATGACGTATTACTATTAAACCCATAGATATGGTTCTTGTTCGTATGATCCGCAACAACAAGGATGCATTTAATCTTAATGTCAACAATATACTTTGAGAAGCTACCTTGTAATTGAATCTATGTTTTTAGCTCATGTTTGGTTGTAGATTATAAGGAGCTTAGTTTTGGTTTATCTTTTCAGTAGACCTTCAAGTATTTGATAGTAGTGGTCTACAAAATGGAGCTAAATTTTGGCTAGTTCTAGTTTTACTTCGTGCAATGCACTATCTATCGTATATTTCATGGCTTCATAATGCCAAATCTGATATTTGTTATTCTATTTTGCCATGATTTTCATTGTGTGTATTTTTAAGTTTCTAATTTTGAAAGTAGTTTTGTTAAGGATAAATTCAATGTGCAATCTCACACACATCAATGATCAGTTGTTCATGGACCGATGCACTATATCTTTACTGAATTTAGTGATTTGGTAATACTATATCCAATATGCAATATTCCATTTGACCCATGACTTATTTTTTTTGAATTTTTAAGTTTTCAATATTTCACGTACTTTGGTTGACAACACATTTAGTATGCAGTTGCATACACTCGGTGCGGTGGTGAGTTTTTCTGTTATCAGTGAAGTATAATCCAGTTAATGCATTTTCAAAAAATGATTAAACCGTCAATTTTATAAATTGAAATCTGGTGAAACTTCCCCCACATGCCAGGCATCATAAAAACTCATGGATATTTAAAAATTGGCCCCATCAAAAGTCTCTAGGACACCTGTTCGGAGGCTGGCGTCTGGGGCCTTGAATCCCCAGATTTAAAGACGCCAGCCTCCAGACAGGTGTCCTAGAGACTTCTGATGGGGCCAAATTTTTTTTTGATAGTTGATGTACCCTAGAGGAGTCCAGATGTAAAATTTCACGGCAATCGGATCACTGGTCATATTTTTCCAAAGCCTAGATACATTAATTCAGATTTAAGGGTTTTTTTAAAGTTCTGCTATAAGTTTAAAGTTTCACCTCATTTTACACATTTCACTTTTGAGTTTTGGGTTTTCTCTCCTAGAAGACATGGCACGCACCAAGCAAGTGGCTTGGAGATACCCCCTAGAAATCCTATGCAGAGGCGATCTCCCCCAGCTCCACCACCACCACCACCATGCCAACATCGCAAGTGTCGATGGAAGCCATGCATAGTGGCTCTTTGTGAGATCCGCCATTACCAGAAGACCACACACCTCATGATACCAAAGGCTTCATTCAAGAAGCTAGTGCATGAGATTATGGACGGCATACTCATTAAGAACAGCAGGAGGCACTTCCCATATGGAACACGCTTGCAACAACTCGATCGCTGGACTTCCCAAGCCCTCCTTGCACTACAAGAAGCTACCCAAGCTAACATCATTGACTTGTTTGGGGACTCGATCTATGCAGCAGTACATGCAAGGAGAGTCGTCGTCACCGATAGGGATTTGCGGATAGTGAGATTCTTCTAGCGATGGAAGGATAGTCCTCGTAGAGATCAACAACGATAGGGGTGTACTACCAAAACATATATGGAATGTAGCTTTCAAATAGATTTTGTAAAACCTTGATTGTAATGGATCCCATGTAAAATGTTATGAATATGAATACAAATTTTTTGGTGCGTCTTATTTTTGTTTATTCACTTGTTATTTGTTTTATTTATGTCTTTGAGTTATCATTACATGCGTTCGAACGAATACATATTGCGCATGAACTCAATAAAGCACTACGTATTCAATTTAGGGTACGAATCTTGTTGCGTATGAATCTGATAAAAAAATGTAATATTCAAGTAAAAAACAATAATAAACGACGCGTACAACAAACTACATTGCACGCAAATATAACAAATATCAGTTTTCATTACTTCAAGAGAAGATTACAAATTACATTAGATTGGTGATGAGATATCATTTGGCACTAAGTACATCTACTCTCTCCTAGTCTTCTTTGAGCTAGACTCCCCAAGGTCAGAGCTATTCTTGATCATAGGCAACAACACATTTTGCCCTAGTAGTTCCTGCCTAATGACATTGGGGTCTTCAACACCAACAACCATGCCATGGGCCACCATGGAAAAAAGTAGTCCAGACCTAGTACTAGAGAATAAGTAGAGGAGCTTCGAACGTCGAAGTAAAACTAATTTCTCCAAGCTAGAGTTCATTGGGATGGTCTTAAAGGGCCCAGCCTTTGTTAGTGCCCTTAACTTCAAGAAGTTCTAAGAAAAGAGCATGTCTTATGGAATACAAAAATGTCTCTCACAAGCTGGCCGATATATTCTTTCAATGTTGAGTCCTGCACCCTTTCTTAGCTACCAAATCGGCCACCTTATCTAGATGAAAATTCATCTATATAGACAATGTCATGCATCACACAAGTTCCGTGTCAGACTCACTGTGCCAAACTCACTATGCATGGAGTGTGGTAAAGATATATACATCGGATTTGCGTCAAAACTTACCAGTAGAGCCCCTAGGCCATCGGGAGTGTGCACTTTAAATTTTACTGGGATCGGGCCCCCAAAGTTGCCCTGGCCGGAGGCTTGCGGCCTAAATTCACAGATTCAGGCCCCCAAACGTGAGCCTACAGATTCAGGCTCTCCGACGCGAGCCTTTGGCCAAGACAACTTTGGGGGCCCAATCCCGGAAAAATTTGATGTGCACACTCCCGATGCCCTAGGGGATATGCACATCAAATTTTTTTGGGATCGAGCCCCAAAGCTGCCCTGGCCGGAGACTCACATCTGGGGGCCTAAATCTACAGCTCTGGGGGCTCGGTCTCGACAAAATTTGATGTGCATACTCCCGATGCCATAGAGGCCCTATTGGTAAATTTTGACGCAAATTTGATAGCATTAATCCGATAACATTACCTTCCATGCATCATCTATCTGTTGTTGTAATGGAGCGTCCAAGTCTGCTCTTGCAACTAGGCCAGCCTCGTCTCTCTCTTGGGAAGGTACTACGTAGTTGGGTCGAGGTCTAATAATGCTTTCTTGCAATCGCCCAAACTCCTCATGTGCGATCTCATATTGTGGCGCCACATTCTCAATCTGCTCTTGGATGCTCACAATGGCAGAGATGCCATTAACACTCATGCCATCATATTGAGCCACCTCATCAACATGTGTTGGTGCATCTTGTATATCAAAATCTATAAAATCATCATGTGCATTACGCACCATGATACAATATAGCTCTTCTTCCCTTAGCTCCAAAATTTCAAGTACATCCTGCATAAGTAATTATTCCACCCCCTCGATGATGATAGCATGGAGAGAAGTAAGGGGTGGCTCATCGCTTGTCGGCATCTCAATAGGGCAAGGAGGTGGATGCACAATGGCTAAGATTTGTGCTACCTCTACTCTTGGATCGAGTGTGATCTCTTCAAGCTCCCTCTCAAAATACTCTAGCTGTGGGGCCGAGAGGGTGTGTCGATGTCTTCCTCGCTATCCTCTTGCACCTCATTGCACAAAACATATATGGCAAATGCTACATTGTGCTCAATGAGATCCATCATGGCGTGGTCCTGGGATGAGGTGGGCATTGCTCTAGCACGGAGATACTACCCCACATGCATGAGGGCTCGATTTATTACCTTTGCGTAGCTTGATCCATCACGTAAACTATATACGAAATCTATGGGGACCCATCTGAGAGCACAGTTTGGAATAGAGTAGGTGAGAGGATTTGCTACATCACAAAATGATGCCAGTATACTAGAGTAGGCGAGCTCTCTAGACTCAAGGTCGTGCAAAACCTAGGGTATATGTGGTCTCCTATGTGTATGTAGCATGTGGAGCTAATCCATGTGGTGAAGGCGGGAGTGGTAGCCATGGCACATAAAGAGATAAGGGAGAAGACCATAAGTGTAGGGAAGTAGAGAAGGAAAGTGAAAATGAGTTTGGAGTGATAGCTTTTATATATCTAGGGTTTTAAATAAAGGTTCTTTTTTAGCACTAAAGTTTCAAATTAAAACTCTTACCTTAGTTTATTTATTTCAATACTTTAAAGTAATCGTTAAAATTACTCATACAGATAAATGCTTCATTCTACATTATTATATCCTCAAATATACTTGGATCATTGAGTATATGCAAGTCCAACTACAGAAAATATAGAAAATTTTTAAGAAAAGAAATATGAAAGACCTTCAAAAATCCCTTGGATCCAAATTAATATTTAATTTTAAGAAATAAGTAGAAGAGATGAGCTATAATATATCATTATGCAAAGACAATATTGCATAGATTATAGAACTCTAGCCTGCAATTTAATTATAATTTTAACCAGCATGATTGACTAATTAGAGTATGTATTATTGCACACTTAGATCATAGTAAACTAAGATCATCTAAATTGAAAGTACTCAGAAGTTTTAAAAAAGTTTATATTCGCTCTTTATATTAAAAATTTTACAAGGATTCCACTATCTCAAGGATATGTGGAGAAGCACATTGTTTACATGTCATGGATTGCTCACTATGAATCCTGACCTTTCTATTATCTAACTTGAAATAAAAGTTGCAGAGGGGCTCATTGGACATTAATTGGATTTCTTGTCTTGGAAAAGAAATGGGCCAATGACTCTCTGCAATCACCACAAAAGGATTATGACCATTCCACAAGATAACCACATCTATGATAGCTGTAGGTGTCTCATCTCGGGTATCTTGATCCAAGCTGATCCACTCCCCTCGCAAAATTCGCCATCTTCTATATCGAAATCAATTGCACAGAGTTTGTCTAGCGATGAAATGCCTGTAATAAAAACAAAATTAATGGTAAGCAAATGTGAATAACACAACAATTCATCTAAGCAAGACCTATGTCAATCAAATCAAGGCATTCAAAGTAGTAAAATAGATTTACCTAAATGTGAGATCAGATTGGTTGACCTTGCATTCAATCGTCTCATCAAAATGTGTTCTTTTGACTTGACAAGACTCACCCAATAGCTGACTCATCCATTCCTTGAATGGACACTTGTATTGATAAGTAATCTTTGTTTTCTTTAGAACATCAAATGAACCAAATTGAACACTTTTCTGAACTCTTAAATTCTACATTTCCAATGTTTGCTAGGGTTTGCAATATCCTTACACCTGACCTTGAAACTCCCTCGAGTACTTGGGTGCGTCAAAATCCAACTTATAGTACTTATCAAAAATCCAATTACCAATACTATCTTTCTTATTGAAGACCTCCACTGCAAGTATGTTACTGATCCAACTTATAATACTTATCACAAATCCAATTACCAACACTATCTTTCCTATTGAAGACCTCCACTGCAAGTATGTTATTGATGTTTTTCCTCCGTGAAGACATCTACAGTAAAACCAAATACAAAAGCTACCTATCAAGGTGTGTATAATTTGCAAATGTTCTCTCCAAATGGAATGAAATTTAAATGGAGCAATTTTAAAAAAACATTGTACCTGCAATTCTTTTCAGAAAGAAGCCCAGAGATATTGAACAAGAAGTTGACTTATAACATGACCATTGTTCCTTCGCTGACAAATTCCTAGAGTATAAAAACAAAAGAAATATTGAGTCAAAGCATACATATAACTTACATAGACTTTGTCCAAATGAGTTGAAACTTAACCATGGAGCAACACAAAAAAGTAGCAATATACATGTGGCTCTCTTTGCAAAGAAGCCCAAAGATGTTGAAGAAGTTGAGTTTTTAAAAAATCATTGTTCTCCACCCTCAAAGACTCTAGGAGTCAAAAACCAAAGGAAAACTCAGTATGCATATAGCTTGCATACATTTTGTATAAACGAGATAAAATTTAACCATGGAGCAGCAAAAAAACAAGACAACACACTTGTAACTTTGTTTACAAAGAAACCGTAAGATATTGAAGAAGAAGTTGAGTGTTCAAAAGATCATTGTTCTTGACTGTAAGAGACTCCTAGAGTAGCAAAACAAAATAAATTACATGTTAGAGAATGCACATAACTTGCACAAGTTTTGTCCAAACGAGATAAAACTTTACCATAGAACATCCATGGAAGAGAAAAATATACCTATAAGTTTTGTGAAGAAAATCTTAGGGCTTTGGTAGAACAAGCTCTGCTCTCATAAAACGTGTGAAACTCACTCTGTGTTTGTGTAGAGGAAATGAAATTTCACAGGGTTACAGATAGGGAAAGCAACAATGAGGCTATAAGATTTCATCAGGAAAGAAGAAGTGGAGAAAGAGATATGATAAATTTGAGATCCGTCTAAGAAAGAGGGGAAAACTGAAAAGGGGAGGAATGAAAAGGCAAACATAAAAAAATAAAAAAATGAAAATTTGAGTCACAAACTTCTAGAAAGTGTTAGCATTGTATTCTCCACATTTTCCCTAATTTTATTGCTGAGGGAAGATTTGGGCCAAGATATGGCTAGAAGATTCATGTTACATGAGTTTGGAATCCCAGCTCTCTCATTGGTTAGGCCTATATTTCTTTATTCACTCCTTAAGGGGCAAAAAAGAGAGTCCATATTTCTCCTAAATTTGTAAATGAGAAGCTCATTCTTGTGTGTGGCCAAAAGAAGCTCTCATCATCATCATCATCATCATCATCATCATCATCATCTTTTTCTTCTTCTTATTCTTTCCTTGCTTGAGCTTGTGCTTAAGAGAGGGAGTGTGAGAGTGTGTGTGAGGGTGAGGAACCATGGCAGAGAAGCTCTCCATCTTCTCCTCTCTTCTTCTCTTCTCTTCTCTTCTCTTCTCTTCTCTTCTCTTCTCTTCTCTTGCTCGCAGCAATTGAGCTTGGAGCATGGAGCTTTAGGATCAAGCTCGCTTGAAGCTTGCACTTGGATCGTGGAGCTACTGGAGTGCTTAGGAGAGGAGGCAACTAAATCGGGCATGGAGGTAAGTTCACTACACTTGTAAAGAGAGATAGCATGTCGGCTATGTGAGAGATAGCCAATAGTGCTTGGCTTGAAACACTTGAAACAATAAGCGGTCTGTGGGTCTTAGTGGTTGAGTGTGAGCTCTCCCCTACAAACCACAACCATGCTATCCTTTGTATGACTCACATAGAGTGAGCAATTAGCCATACTCTACTGAGATCCCATACTAGACAAGAATGTGGTAATCCTCTCACACCAAGCTCTTGGTGCTTGCTTCAAGCATACAATGCCTTGTTCAACTTGCATACATAATGCATGCATTTAGGATTCACATACACTTCAGGTTGATCCATGTACACTTCCTCGCCTAAATTTCCATTCAAGAATGCATTTTTCACATCCATTTGATACAATTTCTAGCCATATATAGAAGCCAAATCAATTAGTGATCTCACTATAGTCATATTTTCCATTGGACTGAACGTCTCATCATAATCCAATCCATATGTTTGTGCATAACCCTTTGCAATGAGCCTTGATTTATACCTTTCTAGCAAACCATCCCATTTTCACTTGACTTTGTACACCCATTTGCAACCAATCGATTTATTTCCATGAGGTAACAACACTAAATCCCAAGTCTTGTTTTTCTTCAATGCATCCATTTCCTCATCCATAGCTTGTCTCCATTCTTTGCTTTCCACTGCTTCCTCAAAACAAGTAGGTTCCACATGCTGTACATAAGAAATCATATAAGCATAATGCATCTTCAGGAACCCATTATATGCCAATATATCAATAGGATATCTAACCCTTTTTTATCTCCTCAGGTGCACTACTTGGTGTCTCAACTGCTCTTGCATGTGGTGGTACATATTTTCCTGCACTTCTAGTACCCAGTGTTTTTACATGAGGAGTATCATACTTATCATCAATAGATTCATCCTCTAAAATTTCAGCCATAGGCCTCTTTTCTTTTTCAATTTTTGCACTCTTTTGGGAACTCTTCAACCTACTACTCTATGGACTATAGCTACCACTGCTTTCTGTATTCTCCAAAGGTCCAGACATATCTTCTAAGTGCTAATTTTCAAGATTACCATTTGCTGAAATTTTTTTCCCATGAGTATCATCATCACTACTCTTATAGGAATCCAAGTCCATTGCAATCTTGGGCTTATACCATGATTCATACTCACTGAATCTAACATCTCTACTAATGTAAACTTCCTTAGTCACTAGATCATAGCATTTGTAACCCTTCTTCTCATCAGGATATCCAAGAAAGATGCATTTTATAGCCTTTGGCTCCATCTTCTTCCTCAGCAAACACATCCAAAAACCTAGAAGTAGGCAATAGTGGGTGTCCTGCCATACATATTTTCATATGATGATACATGATGAGTCAATGTTGTAGGTGTCCTATTCATAGTATGTACTACAATATGCACTGCCTCTACCCAATATGTCAATTGCATATTTATTTAGTTCATCATTTCCCTAGCAATATCTACAATGATACAGTTGTTCCTTTCTACCACACCATTCTGATGAGGTGTGTACCTGTGTTGAGAGTGGAAAAAGACTGAATTTTTTACTGATTTTTGTTGTTTTTGAGGTCTGAATGATTGATTTTTGATGGATTTAGAGTGATGTATGGTTGTTAATGGAAGTGTTTGAGAGTGTTTTGGATTATATTGATTATGTTTTGGAAGCTCATGATGATTTTTAGTGGAGATATGAAGCTCTCTGATGTTCTGATAGGTTCTGTTGAGGTTTTAATTGGTTCTATATACCTTCTGTATAGCTTCTATTTTGTTCTGATTTTCTTATGTATGAAACATGGATTGATGATTGATGGAGATTGAAATCTTTTGGAAGCTTATTGAATAGTTTTTGATAGTTTGGAATGGTTTTAGTATGAATTATGAGGATATGATGTTCTCTGATGACCTTTTGTAACCCTTTGTAAACCTTCTGTCTCTGCTCTGTATCTATTTTGTATCTGCTCTAGTCATGTACTGTATTGTTCTGTAGATTTTCTGTAAGTGTTCTGTAGAATGTATGTGTGACTTTGGGAAAGTTTTCTAACTTTTGAAAATGATGAATATAAGTTCAAAAGAGCTAAAAAAAATGGAAGAAGCAGCTGCTGAAGACTGAAGAGAAGACTGAAGTGACAGTGACAGTAGTGAGCTGTGAAGAGACACTGTAGTGGCTCTGGTACCTCTTCACATCAGACATACCTCTTGGGAGGTGTATCCACGACCTAAGAAGGATTATTGAGAGTCATTATGAGGTTATTGTAGTGAGGAGATGATGTACTATTGAGAGAGAGAGAGAGAGAGAGAGAGAGAGAGAGAGAGTCAGAGATAGTCAATTCTATCAAAACAGTGTAACTGTATATAAAAGATTGAGAGAGAAAACTATGAAGACATTGAAGATGAATACTATGTGATTGATTTCCATTTAAAAATGGTGTATTCTTCTCTGTTCCTTGTTCTATTGATGGATTCTATGAAGATTTTGAAGATTATGATTGATTATATCAAATCCGTGGGAGATATCTACTATGATGCTGCGTGAACAATTGTTGTTTTCTTTGTTTTGGTCATCAAAAGAATGAAATAAAAGCTTGTTGATGTTAGAAGATAGATTTTCTTGCAGTAGAATTGCTTTTTCCTTGGTGTTCCTCTTGGGGCTCCATGTTTTTGGTGCGCAGCCAGGGAAACTTACCATCAACAACCATAAGAAGAGGCTGAAAATGAAGGAAATGGCATTGCCAAGAAGAGGCTAAAAATGAAGGAAATGGCATTGCCAAGAAGAGGAGAATTCAATGGATGTTTGCAAAGTTCCTTCTTCCACAGATGAGTTGGAAATTCTCATTATCAAAGCCACTTTCCATAAGAAATTCATCCCACAATGGTGAAAACATATTACCATCATGATGCATGCTCTATGCAGTGGATTATTTCCTCTTCTTGATGAAGCAGTAGAAACTTGCATCTTGGTGGCAAATTGTTTGAAAACAAACTGAAGAGCAGAAACAGAGTTAGTGACCATCCATGGAAGATTTGGCATTCATTGAGAAGTTTCCAGACATCATCAAGTGGGAGATCATGAAGAAGCTTCAGGAGGTGGTCTGTGGAGGCTCACAAAAACAAGAAGGAAAAGAGTTGGAATTTGTTCGTGGATGCTCAACAGCAAAATATGTGGGATGCTTGGTACACTGACAATCTTCTGTTTGTCCAATGAGAAACCCACTGGAAGTTGGTAGACATAGTGTTTTTCATAACATACGCTATTGAAACCCTCAAAAGCTGGCATTATTATAATGGCACAACAACAATCCTAAGAAGAATGAGTTTTGATACTTTCAGAACAGAATATCTTCCCCTCTATAGTGGTTTGAAAGCTGAATTCAGAGATGTTGAAAAGAAGGAAGTAGAGAAGATGTTGGCCAGAGAATCCCCTAGATATTGAATCCATCTCTGAAACTATTCTGTTGGGTACAAACCAACTGGTTGAAGCCAAGCCCCTGATGAATGACGCAATCAAGAGGCAAGCGTTAGAATGAGTCCAGAGGTACATGAGAAGAGAGAAGGAAAAAATCAAAGTTGAGAACGAGCTTGCAACAGAAGCCTCCTTTGATGCCCTAAAAGCACTCTTTACAGAAGTCCCCATTGTGACTCAAGGTCCCCTTTCTAGTCAGATTCGGCCTGGAAATATTGATGACAGGCTAGCAAATGTAGTCCCATTACCTGTTTTTAAGGGAGTAATAATGAAGACCCTTATCTTCATGTAGCAAAGTTCATGGTAGCATGTGTGGCTAACAATGCCAGAGCCCCTGAGCATTGGTTAGCAATATTCCCTGCCACTTTTAAGGGCGTAGCATTTCAGTGGTATAAGAGACAAGCAGCAGGAACTTTTGGTACTTGGAACGTGATCTGAAGTTGGCCTTCCTCACTAAATTCAAGCTTGAAAATTTTGAAGAGCGGATGCGAGAGGAGTTCATGAATCTAAGTCATCCTCTGGAGAAAGAGTAGAAGCTTATGTTTCATGAATGGAATCCATCCTGAAGAGATGGACTAACCATCATTTGGACAAAGGTATCCAGAAAGGAGTGTTTCTTAGAGGCCTACAACCAAAAGTTCGCAAGTTCATGGAATTGAGAAGATCAGTCAATTTGCAAGCTATAGTGGAAGGTGCAAGATTGTATGACAAAGTTGAAGCAAGGCTACTAACTCTAGGAAGAGGAGTCTTACCTCCTCCTATTCCAAGAATGGTATACCCACCAAATGCAGTCCCAGGGATAGTTCCCTATCCCTATCCCCAGATGCAAATAGTGCCACAGTATAATGCACCTAATCCACTGTGGTCGCCACAGACGACAGTGCCTCAAATGATGGTTCAGCCACAACAACAGTGGCCTCAAACAGTTCCTCCAATGGAGACTCAACAACAGTGGAACCCTACCAACTGGAATCAACAACCCTAAGTCTCAACAGGAGCTCTGAATCACAATCAGAATAGAGGACCCTCTGGATCGACCCAACTAGTGTATGCAGTAATTACAGAAGCTTCCCAAAACCCTACTGCAAGTACTTCAGGAGGTGAAAATCTAAAGGACTACTTATCCAACTCAGTTGCAAGTATCAAGAAAGAGCTTATGGATGTGATTACAGAGCAGCTACAGATGCTGAAGGTTAATACCACCAATATATCCACCCCTGTGGGAGCTAGAAGAGATGTAATGCACTCTAATACATGGTGCGGAAAGTGTCATCAAGCGGGACATTTAGCCACTGAATGTACCCGAAAACCAACCATTCCTGGAGCCTTCTATTCATACTGTTTGCATAAGAATCATACAGAGGATATTTACTCTCTGAAAGAGATGCATGAACGAAGAAAAAAAGATAAAAATGTAAGATTTGACTTGCTAGAGTCCAAAATGACAACACAGGATATTGGACTAAAGCCTAGGGAGTTTGGTCCTAATTTCGGTCGAAGGAGATTTCCCTCTCAAAGTTACAGAGCATGACAATCTGGCGGTGGTCAGAGATCAAAGGTGGAATGTTACAGGTGTGGAGAAAATGGACATATCTCCCCTATCAAGAATCGCATGGTGGGGGGACTTGCTCAAGATGCTGCGCCGAACACACATAGAATGCACAAGGAAAAGCTCACTCAAGAGACAAGAAGAGAGATGGAGGTCAAAACGTCTTCTTGATGGTTTCTTCTTCTTCTTCCACACACTTTATAATGTACACAAAGTATAGATAAGATACAACATAAAGGAAAGTGGCCTACTAAGTCAAACAATGCATAACCGACTACACTAGTCAACTGGCGCTATAACTATGCCAGATGTAAAATAGATGTAACAACCTGAATATAATAAGTAATGAGTCAGTGGCCATATGAGAGTCATAATGACCACTGACGTGCTAAGTGTAGATATGTGGACCCATCTAACTAGGCAGTCCATCATCAATGTCTGCATGTGTTGAGCTTGTCATCTCAACACTCCCCCTCAAGCTCAACTGCATCTCTGCAACTCCAAGTAAGCTTCGAAACTTTTGAAGCTTCTCTGTACCCAATGCCTTTGTGAAGATGTCAGCTATCTGATCTTGTGTGCTGACATACACCAAGTCAATCTCACCTGCTAGTACCTTCTCTCTCACAAAGTGGTAGTGTACCTCAATATGTTTTGTCCTGGCATGGAACAGAGGGTTCCTAGCCAACTGCATACTGCTCATGTTGTCACAATAAATGACAACTGGACCTTCCACCTACACATCTAAATCAGCCAATAACTTTTGTAGCCATACTACCTCACATGCTGCTACAGCAGCACCTCTATACTCAGCCTCTGTATTCGACAAAGAAACTATAGGTTGCTTTTTGCTACTCCAAGTAACTGCTACACTACAAAGAGAGAACATGTATCCGCTGGTAGATCTTCTATCAGACATACTACCAGCCCAATTTGCATTTGTGTATCCAAATACATGTACATCTGTACCTGCCTCATAGAAAAGTCCATAATGTAATGTGGACTTCACATATCTCAATATGCGTCTGACTGCATCCAAATGTGGCTTTCTAGGTACTTGCAGAAACTGACTCACAAGACCAATAGTGTAGCTCAAGTCTGGCCTTGTAATGGTCATGTAGATCAAACTCCCCACTATCCTCCTGAACATAGCAGGGTCTTCTATCTCATCCCCAACATCAGCACTCAACTTTACATTCTACTCCAATGGGACTGAAAGTGGTTTGCATGCTGTCATACCATACTTGGACAACATATCCAAGCCATACTGTCTTTGGGACAGCCATATACCATCATCACATCTGATCACCTCAATGCCAAGGAAGTACCTTAGCTCACCTAAATCCTTCATCTCAAACTTCTTCTTCAAAAAATCCTTGACTTCAGCAATCCCACTATCACTATCACCTGTAATAATCAAGTCATCCACATTGATGACTATGATGACCAAACCTGCATCTCTCTTTCTCACATAAAGTGAGTGATCAACATCAGAAATATAAAAGCCAATATTGACAAGATACTCTCTTATCTTGTCAGACCATACTCTAGGTGCTTGCTTGAGCCCATAGAGTGCCTTCTTCAACCTGCACACATACGTGGGATGCTCTAAATCTTCATAACCTGTTGGTTGATCCATATACACTTCTTCCTGCAAATCACCATGCAAGAAGGCATTCTTCACATCCATTTGATGCAACCTCCAAACTTTGGTTGCTGCCAAAGAAATCACACATCTAACAGTTGCCATCCTAGCAACTAGACTGAAGGTTTCTTCATAATCTATGCCATATGTCTGGGCATAGCCTTTTGCAACCAGCCTAGCTTTGTACCTACTAATATAACCATCTGCATTGTGCTTAATCTTATAAACCCACTTACATCCAATAGCTTTCTTGCCCTTCGGCAATGATACTAGATCCCAAGTCTTATTGGCCACTAATGCAGCCATCTCCTCATCCATTGCTGCATCCCAATGAGTATGACCAACAACATCCTCAAAGAATGTGGGCTCAACATCCTCAACTATTTTCACCATATAAGCATAATGGTGAGCTGCATTACCTTCAAAACCAAATCTTTTAACAGGGTATCTGACCGTGCTAGATCTGCGTACCATCGGATCACTCAATGGAGCCTTTACATTACTATGAGCTCTCTGTATACCTGGTGTCCTGATAGAAGGAATAGCAAGCTCATCATCCAAGCTCTCTGAGCCACTGGAGTCTCCATCAAGAACTGCATCAATGCCATATGATAGTTTATTCTTTCCTTTGTCTTTACATGTAGTGCTACTAGATGTGCTTGAAGATGTAGAGCTACTCCTTAGTCTCCCAGACCATGGACTACCAGATGATGTCTCTGGTCCACTAAGAGTCTGTGATTCTTGCTTTTCAGCTTGCACATGAGTGTCATGATCATCATCATCATCCAATGCATCACCACTAGATGCATACCAACTGCTCATTTCATCAAAGATGACATCCTTGCTCACTCTGAACTTACATGTGATAGGATTATAATAACGATACCCTTTTTGCTCTAAAGAGTATCCAATGAAGATACACTTTTCAACCTTTGGATCCAGTTTCTTCCACAACTCATCTGGCACATGAACATATGAAACACAGCCAAATACCTTCAAGTGCGATACATCAGGCTTCTTGCCAGTAAAGCATTCTTCAAGAGTCATACCATGAACTACAGCTGCTGTGGGAGTTCTGTTCATAATATAAACAGCAATATGAACAGCCTCAGACCAAAAATGCTTAGGCATATTCTTTTCATCAAGGCACGTGCAACTTCTGCAATATGCTTGTATTTCCTTTCTGCAACCCCATTTTGTTGTGGGGTATACTTGCATGTGAACTGTCTCTTTATCCCATGAGACCTCAAAAAATCACTGAACTCATTCGAGAGGTACTCTCCCCCTCCATCTAACCTCAAGCACTTTACTTTCAAGCCTGTTTCTCTTTCAACTACAGCCTTGAAAGTTCTAAAGTACTCAAACGCTTCACTCTTTTCCTTCATAAAATATACCCACAGCTTTCTAGAACAATCATTAATAAATATGACAAAGTATGAACTGCTTCCAAGAGATATATTTTGTGTAGGCCCCCAAATATCTGTATGCACAACATCAAGGATATTTCTGCTTACATCTCTATCATGTGAAAAGGGTTGTCTTGCCTGCTTACCAAACTGACATGCTTCGTATACCTTATAAAATTCTACAACTCTAAATGTAGGCAAACCTGTAAAACCCTTTGGACTGCATTAATTTTAGCCTTTGTACATTTTCATGTCCAATGCATTTGTGTCAAATTTCAATATCTGCAACAACACCATTTCCTTTAGCATACATAGCAGCATTCATAGTAGGAATTCTAGCATCGAGAGTAAACATACGTCCAACTCTACTTCCCTTTGCTACCAACCTGCACTTGTCATTGAAGCCTTCTACAAAGTAGCCCTTTGCATTAAATCTGACTTGCAGTCCTTGCTCTACCATTTGTCTAACTAGCACCAAGTTCTTTGTAATAGATGGCACGTGTAATACATCTGAAAGACTCTTTGTCTTACCATCATGCAAGGACAAGGGAAATTTTCCAATGTGTGAAATTGGGTGGCATGAATCATCACCCGTCCGCACATAACTTGCATTTTGCAAATCCTGCATCTCTCCAAACCATTCTGCATGGCTGGTCATATGATTGGGTGCACCTGAATCAACATACCAATCATCATCATGTGTTCCCTTTCCTGTAACAGCATTCAGCATATGCTGCATAACAAACAGACATTCATTTTTGTCTTCATTCTGTCGTGAAGACGATGCATAGTTTCCTTGCTGCAACTTACCACTGCGAATATCATCTTTCTTAGCATAACATTGGGCTGTAATATGACCTATTTTTCCACAGTAGTGACACACAATACTAGAGTTGTTAGAACCTCTGTTCTGCCATCCACCTCTTCCTCTAAAGCTCCCCCTGCCTCTAAAGTTACCACGACCTCCTAAAACCTGCATATCGCCAAACTGCTGATTCAATCTGTTTTGCTGGTTGTCACTACCACATCCTGTACCACGACCTATTGAAGAGAACCTGCCACGTCCCCTTCCTGAACTAGAGTAGAAAGCTTGGACCTGTTCACCACTTCTTTCAGATGTCTCACTCTGCATGTTGATCTCTTCAGTGATCATAAGGGAGACCAACTCATCGAAATCTGGAAATGGCTTTCTGACATATACGGAAGTTACAAAAGACTTCCAAGCCTTTTCATTGTTAAGTCCACCCAAGGTAGACGACACCAAATCATCATCATCGGGCATTGCATCAATCACTGCCAAGGCATCTGCAATGCTCCTTATCTTCAATGTGCATACTCATTGATAGACGTCTTCCCTTTATTCAATGTATTCAACTCTTTCTTGAGTTGAATCTTTCATGCCTTTGTATTTACGAAAAACATACTTTCAAGTATGGTTCAAGCTGCATATAAATTCTCTACATTTCTAATATGTCCCAGCATATTATTGTCAATTACTGCAGACAGCCAATACATGGCCTTTTTGTCTTTTGCATTCCATTCCTTTCGTGCCTTTGTCTCTTCTGCAGTTGGAGGATCACTCACCTCCGGCTCCTTTTCTTCATCTGAAACAAACTTGTAGAGGTCTTTTCCAATAAGGAAGTTCGTGACACAGAACTTCCATGAAGGGTAGTTGTTCTTGTCGAGCTTCTCAATGATGGGGTTTCCACTGTTCTCTGCCATTATCACAAAACTAATACCAAACAGCAAGAAAATGTTCTGCAATCCTCGACCTATAGTGCACAGCAATACCCCAGACAGCCTTTTTCACTGTCTGCTCAACAATACATGCAATCTGCAACCAGTTTGCAGATAAACCTTGTGTTTATTCGTTGGTAAGCACCTTTGAAATTACAGATCTGAAATATGTAACCTGCGCACGTGTATACGACAGACACAACTGAAATTGCAGGGTATCTCGAACTGATGTCCGCAACCTTGAGGCTCTAAAACAAGGCCTGAAACGGCCTCAGATGCCCAAAATAACTGCACTCTTCATGCACACCAAATTTCACTGCAATCTGAGATTTTTGCTCTGCCCTGCTTTCGGTGCCTCCACAGGCACTATCCAAGAGAGAAAGTGGAAGGATGGGAGAGCTTCTTACCCGTGGCTTGCTTGCTCGAACCTTGCTTCTTCTCCTTCACTTCAGCCTTCGAAATCAGCCTCTCTCAGTGGCATGGCTCTGATACCATGTCAAGAATTGCGTGGTGGGGGGATTTGCTCAAGATGCTGCGCCGAACACACACAGAATGCACAAGGAAAAGCTCACTCAAGAGACAAGAAGAGAGATTGAGGCCAAAACGTTTTCTTGCTGGTTTCTTCTTCTTCTTCTACACACTTTACAATGTACACAAAGTATAGATAAGATTCAACATAAAGGAAAGTGGCCTACTAAGTCAAACAATACATAACCGACTACACTAGTCGAGGGGTCCTATAAGTATGCCAGTTGTAAATAGGTGTAACAACCTAAATATAATAAGTAATGAGTCAGTGGCCATGTGAGAGTCATAATGACCACTCACGTGCTAAGTGTAGATGTGTGGACCCATCTAACCAGGTGGTCCATCATCAATGTCCACATGTGTTGAGCTTGTCATCTCAACATCCCCAAATTGTCCAAACCCTAGACGATCTGTGGATTACAAGCCCTTATGCAGCCGATGCAAAGCAGAAGGCCACACTACAAAGGATTGTCCAAGTCCAGCCCCTGTAAAGGCCAATGCCACTGATAGCCAACAAAAGATACAAGAACATGCCTCCAATTTGGTGGAGTTGGAAGTTGCCGCTGTCATGCACGCCAAGAAGAAGGAACCAGTTGTTCTGAAGGAAAATAATTCTCTTGCCAAGACTGTGAAGCTCAACCTGTCAACAGAGGGACAGAGTAGTATAGGCCAGAATAGTGTAGTACGGAGCACTGTAGTACTACAGAGTCACAGAGATAGCCCTAAAGATAAGACCAGAGGTCCATGAAATAGACGATACAGAAGCACCTCCAGAAAGAGAAAGTGTCGATGCCACAATTATGAGAAGAAAAAGGAAATATGAAAATGGGTGTAGCCATATTCCCCAACAGGGTGGAGAAGCCTGTGGATCCTATCAAAGATTTTGACTTGGTCAAAGACCTAGATAATTTTAAACCAAACTTAACATTCTGACAATTACTGATGGTGTCTCCCAGCTGCCAAAGAAATTCAAAAGCATCTTGACAAGAAGACGTGTACTAAGGATCACTCCTTCAACAGCCGACCAAGACCAATAAGGCCCCGGAGCCTATAAAGGAAGTAGATGTGGCTAATGCCTTCCTAGATCCCTGAACCCCAGAGATTAGTGTATGGATAAAAGGATTCTTCATCTGAGATACATTGATTGATGGAGGCTCATTCATAAACATAATGATGGATGTGACAATAAAGGACTTACGGTTGCAAGGAATTCAACCTACACAGTGGCTTATCAGATTGGCAAACCAAAGCAGAATCAAACCATATGGCGTTCTCCCATACGTAAAAACAACCCTTGCAGGAAGAGACTATTGGCTGATATATTTGGTGGTCAAACCAAATTCTTATGGAACCTCATACCCTCTACTATTGGGAAGACCTTGGCTTTTTGAAGCAAGAGCCAGGACGGACTAGTTCAAAGGAACCCTAACCCTAGGTAGAGGATCAACAAAGTGGTGTTGAAGTTGTATGGATCACAAAAAGGAAATGGACCCACATCCATTGAAGTCATAAATGACTCCTCCAACAAGGTAACAGATGGTACATCAGGAGACGAAGATGTTGTTAAATAGATTTTTTTCCAAGAAAACATAGGCACAATCCCTAACAGTGGGCACTGTAAGCCAACTACCAAGGGAAGAAAAGTCCTTGTCCATGGGAGAATACCTCCTGCCTCAACTTGAATTGACTTTTGAAATCACCTCTGATAGTGAAATAGAAGCATGGATATATTGTTCTCCTTGTTACATGACAATTGTAGAGACAGAACAGTAACAAAATGGAGACAGAGCAGATACAGAGCAGAGACAGAACCAGAGACAGAACCAGAGACAGTCACGAAGACTGATTGTAACGGAAATAGAAGCAGAAGCAGAACAGATGCAGAGGCAGAAGATCTGTTCTTCTCCTACATAGCCTCTAAAGAAGCAGAGACAAAGCCTCTAGAGGAAGAGGATGAAAATGATGAGGAAGAAAATGAAGCAGGCTATGAAAGTGCGGATGAAGAATTTCCTCTAATAGCGGATGATCTTGTTAATGTCCCTATAGAGACCTCAGAGGCCAAAGATCTCAGGGTGCTGGAAGGAATGACCATGGTTCCATTTGGATTGGCCAATGGACCACAAAGTATGCAGAATCTATATAAGCAATGGATTAAAAGCATAAAAATTGAGTTCACTAGTGGCTCCTGTCGCCCTGACCGTTCAGTCTAGAGAAAAGATGATGATGATGCCCCTTGTCAACAAAAGCCAAAGCCCTCAGAGCCATGGCCCATAGAAGGTCCGTGCTATGTGAAATTCTTGGATGCATCCTCTGAACATGAATCCCTAAGTCCAAAAGAAATCACCCCTCACATAGAAGCAAAAAAAGCTCTAATACCCTTCCAAGAACCTCAACAAACAAATGAGTCATTTGTTTAGAAGGAGGACACTAGTTCTAGTGGAACATCAGACGAGGACACTACTCCCTTGAAAGAGTCAACCTCTATCCAGAAGCAATCGGTGGGACATTTATGTGCAAAGTGGAAGGTGAAAGACAAGTGATGTTCCTTGATACTAACGGTACTGAACGTCACCTGAAAGTGGGTCTCAATCTTCTAGAAGGAGAACCAATGGTCCTGCGGGACTTATTAAAGGAGAACTTAGACGTGTTTGCTTGGTCATATAAATATCTAAAGGGGATTGATCCCACAGTATGCCAGCATCACATTGACCTAGAGCCTAATGCCATACTTGCAAGGCAAAGACAAAGACGTATGAATCCTAATTATTCTACTCTAGTGAAGGCTGAATTATTGAAACTTCTTGAAGCCGAGTTTATTTATCTCGTGGCTAACAGTGAATGGGTTTCGCCCATTGTGGTAGTACCCAAGAAGAACGGGAAACTTCAAATATGTGTCTACTTTTGAAAGCTCAATTTGAAGACGAAGAATGATCATTTCCCTATCCCTTTTACAGACCAACTGTTGGACACAGTGGCAGGCCATGAGCTCTATTCCCTCTTGGATGGATTCAGCGAATATAACCAAGTCCAAATTGCAGAAGAGAACCAATCCAAAACAACCTTCAACACAAAATGGGGGACCTATGCCTATAGAGTGATGCCATTTGGGCTCTGTAATGCTCTTGCCACCTTCCAACGAGTAATGATTACTGCTTTCCAGAATCATCTTCATGATTTCATTGAGGTGTATCTTGATGACTTTTGTGTCTATAGTTTGATCCGAGAGCATTGGGGACACCTAGAGCAATGTTTTGACAGATGCTGAGAGTATGGGATTTCTCTCAACCCTGACAAATGTATCTTTGGCGTCTCCTCAGGAGTTCTTCTGGGCCATATTGTCTCTGCACAAGGGATTACAACAGACCTGCCAAAGATTGAGAAGATTGCCGCCTTAATAGCACCAACAAACCTCAAGCAATTAAGAGGATTTCTTGGCCATGTGGGCTACTACAGAAGATTTATTGCACATTTTGCAACCAAGGCAGCCCCTCTGCACAAGCTCCTAAGGAAAGATACAGATTTCTTTTGTACTGATGACTATGAAAGAGCCTTTAATACCCTGAAATAGTGCCTTATCCAAGCACCTATCTTGCAGCCTCCTGACTGGACGAAGGAATTTCGTGTGCACACAATTGCATCAGTTGAAGGGCTAGGTGCTATCCTATGTCAAAAGGGCCCCTCTAAATTAGATCAACCCATTTATTATGCAAGCCGAAAGGTAATTGATAGGGAATGGAACTACACAGTGACAAAGCTTGAGTGCTTGGCAATGGTATTTGCACTAGAGAAGTTTAGACACTATCTACTGTCAATGAATTTGAAGTTCTATGCGGATCATGAAGCCCTATCCTTCCTAATGAACAAAGCAAATGTTAAAGGATGACTGATGAGATGGTTGCTCCTATTCCAGGAGTTTGATTTTGAAGTGGTCACTATCCTCAAACAGAAGAAGAGGAATAGGATGATCCTGACCTTCCTGATGCTTCCTTGTTTCTAGTTGAAAAATTACTCCCTGGTATGCAGACATAGCCAATCTCTTGGCAACTCAATAGTATCCTCCTGGCATCTCAAGCTGTGAGAAGAAGAAGCTTCTGTTAGAGTCAGCCCCCTACACGTTGCCAGGCAGTGCACTGTATAAGAGAGGCAAAGATGAAGTGCTACGAAGATGTGTTGCAGGGGATGAAATCAGCATAGTATTGAAAGCATGCCATGATGAATCATGTGGTGGACACTCCACAGGAGAAGCAACAACCAGGAAGGCTCTGTTAGCAGGATACTAGTGGCCGACCCTCCATAAGGATTCATATGACTACTACAAGAGATGTGATGCTTATCAGTGAATGGGGATGCCCACCAAAACAAGTGTCATGCCAGTGCAACCTATTCTTCCCCTAAAGCCATTCGAGAAGTGGGGGATTGATTTGTGGATCCCATTGATCCACCTACCAGACGGAAGCAGAACAGATACATCTTAGTATGTACAGATTATGTCACAAAGTGGTGTGAAGCTAAAGCTTTGAAGTGGGACGATGGTAACAGTGTAGCCCTGTTCATGTATGAGAATATTATCACCCATTTTGGTAGTCCCCTCGAGCTGGCAAGTGATAGAGGTACTCATTTCCTTAACAAAATCATGGAGGAGCTAACCGAGCTGTATAAGATCCACCATCGTAAGTCCACTCCTTACTACCCCAGAGCCAATGGCCAAGTTGAAGTCACCAATTGCATCCTCTGCTCAATCCTGACAAGAACAATTGCCGCACATCATCGCGACTGGGACGATCGACTTACAGAGGCCCTCTTGGCATACAAAACCTCCCATAAGGCAACTATAGGACAGACCCCTTTTCAACTATTGTATGGTACAGAAGCCGTCTTCCATGTTGAACTGGAATTGCCCGCTTTGTGAGTGGCAGTTAAAGAACGCTTGGGAGATGATGAGTCATTGCAACGCCATCTCCTGCACTTAGAATGCTTAGATGAGATACGGTGGATGACCCTACAGTGCATGGAAACCACTCAAGCGTGACGCAAGGCCTATCATGACAGTTTCATCAAGCACAAGGAGTTCAAAGAAGGTAATCTTGTCCTAGCCTATGATTCGAGATTTGGCAAGTTTCTTGGCAAGCTTCAACAATGGTGGATGGACCCATACAAGGTACTTGCTGTCAATCCTAACGGCTCTATTTAGATGCAGACCGTTGATGCCTTTGATGATCCCTTCCTGATCAATGGCTATCGTCTGAAGAAGTACTTCCCTCCTTGGGGATCTTGATAATCACAGTCAACCTACCCTCTCCCTTTTGGGCATCGCACTATCCTTCTCATCATGCTTCTGATAGCCCTGATGATTCTCCTCATGAGGCGGTTTTGTTTTGCTGGCCCCTCACTGATACCTCTCAACCCGACCTTGTTTTCTTCTCGTCTGATCCAACAACAGTGGCGAGGTTGGTCCTAACACATGGTACTTCTACCATTCTCTTTCTTCACGAAAAGAAAAAAAAAAAAGAGGGGAAAAAAAAAACAAACAAACTGTTATGGTAGAAAAGGAAGAAATTCCCTGTCATAACAAGCCTCGTTCCAAAAAAAGGTGGAAAAACCCTTTGGGCAGGAAGCTGAATGTGGAAAAGGTGGTAACACCCCACAGTTCAGGATAGCTAACTCATCAATAGTACCTTTCCAATAAGTAATTTGAAGCCACCTCCCTTGGTGCGCTGTTTCTGTAATATCATTCCGTCTGTCCTTCTTAATAGATGACCCTTCTTACAAATCATTGAGGTACCAGACTTGTTGACTGCCTCCCTGGGTATACCTCATCTTCAATATCCAACAACAGCCGACATGATCTTCATCACCTACCTCTTAAGTGATGTGAGCTTTCATCCTAACAGGATGGGGATGCGAGTATGGGCTGCCCTTCGTATCTATCAGTGAGTTGGACAGAGGGTGGGGTGAGTGACCAGTCTTTCCCTTCAAATCAAATGAGAGGTGAGATGTATGAACGGAGTGTTGTATGCATGGGATGGGCCTCTCAATGCACAGCGCACAATCTGTTCCTATGCAGTGCACCATAAGGCTCCCTGGCCTTCCTTCTTGCATTGTATGCTGGCACAGGGCGGGATGCAAAGTTGCACCATCAAAAGCACACAAGGCATACAACCTCTGCACAAGTGACACTGAGAATTACATTCATGGGTTTCAGGAATGGGCTTCCCTCTGTATCTTTCAACAGAGCGTGAGACAAAGGGTGGGCTGAGTGTGACCGATGTTTCTTCAATCAATTATCGAGAGGTGAGGATTGAGGGGCGTTACGACCATTGGAGTCAGGTTTCTGTTTCCCTCTACACCCACGAAATGGGTCTCTACCATTAGCATAAGACACGTCACTCTGTTCTGTACACTGCACTGCAAGGCTCCCTGGCCTTCATGCTTGCACCTATGTCAGACAGGTTGGACGCATTGATGCATCATTAATTGTGCACCCTGGCATACTCTCTTTGCACCATTTCCTTGTTGATTCCTAAACCGGGTGTAAGATCTAGGTTTCCATCATTATTTCTTCGAGTGATGTTAGTAATGGGGTGAGTGACTGCTCTTTCATTCCATTTGAGTGATCGTGAGTTGAGTGCAATATCCCTCGTCATCGACGAATTTCCTACGATTTCTTCAACCAGCTACCTCCCTGGGTGCTACTGCGTGTTCCTTGCCACGAAGGATGAAGGACGTGTGTTGTGAAGACACCTTGTTACCTCCTACACCCGACAACGATATAAGATGCAACCTTGATAGTCGATATTACTCCTCGGCAATATGCAACCTCGATAGTCGACATTACTCCTCGGCAATATGGGCCAAGTTTTTCTAACCCTACACCTTTTGTTTCTCCGTGATGGTCATTTCTTAAGTGTGGGGACGTTTGTGGTTGGTCTGATGTGTGGTAGTAGGTCCTTGATGTTCGGTTTACCCTTCCTATTAAGGTTTTAAGTGTGGGGACGCGTCTTTGTGTGTCTATATTGCATACCCCTATGCATATACCCTACTATGATCATGCATTTACGCCATGACTTCATTTTACCCTGATGGAGTCTCTTCTCCACTCTTTCATTCTATTTCACCCTGCCCTCGGGGCTATTCCTTAATTGTTTGCCTTTATTCTTTGTTTTGTGATTTTTCCATCCGAACATATCCTACGTTTACTAAGCATCAAATCCAACCTTACAACCTTGTTTGTCCCTTTGAAGCGCCCATTTTTTCTTTTTACCAACCCCTGTTTCGACACACGGTTCTGGAGTTATTAATTTTTGAAGTAATTCCCGTAAATTGGACGGTTTCCCATGTGAACACATCTCTATTGATTCGGAACCCTAATTTGATGTGTTAGTCCTATCCTACCCATTCATTCTAATATTTTTCCTTTTTAATCCTTGTCATTCCGATGTACGGTTCATCCTATATTAATTTTTGTGGGTTTTCGAGTCTTTTTCGTGCTTATTTTTCACATTTTTCCATGTGAACCTGCCCTATTTTCACCAGAATTCCAATTAAATTTGACAATCGTGTCTCGCCAGTCTTTCCCCCACTTTTTCCCTTTTCCTTCCCCCTCATTCGACTGTCGGATTTTTAGTTATTAATTTTTCCGTGTGTTTTTTGTGTTTTTCCCATATGAACCCCTCTTAATTACCCCCAACCTGAGTTTTCATGTGTTAGCCCTGTGAATCCCTTTCTTCCAGACATTTTTTCTTTTTATTTTCCTCTATTCTGGTGCACGGTTCTTTTCATATTAATTTTCGAGTCTATTTTCGGGTCTGTTTTAGGGGTTCTTTCCATGTGAACGCATCCTATCTCGATCCGAACTGTGTTTTGCCATGATAGATTTGTTGGACACATTATTCTACATAATTTTCCTTCTTTTCGCACTTCGTTCAGATGCGCAGATTTTCCGATATTAATACACGTATGTGTTTTCGAGCTTGTTCTTTGCGTTTTTCCATGTGAACACCCTGATTTTTTCCCGAAACCCGTGTCGCATTTTTCTATCATCTTCTTTCGTCTTCTGACACATTTTTCCATTTTACGGTTTTTTTATTCGACGTGTAGTTTGAGTTTTATTTTCGTGTTTCTCATGTTGCGCATGAATACATCTATTTTTGGTTTTACGTGCCTCGGGACGGCTCCGTTGCATCGATGCCTCGGGGGTCGCCGTCCTTGCCCCGTCTGATCCCGCCAATGCAAATTTATTTATTCCCACCCCGCGCATGCGCGCGGAACGGGGGTGCGCTCCTTTTTCACACCCATAACAAATTTATCTTTATAAAAAAAAAAAACCACATTTAAAAAACAACAAGAAAAAATACCAAACACACAAAAAAAACTAAAAAACTAAAAAAATCCACCTAAAAACACCAATAATTTAAAAAACAAAAAATAATATATATAATAATAAACCCACATTTTAAAAAAAACGACACACACATATCCACACACTAATAATACTAATACTAATAATAATTAAAAAATAGAAAAAACACACACGAACCAAAACAAAAGCGAAATGACAAAAAAAAACAACGGTTACCTGATTAGTCGCATCGTCGTCCTTCGCACCCCCCTCCTTCGTCGTCGTCCTTCTCGCCCCCCTTCTTCTCCCTCAGCCCCGCCGTTGCTTGCCGCCCTGCCAATCGCCTTCTCCCTCTTCTGCGAGCCGCCCTGCCAACCACCTCCTCCCTTCGCCGCCTCCACCTGCCCCCATGGCCCCTGCCTCCACCCGCCCTCGCGGCCCCCGCCTCACCTCTGCCGCCGCACTCTTCTTCAACCTCCCCCGTAGCCTTCTCCGCCCCCGCCTGTGGCTCCTCCTTCCAACTCCTCTGCCACCTCCAACTTCTCCCCCTCCTCCAACCTCTTCCCTTCTCCCCTCCCCCTCGTCCCTACCTCCCCGCCCGGCCGCCCATTTTTGGGCCCCCCTCCAATTTTAGCCCCCCCTCCAAAATTAGCCCTCCTCCCTACCTCCTTGCCCCGCCGCCCATTTTTGGGCCCCCCTCCAATTTTAGCCCACCCTCCAAAATTAGCCTCCCCCTTCCACTATTTTAAACCCCCTCCCCCCCCCCCCCCTTCCCCCCACAAACTTTACCCCCCTCCTCCAGCTACCCCCCTACCCAACCCTAGCTAGCCTAACCCCTAACCCACAGTTACCCTAATTAACCCCCAGTTACCCCTACACAAGCCCCCTTTCCCACCCCTTCTCATTTTTCCCTCCCCTAGCCCCCCTTCCCACACACACCCCTCTCCACCCGCAGTCACTTCTCCCCCCTCCCTCCCCTCTTCGCATGCCGTGCGAACCTTGTGGTGTGCGTGTGTGTACGGGTGTGGTTAGCGGGCGTTCACGTGTGAGGATGCGGCTTCCACTTGTCCGTGCGGTGGTTTGTTGCAGTCAGCCGTTCACACGCAGTCATCCTCTGTTGTTCACACGCAGCTTGGGTACTGCCTTTTAATTTCCAAACCCGAAAAACATATAAAAACACATAAAAATACATATAAAACACCAAAAAACTTCAAAAATTCATTAAAATTCATTTAAACTCTAAACAAATTGCATAAAAATTCCTTTAAAATTTTCCAACATTGCTGAAATCATTTTCACTATTTTCTAAAGTGGAAATTCAAGAAAATAAATTGCGAAAAATTCAAGACTTCAAATTCTTTCAAAAATATATACAAAATGAGTAAAATTCATTAAAATTTAGTAAAAATTCAAAAATGCTTCCAAAAAAATTTCAAAAAATTTCACAAACCCCCTTGTCCCTTTTACCAATAATTTCTCAATTGGAAATGCTTTCATAAATTGCCAAAGAATTATGTGAAGCCAAAACCCTAAATTTAATACTTCATCTCATGAAAATTCATTTTAAATTCCAAAAATCAGCTGGAAAATTATGGATACATTCAAACAGATTGTTGATACTTGTTGGATTGCTGAAATCCCACCATTACACTTCACAACATATTCATGTGTTCTATATCATGTTTTAATCATTTTTTTTAAAGAACGAAAAACGAACAAAAAAACACACAATAAACAAAATAAAAATACACCTAAAATGTAAAAAAATAAACAAAATAAACAGATCAAAATATAAAAATAAAATAAACACACTAGGTGTTTTATTTTCTTCAGTCACAGTGGTTTTTACTTTTTTGACTAGATTCCTTGCATTTGGGATTACTTCGTGCACCTTCAGTCTATTGCATACACACCCCTACCAGGTATTTATTTTTTGAGCTTTATTCATTTTGATCATCCTTAACCACAATTAATTGCTAAAATAAACTTTATTCATCCACTTTTTCACGCGTGCTTACGCTAAACACACAGTTTCTTATAATTAAAAATCAACCAGTCGTTCACTTTGCATGCGCTACGTGTGCTTCAAAGGCACCTTAATTTTTAATAAAAATGAATCAGTCGTCACAAAAAAGCATGCGCTGGCAAAAAAGCACTCCATATCACCATTAATTTCTCATTAATGAATTTGCATTTATAGACCCCAGTCTAGGAATCGCAGTCTCGGTTTCGTTAAAGCATCGCTTCACCCTAATAATTTGTAATTAAATTTTTAAGAAGAAACCATCGTTTTCTTATTAAGGTTTATAACCTAATAAAATTTCAACCATTATTAATAATTTCTTAAAATGAATCCTTCATTAAAACAATTTTCCCTCACTGCATTTTTTTTTCCCTTTTAATAAACACGCTTCGTGGGATGGGCACGTAAAGTGCTCTTAGCTGAAATTATTGGTCAAAGTTATGGTCAGATTAGGTTTTTAAGGCATAATGGTTTGCTTATATGCTACGATTACGGGTGTGGTTTGAAGTTTTCTTTTTTGCCTGATACAGGATCTTGGGTGCGTGCTTATTGCATCGCATGATTTTTTCGGTCACATATGTGTAGAGGTCATGCCGAATTTTTTCTAGGATGTGGGTTGTTTGGGGTGATCAATTGATTAGTTACATCTGTGTGTGTACTTTTGATCTATTTCTTTTTTATAGCTCTTTGGTTGTTTTGCATGCATTCTTTGTGATTGTCTGTGTTTGTGGTGTGTGTGTTTTCCATCTGAATGGCGCCTCACGCTCCTCCTCCTATCCAATATGTCCTGTTGATCAGTAGGGATTATTCTTTCCTATTGGCTTTTGAGCCTATAGCGAAAGCAGGACTTGCAACTTTTCTGGCTGCTTCACTCCCATTGATTCCAGACAATCCATCCCTGTGGTGTGATGAGTTTCTTGCATCATACAGTAAGAAGTCGAGCCTGGTTTATGGTGCTTCCATGGTATTGACACCTAGAGGGTTAGGGAAGGCTTTGTCTCTTCCCTACAAAGGCAAACCCTTTGTTACAGCCAAACAATTATTCTCCAATGATGAGATTCTCAAGCTGTTACAGAAGCAGACCAAAGAGATTCTGGACGTCAAGAAAGTGATTAACACTTCTGGAGTGTCTTTTTCCATGATCACTGATCCTCTTTGGAAGTTAGTGTACCAATTCCTCCTAGACAGGTTTATGCCTGCCAAAACACCATC
This sequence comes from Lygodium microphyllum, assembly GCF_053477565.2. Classification (NCBI taxonomy): domain Eukaryota; kingdom Viridiplantae; phylum Streptophyta; class Polypodiopsida; order Schizaeales; family Lygodiaceae; genus Lygodium; species Lygodium microphyllum. The sequence goes on from NC_141159.1 coordinate 35,152,863, forward strand.
CCATTATTTGTGCAAAGAACTCTTCATAGCTTCCAGGATGGTGTTAAAAGGAGTTGCCATTGATTGGAGTACTTACCTGCTTACGAAGATGGACCAACATTTTGTCAAAGTGACCAGAGGGAATGTCACAAATGTCACTTATGGTTAATATTTCTTTGCTTTCTTGACATACTCAGGCCTTAAGAAGGGTGTGTTACCACCTCCTCCATCTGATCCAGTTTCTCCCCCTCCACCTTCAGAAGAGTCAGAACTTATTGACATAGAGGATCTTGATCCCCCTCCTCCATTGGTCATTCAGCGGAACTGCTTGAAGCATGAAGCGTGTGGCAGATAAAACTCCCTCAGTCCTTCCTTCAGCGGAAGCGCTTGAAGCGTGTGGGCAGATAAAACTCCCTCACTCTTTCCTTCAGTCACAGTTTCTGCTACATCTCGCAGTGACCTCCCTGCCTACCTCACATGCAACAATTTATTCAAGGCACATAGAGAGGGTTATTTGGAAATATCAGTCCCTTCACTGAAGTTTAGTGTTAGGAGATGCCATTCCATTCCTTTGTTATGACATCCAGAGTTCGATTGAACTTTCAGTGACAGCTTGTATTCAACAACTATATGCTTCTTTCTATGAAGAATTGATGCAGTCCAAAGACCAGTTGCATAAGGCAACCTCAGAGTTAGCCTCTGTTAAAGATACTCTTGCAAATCTATTTAAGAAAATGGAGCAGCAGACCCAAATGATTGAGACCTAGAGAGAAGAAATATCTTCTTTGAAGATTCAATTTAGCACAAGCTCAGTGAGAGGTCACTAGAGTCTCGGAAGAGAAAGAGAAAATGTCCAAAGAAGCTCAAGATTTTCATACTCTTTTAAATGCAAAACTGTTAGCTTTTCAGACTGCTCATAATACATTGGAATCACAAGCTTCCCAGATTAATCAGTTGCAAGACCAACTGGCACAGTCACGGTCCGTTCTGCCAAGCCCCAATGTCCCTATGATTCCTTCTATCTCTAAGTAGGACTTGGCAATTCTCCAAAGACAGGCCACATTATGTCCGTTGTTTCAAGATAAAGTGGAAAGATTACAGTCCAAGATTGATTTGTTATGGTCTATATTTGAGCACTTTTCTATTCCTAGCCTATTGTACTACCAACAAATGGCCCATCGCTATGATACTTATCTTTCCCTTTATCAAACCAACTCAGCAGCTATCTTACTTCTTCTTTTCCAACCTCAAGGTTTTCCTCAAATTCATATATTTATTATTGTTCTTTCATCGAAGATCGAGTCTTTTCCCCTTCTCTGCCATGTCCTTCTCCATCTATTCATATACCTTCTAATTTTCCTATTTATCAATTGAAACCTTTCCTAACTGATTCACTTAAATTTTCAGTCACTCCTTCTTTAGCTTATTCCTCCTTTTATGTTTTTGCCTATCCATCTCTTCATCCTCTTTTACTTATTCCACTTCCATCTCCTGCCACTTCTATTTCTCAACCCCCTCAGTTGGTTAGTGAGTACGAAGGATTTGATCAGCAGATTCCGAGAAGAAGAGGATGGAGCTCGACTGATTCTCTCATGGGACCACAGAATAACTAGCCATTAATTACAAGGGACTAGACAACTGCTAGTCAAGCATACCAGAATTACCTTCATTTTGCTCACAAATATTCACAATCTCTAGATCCTTCATTGAGATTGACAGCTCATTTTTCTTGGTATCTAGCATATATGCATAGGCATTCCCATAACGATCAAAAGGCCATTCCAAAGCTTTGTATGAATGTCAATGTGAACATTGATTCCCAACATTTGGATATCCTATATTTTCATGCCCTATGTCTACCTACCAGATATCTTGTTTTGCTAAAAAGGATGTGCTGCCTTCAGTTCTTTCAAAATCCTCCCAAGACATTTATGGATGAATCCTTCTCCATGGATCATTTTTGAAACCACCAAGCCTTCAAAAGGGATCACCTTCATTGATGCTTTTGCAATGTATCGTAGATGATTCTTAATGATATATATATCTCTTTTTGAGATGTCATTCAGATGGTTTGTGTTTAGTGTGTGTGTTGTAATAATTTGTATGTGATGAGATCGTGGTGGTTGCCTATTTGATTTTCTTTCGAGAGATACATTTTTGAAGAATCGAAGTGATGGTGATGCTGGTTGGATAGTTCGAGATGATGAAGAGGAACCTCTTATATCCTTTACAAATTTGTTATGACTTTCAATTGATTATCATATGAGTTAATGAATAACGAAGTTTTCCTTCAATAGTATTTTTTTAGAGATACAGGTGATAAGTTGGGGTCGTGGTGGAGAGATTATTGAAGATATTGAAGAAGATTAAATTGAGCTCTTTAGTAAAATTATATTCTTCTTTTCCTTAGGTCACGAGGACGCTTCCTTTCTAAGTGTGGGGATATGTTGAGAGTGGAAAAAGACTGAATTTTGGACTGATTTTTGTTATTTTTAGGGTCTGAATGATTGATTTTTGATGGATTTAGAGTGATATATGGTTGTTAATGGAAGTGTTTCAGAGTATTTTGGATTATACTGATTATTTTTTGGAAGCTCATTATGATTTTTAGTGGAGATATGAAGCTCTGTGATGTTGTGATAGGTTCTGTTGAGGTTCTGATTGGTTCTGTATAGCTTCTGTTTTGTTCTGATTTTCTTCTATATGAAGTTGGATTGATGATTAATAAAGATTGAAATCTTTTGGAATCTTATTGAATAGTTTTTGATAGTTTGGAATGATTTTAATATGAATTATGAGGATATGATGTTCTCTAATGACCTTCTGTAACCCTCTATAAACCTTCTGTCTCTGCTCTGTATCTGTTTTGTATCTGCTCTGGTCCTGTATTGTACTATTCTGTAGATCTTCTGTAAATTTTTCTATAGAATGTATGCGTGACTTTAAGAAAGTTTTCTAAATTTTGGATAGGATGAATCTAAGTTCAAAAGATCTTAAACAAATGGAAGAAGCATCTGCTAAAGACTGAAGTGACAGTGACAGTAGTGAGCTGTGAAGAGACATTGTAGTGGCTCTGGTACCTCTTCACATCAGACATACCCCTTGGGAGGTGTATCCATGAACTAAGAAGCATTATTGAGAGTCATTATGAGATTATTGTAGTGAGGAGATGATGTACTATTGAGAGTGAGAGAGAGAGAGAGAGCCAGAGATAGTCAATTCTATCAAAACAATGTAACTGTATATGAGAGATTGAGAGAGAAAACTATGAAGACATTGAAGATGAATACTATATGATTGAATTTCATTAAAAAATGGTGTATTCATCTATGTTCCTTGTTCTATTGATGGATTCTAAGAAGATGTTGAAGATTATGATTGATTCTATCAAATCCGTGGGAGATATCTACTATGATGTTGCATGAAGAATTGTTGTTTTCTTTGTTTTGGTCATCAAAAGAATGAAATAAAATCTTGTTGATGTTACAAGATATATTTTCTTGCAGTAGAATCCCTTTTTCCTTGGTGTTCCTCTTGGGGCTCCAACCTGCATGTCACCTATCACATGTACTCTCTTCCATTATCAAATCTCAAGCATTTTATGTAACAACCATACTGTTTTTCAACCATAGCTTTAAACTCCAAAAATCTTTCAAAGGCTTTACTTTTATGCTACATGAAATACACCCAAGTAAGTTTGCTAAAGTCATCAATAAAGATGATATAGAACCTTCATCTCTTACGTAATGAGACATTCTCACATTGACCCAAAATATCAAAATGCAAAGGATAATTGTTGATTCTCCCCCTCTTTGGAAATGGTAATCTAGTTTGCTTGCCAAACTGACAAGCCTCAATATATGATCATAATTAACATAACCAAAATGTTGCAAACCATGAACCACCTATTTAGTTTGTATTAATTTCAGTATTTGCAAGTTTACATGTCCTCTTCTCCTATGCCATAATCCAACATCCTTATCTTGACCATGCCCACTTTCAATATACAATGAATTCTAAATTATGGGAGTACCTGCATCCAAGGAAAACAACTTGGATTTTTTTTTCCCTTTGGCAATCAATCCACCAGGCATTTCATCTCGAAATTTCTCAATAAAACATGCATATGTAATTGTATGTAAAGTACATCCCCAAGCTTATTTTCCACTCCATCTCTAGTGACAAGTGGCACACTACCAATATGAGTAATTTTATGCAAAATGTCATCCCTAGTAGCCACATATTCATCATTTTCCATTTGTTGCTTTGTGTCATACCACTCAACATGATGAGTCATGCGATTTGTAGCCCTTGATTCCATAAACCAATAATCCTCACTTGAAGGGTATGTCACGCTCCCTAGTACATGTTCCATGGCAAATAAATGCCTCTAGCAAAGCTAGGTCCATAACCTACACCTCATAGCCACCTACATAATGGCTATATTGAGTCCTTCCTCAACCCCTAGGCATAGCATTTTACTTATGATAACATTCCAGTTCAAAATGTCCATATTGCCCATAATAATTACATGCACCATCACTATGGGAGGAGTAGATCATCCTCTACCTCTAGAGTAAGCTCTCCCTGTGCCTCTAGGCATGAAACCACCATAACCAAAGGTACCTCAAACATGTACAAAGCTATCACCACCAGAGCCATAAGATGAGCCTCTAGCTCTAGATGGGCTACCACGCCCTCTCTAATGATAAAATACACTAACTCCACTTGCATTCTTGCTACTTTGAGATGCATTCAAACCCAACTTTATTTCTTCTATTAGTAGCAAAGCAATAAATTCTTCAAATTTTGGCATAGAGCCTCCTCTTAACTGAAATAGAGGTATCCATTAGGAGAAATATGGACTCTCTTTTTTTCCCCTCAAGGGAATTCTCTCACCTCTCTCTCTAAAAAAAGAGATTCCAAAATAATATTTTAATAAAAGATCTTCTACAATTAAGAAAATATCGTATTTGTATTTTCAATAGATTTCACGTATTATTTTATTCCCAAACTGTAGGATAAGGTTACTTTTTCTCAAAATCCTCATTTAAAAAAAATACAATTCTATTTTCTCTAAAGACGGAGCCAATCATTAATATACGACTCTTTAATACCCTCAAGACTTTTCAACATGAAAATATATTAGAATCATTCTAAATCTTGCTTCTTAAAAGGGTGGAAGTTAAAAAATAATATAAAATGATGTACACATCATATTTTAATATTTTTTACCCGAAGACACGTTTTTGACTCAAGAGTTTCCTTATAAATTTTTATCTTTTTTGAACAATTATATGCCTATTTCTAGGCATTTTTTCATTCCCTCTCAAAGTTCTAGTTTTATTCGAAATTTTGTGTACTCTTCTCCTTCCCTCTAGAATATGGTTTCTTGCATATGAATTCTTCTGAATACTATCTACAACACTCTCTACCTTACTAGACGCAATCTCAGGAGTGGTTTTGATAGCATTTGTTGAAACCAAATAATCTCCATCTACAACACTCATGGTTTTGATAGCATTTGCTGAAATCAAATAATCTCTATCTACAACACTCTCTACCCTGCTACAAGCAATCTCCCTCTTTAGTACTATCCTACAAGATATCTTCCTCTTCAACACTCTATACTACAAGCAATCAAGTGATAATTGAGGTATCTTTATTTTTTTAATCTTTATGATGTTATTATCCTTTATAGTAGTTGTTTAATCCTTAAGTGTCAATTCATAGAGAGAGAGAGAGAGAGAGAGAGAGAGAGAGAGAGAGAGAGAGAGAGAGAGAGAGAGGGGGGAGAGTGAGAGAGGGAGGGAGAAGGGGGGAAGAGAGAGGACTGTGTGAGATGAACTAAGAAAATAAGTGATAGAGTGATAGAGAGTAAATTAGGGTCGAAGATAAGATGATGCTATTGTTCTCCACTAGCGAAGCTTCTATATAAACATGTTTAAATATCTTTGATCAATTCTGAGAGAGAGAGAGAGAGAGAGAGAGAGAGAGAATATTTTGGATAGAACAGAAGATAAGATTGGACGCTAATTAGAGGTAGATTAAAAGCAAAGATTATTGGTAGATTAGGGGTTGATTAGGGTCTATCATGTCTAAAATCAAGAGAAAGAGACAAAATCCAACTAGGTTAGAAAAACACAGATATAGTGAATCAAAGGGGTATAATTGTCTGATTTAAATGTTAACCTAAGTTAAAGTTTGCATATATTTTTCTTTACGAGATGTAGATGCAAGACATACCAAGAGAAAGAGAGATGTTCACCTTCAATTAGAGGATGAATATGCATAAATATTCAAAAGAACTGTGGAAAGGGATGATGCAATAAAGTATAGGATGCAACAATAAAGAAATGTAAGGAAAAAAATGTGAACATTTGGGTTGATGGGTGCATTTATCCACCTGATCCAGTCACTCAAAGGCCACCACAATTTGAAGGGCTTACATCATTTGTAAAGTTTATTTGTGAAGGCAATGAAGGATTGTATGGATACACATGCAGACTTGTCACACAAGGATTAGGAGGGGTTCATCAAGCCTTAACAAATATGCAGAGAATAATATAAGGGAATATGTAGTCTTTGATGGAAAATGATAGATTATTGGCTAAGAAGGATAGGGGGAACCAGAGCCTACAACAAGCAATGTCTTTCATTGAAGATGCTATGCATGCTACACACATGCAGAATATGGACTTATAGTCTAAAGTTATGGACTTGGAGAAGGAGAATCGAAACATAAAGAGGAATCTCACAAAAACTTTGGAGATTGGGCCCACTTTAAAAACCTAAGAAGTATGTCGACGCATCCGATTAGTTAAACCAATTCACCAATTAACCAAAGGAAGTGGACAGTATCATAGACGCATATATGCTCAGTCTATTACAATGAGAAATATGTTCCCTCATGCAAAGGATGACACTATTGCCAAAGTCCTAAGCAAGGATATGGTAAAAAATGCATTGGAAAATTGTAAATTCAGGGACATTGTAGATGGTGCCTCAAGTGAACATCTTAGGAATGTGAGCAACTTGTTTACTACTACAGATGCTCAAAGATTATGTGACAAGGTAGGAATGAGTTCCGAGTCATATAGTATGCTCTATCAACAATTGGATACAGGTTTTAAGCAAGTCTTCAAAACTAAGCAAGTAATGCCTCTACCAAAACCATTTCACGTGAAGAAGGCTCGAAAACAACTAAATGAGAAGGTTTTGGAACTAATATGTGAGCGAATACATTTGGAAAATACAAACATATTGAAGTATGGTTCCAAAGAAGTTGCATTTGTATTGAATGCATCCAACAACTTTGTATTGTAAATATGTAGGGTTCAAATTGCTATGGTCAAGTTCTACAATATGTCTATGAATGAATGTAGAGGCAAGCTTAAGTTTGTCCTCAAACTTTATGAGAGGCAGAAGTTGATGCTACATGCAAGAAGGTAGAACAAGTCCTCTCTGAAGTTGGATTGCATGGGGACCAAGTAGAAATAAAAAAGGACGAGAAGAAATTGGAAAGTACCAAGCTGACACCCTATTTTGGAAATACCACTAACAAGGGTTCACTTTTGTACCTTGCATTGTTTGATTAGAATAATTGAGAAGCTAGTATATGAATATATATGCTTTGCATACAAGATGAAGTCTGTGACAGAAGTTGATGCTACATGTAAGAAGGTAGAATAAGTCCTCTTTGAAGTTGGATTGCACGAGGGCCAAGTAGAAATAAAAAAGGACAAGAAAAAATCAAAAATAGTGAAAATATCCCTTTTAAACCATGCTTTGGCAGACCCAAGGCTAGAAAGTTTATATCTCCACCTCGAGATGAGGAAGGCAATATACTTGTAAAACGACTAGAGAGGTATGAAGCATGGAAAAAGTTGCGCCTTGCTGTTCCGAATTGGAGCAATGGGGGACGAACAAGGATTGCAAAGGCAGAAGTGTGGATACACCTAGATAGATTAGTAGCTCTCTTACAAAAGTTAAGGTTTAGGGATGGTAATGCCAATATATTTAAAGAGACATTTGCTAAATTTCATAAGTCCATGGTGGAGCCATGGATTGCAAACAACATAGCACACTACATGGCCAGTATTGCCACCATTACAAAAAAATATCATCATATCGAATTAGTTTGTGTTTCTAATCTCTCTTTTTGTGCAGCATATACTTGAAGCACATGATCCATACTTTGCAGATCAAGGAAGTTTGGCAGTATGGTCAACTCAACACATGGAACGATCTCATTGGCAAGCTCGTTGTGCTTTTCAAAAGGTAATTGATCATGGAGGTGGCATCAATGATTCCAATTCTATGAGGCAATTATTACAATGGTGGTATAGGAGATTAGAGACACGATATGAGAAAAGAAGCCCAAAACCTCTCAAGCAGAATTTATAAGTAGGGCAATATAAAAGTGAGAAAAGCAAGATATGAAAACAACACAGCTAGACAACGCCACGCAGAATGGTTGACAACCCAAGAGAGAGATGGAAAGAAATGGAGACCTAGATAAAGATAATACTTTTGATGCATTTAGAGTCCACAAGAGAGCACAAGTACTAAGGATATGACACATCAATACTCCTATCTTCAACATGAGATGTCTTGCAAAATTTGTTTAAAATTTCAAAGTTTTGTCACTATGTTTTCAAAGTCGATTTTGAACTATGTTTTTTAATTATGAAAAGTCGATTTCAAAATCCTAAGACAAAGATATGAAAATTCCAAAACTTGAAGCATTCATTGGCCTAGACAGAGAGGGGTATGAGGGGGGTGGTAGGATAGAGAGAGAGGTAGGGATGGGGTGGATAAATGAAATGAAATGATATTTTAAAATTTCATTTACACCACAATAAGTTTAAAAGTTTCATCCTTAAGTCAAGTCTCTCCTTTCATTTTTTCCAATTACTCTCTCGGGTAAGTTACTCATGAATATATGCGTGCATTATATGGGTTCAAAATAAGGTATTTCTAAAATATCATTTTTATATATTTTTCACATATATAAGGGTGTAATATAAAGGGGTTATTTACATATTGAATAGAAAAGGGTTATGTTTTACTTAGAAAAAGTTCACAGATAAGAATATTTATAAATAGGCCTTGAACGCATGTGATGTAGAGGATATACATATAGTAACTTCCCTGAGATTACTCTTCACTCTACCCTCCACCTTTCTATCCTTCATCATCACAACAATGGCATGTTCTAAGCTTCCTATCTAGAAGGTTCATGCAAGAACAAGTGCTCAACACTCTTTCGAATCTAGTGAGCATACTATGAGTGGCAAAGGTTCTTGGTGGCCGACAACAGTTGCCCTACTGCAACTAATAATGGTGGCACTACTGTGTCCAACAATGGTGGCCCTAGTGTTGTTAATAATAATGCTTCACCATTGTCCAAAAATGGTGGTCCACATGCTCCAGTTGCTCTACCTCCCAGTATTGCTCCAGCTGTTAATACACATTCTCCAATACATAAGAAGCGAAGATGGAGACTAGGCACGGTTGCGCTACGTTGTCAGAGGGGTTTTTGTCGAAAGGTCAAAACCACCGGGGATCACAGCTAGAAGGAAGTAGAGATAGGAGATGGAAGAGAAGAAAGAGAATAGACAAGAGGTAAACACGAAAAAGACAAAACACAATGAATTGAATCAATATGTATTGAAAGAACTTAGAATCCTTGCACTACTCAGAAGCAATCTCCAAGCATTAGATCTCCTAGAGCTTCTTTGTAGAACAAAATGTGCGTAAAAAATAACAGGTCCTTCTTTGCTGCTCAGAACCCAAATTTGATGGCTCGCTTGGCTTCGAAAGGGGGATAAAAGCCTAGGACACCTACTCACGGATCTCCTAGATCACCCATTCTTCTTCTAGTTCAAAGTGCAGTTTTCAACCTGTCAACAACGATTGCGGTGCATGCAATTTCGTCAATCTGTCTTTTTTTTTAAAAAAATTCATAATTGGCTGAAAAAGAAACTTGCTTTTTGCATGCCATTCTAATCTATAAGCTTTTCTAACTTTTTCCGATTTTTACAATAAATAATATAAAAAATAGGCTAAAAATATCCAAAAATCTATATTTTTGGATAATCCATGCAACTTACAATAGTACTAATGACTTAGATCACATTGACTCTCTTGATCGATAAGAAATTCAAATGATGATGCACTTCAGAGTTTTTCACACCGTGTCCACATAGTGGCAACACATCCACCCCCTCTGAACCTGCACATCCTCTAGTATGTGCCACCGATGCACCCACTGGGTCAAACACCCATAGTATAAACTTGTTGCTTATCATGCATATAAGAAAGCTTCCCCCTAGATCATAGATCAAAATACTCGGCATTTGTACAACTCTTGAGCCATACTTAGTACCCCCTCTAGGGTCATAAGGCCTTGGGTGCATATTATGCATTCGAGGTTGTTGAATCTCCATATACATGCTATCAATGCACCCATCAACAAATACATAGCACCATGCCTAATCTTTCAAAATCCATCACATGGGAAGTTGCTTCTAATAACCTTTTTGCTTCTCATCCAACATAAACTGAGTCTCACTTGCATTCAATACATTCTCACCATCACCAAAAAAAGTGAAACAATCCATATCTTGAAGCATCTTTGAATTGTCTATCAAGGCCTTTGATAAAGCATCTGAAACAGTTTCCAACTGTGGAGCATCATATCTAACGTCCTCTAATACATGCATATCCTCAATCTCATGAACTGTCTCATAGGTACTAACTTTATCCTACAAATCATGTGCATCCAACAAGTCATCAATCTCCCTTTGACTCCCTGCATCAAGTAAAACATGATCTTCGTAAATCTCTTCAGATACATTAAAAAAATCTATAGATGCAATGGTTGAATCTTCCAGTACAAGATCTTTCAAGGCATTTGTGCATGTCTCAATATCAGACTTCAACTTATATCCTAATTGTTTGTTCTCTTGCTCGCTATCCTATTTTTGCTCATGTCCAATCTCTTCCAGAACATGCTCGGGAGGTGGTTGATTTGTAGCTTTAGAAAAATCCACATTTCTTTTTGTCACTTCCTTAGATATCCCTGCATTATCTTCATTTCTCTTCTGTTTCTCTTCGACAAATACATCTGTGTTTTGCCCTTTTGCTAAATATGCATCCACGAAATATGCATCTATAGGTGATTCCCAACTAGTTATGTCATAAATTCCTTGCCTTGCATGAGATATTTTACTATCCGTAGCTTTTCACTTTTCAATTGCATGCAAATTATGTGTCCATATTTCAGTCTTTGGACCAACTATCACTTGGCCATGCATTCTATCCAACTATAGACCAAAAGTAGAAGCATGTACTGTCGCATAAGCATTTCGAATAGCCAAGTCTTCCAACTTCTGCATACCTCCCTTTCCAAAATTTAAAGTAAGAGGCAATCCCATTTCTTGTGCATGGATCTTTCCATCTTTCCAAAAGATGAGCTGTCGTGCTAAGGCCTCCTAATAGGCAGCACAATCCTTTCCCTCATGCTGCAAACTATCACACCACATATATCTTTTCCTTGGCTTAGGGACTGCTGCCTGTCCCCTTTCCTCTTGTACTTTTTCATCCAATTTTGCAACCTTCAATTGAAGATCCCACATCCCTTTTACCAATTCATCTAAGACATCTTCCCTAAAAGAGGGAACAATAGCAGGTACAAGCATAGGGTTAGCCACAGAAGTAGGTGACTTACTAGATACATCAACTATCTTGCTAGTAACAATGAGCAAGCTAGAGACATGCAATCTTTCTCTTCTTCTAGACTTCTTCACAAGTGCAGTAACAGCTTCCTTGACATGTCTCCACTCTATTTTCAAACATGTCTCTGTAGTATGATCCTCTAGCAAATCGTTAAGCTTCTCTTGAAGCTCAAGATCAGCTACATGTAGAAACAATTCAATTTTTTAACTTGCAAGAGCTTGCTGTTCTACAAGATCCAACTGCTCAAATCGACTTTCAAATTCTCTTAACAATTTTGTAGCCACAAGAACCTTATTGGCTTGTAAAACCCAGTCCTAAAAAGTCTTGTGTGTAATCAAACTAGTATCTTCAATGTAAAAATCTTCCCTGAGTGTCTTCTTGAAAGCTACCCAGTCAGCATCCTGCATGTATAATTCAATAATGCGTGCTTTCAATTCATGTATAATAACGTGTACAAAATACTCACTCCATGCGAGTTGAGCCACCAAAGAATTTCATCTTTTGAGCATAGGTATGTACATATGCAGATGCATTTCTGCCCCATTGAATAACTTTACCTCATGCTCAACTTCTTACAAAGTATTCATCACAACACTTTCTGTTAGAGCAGAAGCTTGCACCACCTGTTGTTGTTGTTGTACCTGTGGAGCCCCAAGAGAGACACCAAGGAAAAGGGGATTATACTGCAAGAAAATCTATCTTGTAATATCAACAAGATTTTATTTCATTCTTTTGATGACCAAAACAAAGAAAACAACAAATTTTCATGCAGCATCATAGTAGATATCTCCCATGGATTTGATAGAATCAACCATAATCTTCAACATCTTTATAGAATTCATCAATAGAACAAAGAATATAAAAGAATATACCATTTTTAAATGGAAATCAATCACATAGTATTCATCTTCAATGTCTTCATAGTTTTCTCTCTCAATCTCTCATATATAGTTGCACTGTTTTGATAGAATTGGCTATCTCTAGCTCTCTCTCTCTCTCTCACACACACACTCTCTCAATAGTACATCATCTCCTCACTACAATACTCAATAATGACTCTCAATAATCATTCTTAGGTCGTGGATACACCTCCCAAGAGGTATGTTTGATGCGAAGAGGCACCAAAGCCACTAAAGTGTCTCTTCATAGCTCACTACTGTCAATGTCACTTCAGTCTTATCTTCAGTCTTCAGCACAGTTGCTTCTTCCATTTGTGTTTTAGCTCTTTTGAACTTAGATTCATCCTTTAAAAAAGTTAAAAAACTTTTCTAAAGTCACACATACATTCTACAGAACACTTACAGAAGATCTACATAACAAAACAGAACATGAACAGAGCAGAGACAGAGACTCTACAGAAGGTTTCCAGAGGGTTACAGAAGGTCATCAGAGAACAACAAATACTCATAACTCATACTAAAACCATTCCAAACTATCTAAAAACTATTCAATAATCTTTCAAAAGATTTCAACCTTCATCAATCATCAATCCATGCTTCATATAGAAGAAAATTAGAACAAAATAGAAGCTATACAGAAGGTATCAGAACCAATCAGAACCTCAACAGAACCTATCAGATCATCACAAAACTTCATATATCCACTAGAAATCATCATGAGCTTCCAAAAAATAATCAATATCATCCAAAACACTCTCAAACACTTCTGTTATCAACAATACATCACTTTAAATCCATAAAAAATCAACCATTCAGACCTAAAAAATAACAAAAATCAGTCAAAAATTCAGTCTTTTTCCACTCAACATATCCCCACACTTAGAAAGGAAGCGTCCTTGAGACCTAAGGAAAAGAAAAATATAAGCTCACTAAAGAGCTCAATTTGATGTTCTTTAGTATCTTCAACAATCACTCGACCACGACCCCAACTTATCACCTGTATCTCTAGAAAAGAATACTACTAAAGGAAAACTGCGTTATTTATTAACATATATGATAAACAATAGAAAGTCATAACAAATTTATAAAGGATATAAGAGGTTCTTCAGCTTTCCATAATAGGCTTGCCATCCACCATCAATAGTTGAAAAGAGAGCTCTTAAACAAATTATTCAACCAGCACGAACTCATCACATACAAATTACTACAACACACACACAAACATAACCATCTGAATGGCACCTCCAAAAGATGTCTCATTAAGAAGCAGAGAAGATATATCTAAGGGTATCAATGAAGATGATCCCTCTTAAGATTTTGAAAGCGATCCAGGGATAAAGACTCATCTACAAAATATTTTGGAGGATTGTGAAAGAATTGAAGGCAGCACATCCGTTCTAGCAAAACAAGGTATCTGCTAGGTAGACAAAGGGCATGAAAATATAGGACATCCAATTTTTGGGAATCAATGTTCACATTTATATTCATAAAAATCTTTGGAATGGCCTTTTAATCATTATGGCAATGCCTATGCATATATGCTAAGTACCAAGCAAAATGGGTTTTCAATCTCACTAAAGGATCTAGAGATTGTGAATATTGTTGAGAAAAATGGAGGTAATTTTGGTATACTTGACTAGTAGTTATCCAGTCCCATGGAATTAATGGCCAATTAATTTGTGGTCTTGTGAGAGAATCAGTTGATCTCCATCCTCTTCTTCTCGGAATCTGCTGATCAAATCCTTCGTACCCACTAACCAACTAAGGGAATTGAGAAATAGAAGTGGCAAGAGATGGAAGTTGAATAATTAAAAGAGGTTAAAGAGATGGGTAGGCAAAATCATAAAATGAGGAATAAGCTAAAGGAGTGGCTGAAAATTTAAGCAAATTAGTTAGGAAAGGTGTCAATTGATAAGTAGGAAAATTAGAAGGTATATGGATAGATGGAGAAGGACATGGCAAAAAAGGGGAAAATACACGATCTTCAATCAAAGGGCAATAGGTAAAGATTGGAATTTGAGAAAAACCCTGAGGTTGAAAAAGGAGAAGTAAGATAGCTATTGGGTTGAATTGAAAAAGGGAAAAATAAGCATCATAGTGATGGGCCATTTGTTGATAATACAATAAGTTAGGAATAGAGGGACCTAAAACAAATCGTCAATGGTAGGCATCAAAGAAGGATGAATCAAATGGATGGTTCTTGCAAAGATAAGCTAGGAGATCCAACCTCAGTTGGTTAGTGCTCTACACATAAGTAGACGTTGTATTCTGACGTTGGTTCAGGACTACATAATCAATCATTGAATGCCATGAAGTGTCAGGGCAAGTAGCCACTTTAAAAGAATAGCACTGGAACATGTCATCTATTCTCAACTCCAAATAGTTGACATATAAGGTAGCTTGCAGACCACATCCCCCACATACCAAGCTAGATCTACATCATCTGAAATTAGCAGATCACCTCATAGATACATATAAGATAGAAACATAGTATCCATCGTTACGGAATCTTCAAAGACCATACAGACAACTTTTGTCAGCAAATCAGAAGACCAAGTCCCACTCCAACCATCCTCTGGAAGAGGGAGATCCATCATTGAGAGCTTAATATAGAAGACCAACTTCTGCACAGCTGATAGTGGACAAAAAAGGAATGGTCGGGAGGAACATACTCCTAAAAGTGCTCAAATGTAAACCATAATAAATCCATCCTGGACTGAAATCTTTCCACTTTATCTTGAAACAACGGACATAATGTGGCTTGTTTTTGGAGAACTTCCAAGTCCTGCTGAGATATAGAAGGAATCATAGGAATACTGGGGCTTGGAGGAATGGACAATGAGCGCGCCAGTTGCTCCTTCCACTTCTTAATCTGGAAAGCTTGGGATTCCAATATATTGTGAGAAGTCTGCAAAGCTGACAATTTCGTATCTAAAAGAGTCTTAAACTCTTGAGCTTCTTTAGACATTTTCTCTTTCCCTTCTGAAACTCTAGTAACCTCTGACTGAGCCTCTACTAACTGAATTCTCAAAGAATATATTTCTTCTCTCTAGGTCTCAATCATTTGTGTCTGCTGCTCCATCTGCTTAAACAGATTGGCAATAGTGTCTTTAGCAGAGGCTAACTCTGTGGTTGCCTTATGCATCTGGTCTTTGGATTTCATCAATTCTTTATAGAAAGAAGCATATAACTGTTGAACACAAGCTGTCATCTCACCGAGAGTTAAATAGAACTTTGGATGTCATTACAAAGGAAAGGAATGGCATCCCCTGACACTAAACTGTTCAGGAAGGAACTGATATTTCCAAAGAACCATCTCGATGTGCCCTGAATAAGTTGTTGCATGTGAGGTAGGCATGGAGGTCACTTCCAGAGGTAGCAGGAACTGTTACTGAAGGAATGACTGGTGGAACTTTCTCTGCTACATGCTTCAAGAACTTCTGCTAAATGACCAATGGAGGAGGGAAATCAAGATCCTCTATGTCAATGGAATCAGAATCCTCTGAAGGTGGAGGGGGAGGTACTGGATCAGATGGAGGAGGAGGAAGCACGCCCTTCTTAAGGCCTAAATATGTCAAGAAAGCATATAAATATGAACCATAGGTTACATTGGTAACATTCCCTCTAGTCACTTTGACAAAATGTTGGTCCATCTTCGTAAGAAGGTAAGTACTCCAATCAATGACAACCCCTTTTAACACCATCGTGGAAGCTGTGAAGAGCTCCTTGGACAAATAGTGGAATGGTGTCTTGGCAAGGCATAAACGTATCTTGGAGAAATTGGCAGACTAGCTTCCAAAGAGGATCACTGATCATTGAGAAAGACACTCCTGAAGTGTTAATCACCTTCTTGACATCGAGGACCTCTTTAGTCTGCTTCTGTAACAGCTTGAGAATCTCGTCATTTGAGAATAATTGTCTGGATGTAACAAAGGGTTCTCCTTTGTAGTGAAGAAACAAAGCCTTCCCTAACCCTCTACGTGTCAAAACCATGGAAGTACCACAAACCAAGCCCGATTTCTTATTGTATGATGCAAGAAACTCATCACATAGGGCTGGATCATCTAGAATCAAAGGGAGTGAAGCAACCACAAAAGATGCAAGGCTAGCTTTCGCTATAGGCTCAAAAGTTAGTAGGGAAGAATAATCCCTACTGATGAATGGGACATACTGAATAGGAGGAGGAGGTTGAGGCGCCATTCAGATGGAATATACATACACCACAAACATAGACAATCACATAGGATGCCTGCAAAACAACAAAATAGCTATAAAAAAGAAATCGATCAAAAGAAGCACACGCAGACGTAACTAACCAATTGACCACCCCAAACAACCCACATCTTAGAAAAAATTCGGCATGACCCTTACACATATGCGACCGAAAGCTTCATGCTATGCAACAAGTAGTCACCCAAGAGCCCGTATCAGGCAAAAAAGAAAACTACAGACCGCATCCATAATCGTATCACACAATCAAACCCTCATACCTCAAAAACCTAATCAAGACATAACCAGAACCTTGATAAACAATGTCAGCTTAAAGGACTACACGTGCCCATCCCACGAAGCGTATTTATTAAAAAGAGAAAAAAGCACAGTGAGGGAAATGATTCTAATGAAGGATTCATTTTAAGAAATTATTAACAATGGTTGAAATTTTATTAGGTTATAAACCTTAATTAAAAAACGGTGGTTCATTTTTAAACTGTTAGTTACAATTTATTAATGTGAAACGGTGCTTTTAACAAAACCCGGACTGCGATCCCCAGACTCAGGTCTCTAAATGCATATTCATTGATTAAAAATTTAATGTGTCTGAAGCGCTCTTTTTTTCAGCACGTGCATTTCTTATGATGGCTAGTTCGTTTTTATTTAAAATTAAAGTGCCTCTGAAGCGCATGTAGCGCTTGCAAAGTGAACGGTGGGTTGATTTTAAGTTATTAGAAAAATGTGTGTTTGGCACGAGCGCGCGTGAAAAAGTGGGTGAATAAAGTTTATTTTAAAAATTAACTGTGATTAAGGGATGACCAAAGTAAATAAAAAACCAAAAAATAGATACCTGGTAGGGGTGTGTATGCAAGAGATGACTGAGGGCGCACTGAGTAGTCCCAAATGCAAGGAATCCAATCAAAAAGAAAAAATCACTAACTCAAAAAAATAAAATACCTTAGTATTCACTACAAGATATAGGCCTTATACCGATGTTAAAAGCGATGAAAATGAAAATAAAAAAATTTTCCCCCGTCATCGCAAAAAGCATCGTTATTGGCGACGCCATAGAACAGTCGGTATCACCGTTGCTATCAGTGTCGGTATTGGTGTCGATATCAGCGTCGGTATTGGCGTCGATATCAGCGTCGCGATGCTGATACTGGTGCCAATACCGATGCTGATAGTGAAGGTTTGCGACATGAATAATGACGCCAGTAACAATGTGAGCAGTAAAATTTGCGACGCTAATAGCAACGGTAACAAGAAAAAAAAAATTGTGGCAAGGCAACTTGTGTGCTTTATTAGAGTTATACAAAATAGTTTCTGCACTGTGTACAATGCGCTTGCAAAAGAAAACAATGTATACTGAAATCATAACACTGATATATGAAATAAATAAATGATTGCGTAATAAATGATTGGTACAATCATGACAAGATATCACTAATACATAGAAAATGTCTACATAGATCATGCGACTCAAAAATAAAGGTGTGTGAGCTCCAGGGATCCAAGGTCGAGCTACATATCCTCGCCCTCCGAAAGCTCGTCTCACCACAAAGGATCATCGAACGGACTCTGCAAAAAAAGAAACAACACATTAGTCCACCATACAATAATGCATTCTAATTAAACATGGTAACTACGGACAAGAAAGATGAGTGACTTATAGGGCCGCCGCATCTATACAATCGGTCGATCAATGAAGTGAGACCGTGCCTCTTTGCATATCGAGTCTTAAGGCCACTCGAATTGCGATTTGTAATGGAGTGCTGCAAAGAGAACAAAATGCTAGCTGTTAGAAACATGATTGTCAGTACAAAGGATATTGCAAAAAAATAAACAAGCAAAACAAAAGAAAAACTTACAAAGTCCTCCAAATATGTCATGTGGCTGCCACTCCCAAGATGATGGACCACTCCGGCCTTGAGTCGTGCCTTCACCGCCTTGCGCTGCTAACTCCAATTTCCTGGAGAATCTGTAGCCTCCTCCCTCAGTTGGCACCAGTCGTTTGCATCTAACCACTCGGGCTTTGCAGCCCCACTCTTGATTGCCTTGAGTGCATCGGATCGTCTGTGTGACATATATACACACACGCAATCCATCATCCAGCTCGTAGAGAATCATCTACTAAGGCTGGAACTGGAAACTCCTCGTGCAAGGATGCTACTACGTAGTCCTTGCTCCCCTTCGATATGTTCTTCCAATGATTTAAGACGCTATGCTGAAAAACTTGTTGGCACAACTCTCTCATGTGAGCCATCACCCTTCTCCCCTCATCATTCATGATGATGGCTCCTGACCTGCCATCGATTAGATATCCATATCCCCCTGGAGTTTGCCTAAGATGCCATCTACATCCACGCTCCTGGGCATACCCAGGAGACCCCTGTGCATCCGGTGTACCGACCGGAGTAATATCTCTCGGAGTGGCACCCATAGGGATGCCACCTGCTAACGGCTGAGCAAAAGTAGGAGTAACTTGAGTAGACGTCCCCACAGGTGTGAGAAATCCCTGAGGTGATGCAACTCCAGCGGAACGATGAGATGGAGACACCACATCTGTGCCTCCACAACTCCAGCTGAGCTTGAGCCACACTCCTTGGAAGGGCCATGAGAGTGAGGAGTCGCACCTGTATCTCGTGTCGACCGCGGGTTCACTACATCCGTATCTATGTAGCATCCCCCTGACCCTGAAGCACTCCCTCCCTCTGTCCCAATTCTGGATCGTCGAGCTCGTCTGCTTGAAGCCGAAGCATCCGATCGCGCTGAAGTAGATCTAGCAGAGCGCCCTGACGAAGACCGAGACAGCTCCTGGTTTGCCATATCTCT
This sequence comes from Lygodium microphyllum, assembly GCF_053477565.2. Classification (NCBI taxonomy): domain Eukaryota; kingdom Viridiplantae; phylum Streptophyta; class Polypodiopsida; order Schizaeales; family Lygodiaceae; genus Lygodium; species Lygodium microphyllum. The sequence continues at coordinate 35,172,530 of NC_141159.1, forward strand.
GAAACTTGTGATCTGGTCTGGAGACATGCGTGTGAAGATATCCTGTAACTCCTCATTGCTCATCCCTCGACTTATCTTGAAAATGTCACCTACACAGACAAAAAATGATGTTAGAATAATCAATTTAAATCATACAAAGCACAGTAATATAAATCCTTCAAAAAAAATCTCACTTAAAATGCATATCTTATGTACCCTTATAAGCGATTGGTCAACGAATTGAGTAAGTGGATGCTCCAAGTATAAAGTATCCTATGGTCCCATGTCAATCTCTTGACACAACTCCGCATACACTGAAAGGTCGATAGACATGTCACCACAAAAGGATGAGTCCACCTCATTCTCAAAGAATTCTTGGACTCCTGTATTTCTATCATTGTTAGCCGATGCTAGCTCCAAGCTTTCAACGGCCTCCACCCCTTACAATATTGACTCCTCTATTTGCATATTATCTTCATCTATGCTCGAAACATTGCTTTGATCATATACTCTCACACTTCGGGGAGTTGAAGATATAACATGCCACCATCGAGGTTGTTGGGGGTTTGGATAGAAGATTATATGTTCACAAACATGTACAAGAGAGTTCAAATCATTGTGACATAAACCATGTCGTAATACAATTAGCAAACAAATGAGTCCATGCACCTGTTCACAATGGGCCGGCAACACAAAGGTGTCACACAAATCCGTCCATTTTTTTTCGAAATCTATTTCGAGAAATCCAGATGGACCTCATCGAACTGTTGCTCCAGCTCCTCCAAGTACCACTTTGAACCACTGCACATCGAATAGTATCATGGAGAAGCTACGGTAATCCACCATAAAAATACTTTTCAAGTTTCCAAAATACTCCATCTCATCCACAACTGTGTTTGGATCTGTTGCTCGTCACCGGCTCTCTTGCTCGAACATTGCCATGATACCACAGTCCATTGTGGAGCGCATTTTATCAATACGCTCCACGTGAAAATGCCATCCGCGCGACCACGCTGCACTATATATTTTGTATTTTACATTGAAACACTCAAATTAGATGTCGCATATAAAATTTAGATACGACAAATTCTAAACCCCTCATCACCTTTGGACTACATCCCCTCGAGAATTCCCACTCCATTGAGACCTGTGTCCCTTTGCGAGACGTTGCAGTCAAAGCTCCATGCAACAATCACGTTGACATGAACCGCGGCATCTCCTCCATGCCTTCGGGATATTGAATCGGTCAATGATGCATACTACGTCAAAATTCATCTCGCACTTCCTCTCGATCTTGCCAAGCGATCTGGTATTTGGTGAGCCACGTCTCCATAGAGGCATGGTGCAATATACAAAAGCGATTTACCTTCTCCTCCATTGAGGCATCCTTTATTTTTTCTACCCCATTTCCAACGACCACATCTCTAGTCAGTCTATCATCGTCCTTCAGTGACCATAGCATTTCTTGTCTGGATCTATCGTTGGTAGCCATTGTGAAATATGCACTGGTGCCTCAGACACCAACCAACCTTCAGCTATGCTACCTTCTGGCTGAGTTCATTGTCGCACAAAGCCTTTCAGGGTTTTCATGAAGCGCTCCAAGAAGAACATCCATCGCATATGGACATGTCCAACAATCTCCACTTCATCTATAAGATGCACAAGAAGGTGGATTTGTATCATGAGCATGCTGGTGGGCAGGTATTTCTCAAAGAGACACACCGTCTCCATTGCTCCCTGCCTCGCGGATTCAATAGAGGACATCTTAATCTCCTTCTGTGATATCCATTGCACCAAAGTCGACAACTTGTAAATGGCCTTGCGTATTTTTGGAGTAAGACATCCTGTGATCACGATTGGTAGTACAAACTGCCACAAATGAGAAAGCATTATGAATAATGGCTACACTCCAAATAGCAAAATGTGTACGCCAATTACAATCCATTCATAGTACAAACCTGATATATCTTATGCCAGTCATGGGATTTTAGCCCTGATAATTGGTCGTCTTTAGAAAATGCGGATTTGAGAGAACGCATCATACCCATGGGAGTGTGGATAGACTTGACTACTTGCTTCACAATGCACTCTTCTTTAGTGGACAAAACCCAAGGAGCGCGAGGAAGCTGCACGCGACCATCAGCACTCAACTGCGGCCAAAGCGCCTCCATCTTACCTACCTCCTTCAAATCCATTCGTGCCCCTATAGTGTCTCTCTTTCATGTGATGTGGTCCCATAGCAAGTTGCCCACATTCTTGAAAATATGCATGGGATCCAACAAGTTGATCTGTAAGTGGGTCCAATATGGCAACTCGTAGAAAACTGAGAACCGCTGCATTCCATTTGGATGTGATTCCACGTGGACCATTATCAGCTCGTACCAGCTTGCGGCATTCATACGTATTGGAGTCTCCAAGAAAACGTTCCCTGAGTTCATGATCCTCTGGCAAGAAAGCAATGTGTCCTTGATATACCATCTTCTTCATGGTTCGTGACCTTTGAGAGTCTAGCTGTGGCCTGCCTAATGGACATGCATGATAACCTGAGGTAACCAGACCTGTTCCAACACCACGACCCAGTGAATACTTGCTTGAATGAGATCAAATATAGATATTACCAACAAGAATGGAGGCCTGTTCACCTGAGCACTCTCCGAATCCTGAAAAGGCATGCATCGTCCACATGAGAATGGCTCGAATATTGGCTGACTGCCGCCCATCGTGCCTACTCATATCTTGCACAGTGACCCCTCCTCCCACAAAATCTTAAGCTCATCAACTAATGGATGAAGATAAACATCTATATTTTTGACTTTGTAGCGGCCGGGGACGAGTAAGCTAAGGATGAGATGTCCTTTCTTCGTAGAAATCCATGGAGGGATATTGTAGTTGACAAGGACTATAGGCCACACATTGTAAGAAGTTGAGTGTAGACCGAATGGATTCACGCCATCCATTGCAAGACCGAGCCAAAGATTCCTTAGCTCTCGAGAAAAGCCTGGGAAGGTAGAGTCAATGTGGCTCCATGCGCGTGAATCCGCTAATATTCGTTGAACTCCATCCATGGACCTATTCTGCGCATGCCACTTGTCAAGCTCGCCATGCCGGACGTACGAAACATGTGGTTTATGCGGGGGATAAGCGAAAAGTGTCTGAGAACTTTTTGAGGGATGGTTTGCCCTTGCAAGTCTTGTCGATACCTGTGAGCACCACACTTTGGACATGTCTCCATAGTCTCATATTCTCCTCGAAACAGTATGCAATCATTCATACATGCATGGATGTTATTGTAGTCCATGCCAAGCTTTCGTAAAACATGTCGTACATCATCACGAGACTAAGGCATGGTATTTGCAGGTGGTAATATATGATATTTCAATAACTTGAAAAAAATCATAAATACCTTGAGAAAACACAAATGTTTATAATAATAGTGTCGAAAAAAAAAATCAACGAAGCGTATGTACAAGATATCTGAACAACTCGGTCACACTTGTATCGCTCCACCTGTATTTTGCTTGCACACTTAAGAGTGCAAGCAGTGTCTTCAGGCGAGATACTCGGCACCCATCATATAATGGTATGGATGCTTCCTCTCTAAGCGGATCAGAAGTCTCGACATCCATGGGAATCAATGAATCGATCATTGCCTCCATCTCAGGCTCCAAGATTGTAGGTAGGTCTGGAAGGTTGCATGTCTCCTCTGGCATTAATGGTATAGATTGGCCTTGCAAGTGGTGGATTGGCTCCTGCAGTCCATCCATCGCATGCCCACATACTCTTCTAATTGGCCGCAAAGGGTGCACTCCTCCTTGGAATGAGACATCACCTCCGTGGATAGAAAATTTTCCAACGAGACCCAATCTTATTGTATATGGTATTCAATTAGCTTGCGAGTACAATGCATGATTGATATTAACTTTTCTTACCGTTTGCTGAAAATCCGCAATCACCTGATCAATGATCTCAGATTGAAACTCGCCAAATCCTCATACGTGTTCTATAAGACAATCGGCGTTTTCGTTTAATTGCCAGCTTGCATTGAGAGCAAGGACATGGGACATGCTAATTAAGATATACCTTGCGATCTTGAACAACAGGACCTTCTTCGTTTTTCATTTTGTCTACGTTACAACAAACAATTTATTTTTTTTATCATTCTTTTTTTTTCTTAGATTTTTATCCTCTCCTTCCATCTCTCTCTTATTCTATGACCACAACTACAACCACGACCACGACCACGACCACGACCATGACTATGACCACGGCTATGTAGTATCTAGCATATAGTACCTAGTACCTAGTACCTAGCATATAGTATCATAGAACACTAGTATTTAGTACCTAGTACTCAGTACCTAGCACATAATATCATAGCATCTTAGTATCTAGCACCTAGTACTCTAGTATCATAGTGCTAAGTACCCAGTACTATGATACTATGTAGCAGGTGCTAAGGTACCTTAAGCATTATGCAGTAAATGTGAGGTTATAGGGTACTATGATAGTACGTAATAGGTACAAGGTAGTGCATACTAGGGTACTATGATACTATCTATCTATCTATCTATCTATCTATCTATCTATCTACCTTCATAATACTTGGGTACAATAGCAAATATGGGTAGTAAAGAAGAAGAGAAGTTGTAACACTGACTATTATACCCACATATTGTTACATTTGTCTATTTGGCTTCTCTTCTGTCTAATTTTATTTGTACCCTTTATACGCAGATGCATACACAAATATAGAGAGGGGGAGGGTGAAATATAATGGTACCCTTGTGCAAACACAAGTGGAAGCTTCTATAATGTAGTTTCTAAGATAATGTATTTGTACCCTTTGTACCTAGATGGACTCATTCTTAGTGAGGTGAATCGCCAATCCTATTCTTAGGGAGGTGGACTCATTCTTAGTACACACTATCATAGTACCCTAAGCTTATTGTAAGGTCCTATTTACTTTTCTCTCTTTCTCTCCCTCTCTCATTTCCTCTCCTTCCGTCTTTCTCTCCCTCTCTCATTTCCTCTCCCTCCCTCACCCTCACCCTAACCCTCTCTTTCTCTCTTTCCTTATTAGGTTTAATGATTTTTCTCTTTTTCTCTCTCATATTTCTTTTTCTCTCTCCTCTCCATCTCTCATTTTCCTTTCTCTCTTTCTCCCTCTCTCATTTCCTCTCCCTCCCTCACCCTAACCCTCTCTTTTTCTCTTTCCCTATTAGGTTTAATGATTTTTCTCTTTTTCTCTCTCCTCTCTCTCTCTCTCTCTCATTTTTTTCTCTCTCCTCTCCCTCTCTCATTTCCCTTTCTCTCTTTCTCTCCCTCTCTCATTTCCTCTCCCTCCCTTACCTTGACCCTCTATTTCTCTCTTTCTCTATTAGATTTAATGATTTTTTTCTCTTTTTCTCTCTTCTCTCTTCTCTCCCTCTCTCATTTCCCTTTCTTTCTTTCTCTCCCTCTCTCATTTCCTCTCCCTCCCTCACCCTAACCCTCTCTTTCTCTCTTTTTCCATTAGGTTTAATGATCTTTTTCTCTTTTTCTCTCTCCTCTCTCTCTCTCTCATTTATTTTTCTCTCTCCTATCCCTCTCTCATGTCCTTTTCTATCTTCCTCTCCCTCTCTCATTTCCTCTCCCTCCCTCGCCCTCACCCTCTCTTTCTCTCTTTCCCTATTAGGTTTAATGATTTTTCTCTCTTTTTCTCTCCTCTCTCTCTCTCTCATTTTTTTTCTCTCTCCTCTCCCTCTCTCATTTACCTTTCTCTCTTTCTCTCCCTTTCTCATTTCCTGTCCCTCCCTCACCTTGACCCTCTCTTTCTCTCTTTCTCTATTAGATTTAGTGATTTTTTTTCTCTTTTTCTCTCTCCTCTCCCTCTCTCATTTTTTTCTCTCTCGTCTCCCTCTCTCATTTCCTCTCCCTCCCTCACCCTGACCCTCTCTTTCTCTCTTTTCCCATTAGGTTTAATGATCTTTCTCTCTTTTTCTCTCTCCTCTCTCATTAATTTTTCTCTCTCCTCTCCCTCTCTCATTTCCTTTTCTCTCTTCCTCTCCCTCTCTCATTTCCTCTCCCTCCCTCGCACTCGCCCTAACCCACACCCTCTCTTTCTCTCTTTTTCTATTATATTTAACATCTTATCTCTTTTTCTCTCTCCTCTCATTCTCTCTTTTTTCTCTCTCCTCTCCCTCTCTCATTTCCTTTTGCTCTCTTCCTCTCCTTCTCTCATTTCTTCTCCCTCCCTCTCCCTATTATGTTTTCCTCTCCTCCCCCTCTCCCTGTTCCTCTCCCTCTCCCTCTCTCATTTTCCTATTATGTTTAATGTCTCCCTCTCCCTCTCTCATTTCCTCCCCCTCTCTCATTTTCCTATTATGAGCAGAGATTGTGCAGAGGCATGGAGGCAGATCAGAGAACCACGCTCACCCACACCGATACATGACCCTGTAGTATGGCATGGATACGCACAGAGTTTATATCATGTACCCGCACAGCCACTGATACCCACACCATGTACATCGAGACCAGGTATTTCATCCTTTTTCACCACTAGTATGGTGAAACATGCTATCTCACGGTTACAGCATGGCCGCGCGTGAGACCAGTTTGATCTTCAGGCAGAGCATATTATATATGGCAGAGACACATTGGCTCCACTCATTGCTCACCTCTTCAACCGTGCATTGTCTGAGGGGTTCCCTAACTCGTGGACAGAGCACACCATTGTACCTATCCACAAGTCAGGGGATCCTATGGATCCTAACACATATAGGACCATCATGATTGGGCCAGTTTTGTCCAAACTTTATGGCACGGTGATGGAGGAGGAGCTCAGTACGCTGGCAGAGAGAGAGTGCATGCGCACACCCAGACATGCAGGGTTCTGACGGGGCATTTTCTACCATAGATCACATCTTCACTCTCCGTTGTCTGATCGACCAGACACGAGTGAAGAAACAGAGATTGTACTGTTGCTTTGTGGATTTCCGCAAAGCTTTTGACACGGTTCCGAGAGAGAGGCTTTTCAGATGCCTACTTGATCTAGGGGTGGATGATGACATGATGTGGGGTATTTATGCACTATATAAGCGGGTTACTGGCAGAGTCAGATGTCCGGGAGGTATATCAGATCCCCTTGTGAGCACCATTGGTGTGAAGCAAGGATGCCCACTCTCACCGACTCTATTTGGGCTATACATTGATGAGATAGCAGAGTTTATTCAACAGCGAGCCGGTGGAGGTATAGATCTCAGTGGAGCCACAGTTCATATCTTACTATATGCAGATGACATTGTGTTGGTCTCAGACTCAGCTCAGGGATTACAGCAGCATTTATTAGCATTGGATGATTTTTGCATACAGAGAGGCATGACAGTGAACCTTGGTAAAACCAAGGTTCTTATATTCCATACATCAGCTCAGATACGCAGACAGAGTATTTTCATGGCAGTAGGAGGGAGTATTGAGGTCATTGGATCATATGTATATTTGGGAGTCACCTTTACAGCAGCTTCAGGGACTTTCTCGATGACACAGGCAGCTGGTGACCGCCTCACTAGAGGATACTCAGCATTGGCTCTTATGGAGCGACAGTGTCATCAGGCACATTTCCAGGAGCCCCGCACCAAGGGGTGGCTCTTTGATACTCTAGTCACTCCAGCACTGATGTATAGAGCAGCTATATGGGGGCCAGGCCTTGCCGATTATGTATGGACATTGATGGAGAGACCTCAGGTGATCATGATATCTAGATTGATTCGCAGCAAGGCCTCAGTCCCACATGACATTGTGCGAGCAGAGCTTGCCACACCGCCCATGCTAGTCGAGGCATTATTTCAGACAGTCTGCTTCCTACACAGATTTCAGGATATGGACAGAGATCGCATTGTATATAGAGCATATATGGCATCTCAGGAGATGGCTCGAGCGGGGGATACCACATCATGGTATGCACAGACTAGAGCTTGGCTTGACAGACATGGGCTGGACATTGATAGACTCCCACCTCTTCTATATGAGAGAGCTACTGTACCAGCCTCCAGCCAGACCTCCGGGCTCACACTACAGCAGGCTGAGGACCAGCGTACCCAACGCCGCACGAGGATCCGTGGGTTTCGGACCCCACAGCCACACCGACAGGAGATCCGGAGGATTCTTGATCTACATTGACAGCAGACTGAGATCCGACGACACTCGACACATTGGATCTCAGATCTCCAGTTTGCTCTTTCTCCACCGCCGATGTACCACATCCTGCATCCAGGAGGGATCACCTGCTATTAGCGACTTCGACGACTGCTACTACATCCCAGGATAGTATATCTCCCTGCATCTGTTACATATACACATCGCACCACTTTATCACAGCCGACAGTTGTTCCCCTATCACAGCCGACATTTGTTCCCCTTTTGTAGCCATTATCTAGAGTACCAGAGCTACATACGCACATACACATACACGACACTTATCACACTCACAGCACCATATTTTCAGTTTCCAGTTTTTAGCTTTTCATTCAGCACTTTTAATTTGGATAGCTGGACCTCATCAGTTGTATCACAGTTTGTCTCATAGGCCAGTTTTGGCCTTTAGAAGACGTTAATATAACTTTCTTTCTTTCTTTCTTTCTCTCTCCCTCCCTCTTCCTTTCCCATTTCCTCCCCCTCTCCCTCTCTCTCTCTTTGTCTCTCTCTTTCTCCCTCTCCCTCTCCCTCTCCCTCTCTCATTTCCTCCCCCTCCCTCTCCCACATAACCAAAATGTGGGAGCTTTCGCTCAATCGCCAAGACCCATGTACCGCTTAAAGTGAGCTCTAATGGCTACCTCTCACATAGCCAACGCGCCTTCAAACCTACGAATGTAGTGAGCTTACCTCAATGTTGAAATGAGTTGCCTCCTCCTTCACGCACAATGGTAGCTCCACGATCCTTGATGCTAGCTCAAGCTCCCTCAAGCCTTCTCCATCAAGCTCCATCCACTATGGCCGTGCTTGCGCGAGCAAGGAGAAGAGAGGAGAAGAAGAGAAGTGGAGATGGTGAAGAGCTTTACCCTCTTGATCCCTCACTCTCACACACTCACTCCCTCACACTCTCACACGCCCTCCCTCAAGAGCACACACACAAGCTAAGAGAAAGGAAGAAAGGAAGAAGAAAGGTCTCTTGTTAGCCACACACCAAAGAATGAGCTTCCATTCACTTTTAAACTTTATATATACAAGTCCTAAAATTCCATGGACGCCCATCCTTTTTACATGGCGGGCCATGGCCTAGGCCCTTTTTTCCATTGCTTCCTTCCTACCACCCATCTACCTTTACAAATTGCACGGGTGAGAGCTCGATCAGAGCTGGAGCATGGGAGCAAAAGATTGGAGTGAGGAGTGCACCGATTTGAGGTCTACATCGGCTTGAATGTGTTGAGCATAGCAAATGATGCTTGCCCTAAAGATATTAGATATATGCCCTAAAGAGGCTAGAAGATAAACAAATTATGTATGCTCTATGAAGAGATGTTCAGAATACCATATGCACAGTGAGGAGAGTGGTACTATCTAAAAAGCTATAAAGGCATGTACTTGGTTGACACTCATTACAAGGCAATTCAATTATCAGTTTGAGTCACTGTCAGTGTCATTGTCCATCTTACACAAGAATGTGTTTATGAGTCCAATCTAATCTATCTTGGAACCTAATTCACTTGTGTTAGAGTTGGTCTATTTAAGTCTATGTCATCATGAGTTGTACATTCATCTTCAATCCTCCATAGCTTCTGTCATGCTCTAGATCCCATGTTTATCAACAAATGCTATAGTTTCCCACACAGTCTACCATTTCACCTACGAGAATAGGGCAATTCAAGCTCACTATATGGGCGACCTTCTCATCAAATATCTCACTGAATGGTCCATGCATCGAGCTGCTGCAATAGAATTATTAGGTGCCTATGGGAACCCTAGTGCAGAAATCCATAGCCAAAGCTTTAAAGCTTGATGTTTTCACAATGTCTTCTCATTGAAATTATCAATAGTGATTTTAATCGCTAATTCATGATTTTTGAAGACCATTGCATATTTGGAAGTGCCCAAGAAAGCATAGAAGTCAACCATAAATTTTTAAAGCTTTAAAGCTTGATTTTTTCACAATGTCTTCTCATTGAAATTATCAATAGTGATTTTAATCACTCGCTGATTCATCATCTTTGAAGACCATTGCATATTTGGAAGTTCCCAAGAAATCATAGAATTCAACCATAAAATTTGTGGGAAGCCGACACACAAGAGGCATAAACGGTGAAACTAATACTTGTAAGCATTAAGTACAGCTCTTAATCATTTGTCTGGTGACCTGAAATTTAATCTGAAAAGAAAATCATTTAAGCATGGCTTAAGGTTCCTTGTTCCCCCAAGCATTTAAAAAGGGATTAGACATGCCATTGAGCAAGATTGCCAATCGGTAAGACCTTAATACCATGATTTCAAAAAAGGAGATGTTTTATTTGCACCATGCACAAGTGTCTAAACTTGAAAGAAAATCCAATGCCAATGTAATGCCAAGCCATGTATTCCAACAAGCCCAAGAGCTATCCATAGAAAAATGTATTCATTTTGTATGTCTAAAGCACTACAATGCTCATGATAAGCCAAAAGCCAATTCTATATATCCCAAGATCTATGTAATAGTTCAACTCATGAATTTCAAGAAGGGTCTGACAAGCCAAGGCAATGTACCCATTTGTATCCATCCCAAACTCACTAAACAAAAGGATTACACCAAGAAGACTGGAGCACAAGAAAAAGCACTAAGCATCAACCAAAAGAACAAAGAACAAGAGCATGAAGAAAAAGAAGTCCGAGAAGATAAAGAAGACCAAAAAAGACACCCACAAGATCGAGAAAAGTAAAGGATTACAAAGAAGCATGAAGAAGATAAAGAAATTTCCATTGCTGACAAATTTTCCCATAGTGGATCTTTATTTTCCGAAGTGGAACTTCTCGTAGTGGATCTTGTTTTTTCCATAGTGGATCTTTATTTCCCTTCGTGGATCCTGTTTCCCATAGTGGATGTAAAAACCCTACCAAGATGTAAAGTTTCAAGCCTTAACTTGACTAGGTTGCCAAAGACCTAGTCTCTTGGTCCATGTTTACATGCAATAGGAGCAAAAGCCAGCAAGGGTAGAAACTCATCATTTGAGGGGGGTGTTGAGAATAGAAAATGATGCTTGCCCATGGATATTAGATATATGCCTTGAAGAGGCTAGAAGATAGACAAATGATGTGTGCTCTATGAAGAGATGTTTAGAATCCCATATGCACAGTCAGGAGAGTGGTACTATCCAAAAAGCTATAAAGACATGTACTTGGTTGACACTCATTACAAGGCAATGGAGCTATCAGTTTGAGTCATTGTCAGTGTCATTGTCCATGTTACACAAGAATGTGTTTATGGGTCCAAGCTAATCTATCTTGGAACCTAATTCACTTATGTTATAGTTGGTCCATTTAAATCTATGTCATCATGAGTTGTACATTCATCTTCTATCCTCCATAGCTTCTGCCATGCTCTAGATTCCATGTTTATCAATAGAATGCTTGCTATGTGCCATTAAAATCATGTACAAATCCTTATCTAAATCACCTACAATAGGTCTATGGATTGGATGAGTTGCTAGAGCTCGGATTTGAGGGCAAGTGGAGCTCATATTGGATGCATTTGGGAAGCCAAATGAGGTTGGTAATGATGTATGACAATCGCATACTGATTGGATTTGGTTTCTTAAGCTCAGCCCCAACTTAACCAGGGGGACTTGCTTGAGGCCACAAACATAGGGGTAGCTTGTTAGAAGCACAAGGCATGCTTATATAGAAGTAGGGGGTTTATAGCACCTCACACACACACACACACACACACACACTCTCTCTCTCTCTCTCTCTCTCTCTCTCTCTCTCTCTCTCTCTCTCTCTCTCTCTCTCTCTCTCTCTCTCTCTCTCTCTATTGTGGGTCTAGAGTGTAGGTGCGCATGGAGGGCATGTTCATCCTTATTGCACGAAAGTTGCAAGTGACCGGTGGGGCTGGTAAGGGGGAAAAAGGAAAATGCCACTTCATGTTTTGAAATTCGAGGTTATAGAAGGAGTGCTAGATGAGGGAATTGTTGGGGCCATTGTCGCTGAGGCCATGGAGCCATATGGCGCTCATACTTCAAACCCTCACCTAGCTTTGAAGGTTCAATTGCCAAAAGGTAGATGTCACATCAATTGAGGAAGAAGTTATGAAGAATGAAAGGAACTTGTGATGGCTCGCTGAGGTGGACAAATCGGAGGTTTTGTCAAATTTGTTGCCATGGAGAGAGAGAGAGAGAAAGAGAGAGTAGAAATAAGGGGGGCATGCAGCCCCCCAGGTGGGGGGGTGGGGCCGTTATACGGGGGTCTCTCCCCACCCCATACCACCTCCTCCCTCTATAAAGCCCCCCAGCTATGGCTGTAGCAGGTAGCGGCCCCCCTCTAGCTCCTCCGCAAGATGATCCTCCCGCCCTGTGGCCATCATCTAGACCCCCCCTCCATTGGGGTAGCTGCGCCCCCCCTTGGGATTTCATCTGAGAAACTCCCCCCCTCCTCATCGGGTTGAGAACCCCCCATGGCCGTGACGTTAGCACCCCCCCCATGATCAAAGAGGGAGAGAGAGGAGAAAAAGAAGGAGAAGAAGAGGGAGAGAGGGAAGGAGGAGAAGAAGAGGGAGAGAGACGAGGAGGAGAAGAAGAGGAAGAGAGAGGAGAAGAAGAAGGAGAAGAAGAGGGAGAGAGATGGGAGAGAGAGGAGAATAAGAAGGAGAAGAAGAGGGAGAGAGAGGAGAAGAAGAAGGAGAAGAAGAGGGAGAGAGATGGGAGAGAGAGGAGAATAAGAAGGAGAAGAAGAGGGAGAGAGAGGAGAAGAAGAAGGAGAAGAAGAAGGAGAAGAAGAGGGAGAGAGAGGAGAAGAAGAAGAAGAAGAAGAAGGAGAAGGAGAAGAAGAAGAGGGAGAGAGAGGAGGAGAAGAAGAAGAAGGTGAGAAAGAAGAGAACTTGAAGAGAAATCAGAAGGCCAAACACGAAGACTTGTTCGTGGCCATCAAGAAATCAAGGACACTCAGGGTTATGCGGACGCATGAGACTGGAAGTCTGTGGATGGCTCGTGACACCTAGCAAGACAACATTGACCGCCTCCTCGAAAATGGTGTCCTCTAACCCTCCTGCTATTCTTATTGCTTATTTTTCATGGTTTTTCTTCCATACTTAAAGTGCATGATTATGAAAAGTCAAGTGCATGAGTTGCATGAAATATTGACTAGCCTAGTATATGAAATATTGTTGCATGAAATATTGCAAATACAGGATGATTGCATGGGGAGTCAAGTGGACAAATAGAATGGATTCTGCATGGATTGACACACATGAAACGATAACGTTTTCATAAATTTTTACATAAAATGATAGACCTTCGCGTAGAGCAATGCTTAAATTAACCAATAAAAATCATGATTTGCATCTGCATAAAAATTAAACACATGAAATGTTAGTTTCTGTTCATAGGATGCAATTGTACCGATGGATAGAAACCTAGACTTTCATATATGCAAGTCACATGAGATCCGGTGCATTAAGAATAAGTATTCATTGCCAGGAATGAAGAGAGTTAAACGTAGTTTAGGGTGTACTAATATATTAAATGCACCATGTGCATGATGGGTAAGTTTGATTGGAGAATTTTGCATAGTACCACACTAAGAGAGATGGAAGGGACGCATGCATCTAGACTGTATCCTGAAGGCCTAGGTGAAAATTCTTGTGTTGCCAAGTGTGTTAACTTTACTTGGTTAGAGAGAGATGAGTAAAGAACTCGAAGGATAAAAGGCTCTTGGATGGGTTGTGAATAAGGCTTGTCCGTTGCCTAGGTTGACCAGTCATGCTTTGAGTTAGGACGAAGTTACCACAAGGAAACGCCCAAGGGAAAGAGTGCTTCAAAAGAAGGTAAGAGGTCAAGTATATTTGCCTGCGAATTGTTTTATCGATCTTGCTATAGACTATTGTAAGTGGATACGTTCCTAGCTTAATAGAAGTTGGTGACCTAACTCTAAATGGACAATTGACCCAAGTTATGCTTGATTGTTTGAAAAGGGTATCTCCAAGTGAATATCGACTGGTTGTGTTGGTAAGAGGAGAGAATCTTACTAAGGATAGGTGGGTCATAAGCAAGGTGATTGCTTGATGTGGTTTTTAATGCTAATCCAAGTTGTTTGTGATTGATGATTCCATGGCCACGGGTCTGTGATGACTAATTGCCATGGGAACAAAAATGATGTTTTCCTAGTTAAAGGATGTTAGGCTGGATGTTTCAGCTTGACTGTTCCCGGAAGGATACTTAAGGATTGGCTGTGGTTTTGGATGAATAGCCAAGTGATTATATTTTCATGGTGGGAACTATAAGGATAAATTGCCATGGGAACAAAAGGGATGTTTCCCTAGTAAATGTTATTAGGCTGGTTGCTTCAGCTGTGGATGATTTCCTAAAGGGATCATTAAGGAAGGATGGCATTAGCTACCCCCGCGAACCGCCAAACCCTACATGTTTCCCTAGTAAATGTTATTAGGCTGGTTGCTTCAGCTGTGGATGATTTCCTACAGGAATAATTAAGGAAGGATGGCATTAGCTACCCCTGTGATTAGACTAGGGTACCAAAGAGCTAGTCTCCTGGTCCATGTTCACATGTAGGGGGGGCAAAAGCTAGCAAGGGTAGAAATTCATCATTTGAGGGGGGGTGTTGAGAATTGCAAATGATGCTTAATATGAATGCCGATAGAGGTTGGATGTGTGCCCAAAAGAGGCTTTCCCATAAGTGGCTTTGTATGAGAGAGAGACAATGATGTATTGTTTAGGAAGAGATGTCTGAAATCCCATAAGCACATAGAGGAAAAGTGGTACTATCTAGAAACCTATAAAGGCATGTACTTGTTGACACTTTTTTTTAAATGTAAGAGTACTATCATTTTGTGTCACTCAAGATTGTGTTTATGAGTCCAAGTTAATCTATCTTGGAACCTAATTCACTTGAGTTATAATTCTTTATCTTAGTCATGTTTTATGTTTATAACCTCCATCCACCATAGCTAGCATAGCTCTAGATCCGTGTTTCTCAACAGGTCTCACCTAAATGGTCTAAAGAGTTTCATATTCATGATGATGCTTCTATGGGTACAGTGGGAGTGGTTCTATGCCAAGTAGATGATAAGAATATTGATCGCCTAATTTATTATGCTAGTCACAATTGAAGTGACACCGAGAAAAAATATACAACAACTAAGAAAGAATGTTTATCGATTGTGTTTGCTATTACTAAGCTTAGACATTATTTATTCGGCAATAAGGTTATTTTTTATGTGGATCATGAAGCACTGAAGTATTTATTATTAAATAAACCCAAACTTAGTGGCTGCATTACCAGATGGATGTTGCTTTTTCAAGAATTTCATTTTGAAGTCATTACTCGTGCAAGTTGGATGCATGTTCTTGCAGACCATATGTCTCGATTAATTATAGACAATACAGAGAAAGGTAAAGATGATGACTTAACTGATGCTCAATTGTTTGAAGTTTCTATCACAATACCATGGTATGTTGATATCACTAATTTTCTTAGCATAGCTAAATATCCACCAAACTGCAACAAAGCATGAAGGCGCCATTTTTATTATAGTCACAATCCTATGTTTTGATGACATGCTATCTATATAAGTGTTTTCCTCGTGATAAAATATATCGAAGGTGTGTTCGAGAAGATGAGGTGCCACGGATCTTAACTATGCTATGTGATGAACCTTATGGTGGCCATTTTGTAGGATATTTGATAATAATGAAGAAAGTGTTTTTTTCTAGTTATTGGTGGCCTACATTATATAAGGATGCATATGAACATTGTAGGAAGTGTAATAAATGTCAAGGTATTGGGAGACTTACCAAACATTCTACAATGCCATTAACCCCCATATTAGCCCTTGTACCTTTTGAGAAGTGGGGTATCAATTTTGTTGATCAAATTGATCCACCTACACAATATCATTCTAATATGTATATTTTGGTATGTACTGATTATGTAACCAAATGGGTGGAAGCTAAATCACTCAAGACTGATCACTAACATTGGAAGTCTACCCCTTATTATCCTCGTGCGAATGGTGCTATTGAAGTTACTAATCATATTGTGATGGCAATTTTAACCCAAACAGTAGAGCTGAGAATAGACATGATTGGGATGAGCATTTCCTAGAAGCACTCTAGGCATATCAGACTGCTTACAAGGTAACAACTAATAATACACCTTTTAGTTTGGTTTATGGGATTGCAGCTGTATTTCCTGTTGAGTTGGAAGTTCCTACTTTGCATGTTGCATAATATAATCGCCTCTGGTGAGCGGGAATCTCTTACTAATTGCTTGTGCAAGTTAGTTAAGCTAGATAAGGATCTTATGTTTGCTTTACAACGTATCGAAGCTCATTATAAATGAAGGAATGCCTGGCATGATGGATGCTTGAAGCTTAAAGATTTTTAGAGGAATGATTCAGTTTTATTGTATGATAGTCATTACTATAATTTTCAAGGGAAACTTTGTATATGATGGTTAGGTCCATTTCAAGTTTAAAAAGTGTATGATAATGGTTCAGTGTGGATATTCAAGACGACTTAGAGGTAGTTCATTTACCTTTTCAAGTTAATGGTCTTCGTTTGAAACCTTTTGTGACTTAGTTGAGAAGTTTGGGTTGAATGGTGTAGATAAATTATTAAAATGTTTTTCTTGCTTATATTGGTGTTTTTTTTGTTTGTTGGGGGAAAATATTCTTTATGGGATACATGTATGGATATTTTTTGGATGGATGCCCTCAAACCTCATCTTGATGATGATAATCCTAATCCTATGCATATAAGACCTTATAGCATTCCTCATTTTCAAACACATAACATGTTCTTGTATGCTCCACGAGGTGAGGCATGTTGTTGTACATCTTTTGTGGTTTCTATTGATTGCAATATCATCCACCGTTTGGTTGTAGATCTTGTTAGTGGCATCTATTTGTGCACGCTCAGTTCCTCTATTGGCAGTGTCATACTTATTTTCAACACTATCATGTCACTGCCATGTAGGAACGCTATAGGTCACACTTACCAGCGCGATGATTGTATTAGTGTCTTTTGTCCTAAGCATGGCATTGGTAAGTCTAGGGTGGGTAGAGAGCAACAAGAATTTGCTAGATATTGGTCTAGTATCTATCACCTTACTCCATCATATTATGACACCTATAGAGACTAGTGTTAATTGTCATTGTAGGGGTTTTATATGTTAGTATAGGGATGCGACTAAGGGTCATTATTTGGATTGTTTAGTAGTGGAATGTTTGCCCTATTATGATGATGATGCCTCGGCTCCACTCCATGATATATTGGAGATTTCTAGTGATGCTCCTGAGGATTCTTATGATATATTTGATGTGAGGGAACCAAAGATTCTTCAGGATCATCATGTATGTTGTGACTTGCCTAATGGATTTGATGTTGACCGTTTAGATGATTTTGGGTTACCTTTGTTGTTTGTTTTAGAGGATTTATGGGATTGTGATTATTTTTTTATAGATTTTTTGTTTTCTTAGTTTTCTTAGTTTGTGTTCTGATTTACATGAATTTAAAAAAACTACTAATTAAAAAAACATTAAAAAATGATTCACTTTTAATGTAAGGTTTCCTCTGTTTTTTCAGCTTTTCACACATTAGCTTAGTTAACTTTCACTTAGTTAGGTAGTTAGATGCACCCATGGTTGGGTTTACCTTTCATTGTAGGTTTTCTTTTCAATTGGCTCTAGGAACCACGAAGTTATGATGCACTATTATCATGTGTTTCTTTAGCTTTTTCTGTTTTGAATTTTTTGTTACTACACTTCCTTTTTTTAGTAGTTTTATTTTGTTACGATAAGAATGTTATACTTATGAGTGTTAAGTTCTAAAGTGAGGGGGTTCGTGACTCATGAATGACTGTGTATTTTCCCATTTGAACTGCCTGATTATAAATTTACTAGAGTATATCCCCTATGAATATGTTTAGTTTCTTACTTGGATTTGCTAAGTAACACACCATCTCTCCGTGAAATTTTGACTAATTTGTTTGTGATGAAGTCACTTCCATTGATCCTTGTGAGATTATCCTAGATATCAACTAACTAGTTAGTATAGCTCTCTTGATTAGCACTACAAGGGTACACACATATAGCGACGCTAAGTAGCGATGTTTTTTTTTTGCGTTGGTATTAGCGTCGGAGCGACGCAAATAGCGACGTTTTTAGCGATGCTAATAGCGATGACTTACTGCGGTAACATTTCGTGGAAACCCGAACGTTTCTTTCAAATGAGTGCGTGAAGGCGGAGAGAAAGAGAAAGGGAGGTGAGCAAGAGAGGGAGGTGAGCAAGGAAGCAAGCCGCGAGCCGCACGCTAGGAGAGGAGCGTCGCCCACACAAAGAGGTCGTGGAAGAAGAAAAGAGCATGACGGTATGCCTTGTTTTGGTTTCTTTACAATCTTTCTTTTGCTTTGCAATGTAGGTTAGAAAGTATTGGTTTCTCTTCGATCTTTGTGTTGCTTTGTGTTGCTTTGCAATGTAGGTTAGGAAGTGTTGAAAGAGAGAGAAATGGAAGCGAGTGTTTTCAAATTTTTTCTTGTGTTGGTTTTTATTCTTTGCAATGTAGGTACGAAAATGTATGTGTGTGAGCATAGTTTAGAGCCGACCTCAAAGATAGATAAGTTTAGAGCTGAATTCAAAGAGATAGGTACGAAAATTAAAAAAAAAAACCTGAAATATATATAGTGGAGTGGTCCCAATACACAATATAGAATCGTTATTAAATTATCATTCCATTACATCGCAGTCAAGATGTCTAGCACTCACGACCAACATGGTGGTGATCGTGAGGCTTGGCTCAATTAATGTGTCCCCTGTCCATGCACACAATGCAAATTGGCCATTCGTCGAAAACGTCATTTGTCCATAGAGCATGTGCAATGGTATGGAGAGTTTCGAGTTGATATAATCAACCAAGTAGTCTTGAATTATGAGATTGCGGTAAGTTCTCTCTCATTATGTACTATATGACATGTAATTGATTTAAGTATAACAGTTTGGGGTTATCTTAGAAATTAGCTCCTTAACGTCCTTTACAGGGTCAGGGCCATGTCGATACATTGCATTCCGTAGATCTCTTGTGTCCAGTAAGACGGGTTCATCCGCGCTCTATACAAATGCCGTCCGAGATAACTAACTGTCTCATAGAAGATGATAACTCTCAACCCCCTTCTATGGGTGAGAATGCTAGAGACATGGACGATCCTCCTGCTTTTTTGGAGCCCGAGTTAGAGGACATGATCGAATCATTGCTTCCTACGGACTCGGAATCCCAAGATCCTTTAATTGCGAAAGCTGCCATTCCATTGTATGATGGGAGTCGGGTATCCCGTTTGAAGACACTTCTTGCATTGTTGAGCATACAAACAAAGTATGGATGGAGCGATGCGAGTGTGATAGAGCTATTCAGGTATATTATGATGTGGATGATTCTTTATTGAAAGCCATTAAAATGTGCTATGTAGTACTCTAATAACGTGCTTCATTGCAATTTGTAGAACATTGAGATCTTACATTTTTCCTACACAAAACACGATGCCTGAGTCTCGTGATGATGCAAGACAAGTGCTGCGAAAGCTAGGCATGGATTATAATTGCATTCATGCTTGCCCCAATGATTGTGTTCTCTTCCAGGGAGAGTTTAAATTGTTGGCCACATGTCCCAAGTGCGGTGCGGACAGGTATCGAAATGACTTGTAAGGACAGACTGTTCCGCAAAAGGTTTTGAGGCACTTTCCGCTAATACCACTTGTTCGTCACATTTTTCGGACCAAGAGTTTTGCAAATTTGACTACGTGGCATGCGGAAAATCGATCCACTGATGGTGTACAGCGTACTCCAGCTGACTCAGAAGCATGGCATCACATTGACTTTCCCTGACTTTGCAAAGGAGGAGAGGAATCTACGATTCGGTCTTGCCATGGATGGGATAAATCCTTTTGGTTCACGTTCCACCTCCTATAGTGTATGGCCCTTGGTCCTTGTTTAATTACAATATACCGCCATGGCTTTCCACCAAGAAAGGACACCTTTTGCTGAGCTTGCTTGTGCTTGGACGATACAAAGTCAAGAATATGGATGTCTACCTCTCTCCACTGATTGATGAGCTAAAGGAGTTGTGGGAGGGAATTGTAGTGGAGGACATGAGCAAACATATTGGTAGGCGATTTGCAACTATAAGGGCAATTCTTATGTGGACCATGCATGACTTTCCAGGTTATGGAGAATAATTTGGTAAAGCATGTTTTCTTATTTTGCTAGTTTTCTTTGAGCGATCTTGGTGTTATGACATGTCGCATTGTACATGTGTGCTCTGCAGGGCTAGTCACGTCAGGTTACCATGCATGTCCTCTGTGTGGACCAAGGTTGGATCCTCGTACGTCTAAATCTATGAAGAAGATGGTATTTGAGGGACATCAGGCTATTTTGCCAGAGAGTCATGTCATGAGAGAAGGATTTCTTAGTCGCCCTCCTGCAAGAATGAACGCACTCAATTTTCTATGAGCTGACTTATTGGAAAAAAATGAAAATTAACCACCTTTTAGATCCCATGCACATTTTTAAGAATGTGGGTAGCTTGCTATGGAACCACCTCCCTGGGCAGCGAGACACACTAGGAGCGAGGATGGATTTGAAAGCAATGGGAAAGATAGAACCATATTGGCCTGTAAGTGGCATCGACGGTCGAGTGCAATTGCCACGTGCTCCTTGGGTTTTATCTGGCAATGAAGTGACACGAGTAAAGAAAAACATCAAGTCCTTTCGCACGCGGACTGGCCTAATGTGTTCTCTCAAGATAGCATTCACAAAGGATGACTAATTGACAGGACTCAAATCCCATGATTGGCATAAGATGTGTCAGGTATGTACGGTATGAGGTTGCGTATGGCATGATTCTGCATATTAGATTTCAGAATCTCCCTTTGTTTATACACAATATTAATTACATGGTTTTCACGGTTCGTATTGGCGATCGCAATCACGGGGTCTCTGACATCGGAGGTACAGACAACCATTTACAAATTGTCCGAGTTAGTTCAGTTTGTCTCCCAAAAAGAGATTCACACGTCATCGATTGAATCCGCAAAATGCATGGCAGTAGAGACTGTTTGTCTTTTGGAGAAGTATCTTCCCACTAGCATGCTCATGATACAAACCCATCTTCTAGTGCATATTGTAGATGAATTGCAGGTTGCAGGTCCAGTCCATAGTCGATGGATGTTTTTCCTTGAACGGTTCATGAAGACCTTAAAGGGATTTGTGCGATAACGGGCTCGTCCTGAGGGTAGCATGGCTGAAGGTTGTTTAGTGTCTGAGACCTTGGTGTACATTTTTGAGTGGTTGTCCCCACTGTGGACCGGGACAAAGGCTTGATATGGTCACTTAAGGAGGATGATCGTTTGAATGGAGATGTCCTAGTGGAAAACGGAATAGAGAAGAAGATGGATGCATCCATGGAGTCCAAGGTGAACTGATTTTGTATGCTGCATAGCGCTACGATGGAGAAGTGGCTGCAACGGTATGAGGATGCTCGAGCTGAGCGAGAGTCGGCAAGATCTGACTTTTGACGGAGTACGCGGCAACGGCCCATTCGATATCCGAAGGGCTTAGAGGAGATGCCTCTACTCATGTCCACTGGATGGCTACATGAGGCCCTAACCAAAGCATCTCAAGATGGAGAAACAATTACTGAAGAAGAGTGGGACTTCTCACGTGGATGCAATCCCAAGGTATGGATGCAATCCTAAGAAATTACAATCTATACTACAAATCACAACTAATATACTTTTTCTTCTCCCAGTATAAGGTCCATAGTGCAGCATGGTCACGTGGACGACATTTCAGAGTAGAGCACATCGACAAGTTATGCTCGATAATGGACTCTGGAGTGATGGCAATGTTTGAGCACGAAAGCCGACGACGTGCCACAGATCCAAACCGTGTAGCTGTAGAGATGGAGTATTTTGGATGTTTACAGAGTATCCTTGCAGTGGACTATCGAAGTTTCTCCGTGACCATATTTGATGTGCAATGGTTCAAGGTTACTCTCGAAGGAGCAGGTACAACTATTCGGCGAGGGCCAAGTGGCTTTGTTGAGATTGACTCAATGAAGAAGTGGACTGATTCGAGTGATACATTTGTTTTGCCAAATCACTACGAGCAGGTAAGAGTCCCTAATACTTGAAGCGCTTTAGCAATCTCAAAGTGGACTTTTATACTAATCATAATATGGATCAGGTCGTCTTTTTCCCTAATCCACAACAACCTCAATGGTGGTATGTCATTCCCATGACATCTAGGAGTATCCCCATGTTTGCCAGAATTCCCGTACCGATTGTAGAAGAGACACCTTTAATAGCGGCAATGACAGAAGGCATACAAGAAACTAGGATGAACCGCCTGGAGGACCAAGACATCTCACCTATGGAGATAGAGGAGATAGAGGATGGGTTTTTTGAAAATGAAGCAGAGTCCTCATTTTGTGGAGAATTTTGTATAGATCTCCCAGTGTATACTGAGCTATGTCAAGATGAGATTGTGGAACCCTAAACAAAAGTGACTCGATCAAAACGTTCCTCCCACTACAACAATGCCACTTTTTGCAAATCGGTTAGGAGAGTTTGTATGTTTTTGGAGTATGGTGTTTTGTATTATCTAATTTTTTTATTATTTTAAAATTAAGTCTTAGTTTTATTATGTCTTGCAATTCATTATCTTATTGACTTATTTTTCCTTGTATGTGCAGGTTTAGGATTTGGGCACGGACGGTAGGATGAGTCGGGATTTTACAGATGACGACATTGACACGATGCTAGCACGTTTCTCACTGGAGCAGCTAGCACAGGTCAGAAATAGAGCGGATGCACAGCTTTTCCATCCCACCTCAGCACGATCGGCAGACTCTAGATGGTTCGATGCTTCCGTCTCCAGTAGATGCAGTCGTAGGTCTCGCTTTGCTTCAGAGTCACGTAGTTGAGGAGGAGGTATCTCCTGTTGGGGGATACAGATGCAGTCTCTCCTACTCACACTGCCTCTAGGAAGTCGACACCGTCTTTCACTGGTGGTGGCGGGCAGACATCTACTGCTCCCACTCCTTCACGCACCCCAACGATCACTCCCAAGGACGATAAGAAGTACACGAACTCCACTCCTCCAAGTATGTATTTTCACATCCTTTTTCACAGTAGCACTTATCAATTCAAGTTGTGTTTGACACATTTGTATTAATGTCATGAACGTACCCGTTTGCAAAATCTTGTAGGTTACTCGTATCTCATAGATAAGGCCTCTGGCCATTTATACATGAATGATGATGGAAAAGTTGTCATCTCTAGGATGCATGAGGTGTGCCAACAAGTATTTCGTCACAACATTACAGACAAGTGGAAGGAGATCTCAGATGCCAGCAAGGAGTACATAATCGATACATTGTATCGAGAGTTCCCTCAGTCCTCTAGCAATGATAGATTTTCAAGAGGGTGGATGATGACACGTATGTGTGACTATCAGTCGCATAGGCGGTCTGATGCACGCGAAGCAGTCAAGCAGGGAAAATCAAAGCCGAAGTGGCTGGATACAGAGGACTGGAGTAATCTCCAGGATGAGGCGACATCCACTCCAAACAAGTGGAAGCAGCATAAGGACCCAACAAAGGCGCGCTTGGACCCAGGATCGGTGCATCACCTTGGTAGCAGCGACCACGCAACATTCCTGGCAGATTTCGTAAGTATTAATAGAGTAGAGTACTCTAATTTAATGACATCCATGTTGATGTATGTATTTCGAATATGAATCTCAAGTATGTTGTTTTTCAATGTTTGCGTGCCACAGTAAGGTTTTACGAATCGCGACCCAACTGCACTAGAGGTGAGATACGGGGAGAAGCATGGCTTGAGTGCCCTGATCAAGAAGCTCTATGCTCGTGGAGGACCGGTAAGTAGTAATAAATATCATTCCTAATTTAAGAAATCTATCATTATATGTCAATTTGTATTTGGTACTCACAATTATATATGTATTTGCTGTTGCAGACTCCCTTCGATATGCCACTACAATGAGAGGAGTTTTCTGATGCGGATGAGTTGTAGAGAGCAGATTAGGCTACATAGGATTACTCCCCATCTTGTATTATGTAAGGCCTTATGGCCTCTATCCTCCATATATAATAGCAAAGTGTATATGATTCAGACTTCTATGTTGTAGCATGACTCCATATTTGCTTTGTTGCAGTAGCACTTCTCAATTTAAGTTCTGTTATTTTCTTTATCAATGCAGTGCACATTTGTGTTAATTAATGTCATGAAAGTACTTGTTTGCAAAGTCTTGTCATTATTTGGGATCGATTGTTTAACTTCTTTGACAGCATGAATTGTCTCTTAGCCCTGTGTGGCTCTAACCGTGGTAGGGCTACATCTGCAGCTCTGCCACAAAAAAAATTTATTCTCTGCAACCGTCGGTATCAGCGTTGGAAAATAATTCTGCAATTGTCCGTATTAGCGTCGAAAATTCCTCTGTAACCGTCGCTAATTTCGTCGGTATTAGCATCGCTAATAAATAGCGAGGCAAATAGCGACGGTTTTGTAGCGACGCTAATACTGAAGACGGGGATATTTTTTATATATAAAGAAAACGTCGTGATAGCATTTATATGTTGTAGTGTAGGTTTCTCGAGGAGGATTATTGAGCTAAAATGTTGAAAGGCTCAATGCTGAATAGTGTGATCGCATAAGTACTAGTTTTAAAAAAATCAAAGTATACTTAACCCAACACACTCAAGACTTGAAAGGGAAAAAAAAAATCCATGAAAAGAAAGAAAGAACGAAAGAAAGAAGAAAAAACTCTATTTAAAAAAATTCCATTGCCTTTGAGGCCTTGGTAGGCTGTAGGGATTTCCTTGATGGGTGCCTTTCCTCCAATGCCTTGTATCTCTTTTGGGTGGGACCTTTTGAGCATGGATGAAAACAAGTTTTTAAAAAAAAAACAAATAAATAAACCTATGATAAAAGGAGATAGAGGTGTAATAGTAATTATATAATTATATATTGTAACTAGTTAGTAGCTTGACACATTATCTCTTCTTTCATGGAGGGTTAGTAGTTCTGCTGCCCTAGAGACTCTATCTTGTGGAGCGTCCTACATTAGTTTTGCTAAGGTCTAGTGTTGGTCTCACAAGAGTAAGAAAAGTCTTTGTCATGGATATTTAGAAGGAGAGTAGAATAGCATTTCTTTGCTTCGAGAGGTTTTTTTTTCTTAACAGCTCTTATGGTTTTCTTTTTGGTTGGATTCTTGCTTGGAAATTGCAATGGCATGCATGTTAGTGGACATAGTGGTTGATCACAAACTAGTTTTATTGCCACATTAAGTTAGTTCTTAACTATAAAAGGAAGAGATTATTATATGTTGGAATATAATGGTTTCCTTGTGTTTCTTGTAGGATGGCTGTAGATGTAGTTGTGCTCGCAGGGATGCTTGCGTGTTGAAGGCACATAGTAATTATTTTTTCACACTTCTCAGTTATGATCTTCCGAAGCTTTCTTGGATGATGATGCTATTGAAGACATTCTTGAAGACTGGAGTCATTTTCCCTTTGTTTGTTCACGGGAGCTCACTCGAGCTCTAGTGAGAGAGGAATGATAGTAGCTACTTATTTTGAGCCATTTTTACACTTTTTTTGGTAAACTAAAGAGTTTTGGCTCTGTATTATGTACTATTTTTCATAAATTTTAATAAAAACTAAGATTGTAAAGTCGTATTTGGGCTTTGTTGAGGTGGAGTAGATACACACAAAAAAATTAGTGAAAGGCATAGACATTTTAGAGAGACTTGTAGAAATACAGATATAATTCAGTATGCATACATAGAATTTGAGTCAAGAAGCCGTGGGTGGGGTCAAAATAGGTCCAGAGAGGTGGAAAGGTGTGAGAGAAACCAATTCAAATGGGAAAACTCTCAATTTTGAAAAGAGGCTATTCAAGAAGTTGGGGGGGGGGGATTGTCATATGAAGAAGGAGTCGAAGAAAGAGAAGAATACAATAATAAAGTGGGTGCCATCATTCTTGGGTGTTTGTGAGAGATTGTTATAGACTTTGGCCATGAAATCTCTATCGTTTGGCTATATTTTATCCTCTCTTCCATCTTCTCCATCCTTATCCCATTTTTGGTTAGCATTCTTGAGTGTAGTGAGAGGAATTTTCTTCAAGATTAAGAGGAGATTAGTGTATATTAGTGGAAGAATCAAAATATTAAGGAGTTTGAAGATTTTAAGAGTGAAGGGAGAGGAGGAGCAAGCACCAACACCCTCAAATCCAATGGAACATCTTCAGTTATCTTCTTAATGGAGTATGTTTGTTTTCATTAAAATTTGAATGAAAAATAGATAGAATGAATGATTTGTGGTTGAATATATCAAATTTCTAATCTTTGAGTGTTAAGTGAATGGAAAGAATCTCAGTTCTTGCATTGATTTCATTGAAATGGTAGAGAAATTGTTGAAAATAGGCTAAAAACTATATTTTTAGACCATAAATAAGGAAAATTAAGTGTTTTGGATAATATTAATAAGAAATAAATCAAAATAAAGCTACAATACATGGAAGTGAATCTAGAAATGAGGTCTCATAACCTGGAGGTGAATGTAGTAAAAGATTTATGAATTTTAATACCAAAAATGATAAATTTTTACTGTAATTAGTGAAAATTAAAGACAGTGATGGGAGATTAAGATCAAGACCCAAAAAAAGAGTTGAATTAGTTTAAGTTGGATTCAACTATCAAATTTTAGTTTAGATGGATATCTGGAGTTAAATTTATTAAAATTTCAAGGGTAAAAATAACATTTTAAAGATATTTTGGAGGAATAATTAGTGACTATTAAGAATAAATAAAAGAATTCATGGACTTAAATTGGTATACAAACTAAATTCATCATGAGGAATGTTTGGTTAATAGGTTTTTATATGCTATGATGGGATATATTTATTATAAATATTTTTATTTTTTTAAGCAGTAATAGATAAAAATTAATAACTTTTGATAATGAAGGAATTAGAAGGGAAATTGAAAAGAGACTAGAGCTCATTTTCTGTTCAAAATATGATCCTAAAGTCTAATGGACAATGTATTTCATTTACATACACTCCCCCATAAAACACCATTCAGGGTTAAAACAGTAATTAGTGAATATTAGTGATTGTATTGAAGTTTTAACAAAAGTTAAGAATGATTTAAGAGTTTTTAAGTGATTTCTTTCTCTAGCTAAAGTTTTGAGAACATTGTAGTTTTTATACTATGGGTTGTAGTTCAAATTGGGGAGGTTAAATAGTAATGTTTAAGGAACTGCAAGTAAACAAGGTTATTAAATAGTTGATGGTTGGACTACTGAGATAATTTATGATAATGTGACTTTTATACTGGTAATTTGAGGATAAATAAGACATAAATATCCACCTGAAAACCTTAATTAATACAATGACTTTACATATAAGAGCTCTTCTTGTTGTTTCATCACATCAACCATGAGATTCTGAGTTTGGGTGTTTCCTATCTCAAATTTTCCTCTACTAGCATAGGATTCAAATTCTAGGCCTTTTTCTCTCACTTCAAGTTCTCTCCTACGTCTTCGATTTGGATTGCTTCATCTAACATCCCATTGAGATTTGTTTGTTCTAGTACTAACTTTCTAGCCAGTGCATCATTGATCTTTTTATCACGCATACCCTTGATGAAAGCCTTTGTAATTGCTTTCATCACTTTTCTACCATTAGGATTTGCTTGTATAGTAGACACATAGTCTCACATGCTCTCTTCATCCAATTGCAAAATGTTCATGAGTCAGATAATTCAATTGTCCTTATAGCCAACATCTATAAATTGCTTAATGAAGAGAGTCTTAAGGGCTACAAAGGAGGTAGCCTTCTTAGTTGTTGCATCAAGGCTCATAAGCCATGTGCGGCCCTTCTTGCCCATGCGAATCTCAAAGGCTTAAGCCTACTTGGCATCCTCTGGAGCCTCAACTGGAATACCAAGGAAAAGGGGTTTCTACTGCAAGAAAATCTATCTTGTATCATCAACAAGCTTTTGTTTCATTCTTTAGAGAACCACAAGGAAAAGAACAAATCTTCATGCAGCATCATAGTAGATATCTCCCACGGATTTGATAAAATCAACCATAATATTAAACATCTTCATAGAATCCATCAATAGAACAAGAAACACAAAGGAATACACCATTTTTGAATGGAAATCAATCACATAGTATTCATTTTCGTTGTCTTCATAGTTCTCTCTCTATCTCTCATAGTAGAAATATTGTTTTTAGGCATAGAACTAAGTTTCTTTCACTTCTCTCTCTCTCACATAATATTGCTCTCTAAATAATACATCATAGCCTCACTACAATACACAAGAATGGCACTCAACTCTTCTCTCTTGCTCGTGGATACACCTCCCAAAAGGTATGTCTGATATGAAAGGGCACCAGAGACATCATAGTGTCCTATGAGATCTGGCTTCTGTCACTATTCTTCTCTAACCTTCTGTGAATCTTCATCAGCTACTTCTTCACTTCAATTAACTTGAATAGAGCTTCCATTCGTCCTTTCCTAAAACAAAAACACTTTCCAAAACATCCATACATCCAACATAACACTCAACATAAACAAACAGAACAGACCACAGAGCAACAGAAATACAGAATAATAGAACCACAAAACCTTATAGAAGATCAACAGAGACCATAAAAACCATTAAAAACAAACCAAATCCAATTAAATATTTCATAAACCTTTTAATACAACCTTAACCATCTCTCAAAACATTCATTCAACCATCTCAACTACCAAAACAGAAACAAAACATAAGAAAATTAGACCTTACAGAACCAAACAGAAAAAATTACAGAACCCTAAGAAACAACATATCCTCATCAAAAACCATCATAAACCCTTCAAACATACTCAAACCATTCCAAACACTTCAAAACATCTTCAAATTCAAACAATCTATCACCAAAAACAACCATTTAGCAGAAAAACAACAATCAACCAAAAAAACATATCATTTCAGCACTCAATATATCCCCACACTTAAAAAGGAAGTGTCCTCATGACCTTTAAAAAAAATGAATAAAAGCTCTAATATCTGCTAAAAATAATCTTCAATCTAACTCAAACCACCAGCTATACTGTCATGACCCCAACATATCAACTTCATAGAACCTGTATCTAAAACACATAGGAAAGGAAAACCAATAACACCAAAAACCATTTCAATACCATAAAACCAAAATAACTCAAACTATTAAAGGATATAAGAGTTCAGCATCCAAATTCTCACTACTACCATGTTATAACCATCATCAACAATCTTCACAACTTCATCTTCATCAGCTCCTCACAATATAAAAGATAAACAAAAACCAATACAAAAATACCCATATACAAATATAGTCTGAATGCACAAATCCCAAAAAAATTGAAGAGAAAGAAGAAGTTTCCATTAAGAAAGAGAGGATAAAATCATGAAAACCCTCCTACTAAGTAGGATGAAGGTATTTCTTCTTAAATTGCATACTAAATTTAAGACATCTACAAAGTACTGAGGTACATTTTGGAGAAACTGTAGACAACACATCCTTTCCAGTAAAATCATGAACTTGGCAGGGAAGGCTTATGCAAAGTAATATAGAACATCCATGTGAGCAATAATTATATCCTCATTTGGATTAATTAGCAACTGTGGGATACTCTTTCGAGTATTCAGGGTGGACTACTAATGCGTGAATGCAATATACCAACAAAAATGAGCTGTAATGCGAACAGTGGTATCCCTAGAAGTAACATGTACTCTAGAAAAATGGAGGTAAGAGTTTGAAAATGCTGCAGAGGTATCCCAAGACCCTAGAATAAAAGGCTAGTTAAACACTGGTCCTGTCATAGAATCATGTAGTGTCCATTGTCATCGACAATGTATGCCACTATCATACCCTGGTGTATCCATCACTGTATGAGGATGAAGGTTAATGTAATCCGATGGAGAGGGAAATTGAATAAAAGGGGAACATTGTAATGGAGGATAGGATAGATCATAAAAGAAAGGTAAATAAAGGGACAAAGAAGGTGGAAAAGACGAAGAATACATTAAAAATGTATGAAGGGATTCTACAGGAAAAACAGAAGGAATAAGAGGAACGGTAGGTGGAGGTTCAGAAGGAGTAGGAGATAATCTAGGATTAGCAATGAAAGGACATGTAGTAAAAGTAGGAATATGAGGAAATCCTGAAGGGGTAAAGGATAATTGAGGAATGGTGTCACGAGTAGATGAAAGAAGAGAAACATAAAGAGGGAAACAATAGGGTGGATGCCAAGCATGTCCTCTAGACCAAAATGTCTGCTCATGATAGGTTCGCAAACTCTCTGCTAGAAAAGGCTCAACTGAGTGCACATATATCACTCTCTCATGGGAAATTAGCTCATCCACAAAGTGATCAAAAACAGCTCTCAAGAGATCTGCAAGCCAGAGATTTGACCAGAGATTTGACCATCCATTCTCTGGAGGCTCCAAATCCACATTGCTTAAGGATATATATAAGGCAAATCTCTGCTGGTTATACTTCACCCAAAAGGAAGGAGGAGATGACACCAATTCAATATAACAAACAAAATCATTCTGCATGCAATCCATATGCTACTCAAGGTGTTCAACCTTAGCTCAAAACCCATCACATAGTTTAGATTTTTTTTGCAAAACTGATCAAGATCCTCTTTGGAAAACAAAGCAGAAGATACAGGAGCAGGAGGAGAAACAAAAATAACAGCCACTCTTTGGTTAAGTTCCTCAGTTTCTTTTAGGACTCTATAGTTTCTTGAGAGTGCTGCAACTATTCCTCACTATTAGCAAGTTTACTAGCCAAAGTGACCATTTCCTCAAGGGCAAAATTTTTCTCAATCATCATCAGAGATGCATTCTTCTCCTCCAATTTAGCCATCTTAGATTCCAACTCTTGAATAGTTACCTTCTGTGAATCCATTAAGGCTGTGGCAGTAGTCATTTGGTTATGGATATCACTGAGTGTAGCCCTTTCGAAAGACAGATCCTCCAGTGCCTTACTCAACTGACTGGTTAAGGAATCCACCTTGTCTTGCATGGAAGTGTAAACACTTGTCTACAGTGTTTGAAGACAAGAACTGAGGGAGGTTTCCAGAGTAGATTGGACATTTGAAACCATCTATGGAAGCATAAGTCCAAATAATATGGTTTGTAAAGATGAAGGAATGTGCAAATCTAACTGTCGTTCCTCTTGGGTTGCAAATAGATTGGTACAGGAGAGGAATAAAGGAAGGGAACTGCCAAAAACAACAGGAGTGGATGTTTGTACCAGGGAATCTAGTACAAGAGGATTGGAAGGACCCTTCATGCGAAGGCGTTTCTTGAGAGAAAACACAACAGGGGACTCTTCATCTTCTAAATTAGGTTGCACAGGTCAAGGAGAAGGAAGTGAAGATGTAGGTTGCACTAGTAAAGGAGTAGGATTGGGTACTGGAACACAACTACAAGGAGGTGCAAAAGTGAGGATTCTCTGTAATAAGGCACCATAGGACACATTATTGTTTTGACCCTTCCGTACTCGTTGGAAATGTTGATCCATCTTGGATAATAGGAAGCCTGCCCAATTGAACTTAGCACCCTTTAGAATCTTCACAAAAGCGATGAACAATTCTTTGGATAGATACTTGGATGTAGACTTGCTCGACATAAACCGGTCTTGGAGGAACTGACATAGCTGCTTCCATATGGGAGAAGAGATATGGGCAATAGATATCCCTGAGCTATTAATGAGCCGGTTAAGGAGCAAGGGGGTAGAAGTTTCCTTCTTCATCAGCGTAAGAATCTCTTCAACAATGAGTAATTGGTTACTGTTGGGCACAAATGAAGCAGAAATGGGCAAGCACAGTGCTTCACTGATATTAGCTACAGATAAACAGAAGATGCGGTTATAAACCAGACCAGATTGGTTTTTGTAAGAAGCCAAGAAGGAGTAACAAAGTTTCTCATCCACAGACGGCAATGTGAGGAAAACAAATGGGCAAAGGCCTACACGTCGAATGCAATCCGCCTCTAAAAGGAGGGAATAATCATGGACTATGAGGGGGGAAACATGTTGTACCACAATCAGAGGGGTAGAAGTAGGTGACATTCAGACTATAGCAAAAAACCCACACACACAAAACCAGGAAGACAAAGAGAAAACCTGCAAAACCCATAAACAAAACCTCCACTGAGACCATCGATAGGAAATAAATTGAGGACAAGACTGACTGGACTAAACCACCCGAAACAAACCACATCCTACGAAAAATTTGACATGACCTACGCACATATGTAATCGAAAGCTTCATGTGATGCAACAAGCATGCACCCGAGACCTCGTATCAAGCACATAAAATAAAACAAAAATGGCACACATACCATAGCCCAAACACGAACTAAAAAAAATCATGATTGAACTAAATATTCTGACTAAAAATAGAATAAACACCATATGGACCAAGGTCAAATTAATAATCCCAAATCCCACGTAACATTGAGCATCCTACAATGCGATGAAGTGGGTGGGTAAAACTAATGACTCATTTTTTATTAGATAAACTATTAAACACAGTTCATTGTTAATTTAATCCGTTAATGCATGGTGAGTCGAAAAGGTAACCCAATCCCTCTCATAGTTGACACGACTTGACTTGACTTGGTCTCTACTGATGCAGTTGATTGTTACAATTACATGATGTGTGGCACTTGAGTGCATGCATGCGTTACTTCGGGGGGTTTACTGTAATTACAATTTAATGTGTCTGCACGTGTATGCGTGCACGTGTACACTTGTGAATGGATTTTAATTTACAAATTACATGAGTTAGGTTGCAAAGATGCACGCGCAATGGCGGGGTTCCTTTTATAATTAACGTTCGATTCGTTTTAATTATAATTTTATGATCTACATTCTGTTAATTGGGTGTGTGCAATGGTCAATGGATTTTATTTACAATTGATGGTGTGTTATGGTGCAAGTGAGAGAGGGAAAAAAGAAAGGAACCTAGCAATGTGTGGGTGGACATGCGCAAGGTTTGAAACCTCGTCCTCCAAAATGGAATGTGCAATCCACGCAAATCCACAAAAATGAACAAAAGGTCGACTAACAATAGTCGTCCTGTTGGATAGAGAAAAAAATAAAAACTAACTAACACCTTAACTAAA
Source organism: Lygodium microphyllum (assembly GCF_053477565.2). NCBI lineage: Eukaryota > Viridiplantae > Streptophyta > Polypodiopsida > Schizaeales > Lygodiaceae > Lygodium > Lygodium microphyllum. Next base: position 35,205,928 of record NC_141159.1, read on the forward strand.
CAAAAACAATGATACATATGACCAAAATAAAGGACAAGATGTGGATTGGAATTTTAGTGGGATATTTTGATTTGTGTGGTTTTCTTGTTTTTATTTTGTGTTTTTTAATTTT